>NC_140633.1:14048383-14648383 GCF_057382275.1 Copadichromis virginalis
CTTCAAATCTGGGGAAATGAAGGGTGCATTTGTCGGAGTCTTCGAATTTGGACAGTCTTCGTCATGTCGCTGTAACGTAATCAGCCTACAAATGCGGGCACAGTAGGATGCGGTACCTGAATTTGGACACAGCTACGACACCAGACACAGCTTCTTCTTCTTCGGGGTTTAACAGCAGCTGGCATCCTTGTACATGCAGTGCTGCCATCTTCTGTTTCAGTCCGTTATTACACTCTTAAATCCTGCTACTCATTCCCGCATCTTTTGGAATCTTACAAAGCTTCAAACGACGCGTTGACTATTAAATTAGTCGTCAACAATTTTGATAGTCGACGTAATCTGACTAGTCGACTAAGCGTGGCAGCCCTAACTCCAGCTTTGGGTTTTCCACTTGTATTTTCATCTTTCCCCTTTTCACCCACAGAGCCAGTGGAAGACTTGAGCAACAGCTTTGACTTAGCTGCTAATAACTTGCAAATACCCAGGAGAAACAGGAGAGTGGAGATGGAGCTGGAGAGAAAAGAAAGTAAAATTGAGGTGGAAAATGTCAGCACCCTGCTTTGGTCCCCTTTTGTGTTCACTGAGATTCAAACTCCCAAGTATCCGGCCCTTTAACCGACCCAACTACGCTCCAAAACCAAAGGAGCTCTGTGGAAAAAGAACCACAGCATTTCCTCCTGTGGTTGTGAGCCAAGGCTTTTCTTTTCTGCTTTCCTTCTGGCTGAGGCTGTGCTGGCCTGTGGAAGAAGGCCAAAGCAGCAACAAATCTACACACATTAGGAAGAAACGGGAACACATGCTGGGAGGCCCATCAAAAACAAAATGTATTCTAAATGAGGATGTGTGTGCACGCACTGCACACATTACCTGCTCCCTGACCCAGAGAAAAAAAAAAAGCACAGGGAGGACAGAAACACAGGATCTAAGGATGAGAGAGCAAATGAAAGAGCAAAAGGGGTGAGGGGAGGTGGAGGAGAAGGATTATTCACGACTGGACGTCCGACTATGGTCACCTATCACAGATTTATCTTAAGCCTGCCTTGTCAACCAATACTTGCAATCCCCTGCTCTACCACAGGTAGATCTGCACGATGATGGCCAAAATGATGATCAAAATGATTTTGATCACAAGTATTCATTAAAAAAATTTTTATTGGATCTCTTAAAAGAAAAATATTTGGCTCCATTCATTGTATCTGTATGACTGATGTAAACTCGTAGCTGTGAGACCCCTCTCCATTTCCCTTGTGAGGTTTTGCAAACAACACAGACTTTTCACTGTGGAACAATAATTGCAAAAGGGGATAACATCTTTTGGCCAGTTTATTGACCATTTTCCCTGAAGCCTTTATTGCTCACTGTGTTTACTGGACACATATTTGTCCAAATGAATGAAATGTGATCTTTGTGAGACTGATGGAAATATTGATGAGCTGTATCGGTTTGCTTTCATGGATGTCTGAGCTGATGTGACCAATCATTTCTTCTCTGTTAGCGTCACTTGTCCTAAATCCAAAGTCTTTCCAAACAAAGGACGATGAGCTGCTTTTTAGGAACAAACTCTTAACCAACATCAAAATAAAATTCTAATTTTGTTGCATACGTGTCTTTTAATGTAGCGTTACTTGTCCTCACTCATCCAGGAAACTTCAAGCTCCATAGTGCACAGAACAGCTAATGACTGGCTCATGCAGGCACGTCATTGGCTTGCATTTCATTGTGAAGAAAACGGGAAAACAAAAACAAAACATGGGAACAAATATCCCTGTTCAATCTCTTTCTGTTGTGCGTATGTGTTTTGGACATTTATGAAGAAGAAAGAAGTGACAGGTCTGAGTCCTGCAGTTCAAGGCCTTTCCTGCCTCATCCTCCCACGCAGCTGTGGATGAATGAGCGAGCAGCAGTTGCCAGGTGGTTGAACAGAAAAGGACCTCACTTATATTCCCATCCCTTTTCAGTGATTTCTGATCCTGAGCTCAGATCCCCACTAACTGATCCGACAAGACGAGCGATTCAGTCAATCACCGTTGATTTATTCAGCCTGAATTAAAAGCAAGTTCAGTCTGAATTAATTTGCATAACTTAAACTGATCTTTGCATTTCTTTGACTTTTTAATCAGACAGACTGTTCTTCAAATTTCGCCATCTGATGCCTTATATCAGCACCACTCTGCACTCGTTTATTAACACAGTTCTGGCTAATGTATTCTGACTGCTGCATTCTTACAGTGTGGATTTGAGCTGCAAACATTTAAAAACATTTCATGTTACAGAAAAAGACAACATTCCTTTAATTATATGCCCTCATTACACAGGGTGGGCCATTTATATGGATACACCGTAATAAAATGGGAATGGTTGGTGATATTAAAGTCCTGTTTGTGGCACATTAGTATATGTGAGGGGGCAAACTCCTCAAGATGGGTGGTGACCATGGTGGCCATTTAGAAGTCGGCCATCTTGGATACAACGTTTGTTTTTTTTTTTCAATAGGAAGAGGGCCATGTGACACATCAAACTTACTGGTAATGTCACAAGAAAAACAATGGTGTGCTTGGTTTCAACGTAACTTTATTCTTTCATGAGTTATTTACAAGTTTCTCTTTGTTCACAGCCATTGACATGTCGAAGAGGTTAATAGAAAAGTGTTGTTGCATTTTCAGGATTGGTTTTGCCATCGTAGTTGTCGTGTTTTCCACATTATGGCTTTCAATTTGTTGATGCTTTATTTATTTAGGCTTTGTTGCATAGTTTCCCAAACGGCCTTTGTGTTGACTGACGGACAGACGGACGGACGGACGGACGGTCGGTCGGTCAGTCAGTTAGTTAGCTTGCTTTTTAGTCAGGTTTAAAAAAAAAAAAATACAAAATATGCCATCTGCATCATAATTTCTGAAGTGACTTTTTCTGAAATGTTGCCAAAAACACACATTTTAATGTAGTTACTTTTTCAGTTGGGCTGTATTTTCAGCTACATGGTTGCTTTCTAAACCAGAACACTTTATTGATCCCTGAGGAACCTATGTGGTCACAGCTGTGTACAAAAAGACAGTAAGAACAGTAACTAACTAAACTAAATTCAATCATACAATATATTACAAAGTCACAAAATAGCTCTAATGAATATAAATCGGTCTAATTATAAGCATTCCAGCATATTACACTAATTCAGTATACATGGTTGACATTCAAGTGCCCCTTTTATCAAACTGACTTGGTTATTTTCTCTGTACAGGATGTGATATTAACTATTGCGGTGTGTATTTGTACATTAGAAGGTTCAGCTCCATCCCCACAGTGTGTAAAATGTGCGTTTTCACATCAGGGCCATCATGCTTATACTTGTGTTTGCAGTTTGAAACGTCCCCATGATACCTTTGTATCCAGCTCCATTTGATCTGGTCAAGCATAGCCTGCAGCAACTGCTGACGAAACTGCAGTGATATATAGCTCGTGCCCTCTATTGCACACAGTACTGTGAGAGTGCAAACTCACATTCTGTTAAATGAACAGGAGTAAATGACGCCTCAGAAAAAAACACAACCCAAAAAATCCCACAAGGATGTGAGAATATTAACAATAGCAGAAGAGTGAGCGGACGTCAAAAGAAAAAAAAAAAAAAAAGTGAAGGGGACATGGCGAGGACACAAGAGGCAGGGAAACAGAAGAAACCAAAAAGAATAAGAAAACAAACTAAAACAAGACAGGAGAAAGAAAATCCTCCTGTACAAATTCCCTGTTTGTTTTGGGTCGAGAGCCAAGTGTGAGATTTGCTGCCGGATGCCGTCTCGAGGCTGCCCTCAGACAGAGAGAGAGGGAGGGAGGCACTCTCTGGATTAACTGGCTGATTTGTTGCCTAACTTTGAGTAAGTACCTAATCAGTAGAGTGAGAAGGGCCCATTCTTTATAGTATATTGGAAGTAGTTCATGCTAGATGATCACAAAATCAAAGCATCAAGCTGAAAAGAGAAGGTAGGGTTGCCACGTTTTATGTGGATTTCTACATTTTACACACATGAAGAACCAATGACTGTAGAAAACATGGACGACGTGACAGCACCTCTTCCCATTGTGCAAAAATAAAGCCAAAATATCCCGCTTGTGGAGGCTGCCATCTTGCATTTTTGGAGCCAGAAGCTGTGTCCCAAAACGTCGGCTGCATCCTCTGGAGGCCGCATTTGAAGGCCGATTACGTCACAGCAAGGCGACGAAGGCTGTCCCAATTCGTCGACTCCTTCAAATGCGGCCGACAAATGCGTCCTTCATTTCCCCGAATTTGAAGGATGGTGTCACTACCCGATCCATACCGGAAACCCGATCGGTACCCCGCATGCGCGAAAGGTGTCTACTTCCGGTCGAAGCATTTTACGAGTTACAGGTCAGAGTATCTGTTAAGATGTTAAGAATAACAAGTATCTCTTAAAATGTTTCCGATAATGAAACATTTAATATAATGTAGACAAAAACAAAAAAATAAAAAGATAGACTCCCGATCCTTACTGCGCATGTGCAAAGTCGGACCGTACAAATCGGGTCTACCCGATCCGTACCACGCATTTGCAGGGGTTTTCTTCTTCTTCTGTTTGTTTAATGGCAGTTTACTCCCCAGTGTACGAGGATACCGCCACCTGCTGACTGAGCGAATGAACCCTATTGTAAACTGAATTAGCGTCATTACAAACGTGTGTTAAATTTGATTTAGTGATAGTCGAGTGTGTTTATGCTTGTCTGTGTGGAGAGGATTGTTGGAATAGTGATGATGATGTGCGCTATCACTGTCAATTGCCAGTAAACACTTCATCTGGCTGCTGAATCTTCACGTGACATATTACAAAATCTGTATTATTAACTCTGTCATTAGGCACCATTCTTCTTATTTTACAGCGCTGTTGTTCAATCGGGGGACGCTCTCTGTTGAGGAGAAAAGCAAAAATTTGTTGCGGATACGGATTATCCATTTTTTAAATGTCCCGGTAGTCAAAAAGGAGGCAGAGCTGTTGAGAAATGCTAAGAGCTAACTGGGCACCAACCATGTCATTCAAATATAATGGTTGTGTCCAAATTCATGGGCTGCATCCTCCTGAGGCCGCATTTGTAGACCGATTACGTCACAGCGACGCGCCGAAGGCTGTCCAAATTCGTAGACTCCTCCGAATGTAGCCGACAAATGCGTCCTCCTTTTCCCCGAATTTGAAGGATGGGTCGGATGTGTCCTTCGTGGCCTACCATATCCCAGAATTCATAGAGCCGCCCAGCCAAACTCCAGTTTCCAACAATGGTGGCCGCTACTAAGTTTTAAAATTACTCTTACTAATCTTTCTGGGTCACAAAATAAACTTTTAACATATTTTCAGGCGAGAAAGTAGTTGTGTAAACATCAAATATCTGCTCGGTTTATCTAGATATCGCATATTTGCAAAAGTGCTTCGACGTTTTCAGAGGCGTCTGCTACCCACCAGCTCGACAGCTAGCCGGGAGCTCGAGGGTTACTGATGCGGCCGAGAACGGCACAACTCCCGGCACATCATTTTCAGATCACCGCAGAGTTTCGCTGCTCGGGTTAAACGTAATATATAAGTCACTTAGACAACCTACAAATGTTATTGTTGGGCTTTTTTCAGTGTTTTGTTTGTTCGTGAGTAAATCGGTTTGGCTGAGATTAAAGTTATTAGATTAAATTAGATAAAATAAAACTTTATTAATCCCCCTCCTTGGTTTTTACACAGCTGACTAAACGTCAAACAGAAAACTGATTAAACAGAAGTATGAGACAGTCGAGAATTTACGCCAGTGTCCTGTTATATTTTAGATAGCAAGGAGCAGACGGCTGAGTTTATTAAACTCCACCGAGACAGCGGTGACACTAATCAGAAGGCTAGACCGTCCCATTTCACAGCCTCGCACTTCCGGCCTTCTCGGTCTTCAAAGGACCCGGCCCACGTAGACCGCGAAGGCTGGGTCCTCCGAAGGATGCAGCCGACGTTTTGGACACAGCTGTAGTCTGCGCAGTAGTGACTTGAGGTGGAGGGACTGCATCACGCTCCCGCCCACACACCCACTGGACATGACCGCAAACACGTCCCCTTACACTTTTTACGTAGCCCGGCTGCGCCATTTTTTGCTGATGGGTTTACTGCGACTGGCGACTCGTTAAGTTAAGGTAAATACAACCACGTCACTGTTATGAAAAAGACGCACAGCTTATCATCTTATAGTTCTACAACATCTAAAATCACTCTGTTGTTAATTCGTTTGCTAGATTAGCCGCTAGCATACGCAATGTGTTGGGGGCTTGTTGCTAGCTAGTTAGCGATGCTACATACCTGTTACTCTAATAGTCTGTGTTATTGAATGATTCACTTACTGTTATTGAATGTTATTGAATGACCCACAGTAAGTGGGTGCACTGTGGTCCTAACACTTCACACCTATCACACCCCTTTGCCAAGTCTCCTAAGCTTTTCAAGCAGAGGCTTCTGTTGATCAGGAGAGCAAGTTAAGCTCATTCTTTCCAGTTTCCAGTCACTACTATTTTAGCAATCAACATGCACAAGGTGCCAAACTCCATATTTATTATTAATTATTTATTCTTGCTGTTAGTTTTGTTTTTGTTTTTTTAAACCTGACTTCCATTTTGATTCATTATTTACTTTGTTATAGGTACTACAAAACCACCAAAACAGGTTTATGAAGAGAATTACACACCTTTTCACTAGCAGCTCCTCCAGTGGTTTTATGTGGACCTATTCACAACTGCAAAAGCTCATTTGATTTCAGAGTTTTCCTCTGTGGGGGGAAAACTCCACAGAGGAGTTTCTTTATCTTCAATGGCTTATAAGCCATTAAAGATACCATATCAAGGATTATGACAAATATTAAAGCAGACATGTGTCCTACTGGCAGCATTTCGGGTGAGAAACAACAGAACTTCAGAGAACTTAAAGGTGAAACCTGACTTTGTTATAAATTATTGCTTTAAAAAATAAATAAAAGAGAACCAAAGAGCTACACATTTCCATGAGGTGAAAATTACTGAAAATCTCCAGATGTCCCCAGAAAAGAGAAAGAAAGAAAGGAAGAAAAAAAAAAAACCCAACCACTGCCTGATGTCATGATCTTCTTGTGCATGTGTTGCATCATTAATGGGGAGGATGCACCATTAGTCCTATACCATCATCCCCACTGGTAAATCATTGATGAGCTTCAGGGCCATTGTGAGATCAGAAGGGGCCCATTAAGAAAGCATTAAAGGGCAAGCTCCTCAGGTCAGGAACATGTTTATGATCACATCCTGCAGCATCCACAGAAGGCTTCACAGCCCCACAAGCATATGTCTGTGGTGTGTTTGTGCCCACACAGCCAGGATCCCTGAACAAACTCTTCCTTCTCATAATGTGCTGGGATCAAAACCACACTGCACACTGACACAACTGTACTTACATGGGCTCTCCCTGAAAAAATGCACAAACACAATCTGAAAGCGAGTTTCCTGCCTCGGGGTGTTTTGGTTCTACTTGTAGCGCAGTGATGTATTCCAGGTCAGAGAGGGGACCGGAACAGGTATTTACACGATAGCATAACATGATGTAACCTTTTAACCAGGATCTACATCCATCACAGGTACAGAATCTGAGAGCTGCCCACAACAACAACAGCATGGAGCTTCCTACTACAGTGGGGCAAAAAAGTATTTAGTCAGCCACCGATTGTGCAAGAACGTTTGACCTCTGTTATTGCCAACAAAGGTTATGTTACAAAGTATTGAGTTGTATTTTTGTTATTGACCAAATACTTATTTTCCACCCTAATTTTCGAATAAATTCTTTACAAATCCTACCATGTGGATTCATGGATTTTTTTTTCACATTCTGTCTCTCACAGTTGAAGTGTACCTCTGGTGCAAATTACTGACCTCTGTCATCATTTTAAGTGGGGGAACTTGCACAATCGGTGGCTGACTAAATACTTTTTTGCCCCACTGTATCTGTGGTTTGGAGATCTCTCTCTCTCAGATGCCGTACACAGTCCAAAAAAAGGTTTGGGGTGACACACAAAAATCCATCAGGTGCTATAAAATTCTATGGGAAAATGCTCATTTCAGATGATACTTTGAAACATCAAGTGTACCTTGTAAATTTTTGTAATTTAGGTATCAGACATGAGGAATATCAAGGGTATGCTCATTTGCTAATGATTTCCCACTCATAATGAGCATACCGATTCATTTTTTTAAGCCATCTGCAAATAAGACTTCATGAAATGACAGATTGTTTTCCCTCCCCAAGCTTCAAAGGGGGGAGGGGCGGTAGTTTCACTCACAGTAGCACAGGAACAGAGCGGAGCAAAAGAAAGAGAAACAGAGCCAGGGACAACAACGTCACATTAGAAAGGTATAGTAATCATCCACAACTATTTTCAGTTACAGATGATAAAGGATTCAGAAAGTTTATTCATGCAGGTCCATATGACAGAGAATATGCAGCTTCTTTTTGTTTTTATATTTTAATTTATATTTAATTGTGTTGTGGTTTGCAGTGTTTTGTGTTGTTTCACTTTAAATTAGTTTAAAAGGAAAAAGCTGAAAATGTAAATGGTTGGCTTTTGTATTATATAATTTATTTATTACATTTTATGTGGCGTAAATAAATAAAAGTATATTTATGGTTGCCCCTAGAGACAAAGCACGTACAAACTCCAAAACACGTAGTGGCTACACAAGCCAGGAAGTACCAACGACCGGATTTGGTGTGTGGTAGTAACAGGTAAATTAACTTTTTTTTTTAATTATTTGAATATATAATACACATATGCTTTCAATTGTGTAATTTAAGTGATCTAGCAATGTGTTTTCGAGTTTGTACGTGTTTTGTCTGTAGTGGCTACTGTATATATTTATATTTAAACATATATAAATAAAACTAAGTCTTTTTTACATTAGTAATTCCTTTTTTTCATAATTTTATATTGTTGTTGATAATAAATTAATTAAAGCAACAAAACAGCCTGAAGAGCCGGCTGGGAGCCGAAAGAGCCGGTTCTCTAAAAAGAACTTTTGAATTGGTAACTTGTTAGCCCTCGAACCGAATGCAACACTGTTTCACACTCATGGATGTTTAAGACCTCTCGTTGCCTCCTTCTACATAGGAATAGGATATAAATTGTGAACTCCTCTAGTCTTTTCACATTTTACTGGACCAAATATTCCAATGTAGTTATTATTCAAAAATAAATAAATAAAAAATTCCCTCGATGCTGATGACATATTCCACCAAAGTTTTAGTGAAATGGTTTTGAGCTCAAGATTTCAGAAATTATTATTGTGTGGCAGACTGGAGTGGAAAAACACAAGAAATATCATTAGTGAAATATTTACCCTCTTTAGTAGAACAAATTGGAAAACTCTCAGCTGACGAAGAGGCATCTTAATTACAGGAAGCAGAGGAATTTATGGTTAAGTGTTCTTTATCCAGACAGCACTGGCACAAACAAACCAGAGGCATGAGATAAATCCAGATCTAAAATAAATTCTGTCTTCACCGTGGCCTCATTTGTTTGACTAATTAAAACTAAATTTGAATATCAGCACTATAACGGGGGTCTTTAAATTCTTAAATAGTAAGTGCTATTTAAGAATTTAAAGACCCCGTTACAGCAAAGAACTAAAACTAATCTTATTTTTTAAATCAATTGCTGATCCAACGTCATTAACAAAGTGCTGTGAAATCTTAGACAGAAGGCCTGATTATCTGCTTTGTGTTTTTCATTTGATTTAATTTGGGAGCATTCCCAGTGCAGAATAGTTTTGCATCAAAAGCAGAGCAGGGAAAAAGTAAATTATGCCAATAATAAACAGCTCGAGAGGGCTATAAAGCTGTCATAGTCTAATCACAATGAAGAGTGAGTTAATAAAACAAAAAAATCCAACACTTTCTCCAACTTTATTTTTCATGATGCAGGGCTTCTGTGGTCACTGCTCGATCAGGTTAATATTTAGGGTGGTGCTGCACATGGCACCAAAACAGCATTAAAACAGTGGACAGCTGCCCGGCCTTGTATGCAGAGCAGAAATACATTCTAAAGGTTTTATTACACTAAGCCAGACCCGGGAGCCTGGAGCTCCTCTACTGGGAACCCAACCACAGCCATCAGCCTGCTGCTCAGATGCACTCAAGTGACCACAAGGTCCTCAGAAATAAGGAGTGGAAACTCTGACACCCTCCCCCATGCCGAGCCCAACTCCAAAACATGGCTCCCACTGCAGAGTGTCGGCATGGAGCGATCGATGAAATCAATCGAACTTTTGATTAACACTGCGGTGCATTTAAATGATGAAAGGGGAGTGAAGTGCAACAGAAAAGCTGCTGAATTTCGACTGACAAAACAACCTATGAATTTGTCTTTTCGCTGATTAAAGGTTCAATCTTATTTCTCCAAACTATTAATCAGGATCAAGACAGATAGGGTTGAGCGCGAAGAGAGAAAACAGCGTCCGTGTGCATTTTGAGTCCTCTCTGAAGTGAATCTGCACAGCGGTCAGCATATTGGCTCTGCCATATCCTCTGCAGTCTATAAAAATTAATGGCCCCACTGATCTAAAACTGGGCACGCAAAAAACCCCAAAAAAACCCCAAGCAAGCATACAATTCAGTGTGTTTATATAAATCAAGAGACATGTAAATGAGCACACGTGCACCATTAATCCTCCTCCCACACATAAACAAACATTTCACAGAGTCTCGCAGTCCTGTCTTTCAGGGCTCACATGAGTCAGGGGAAGGAGATTTCCTCCCTGTCTCCTCAAATTTCACACACACTTCATTTGTAAGCCTCCTTACATAACACTGCTCCCAAACTTCCCCTGAGCTGCCAGAGATTGCTGTGTCTGTGCACAAATATGTGTGAGAGTGTGTGTGTGTGTGTGTGTGTGTGTGTGTATGATTCACTGGGCCATGAGGATCATTTCACTGGTCAGTAATCACTGTTCTATGTGACTGCCGATGTCCTGAACCTAATTTAGTGCACTGCCTAAAAGAGAAAGCAAGGAGACGTGTTAGGGCCGAACGAGAACAAAGCAACAAGAATGAAAGGTGGCAAAAGATAAACATGCATACTGTGGCCTCACATTGTAGAGGCAGAGTAAAGGAAGGGTTGAGCAAATTAGGAAAGGAACAAAGGATGGAGAAAAGAGGAGCAAAAGGGAAGAAGAAAAGGTGGATGAGGTAACTAATGAAACTAATGAAAAGAAAGCATGGCAGCATTGGATGTTAAAGAAGCACCGAGGAATCATTATGTTTCATCACAGTCAATGCTGAAAACTGAAAAACCGTTGAAGGAAGAGGGACAGAGATGTATGGTAATCTAGAGCAGACATGATAACACAAACAAGCTCTCTGAACCGGGAAAGAGCAGCAATGCAAACAGATGTCACACTATACGCTATTCTACACCGATGTTTACGTGCAAGTCAAAACTGGTGATGTTTTTTTCTATAGGTTCCTGTTCACACACCGTCTGAACCACAATGGGAAAGATAAATAAATAATCACATATATGACACTTTCACTCCCCATCTGTGCCTATATGCTATCAAAGAAAATTGATGGTTGTGTATTTGTTAGTACTGAAGACTATTTGCAGCTGCAGCACTTAAAAAGAAAAAAAAAAGAAAAGAAAAAAAGAGAGAGATGCAGTACGTAGGTTTTGTTTTAGCCCAACAGTGGGAAAGACGTTCCAATACATTGCCTGAACATCTTTATAAGCCAATATCGGCCCACTGGTACACAGGAGGAGTCAAGAAATTAGAGAAATCTTTTAAATTAAGTGGGGTTTTTTTGTTTTATAATAAAGAATTAAAAACAAAAAAGTGTTGGTTAACACTTTTGCCTCATAACAAGAAGCCCTGCATAGATTTCCTCTGGTTACGCTACAACAGTGCGAAGACATGCAAATAGAGTTAACTGGTTATTTTAAATTGACAGTAGGTATAAATGGATGTCTGTCTCTGTGTGTTAGGCCTGCTAGAGTGTGTTGATATAGCAATATAGTCAATATCTTATTAGCTCAGTTGCAATTATTCATTTGTACAAAGAAATGGTAAGCATAGAGCGCAGTGTTATAATTTTATTTATTAGTGCTTAAGGTATATTAGCTAACACTTTCAGCAAGCTATTAGTACAAGTTTAAAAAAAAAAAAAAAAAGGAAAAACCTTGGACTATAATTTTAAAATCATTTTTAACACAGAACCACATATTAGCTAATAAATCTTAGTCACCTGTAATTACAGTTAGCCATGGAACACAGTCACTCAGCTACATTTTAGCCTGTAATGCAATTGTTGTCTCAACTGTTCCATAATTTTAAATTTTTTTTTTTTTCCCTTGCTCTAATTGCTTAAGTTCTAAGCCAGCATAAACACCACTGATTTGTCATAAACTGTAACCGGCCTATAATAAGTCACATTTTCATACGTGTTGGTATGTGCAAACACCAAACCACAACACATCTGGAAAAATGGTTGGACGTCTGATCAGGTTCCCATTAAACCACATCCTCTGACCTTGTTTCCCCTTGCATTACTGTGAACCACATAAATGTTGCAGTCCTAACTATAAAAGCCTGTTTGTTCATTCAAATATTCTCAATGCGAGTCAGTATATGAGAATAGAAGAGATGTGGTACTACAACTGACTCACTTAAGCTTTAATACAAGAGTCCGAAACCTACACTGGGCAATAACCTAAATAATGGCTTCAGTATATCATGAAAATGAAGGTTCTGGCTACATTTCCAGCACTGGCTTGAGTCATCCACAATATCATTATACTCAGAACAGCATCAGCCTTTCCTGAGCACAGTTTTCTGCCAACTCTACAAGTTCTCCAGGACTAAGCAGGCCTGCCACAGGCTGTGAAAACCACTGCGCTAGTTTGTTCCAAGTTCTCAGACAGACCTGAAAGTAGCCATTCTGTTCTTTCTTAACAAAACGTTTAGTAGTCTTCAAGGTGAACAACGAGGGAAAAAAGAAAAGCAGTCAAAGTAAAATTACACGAAAAGAGGTAAGAGAATGTCTTTTGAGGACCAGTAACTTAAAAAGAAATGCAGTTTAACCCTGAAGATCAATCAACCCTTTTACATCTGCAGTGCTTGCCTATATCCAACAGCTTCCTCTGTGGTCTGCTTCCTTATCAGGGGACAAGTGAAAGGTCACAAATGGTCAGCACCTACCATCTCATCAAAACACCAGCGCTGCACCACTGGACTGAGTGCAACACAGTGACCTTGTTTTGCATCTTTACGGTATTCCCTCTTAACTCCACCTTCTTGTACACTCTCTTATCATGCCGTTTTCATTCTGCTCAGTGTTAAATCTTCTTCCTGACATACAACCTGACCTCAACATGTACATTTCACACATTTCTATGCTCTCCTCCCACAGTCAAAGGCAGAGCCACACGGCACAGGGACATATCTGATTTCTTGTGCAAGTGGGCATTGATCTACATGCCAGTGATGCTTCTCCAGAGCCCGGGCCCAATCAGCACTCCACACAGAATACACAAAATCTATGTAACACGGTCAATTGTCTGAGAGCGCAGTCCAAGAGAAAATGGGTGCGTGTCTGTGTGTGTATTCAGAGGTGAGGAACTCGACACTCAGCAGAAAGCTATGAGCAAAGCCTTTCTCTGGACCACAATAAGTTCCTGTGTGCTTGTAAAGGCCATCTCTGATCCTTAGTGCATTGTGGTTACAGCCCCGTCTCAACGAACAAGCTTCTCTGCACTATAAACAGACCGAAGTGCCTCGGCCTCTGACCACCCTAGCAAGACCTATGAGTGAAAAGAAAAGTTCTGACCTTTACCGTTGTTCTTGTTTCACCATCTGTGGGAGTGTGAAAGCTTCAGTACAACCCAAAGCCCACGCACTCCTTCAAGCTATGGCAGGGTCAAAGGATTAGATGGTGATGACGAGAGAAGCTGCTCAGCGTTGATGATGAAACTGTAACGAGGTTCAGTTTCTCATCAGTTACTCCCACTGTGTTATAGACAGGCAGACTGACAGACAGATGCAGTTGGTGCTGCTCACAGTAAACATGTCAGTGCGTTCACAACTAATCCTAACGCTTCAGACTGCTCTAAACATCGTTTCTGTCGGTATGATGTCAGCAAAAAGGGTAATGTAAATAAGCATTATTTTTTACTGCTACTCATACAAAGGCGCCCTGGTGGATTTCACAAAAAATAAAAATATTGGAAATAAAAATAGCAGGTTTTCTCTGAAGCTTATATATTTAATAGAAAACATTACAGAAACATGATATGACATAAATCGAGAAAATAAATGCATTCATCCATGTAGCCATCCAGAGGGCCTCAGTAAGAGAAATGATCAACAGTTCAATGGCCGTTCTGGCTGAGCTCCAGGGACACTGAAGATGGGCGAAACTTCCATAATCAACATTACTGCAGCGCTACAACATCATGGACAGAAAATTCTCCTCCTTAAAAGACACAAAATTCCTGTCTGAAGTGTGCAAAACAGCACCTAATTGACAGGTTTTCAGCAAGGAATGGAACAACATTTAAATATTTAATTAATTTAGAAACAGGCTGCAACATGGAAAGTGCAAAAATTGAAGGGGTGTAAATACTTTGCTAATGCATTGCATTTCTTTGCTTTTATTATTTCATTTCTTCACATTTTAAATATGCCTGACTTTCAAATGTTCTGTTTTATACCAATGTGTTCATTTCTAAAGGTTTATAAATTTAAAATTTTTATACTTTTACTTAAAATCCTTGTGGATGGTCGAGGAACATTTTAATTTTTCTCTGATTTTTATCAGTCTGTGGTGACATCATTTCTTTGGCACTTCCTACCTTGGACAGTCCACTTTGCGTTCTGCAGTTCTGGCAAAAGCTCCATTTGTTACTGGCTGCCAGTGCAAGCCTGCCATCTGCCTTTTCTTTGTTTTTCTAAAGCGTTTCCTGCTAAATGTCACCGCTCGTCTCTCACCGCTCATTTGAAATGAATAATTATCCGCGGCTTTGTCTCCCGTTTTCACTGCCTGCACAGACGTATGGTCAGACATTACCGTGGATTCCTCCCACTTGAAGCTGCAATTTATTACTGTGGATGGAGCTTTTGTTTCCGTTTGTCATTAATCAAAAATGGTGCTCCATAACAGCAGCAGGGCTCAATAAGTGCTCTGAGGGTTTTCAGAAAATAGCTTAATAACAGTAGCAATGCTGTTTAGAAAATTATACCGTTCAGGCACACACCACCACAACAAGCCTAAACTAATTTGTGCAACTGTGACAATTACAGGCCAGATTTAAAAGGATGACCAGAAAGATGTGTATATCAACATTTCTGGGCATCTCTCATCTTTATTTATGTTTTGCAATTAAAACAGAGGTATCCTAATTTTCAAATATTTATCAAAAAGCAGAATTTTGAGGAATTTGGCAAGTAACAGTGCAGTTCTACACACTACTGTGACCTGGTGATGCTGATCTCCAACTGATGCCATTAAAAGGTGCCTGGAAGGTTTGCCAATACTAAACATTATGTGCTCTTGTATTGTATCTTCTATATATTCATTTGACTTTCTTTTCTTTTTAAATATACTATATACTAGTGCAACGTGCACGTTTTTTTTTTTTTTGCCCTGTTCAAACCCATTTTAATACACTTTACATCAGTTTGAGTACAATTATTTTTAATTATATCAATACATTAGCATGTGTAGCATTTATTTTATCATTTAGCAAATTTAAATGTTTAGTAATAAACAGCAAGTGAAATGAAGAAAGGCCTATTTGGGTGGACAAATAATATTTCCCTAAAAAAGTACATAAGAAACTGGGACTGTCGTGGAGGCCCGCACCAATGAGCTGAACCCACTTCTGTTCAATATTAATTTTACTTCTTCATAAGCACTTTGATGTGGACACAACAGCCCCTTTTCTAGATGGATTACAACTTTGCAGCCAGAAAAATGAGTAGAAAGCCTGTAAGCAATCTTTTTCTAATATGTAAAACATTAAGACATTCCCAGGCATTTTCACAATTTTAGGAGAACTGGACAGAGTAAAAAGTTGTCCTTTTCTCACCTGTAGCACACAGCCTGCCAGTCAGTTTCTGACTCAGTCTGACTACTGGAAATACTAGCTTTTATTCAGGTACACTCTTGATTCAGCTTATGTGATGGTGGATAGAGAGTGCAGGACACAGAACACATGACGCCCACCTGTTTGCAGCAAATTCAGCAGAAAAGGGTGCAGTACATGACTTTTTTTACTCTGCAAGCTTGCTAAAGGCAGAAAGTGTCAATGCTTGAGATCTCATGGGTTATTTTAAATTTTCTTAAATTAAATACAAGTGCAATGATGTTTTAAAGATTGACACACAACTGCTACCTAATTAAAAAGGAAAAAATAACACAGAGTGTCTTTATAAATGACGTTAGGGCTGGAAAGTGCTTTCAAAAAAAGTTTCTGGAACCTTATTGGAGCAAGGATCATCATCATTTTATGTTTTAATTATGGTGGCGATTACCAAAGACTGTTGCCAACATGCCCATCCAAAATAGCTAACAATTCACATTGAGGTCTGGTGACTGAATGCTCGTATGTAGGGATGGGTATCGTTTAGGTTTTATCCATTACTGGTGCGAAACCGGTACTTTTGAAACGGTGCCGGTGCTTAAACGGTGCTCAAACCGGTGCTTAAAGAATGGAGAACACAAAGTTGGTCCAAAAACCTCTCATGTTCAGCTGTTTTTTTGTAAAAAGATAACAATGTTAGCCTTTTCTGCAGCTATGGGGCATATATGGTATCACTCTTGGCTGGAAGCAGTGCTTAAACAATGGAATAAACACACACTTTGTCCAAAAACCTCTCATGTTTAACTGTTTTCCACTTTTTCTTTGGTCATTTTAGCCTTTTTGGCCAGGGTGAAGGGAGTATCTGCCATCAAACAAGAAGACAGCCGCATGTAGCTATGATGATGTTTGCTAGTTCACCTTACCTGCATTAATGTAATAACGTGGTTAGCCTACTCAACGTAAATTACACATGAACAACATTAAGCTACTCACGCAGAGAAGAACGGCTGCTGCTGCCATCATCATCCGTCATCATTTCTGCTGCACTGGCAGGGCTAGGGGCCAGGACTCTCCTCTTCGGGTTCTTGGGGGATGTTGCTAACTCCGGGTCCGATAACAGGCACCACACCCGCAGTAGATGTGCTCGGTGTGAGGTCTCGCAGCAAGCTATCAAATACAGCGCATTTTTCGGCTTTTAAAAAAACGCTATGCGTTGCCAGGTGTTTCATCGGATTTGAGGTGTTACCTCCTTTGACAGTATCACAGTATCAGCTTAAAGCACTTGTTGCAGGCTGCTGAGTTTGCATATTTTGCTGTGACGTAAAGGCAGACTTTTGACCGCTTCGCCTTGGGCATTTTTAATCTGTAGCTCTGCTCTAAAAGGACGTACATACCTGGGCCCGCCTACTATCCTCGGAAACGTAAAATGATTGGCTAGAATCCAAAGTGTATCACAGCTCAGGGGAAAAAAAGCACCAAAATAAAGCACCGAAATGTGCGCTGCTTTTTGGTCTGGTTACTACCGTTTATGTCAGAACGGGTGCCATCATGGCACCGGATACCAGTACCCATCCCTACTCGTATGTATGACTCCTTAATTATTTGGATGCCTTTAAATGTTTAGGTGAAATTTTCATGCTACGGAGGTCTGCCTCTTGGTGTATAGCTTGTTGCAGCTCCTCAGCCATGTCCAGGGGGACTCACCATGTGCTTATTACTCTTAATCCAAAGCTAAAGCTAAGATTAGCCCACATATATGAACATACACCCCCTCAAACACACACAGACCACATACGCCTTGCATAACGCAGGGTGACACAAACTTACACTCACATGATTACACATGCACACAAACCCAAGCACTCTGCTTCTTCTCTCTGGCTACTTTAGTGAAAGAGAGCAGTTTACACCCTGTGGTGTCGACGCTCAGCTGGGACAATAGTGCCGAGTCTTTCACATACATACTTCACACAGCCAAGTGACCACATAAAGACAAATATTAATACTAAGAGTTGGTCAATTTTCTTCTCACAGTCCACCGCACAGACTTTATCCACGCAAAATCAAAATGCATGTAGGTCCGCAGTAAGCCAGCAGTTTCTACATGTATAATCAGAGCTGTTCAAAAATACCCAACAGGGTGGAAAAACAAAAACACTGATGGCATTTGCCCCCCATTTTGTTTGTTTGTTTGTTTTTAGCAAGAACTAAACATATTTGAACAAGGTGGGGTGCCAAGCTTCAGCTAAAGCCAGTCTAGCCTGGTTAGTCTGGCTAACTGTATTTATCAATTCAGAGCTGGTTTAACTTTCCAGCTCCTAAAGTTGCTGCTTGGCAATCACCAAACAGTAATGTGTGTCCCAGAGCAACAATTGCCCTTCAGTGCGATTAAGAGGTATTAACATGCCATGATTAAATTAAGTGTTTTATGCTGGTTCAGTCGCCTGACAACAGAAACACTAAATAGGGAAACAACATAATGAATGCAGTGATTTTTCCTCTTTATTTTCAAATGAACAGGCCATTACTCAGTTAGTGCAGTGGTTGCTGTACTTCTTAAAATTACTCAGTTAATTGAGTCACTAATCAAGAAAAATGCACCTCGTTCTCTGGCTGCAGCTCATCAAACCTGAGGATTTGCTGCCTTAATTTTCCTCTGTGTTACGCAACTGTGGCTAAAACATTTTGGTTGGACTCTGGGTAATTCTGTTTGACATTTTTTGAAAAACTCCTGAAGTTTAATGGCTAAACATGAAGTAGTGCTGATGAGCAAGTGGAAGAGGGGAACGAACAGATGTTTAAAGAGACTATTTAGGCCAGTTTTTGCCAGAATGGAGCACATGATCTCAGAATCCTGAAGGCGGGCCTTGTTAAAGTTAATGCGAGCTAATGAACTTACATTTCCCTCCATAAGGTGACTGAGTCTGATTGGAACAAAAAGAAGGAAGCTGAGTCTAACCCAACTCACACCAAGCTGCTAGATCAGCAAAGGACCCTTTAATTCAAACCCATATTTCCAAAGCGTTAATAAAATCTCTGTGACCTGTAAGAGCACTTCCAAATGTCACAGGTGCCCAGTGTAGAGCTAACAATATCTCCAGTGTGTTAGTGTGAGGGAGACTGTGACAGATAGATGTCAGCTCATCTGTCACAGGCCAATCCCAGACACTTAAGGAGTTTTGACAGGTGGGACAGGATGGCAGGTTGCAGGTTGCCTGAAAGTGCCAGGTGAAGTGAAGACTGCTACTGTCTGCAGCAAACATGACAACAAATCTCGGAGACGTAGGATATGTGTGCAGTTTGTGATACATGAATCACTGATTTCCTCATCAACTCCTTGCCATCCAAGCCGCTTGGTTATTATTCCTGTACTCACTGAGTTACTGCAGCATTTAAAGACAACCCCACTTTTATCTCTGGCTACACGGACATCAGCAGCAGAAGACCTTCCTTTAATTTCAGCATCTACATCATCATTGCATCATTTACTATTGCTTTTTTTTTTTTTTTTAAAGAACAGTGGGATGAGAAAGGGAAAACCAGAAAGACAGAAAAGAGATAAAAAACTGTGAATGCCCCCCCCCTGCAGGTCTTTTCTTAATTTGTGTTAAGTAATGTCATGCAGTGAAACTGTATGAATGTGCAAATGTGAGGATGTGAGAACGTTTTTCTCAACAGTATTTCAATGTGCATAATTTCACAGAACCTTGAAGGTCACAGTCTACACAGAAGCGTGGGCCTTCCTGTAAGTTTAGGGCCTAAGGCGTCAACTGTTTTATGCAGAAATGAGAATATAGCTGAGTGCTATTTAGATACAATTACATATATTGGCTCAATGTGTATAAACACTATCACACAGTGGGCATGACTGGGGACAAACCCAAGCCACAGACATCAGCCTGCACAAGCACACACTTCTTCCTCCTCCAGTGCTTTAGCAAACACACACACACACACACACATATGGCAGAAAAGGCGCTACTGAGAGATGAGCAAAAACCCTGCCTTACTGTCTGGCCAACCATATGGAGTTTGTGAGCATGTAAGTGAGAATGTGCGTATGTGTGTGTGTGTGTGTATGTATATACGTGTATGCATGTGTGTGACAGCGGACTCAGGAATGTGCGATGTTTGTTTACCAAACAGAGGGCTTGTGAAGAAGCAAAGTGTTTAAACAGCATGTGCTCCTCTCAGTTCAAATGCCAGTCCTCAGTATGTTTACCTGACACCAGCTGAGCATGTGCCAGGAACACACTCGCACAACAAGCCAGGAGCACCGCTTGGTCAGATGCTTTGGCAGAGGTGAGTTCAGAGCTTTTCAGGAAATCCATGGGGGGGGGGAAGCAGTGCCCATTGTGGCTAATTTAAATTTGCAAGTAGTTAATATTAGCTTACCAACACAGGTAATACCAGATTATATATTGGCAGCACCAGTGTGAGCACGAACTTTTATATAGTTCCATAATTTAATGGTCCAAATCTTAAACTGCTTCTCACAAAGACAGCTGGAGATATTTGCATTTTAGTTTTTTCTGCCATTTCCCATGACAAATCACTTCAGTCACTCACTCATGCTTAGATGAGCGGTTCTCAGAAAGCTGAGTGTATCCTTAGCTCTGTCCTCCCCTTCATCACAGTAATTCTCCAACTGCCTGCATGTGACGTCTGCAGGGAACATCTGGAAATGTTAGCTCCTGGGTTACACAGTCTATGAGCAGGCACTCTCCCAGTATAGCTAAACCCATCACTTTTTCTGTTGTTGCACATGTTGGGAAGAGGCAACAAAATGAAGCAGCCTACCACATGTGTGCAGTCATTCATTGCACATTGTCTATAAATAGCAGTTCCAGCTGCATCCACTTGGTGGAAGGAAAATAAAACAATTTCTGAATTGCAGGCTCAGTTTTTCTATGGGTAGTTTCAGACCAGAGATGCAAAACTGAGAACACGTTGGAGCTGGGAAATGGATCTGAAGACTTCATTCAACAGCAGCATTTCAGCTTTTTGTGGTTTTTGTTTCTTGTTTTGACTAAAACACAGCAGTCAGTTCCCTCTGTAAAGTTGCACTAAGCACAGCAAGAGCCAGTATTAGTGCTTAGCTTGGCCTGCTGTTTCCTGGAAGTTTTTTGTACTGTAGTGTTCAGCTGTTCACATTAAAGTTTGCTAAAACTGTTGTTGTCGAGGAAGAAAGAAGCACTGAAGGGGGTCGAAATCTTGGGTCCCTTCTCACATCTGCACAGCTGGCAGCTAATGTGGATGTGACACACAATTGGACACAAACTCCCTTAATCCAGTGCTGGACAGCTGTATGTGGTAAATGGTAGATGGCCTGGTTGTTATATAGCACTGTTCTACTCTACTCGAGCACTAGTCTGCATGCCAAGTATCCTTGGGCAAGATACTAACCCCAAGTTGCTCTTCGATGCATGCATCAGAGTATGAATGTTAGGTAGGAAGCACTGAAGCTTAGCTTAAAAGAAAGTGCTTGTGTAAATGGGTGTGATTGGGTGAATGTGGCATGTTGTATAGAACGCTTTGAGTGCTCTGGGAGAGTAAAAAAAGCGCTATATAAGAATCAGACCATTTACATTCATACAAGCACTTCTTTCTATGTGCTCCACACATTCACACTGATGAACGCATCAGGAGCAACTCAGGGTTCAGTATCTTGCCCAAGGACACTTTGGCTGGAGCAGCCAGGGATTGACCTACCAACTACCTTATTGGCAGATGAACTGCTCTGCCAGAGGTGTGAATGAAGAAGCTTCTGTCTGTTTAAACATGGCATATTTTTTTATGGACTGATGTCCTTATGTTTGAAAAAAAAAAAAAGCTTCCTTTTAAGAAGGTTTGGGGCCCATAAACACAAATAGAAATAGGTGGATTTGGTCATTAAAGCCCCTTTTCCATTATAACCTACTCGGATCGCCTCGCCACGACATAGATCGAATGGTTTTCCTCCGGTACAACCTGACGTCCATGGTTGTCATCATAGGAACACGTCCGAACATCCCATGATGTAATTAATATGCGACACGAACACTACAGAAAAGGTGGACGTCGAAGCATGATTGCTCCAGCTGCTCGGTCTGTGGCTTTTTGTCAGACTCAGGGAATACAGCATTGGGGGTTTTTTTAGCCAGTTCCCTCGTTGCCGGGTTTAAAAAAAAAAAAAAAAGGCGTAATAAAAAAAAAAAATTCCTAATTCATAAATGAGACGTTCTCATGACTTACTGAGTGATGCTACTGACCAGCCAATCGGTGGCATGCAGTCTGATGCTGTCACATATGAGTACCTACTCAGATTGCTCGGAACCCCGGGCAAGCAGGTACTAAGACTGTATCTGGTACAAGGCACTATGACCTAATGGAAAACTCTGAAAACCTTGGCAAACCAAGACGAGTTGATCCGAGTAGGTACTAATGGAAAAGGGGCTTCAGCTTTCCGGTTGCACCCTCCTGCCTTTCAATTACTACCCACTACTTCAGTGTAACCCGTTAAATAAATGGGGGGGGGGGGGGGGGGAAACAAAACAAAAAAAACATGCATATGCATCCTTCACACGAACTCTGTGGACTAGAAAGAAGTATTAGAGCAAGAAGTTTCTTGGTTTGAACTCTGGCTGAGCAGCGTTTGCATGCTCACCCTGTCCCATGGTGCCAAGGTATGGCCCAATTAAACTTTACACCACTGATTAGATTTATATTATAGCAACTGTATTGTTTCATAATCTTAATCTTATAGTTATAATGGCAGTATTCCTTAAAATCCATGATGATAACACTAGCTAACACTCCCTCTCTCATCTCAGCAGGTGATTTAAAGGCAGCTGCAACACTGCTGTCCTCGACCAGAGAACAAGCTGGTGTAATCATGCCTCACGCAGGCATCCTCCTCCCCACTCCTCCTCCCATCAATGACTCATTCTTCCAGAGTTCACCTGATCTCAACTGAGTTTCTCATCACTCCCGCTCAACCAGCCCCAGCAGCAAACAACTAGGAGGTATAGTCAGAGGCCGGAAGAGAGGGCAAATATTTGAGAATGTGTGTGAATGAGAATCTCTAGCAGTCCATTTCCTCTGTAATGGTAAATGGACTGTATTTGTATAGCTTTACTAGTCCCTGAGGACCCCAAAGCGAGGACCCCACCACACATCCAGTCATCCACCCATTCACACTCTGGTGATGGCAAGCTACATTGTAGCCACAGCGACCCTGGGGTGCACTGACAGAGGAGAGGCTGCCAGACACTGGCGCCACCGGGCCCTCTGACCACCACCAGTAGGCAACGGGTGAAGTGTCTTACCCAAGCACACAATGACCGAGACTGTCCAAGCCGGGGCTCGAACCGGCAACCTACCGATTACAAGACGAACTGCCAACTCATTAGCCACGATCGCATGCATCCACGAAGCACAAACGCATCCATAATGGATGGACAAAATAAACAAATAAGCAGTGATTTAACACTACAGGCTCCTCACAATGAAGAGCACACTAGTCCTGGAGAAGGTGAACACGGTCACTGAGTGTTTGTCACATTCATGCTGCTGTGCATGTGCGCCTTTAGCTGACAGATTTAGATGAGAGATATTTTGGAGCATTTTTCCTCACCGCACCCGCTCACAGGGCATACCCATCATGCTCCAGATGGTAGGGCAGAGAAGGCCAAAAAAAATGACAGTGGTGCCGTTCTTTTCCACCTTTCCAAGGAGTTATATGAGCACTTGTATGGAAGGGATGAGTAATGACAGCTCCATTTAAGCTACTGACAGACAGAGAAAAAGGGAACAAATAAGAGCTGAGACACCACACAAGGGCAGCAGTGGGAGTGACACAAAAGAGTCAGAGAGCCCACGGTGCGTGGAGTGCTGGTGTACGTGTGGTTCAGTACACATCACGTGGCTTTTAGGTAGGAAGAGAATAGAGCTTCCTGATAATCCATTTATCATCCTGAGTGGGACAGCCGAATCATGCCACCTACTACTCAAACTCGAGGCTGACCATCTTGAAAGGAGACAGACGAGACTGATGCAAATATGACACCAGAGTTTGGACTTTCCAGAGTAGTATTATTTTGTGGTTCAGCGATTTTTACGTATAAAGCACAAAGACAGAAAACAGGAAACATGCTGCCAGTGCACACTTGTTGGCTTTTGAGGATTTACTGATTTTGAAGTGGCATTTTACCTGAGAGCAGAGACACTGAACAGGAAGCCAGATAAAGGGGTAACTAAGGTGCTAATTGTGCACTGTACTGTGAGATTGTGGCAGCTTGAAGTAAGACAATGTGGTTTTCCACCAGGCTCCCTTCAGCAAGTCTTGCTCTGTGCCTCTGATACCAAGTCCCCCTTGTAGTTACAATGGGGCTGGGACACTGAGCATGTGTCACCCATCTGTCAGACAATATGTCAACACAGCCATAACACCCCATGCTAAATGTGGCTGCAGCCCGTTAAGACCCTCCACATTGCTGCTCCTCCAAATATTAAAAGCCTCCTAACCTCCACATTATCACTTTACCTTCATCTCTTTCTCATCCATCTTGTTTCTTTTCATTTTCTTCCGATTTCTGTGGGTGCAGCCACATTCAGCGGCTGACTGCTAAACATCTTCCCAATATACAGCCAGCTGAATAAAACAGACACACGCTGAAATCTAAAGATGTAATATTCATTACCTGTGCCTGACAACCACGTGTACCATAAACTGCATCTCATCTTCCACCATTATAAATATTTAAACTACACCACAGCCATGGGCTACAACAGGTCAACGGGTACAGGGTGATGTCCAGTGGGAAAATTAGTGTTTATGAACGTGCATATATAAAAGGCGCTTCCAAGTATTGGAATTCAAGGTGATTCACGAAAGCCGTACTCAACAGCATGGCGAGGAGGTAATCATTATAGATTTATACATAGTTTCTTTGATGGCACCTTTTGTCAAATGATAAATAAAACAACCATTAGAAGAACAGAGAAATCAAAACAGAAACTTATGTATTTATAAAAAGTTGTATTTGTTTTAATATGTGAAATCAAAGTAACACATCCCTAATGCAGAATGACATTCATCCATACATCCATAACATCCTTGATACTATCAAGTGTATTGACCCTTTCTGTTAAAAACATAATGACATTTTGTAGAAGAAAACAATTTACCCTATAAAATGCACGTTTTGGGGATGTGGTTAAACAGAACCCAGCCATTATAAACTTCCTCTATGAAGTAGAAATAGAACAAAAGTCCAAAGAGCAGGAGTTCTTGAATATTTATGTTCTTTGGTTTTAAGCAGTCTACTCTTCATATCTGGTTAACACAATATGAGGCCGGCGTGGATGTGTGGTTGAATAGACCCCCAATTCTCCTCCGATCTGATATGGAAATATATGTGAGAGCAGGGTGGTTTTAAAGGTACCGTCTGACAAGCAGTTCTGGCAAAGTATCCTGCCTCCTTTTTGTCTGTGCATTTCAAGTCAACTTTCATCTTCAATGTTCATCTAATCAATATCCACCATTGTTTGGGTGGCAGGGTGGCAAGAGTGTGATCAGGGTTTCTCATTCTTCCAACCACACAAGCACTTCCTCTCTCAGGTGCCCGTTATTACCATTCAGACAAAAGCATGTTAAACACAGAAACAACACAGACTAATTGAATGAAATAAATGGAGCTCATCTATTCTCATTTACACTGGGGCCACCATCAGAACGTATCAGACTGCACATGCAGCCACAGAGCACAGGCATGTGAACATGCCGCACATACAACACAAACACAGCTTGTAGCTATACAGACGTGTGTGTGTGTGTGTGTGTGTGTGTGTGCGCGCGCGTGTAGTCAGGTATGAATCGGCTACAGTGTAAACAAATTAAATTGGCATTTAAGCCAGATGCTGGAACAACTGGATGCACTAAAGTAAACACAACCAGCTTCATGTGACAAGGCCCATCACAAAATCAAATATGAAGTGAAAATCGGTTGATCTGAATGGTAAATGCTAATGTTTTAACTAACGGCTATGTAGATCTTAGACACAAATTCATACTCATCCCCCAGGGCAGCAAAGCAAGGTAGCTCTGTGTGTGTTTGTCCAATTAACAGTTTTAATGTAGTAGTAACTTGTTAGAGCCTAGAAGTCTTTATAGGTTTGTAAAGAATTAAGTGTCAGACTAACAGACTCCAGGATCTGACTACACATAATAGTGGCAGACCTGCAATGAGCTAGCTTTACCAGGTGCTTTGAACGTTGAGTAATTTTCTGAATGAATTTCTAAACTTTTGCAGCAGTATTTGGTCTTCCATGTTTTTCCTGTGCGTACGTGAGTTTTCCCGAGGCCTGGTAGTGAGAGCAAATTCACTTTCTTTTCTTATTGTTGATTGGGGCTTTGTAGGTACACTAATCACCACCTTCTGGTGGAAGTGTTACATCCCACCTGTGAAGGTAAAAACTCTCCCAGTTTTTTTTTTGTTTGTTTGTTGTTGTTTTTTTAAAACATTGACTATTCAAATGATTCTCTCACACACTCTTTACACTCCTGCCATCTGGAAAAAGGTACCGAAGCATTCGGGCACGCACATCCAGACTGTGCAACAGCTTTTTTCCACAAGCCATCCGTCTCCTCAGCAAAAAGGGACTGACTGATAAACACGCACACACACACATACACTAACATTATCACTCAGCTTAACTCAAATACCTCAAAACATTGAGACTGGACTGACTAACCAACACAAAGCGCAAACACACTGACCTACACCACCAAACCATCGCACACACCAACCTGTAAATGCTCTTTTGCACAATATTATTACTAGATATATTATATATTATTATTTTTTTTGCACTAACTTGTCTTGTAGCACCTTGGTTCCTGGAGGAACGTTGTTTCGCCTCACTGTGTATTTTTAAACTGTATATGGTTGAAGTGACAATAAAGTTGAACTTGGAACTTGGAACTTGATTTAAAAAGAAATTCATGGCCACTCTCCTGCTTATTAAGAAAACACATTTAAATGATAAACTTTGTCTCAACCCTTGTCAAAATACTGAATTTATGTCAATATATGCTCGCCTGGGACATTCATCTTAAATGAAACTCAAACACATATAAAAGGTGGATCTGAGTTTGTTTGATCAACAGTGATCCAACAAAGAATGAATTATCAGTTGCCAAAGGTCATTCCTACACTAAGGTGCAGCCCTGTAATTCTTTGTTTACAATTCAGCCATTTAGCAACAGCTTTTTCTGTTTCACTTTACGACAGATACATGAATCACCACTTCTATCCTGTTAAGTGTTGAGACACACAGTACATTTAAATGAATCAACACAGCACCAGCTCACTGAAGAAGAGAAATGCAAATGTTTTCCACCTCCACCTGACTTGAAAGTATAAATTTCTTCTTAATAGACCTGCCTCGCTAAATAGAGGTTAATTAAATAAACCTGCATTTTGCACACAGCCATCAGAGAGACAGTGTGAAGAACAGAAGGATCTGAGAGACAGAAAGCACATAAGGAGCAAAGTGGGCTGATATTTAACTGTAAAGTTAATGAGTAATTCTTGTTTCTAGTCATGTAGCTCTATAGAAACACTTATAGAGCATTAGCTTAATACAGCAGGGGGGGAAACCTCATGTATAACAGCAGTATATCAGCAGGCTTTCATGTCCATCTCCATCAACCACGGGCCTGCCACTAAGAAGAGAAAGCCTTAAGGCAGGAAACAGTTTGACTTCTATCCATCTAACAGAAATTGCTGTGCACTTGACAAAGTTTTCAGCAGTTTGCTGCAACTGAGCCTGGCAAGCCTCGGGGATCCACCCTAGGTCCAGTTCTTTTTCAGTGCAAATTCATACGACCACTTATCTAAAGATGGTGTTAAATTCTGATATCACACAGAGTGTAAAATTACAGTATGTGTGCTAAAGGGCCAAATGTCCGCAGCCTTCTTAGTCTTTCAGCATGTCTGTATTTTTGTTTAATGCTGATAAAACAGTTGGAAGTATATTAGTGGATGATACAAATAAAGAGGTTTAAACAAAAATCTTACTTTTTAATCTATCAGCAATACTGTCAAAGTTTTATTTAGCTCATCTACAATGTTATTTTGAGTGGTCATTGATGTCAGCTACTCTCTAGAGTCTTTTGAGCCATGTTTGGACAAAGCTCTCCAACTGTGGACTGCAGATAGAGTGTAGGTTTTGTTCTTCTCTACAAGTCCACTGTGAAATAAACAGACCACTCCAAGCAGAATCTGCAGTGAGCACGGACTGGCTTACTGAGGCTACAGAGCAACACAAGGTCTGCAGTCCTTCTCACAATATGAGACGACAGTGTTGGAATCCATCAACAGAATAATGAACTGAGTGGAGAGGGAGTTGCTGATTATTACTCTGTTATTGTCATGATGTACACATATCGTTCATGAATTTATTTAATAAAGCATCAATATGCCTTTGCACAAGAAGCCCCTGCCACAAACACACTTCAGTTCCACAGGAAATGTTAGCATCTACTATTCTCTCCAATACAATCCAAAGCCTTTGCACAATCATCTCTCCCAAGCAGCCCCCCCCCCCCCCCTCCCCCACCACCACCCTACACTGTCCCCTTAAGTAATCCCCCTAATGCTTGAACCTTGACAAAAATAGTTTGGTTAGTTTTGCTATAATCCTAACCAGAACCACGATATTTGAGCACATCACATGACTGAGCTCCTTTAATATGCATGCTAAGACACTATGAGGTACTTAAACACAGCAGCAGCACAGCTTTACATCGTGACCAGCACAGCTCTACCTCTCAGCTCTCATTATATCACAGACACAGCACACATTCCAGGTTCTTGTGATTCTTGTTATGTCTCCCAGAAAGTAAACACATAATGCAGACCTGTTATTTGTGACCTCTGTAATTGTCCTCAGCTTGTGCAATTTTTCTTTGTGTGGCAAGACACTACATCTTAGCCTGAATTATGCAACAGGTAGATTTTGTGTTTTTGTGTCATATATGAAAGAGATGAAAGTGAACACAGATGAAATCACTGCAAAGTCTCTCAACATCTGCAAACCATCTTTAGCACAGGAGGGTTCCCGCTTCGAGTGTGTAAGTCTAACCTCTCTCTTCCTACATTTTTTTTCCTCCTTCCTCCTCCACTGAACAAACAGGACCAACTGTCACTGAGAGCACATGTCAGACATTAAGCCCAGCAGTTTTTCTGATTTAGGCACAGCTCTCATTTGGCTGCTGCAAGAAACCAGTAAACACATTTTTGAGCCAGTGGCTTCTGATAGTCTGTGCTGGTTCAAAGAATGAACACCGTTTTCTGCTACTCCTACAAAAACAGCAGAAATGCCTTTTCCCTGTGTGTTACAAGGTGGGTGTTTTATTTTCCTTCAGGCTCAGCTGTAACTCGGGTGACAGTGTGTGCTTTGGCATACGGTATGGAAACTGGTTTAGACTGAGGAGGTCCCCACACTGACACGAGGGCAGTGAAAATAAACCCGAAACAAAAGAAAGGATGTGAAGGTAAAGCTCTGAAATATCACTTACTGCATCAGCAGCTTTTGGTAACTCCAAAGAATGTCATCACCTCTGTAAATGAACCTTTGTGTGTTATAACCTGCTGTTAAACCTAATTATACACACATGAAAGCTCTGTGGGAGGGTATTCGGACATGCGGGTCAGCTGAATGATATTGCATTAATAATGCATTAATGAAGCCACTTTAGCCTTGTTAGCCAACAGAAACCTGCTGTGACCGCAAACTCCTGACTTGGAGGCACATGTGGTCACACATACAAAACAGTGCACATGTTAACTGGTGGGTACGTCTTATGTGACTGTGTGCACTGCCTGCCATGCTTCAGTGCCCTTCATCTGGGACTCAGGGCAGGTATGAGGGACAAGACAGCTGGTTGAACACTGAGGGCCCTCTCTCAACTAAACATAAATCGCTTTACAACAACTTCCTGCTAGTATAGCAGGGTTTTTTTTTTTAATTTACTGTTAAATATTCATTGAAAGTCAGATCATTATTATTATTTGTGAATTCTTCAAATCTGGTCATGAGGTTTATGCCCATGTCCAGAGAGAGAGCATGGAATATTATGGTGCTGATGCTAAAACGGTTTTCCTGACGTAAGAGTCTAAACATCTAACAGAAATTGCCGTGCACTTTACAAATTAATTTTTTGCAAAGTGGCAAAATAAATAAAAAGCTATTCTATTCAATGCAACTATTTTCTGTGCAATATGTCTGTGAGGTACAGGCGTCCCATCAAGCTAAAAAACAGTGACCAGTGTTTTCTACACTGTCTTTAATTGTGACTTAACTGTTTGATTTTCTGTGGATACTCCTACCAGACTGGAGCTGATTAGGTCAGCATGCTTACCAAGAAAATTAAACCCTTTCACAATATGTAAAAACAATCCTCATCACTCCAAAAGTCAAACAATTTGCTACCAGCAATTTCCTACGGAGTTCTAGGCCAATACTGCTCAATGCTTTAAATTGTATCATTATTTTCAAATAGGATACAGAATTGGATTATATCATTTATACTGATACGTGCATCTTTTCTTAGTAAAGGTTTATGCAAGTACCTCTGTGCCTCAAACTTGTTTTCAAAGTTCTTTTGCGAGAGAGATAACGTTGCCCATCAATGAATAAGAGCTCTAACTTGACAGTTTATTGGCTTCTGGAAGCATGTTAAAAAATTGCTGTTTTCAGCATCAGACTACAACCAAAAGTTGACATTTTCACCCATCAGAAAATGGGGGTTGCTTGTTTGCTTTGTGGGACTTTTAGATTTTATTGCATTCGTTTGGGGTCAAAAATCACCCATTATAAAATACCACAAAATAACTGTCCAATCAAGGCACCAGCAAATGAACAACTTCTGTGTTCTGCCAGGTAAAATTATTTTTATATCACTGGAGGCTGGTAGATTAAGGTCTACTTCTTCTTTGTGAGAAAAAGCTGGCTGACTGCAGTAAGAACAGTTCATTTTTCCCCACGGGAGGTAAAAGTGTCTGTTATGTGAATGGTTATTGACTTGGTGGCTCCGACTATACTTCTTTCAAACCAGCATGTTTTGGCACTTAAACAGGCTCTTCAACGCGTTCTTTTACGAGTGTGAACACAGCCTATGAATATACAACCCCAAGTCCAATAAATGGACAGCGTTTAAAATGTAAATAAAAACAGAACTGCAAATCTCAAAACCCTTATGTTATTCACAATAGAACACAGAAAACAACAAATCCAATATTTACTATTACATGATAAATATTAGTTTGCTTTGAATCTGATGACAGCAACATCTCAAAAGTTGGGACAGGAGTAACAAAAGACTGGAACCGAGGCAAAGTGTAAAACTGTTCACAACTTTGAGACATGTTGCTGCCATCAATTTCGAATTGTACATTTTTATCGGTTCAAACATTTGATGTTTTCTATATTACATTTTGAAAAATGTAAATTAAAAACAGAACGCACAATGTCCCAGGTTTTTTGGTATTGGGGTTATAGTGATACACCCTAAGACAGCTGATCCTTCCAGAATGAAGAAAAGACACAAACTAGGAAATATGGAAACCAAGAAAAAGGAGTTTACCTTAGTAATGTGTGCAAAATCTAGGCACTTACTGCACTGAAAATGATCATCCTCCTTCTTGAATACCAGTGTCTGTGATGATAAACACACGTCTTTCTACTAAGGAAATTATCCAATGTTTTGAAGCCAAGCAAATTAAGTAACTGTTGACAGCAAGTTTAAATTCCCATTTTAGACCATTTCCAGGCAGAACATGCTACCATGTCACTTGTAAAGCGAGCCAGGAGCCAAGAGTTATAGAAACATTTGAGATCTTCAATCCAAATTTCAAGGCACGGCAGGAGGATGAGCCTGTATGAATGTTTTAGTCCTAAAAGCAACTGCTAAGGAAAGTGAAATACTCCTGCAATCTGACAACAGTGAAAGTGACCACATAAAAACAGGCCTCTCTTTCGTGTCATCTCAAGAACATGACTGATTGCTCTATTAGTAAAAAGGTCAGGTGGCACGTTTTTTCCCTTCCCACTATGCAAACATCTGGAAACAAGAAGTACAAAGAGGTCCCTAGAAAACAGCTTCATTTATGCTGCACTAAAGTACTGCTATGCATACATGACACCCCAGTGATGTGAAAAAACATCTGTATTTAACCTAAAATGAACCTGTGACTCCATCCATGCCTGTCAGACTGAGTGTTTAGTAGAGAATAGGTTGTGTCTACCCTAAAAAAGCATTTTTATTTATTTATTTTTTAGAAACACAAGCCTGGAATGCAACACTGAAATATGCAAGATCCATTTATCTTTTCAGAGTGGGGCAACAGATAAGAATCTATCCAATCCACTTTAAAGTCGGCAGCTATTGGTGGTACTTGGTGTCTTAAGATTCAGGTCATTAGGCTGAGGGCATTTCAAATATTCATCAAATGTTGTTCACCCCCCATCAGTGTTTCCTTTACTCTCAAATAGGGCTGCCACAAACGATTATTTGGATAGTCGACTAGTCACCGATTATTTTTGCGATTAGTCGACTAATCAGATCATCACCCATTGGACGTAAAACGTACAGCTTATTGCACCAGCAGCATCTGCTCTTATATAACTATCATTAGCTTACAGCTTTAAGTGTTTAAGGTCTGTGCTAACTAAAAATAAAGACAAGATGATAGTTTATTAAATTTTAATGAAATTTGCAGATTGTTTCGGTGAAGTTTAATAAACTCCTTGCTATCTAAAATATAACAGGACACCGGAGTAAATTCTGGAGCATCTCACACTTCTGATAATCAGCTGTCTGCTTGATGTTTATTTAGCTGTGTAAAAACTATAACTTTAATCTCAGCCAAACCGATTTACTCAGGAACAAATAAAATACCAAAAAAAAGCCAAACAATAACATTGTTAAGTTATCTAAGTGACTTATATATGTTTAACCTGACTAGCGAAAGACGGTGGTGGGTTTGAAAACAATTTGCCGGGAGTCCGGTGTTCTCACGGCTCTAGTGACCTAGCCCCCGGCTCGCTATCAAGCTAGTGGGTAACAGACGTCTCTGAAAACGTCAGAGCGCTTTTTAAAATATGTGGTGTCCTGATAAACTGAGCAGATATTTGAGGTTTACACAGCTACATTCTCGCCTGAAAATATGTTAAACGTTTATTTTGTGACCCAGAAAGAATAATAAGAGTAATATTAAAACTAACTAACTGCCGCCATTGTTGGAAACTGAGCTGGGCTGCGCTATGAATTCTGGGACACAGCTTCTTCTTCTTCTTCGGGGTTTAACGGCAGCTGGCATCCTTGTACATGCAGTGCTGCCATCTTCTGTTTCAGTCCGTTATTACACTCTTAAATCCTGCTACTTATTCCTGCGTCTTTTGGGATCTTACAAAGCTTCAAACGACGCGTCGACTATTAAATTAGTCGTCAACGATTTTGATAGTCGACGTAATCGTGACTAGTCGACTAATCGTGGCAGCCCTACTCTCAAACAGAGGAATACCACTCGAAGAAATTCTACATCTCAGTGTGAAAGCCATACCTGTGACCACAAACTAGGCATTCTCCAGGAGGCAGCCATTGTGTGACATCAAGAAACCTTGTTCTTGTGAGGGTGGTTTCAACAAGATAGCAAATGTAGTTTTATTTACATAGGGCTGCACATGTAGAGCTGCTAGGATCTGCTAAGGGTGTTTTCCCCAGCTTGATGAAGACAGATAAATGTTTTAGTGGTTCAGAGCAAGATCTCTGTTAAATCATCTATGTTTAATTGTGCATGCGGGAACCAGCCTTTCAGCAGATATTTCCCTCCAAAACCCGACAGAGAGGCAAAGATCACATAATACAAGCTGCCTGCATATACACACAAACAGTGCAGCAGGCATAGGCCCTGGAGACAACACTATGAATGTATTCCCACAAGGCCATGGTCCCAATTCAGTCACAACCATTACTGTTGACACATTATAAAATTGTCAAAATGACCTTTTTTGGTAATTTGATGTTATTCTCTACCTTTTGTTGTCTCCCAATTAAAATGGATTTATCCCCACCCCCCCCCAGCAACTGTGGCATCACCCATTTCTCTCTGGACTATGCAACTTGAATCCTTCTAATTAAAGCCAGCTAAAAGAATTAAACGCTAGAATTTCATCTGCGAAAGCTTGGCCGTAAACTCCTTGGATTGCCTGCACTGCACAGCAGCTCAGTTTTTGTCAAATTATTCTATTAATATGCTTCAAACACAGGTCTTAATGTCTCACTCAATAACTTAAACTCAATGAAGTGACACATAGCAAATAGCTGTTGTGTTGGGAAGCATGTCAACAGTAATACAAGCAATTTTTTTTTTTTTTTTTACTTTGGGGGAATAATCTTTGAACTGTGAACCCAAGTGCCATTAATTCCCATTATTAGAAGGATGCCTTTTGAAATGCAATTTTTCTGACAATGTAAACAAAGCAGCGTTTGACCTACTGACTCATAGCCCATGGGCCTTGCAGTGCCATGACTGTGTTTGTTTCTTTGTCATACCCTTCTGGCCAATTCATTGATCCACACTAATACTGCCCACCGGTCATTCTCAACATTAGCTAGCAGAAGCTAGCCACAATTGTAACCACTTAATAAAACCAACCACAAGGCCGCGAACAACTCAACTCCTGTAGGGAATGGGTCTGTCCTGATCTAGGTCAGCATTGCACATGCTTAATTAACACGGGTAATGTGGGGGGAAAAAATCCACAAAACACAGCCTCTAAAATATGTAATTAAGTAATCTGGTTAGTTGGAGGAAAGTGCAAGGACAAGGGAGACTTACCAGACCTCCTTGTTATTACCATAATTCCTTCCACATGAAGCAGAAAAGGTCTTCAGTAAAACAGTGAACTAGCAGGTATTTCATTCCCTGTGGGTTACAGAGCAGTGGCACTTCACTCCATGAGGCGAATGGCACACATGCACAGGAGATGGAGCCAGGCCTTAGGGCTAAAACTCCCTGTCACCTCTTTTTAAAAAAAGGACACATAAGACCACACGACTGCAAGAATTGACAACAGGCACCAAACACACACAAACTTTAACACACACCTCCTTGGGCTGAGAGTTATAATGACATTCAGGCTTTGTACAGCACCCCCGAGTGTCCTCCTAGGCTATGAGGTATGCAAATGGAGGGTAATTTGTTTTATTCACAGTGGAGCGGATCGGCTCCACGGTGATGTATGTTCTAGAACAATATCCACTGTTGAATCCACAGCAAGGCCAAATATTCAGGACAGGAAGCCCATTGATCAATTCAGCTGGGTAATATTAGCTCCTGTTTCGGGCTTCATTAACAGAGGAGATGTCAGAGCACACACACCCTATGGTTCGCTGCATAAACTCTCAATGGCCTGTGACTGTGGCATCGGTGCTGTTAATACAGCGCAGACCACACCGTGCAGCTACAGCATGACATCATAGGCTGGATGCATTGAAATTAGCATGTTTCTGTTGTCATCAAGCATTAACTGCAGTACAGTTTAGAGCTGCAAGGATTTAAAAAAACAAAACAATGGTAAATAGCCTCTTCTTTGGAGTCCATTGTTTTATGCACACTGCTGTGTTATGCCCCCTGCCATGAGAAACACAGGCACACACGGACAACTTCTTCCAAGGATGAACTCGGAAAGAGCACGGCCCGAAGGCACAGGATGTCTCTTAATGTGTGACTCAAACTAATGGACTGCCTCCGTCTACTGTGCCCCTGCCCTCGCCTGCTCCCTCGCTCATCCCATCTCCAACGCAGCCTCTCTTTTCTCATCTTCCAACCCAAATTCCCTCTGCTCCTTCTCGTCTTCCAGCCCCAAACAACTCTATTTACTCCCTCCTTTGCCCCATCCTTTTGTTTTTATGCCTCAGAATGCAGTAGCACAGAAGGCGGGATCAATGTGACAGCAACAAGACAGATGTACACACAATGCACTCACGCACGCGTGGGTGACAGGCTTTTGTCCGAGGTCAGCATGCTTAAGAAAAAAAATTAAATGAAATACAAGCGTGGTACAAAATTTTCTTCAAACAATGCACGTTTTCCAGACCATCCCTAAACCTAACAAAGCACACGATCTGGGACACACACAGTGTTATCTGAGCACAATTCAGAATAGCCTATTTTTAGGCTATTCTGAATTGTATGTGGGTCTAACCCTGCCGAAAAAACACACACACACACACACACACACACACACACACACACACACATCCAGGGTGTCAGGCTTTTTAAAAGTCATGCCTTTGCTGACTGCGGTGTCGTCATCTGGTTGGGTTTTCCTCCGGTCAAGCCCGTCTCTTTCAGGATGACAAGCCGCAATTGGTGCTTCAGTGGAGACTTAAAAAGAAGCTGTGGCTGCAGCAGCCCTCCACACGGAGAACAGCAGGTCGGCTGATAAAAGGGCCGCTGTCTCTCCTCATGCAAACTGTAAATCACAGACTGTCCGAAACACTAAGGAAGGGCTGCGCTTTGCAAAACTGGGGGCGAGTGTGTCTATGTGCGGCTGACTCAAAGCCGCTTGTCTCAGATCCTGGCTCAAGATTTTTAATGATTGTATTTTTTACATGAGGACAGGAGGATTTTTTTTTCAGGGGGGGGGGGGGGGGGGGGGGGGGGAGTGAGGGAGAAATTGCTTGTGACTGTATGGGGATAAAGAGAACACACTCTGTGTTTTCAGGCTTGCCTAAACATGTAGTGCATGCGCTGCAGGTCTTATCACCCCGTCACACAGCCAACCATCTCTGTGACACAGCAGAAGTCCCATAACCAGTCAGCCCTGCCATGACTGACTGACTACGTCTGCCTGGGCCTGCCAAGCAACTGATTCACACGGAGCTTCTGTTTGTGCGCCCAATGAAGTGCTTCATTCAGCACCAGACGTTTGGATGACACACTCAGTTATTCAGAGCAGAAACAGTTTTTCCCCTCAGATTCCCACTACTCAACAAAACAAAGCAGCCGCTTCTCTTCTCTTACCATCCTCAGTTCCTTTATGAAGCGCTGCAATGACAAGTTGGGAAGCCCCAGGCATGCTTTTAAGTGCTGCAGCCATTAAGACAAGCGAAACTGAAAGACCATGAAGGTTAAGGACTACAGAATCCAGATTGTTAGATTGGAGGAGGAAAAGAAAGAACCGGACCATCTATTTGGTGGGTATTAGTAATTTCAACAGCAGCATGGAAACATTCACAGCCACACCTGCCTTCACACACTGATACCATCAATACATTCTGCTTGGTTTGCAACAGATTATAATTACAGGGATAACGGTTAATGATATACCCAGCTTTGTTACAGCCAAACAGGATTACACAAAAGTAATTACACCAAACTTTGTGAAATTCCAGCCACATTTAACAACGAAGATATTATCTTGAGAGTTTAAAGTGGTCTTACTGCTCATTTATACTGCGACTGTAACAGTCCCAGAAGATGCAACAAAAGCCTCGCAGTTTTTATTAATATAGTGTGAGCATAACGGCTCTTAAATATTGGATCCCATTCCTCAGAAGGGTAATTAGAAATACAGCTTCTCTGTGCAAAAACATTCCCAAAATGCATGCACTGCTATCAGCTTACCCGTGCAGGGAATGTTACTCCCAAGTAGTCTGGATTAGACCTTCGGTCACTAACGCTCGCCAGATGTGCGGACAGCATGACTCATGGATGGTGTGTGCCCTGCCCTTTAATCTCTGCAGCAAGTTGACAAGTGCCACCAAGTCAAAGCACAGCCGCGTAGCCAAGTAGTGCGTGTATGGGCAACTGTAACACACAACCCACGCAGGCACAACGGCTCTTTAGCTTCATCTGGGAATAAGGGCGATAAAACTTGGTGTTATGAGCTCGTGGCATCATAAAGAGACAATTACATCTCCCGTGATAAGTTGTTTCGGGGGAGGCTTGCGCCTCTGTAGAACGATATAGTGCTACATAGGGCGCAAAAGTAGGATTAGGGTCTGTTTACGTTCACTTCTGATGACCAAGGACGCGCCATTAGTTCCTACACAAATATTGCCACGCTTGTGGGCGCGCACGGGGACGCTTCAGGCTGCGCGTGCAGGAGCGCGTGTGCCAGATCTTCAGGAACATCAGAGGGGGGCAATCGGAAAGCCAACGAGAAAAACTGCAAAATGACAACAACAAAAAAAGCAGCAGAGCAACACTTACTTGCCGATGACCTCGCAGAGCTCGTACACATCTTCAAAGAGAATGTCGTCGTCCGCCATAGTCCGACCCCGGTTGGGGAAAAATTATCCACCCCCCACCCCCCCACCAAAAGAAAAAGAAATGCGTCCCAAACCTCAATTTATGGTCCTAAAAGGAGTGCTACGGGCAGACGACAGTGTCAGGAATAACTGACAAAACGCCGCTCGTGTCGCCAGCAGCAGGGTAAGTCGGGAAAGAGTTGCAAAGAAACGTTTCCAAATCCCAGTTGTTGCCTCCTTCGTCGACCCCCTGTACCCGCTTCCCCCCAAAAAATAAAAATCCCCCGCTGCGAGTGAACCGGCACAGGGAAGAGCTGCGTATTCCAGGGCTCTGCCCCGCCTTTCCCGGTATCGTGCCCCCCCGTTTCAAAAAGCAAACCTCACAGGGTTGTCAAACAACATAGTAAACTACTTCACCAGCGTGACAATCCCCGTAACGACGCAGACATGGTCACCGTTTTCAGTGTTGTGCTGACAGAGGGCGAAACGAGCCGGTAAGGCAGTGTTGTGCATCAGGTTCGGGTTACAGCGCTGAACCAGGTGGGTTACGGTTATCTTCACATCCCAAACAGCTGCGGGTTTACTCTTCAGTGTTTTCGGGGGTGTGCGCGCGCATATACACAGAGTCCTCTTGTAGTGTAACGGACGACCTGGTTCAAGTCCTTGGCGTACAAAACCACGCGCGTCGCACTCCTCGTCTTTTACCTCGGCTTGACAAGACTTTGCAGCCTCTGGTTTACCTTTTATTTCTTCCCACTATCGCCCGTTTGGCCCGGACGCTCAGCTCTACAGAGCTTCCAGAAAACCAAGCTCCTCCTACACGGGAGTTATGAAACTGCTCCCTTATCCTCCATCTTGGCGCCAAGCCTTTCCTCACGGTTCCCCTGTCAGGTTAATAGGCTTTGAGCCAATATGGCGGACCGGTGGCGCCGTAAAGATTTCTCTAAACCCGCAGTTTCCTCTGGACTTTTTCAATGGAGTTCCCACCCGGAAGCGAGTAGTATGAATGAAGAATGTTCGCAAATGTTAGGAAGTATATTATTTAAGTTGAGTATTCAAGAAGTCACGTCTAACTTTTTTCTTTAATGATTAAAGGTACATAAAGCTTAAATTTGTCAAAGAATAATCAGCAACTATTTTTGAAACAAATTTTCATCTAAAAAAAAAAAATCTAACTTTTTTCCCTAGTTGTCCGGGCTGAGCCTGTGCCTAATTGTTTTACATAATGAATGGATCTGTACAAAACAAGACCCTGAAGTTACAATGGGCTCTAGGTATGAACAGCCCACATATTTGAGGAATTATCCTCTGTCAAATCATGAATCTTTGTTTCCTGGATCCAGCCTCTTTAGTTTGCAGATTGTAAGTGAATATTTAGATTTTTGAATTGTTGCCTGGACAAAAAAGAAATTGTCCTGGGAACATGTGACAAAGCTTTTGTGCCAATTTGAATCGTACAAGTAATCACTTATTGGAGACTCACCAAGTTAAAATAGCTTTGAATTCTCACCCTATTGAGTATCTTTAAAATACGGTGGTCTAAATGCAAACCCATTTGTCCTGAGACATTTATCTAACCTTGCTGCTCAGCAGTAGTCAGAGGTATGGCCACCACAGACTGGGACTGCTTTCAAATAGCTTTGCTTAAACGGTTTTTAACTGAATGAAGTGACCCAAGTCTCACTGTGGCAGCCATGATAGTATTTACAGAAATCACTGATCAAAATCTAATGAGACCAGGGGTTCCATTATATTGACCTTTATTTTTTACTAGTTTATGGACAATCAATACAGAAAGTCTAATCACAGACACATTTATTTTTTGAGAAATTCTTTATTGAGTTCAGTTGATTCTTTTGAGCATTATTGCACTGACAGATTATGGAAGGTGGACAAACAGAGTGTGGCTGGCCCTCCTGCGTTGAAAAGAGTAAAAGAAGTTCAATCACTTGCTTATTAAGAGCCCCTGGGGCAAACCAAAGTAACAGGTTAGAGGAGTTTAAACAAAACATTTCTAATATCCAACTGATTAAATGTGTTATTTCATTATTCACAGAGATCTGTATATATGCGAAAATTCATTCTTTCTATTGTAGTTTGGTTTGGTGTTGGTTTATGTATATATTTAGATTTTCATTTGGCTTCGTTAGCCTTCAGACTTGGGTCATTCCAGATACTCACATGAGGCAGGTAGAGTATCAAAAGAAGCCAGCTGCTTCTTAGCACGTTGGTCAGTGTGTGTTGTTTTGAATTCCTGCTCTGCTAATAAAGGTCTTGTCTTGTCTTTGTGAATTTTCCTTCACATGTTATCATGTCTATGTGTGATTTCACAGGGGCGCAAAATGATATGAAAATGATGTAATGTAACCTGATGACACAGAATTGTATTTTTTATTATTGTGTGTGGAATTATTTATTTATGTTTTTACATAAAAATAAAGGAACATAAAGAAAATGCTTTCTGAGGTAATTATTCAGTAATAAAGTTACCCATTTTGTAAAAAAGATCAACAAAAGACTTTATTAAAAATAAAATAAAATAAACTTGTTTTGTAAAAATCCACAAGCCACATTCCACTGATTTCATGCAAACCTCATTATTTTTCTTATCACTTCTAGGTTGGTCAGTCCATCTGTCTATTTACTGTTTTTATTTTGCTTTGTTTTTTAAAAGTTTCAAATCGTACCCTGCGGCCCAATCACAGATCTATAAACTGTGAGTAATTCCCTTATTAGACAAAGTCTGCATAAATGCACTTTTCTGTCATTATTATTATTATCATTATGGCCTGATAGCAGGACAGTCATAACCCCTCATAGCGGGAATCCACTTTAAAGTCTCAATATATGAGTTTGGCCAACCCTCATAGCCAATGGTCTATTAAGTGTCTGTCATTTTAATGAATGCATCCACATATTTAAATAGTCATTATCTTAAAAGCTTAAGTAACATTCTGCAATCTTCAACAATGCTAAATTTACCATTATGCAGGCCGTGTTCTTCTACATGGCCTGCATAAGCAAATGATAAGAGTTAGTAATCAAAAGAACTGACTACTTGGTCTACCAGCCAAGCAAAAAAACAAAACAAAAAACAAATCAAACATTAGCTTGTTTGCCGGCTGCACATCACTAATGGTCTCACTTCAGTCCCTTTTATAAAAACACCTAGTTCAACCACTAGTGTTAACATCCACAATGACAGTAGATCTGTTTTGTAAAACTGAAACGCATAGATGCTTATCGCGTGATTGCTATAATAGGGGGTAACGTTATTACTAAAATGCTAATGGTGATGCAAGGATACAGTTCATGAGTACACATTTCCAGCTGCTTCATTTCTATATGGAGAGAAGCTGTTGCAATTTATAGTGAAAACTGCATCACAACATTATACTGTAACAACAGAAAGACTGAAACTTAATATAGTAACAACCTCTAAACACAGTTTCAAGCACTGTGTACAATCATAATTTGACACACTTTAAATAAAATATCAGTTTGCCCTTTTATCCTCTGTCATGGCAGTTCTCATAATCTTAAACTGCTTTTTAATCAGCTACCACCAAAATACAGCCTGAAACTGAGCTAGTGTAGACATGTAGGCACAACATACAGACAAGCGCTGTCTATTCATATTTCATGGGGCTCTGGTGGGATAAATACATTGCCAGCCGATTGCCTAATTAATGCCGTGTGAATAATTAAGCAGAGTTAGTAAACCCAAGATGATGAGCTTGTTCTTTTATTTATGGTTTTTCAACAAAAAGGACTAGATGTAATTAAATGAGCCCCAGAGCAATTACTGTAGGTATTGTTTTATTCCCTTGGTGCATGGTTGCTTAGGTTGCACTAAAATCTTCTGTGTGGGTCTTGACAAAAAATAAATAAAATAAAAATAATTTTTTCAAAAAGTGCCCTTGCTGATCACGCAAGACTGTGTGTGCAGGCAAGGAAGTCAGGATGTTGCGAGGTGATGAGCAGGAGGCAATTTGGCTTAGGAATAAGAGAAATCAGGACATCAGAGGAAATCTTATCTCTAACCAACACACCCTTCTAGACTCGGCTGGTGGGGCAGCAGTTGTATGTGTGTGTGCGGGGTTTTTTGTGTGTGTTTACCTGATGCTCTTCAGACTCTTTCACCAGTCTAAAAAAAGAAAGAATTACACCTGAAGCTGATGTATTATAGATTTTTTCTGCTGAATGACGGTGTAGTATTTCTGTCATGGCACTGAGTCTGTGACCCAGTGTTTTTGGTTTATTTAATATTGCATATTCCAGGTTCTGGTTTTTTGAGTTGTTTTTCTGCTTTGTGTTATATTTGTAGTTTCTGCTCTTAGTTTTGTCATCTGGCCTTTAGGTTCTGTTTCCATGCGTCTCCTGTGTTCCATGTTCCATGTTTTGTCAGCGTCGTCTTCATGTTTGTTTAACTCTTGTCTACAAGTTCGGTGTTCCCTTTCTGTCTCCCCAGTCAGTCTTGTTCCCATGTCCTACCTCTGCCTGCCATACATCATTACATGACAATTACTGTACACGTGCACACAAATCTTGACACTCAAACTGAGCTGGCTTTTTTTTTTCAGTTTGTGTAGCAATTCAGAGCCGATGAAAGACTTCTTCTCAATTGTATCACTAATTACACCAGCTCATTATAGAGCCAAGGGACCTCACATGCTGAGCTATTGTAGTCAAAATACTTCAATATTTACTGGAAGTGTTGCTTAACCAATTCAGTATTGCATTTCCAAAAAATAATAATAATACAAAAACAACTTGCTATGCTAAAGTTTAGAATAGAATAGAATAGAATAGAATAGAATAATCCTTTAATTGTACCACAAGGGGAAATTTGTTTGTAACAGCAGCCAAAAAGACACATATACAAACAGACACAGTAAACAGGACACAGAACAGAAACATACACACAGACAACCACCAAAAACCAGGGTGTACAATTCCCATCACTGTTTGTAGAGGCTAAAGGCTGGTATGTGTTCCTCTGGGCTGCAGGTGAAAGTGCATGAGATCATTACATTTTGTGTGTGTACTATATGAATATTCATTAGAACATTTGTCATAAAACGGTTTGGTTTTTTTTGTTCTTATTTTTTAAAATTTCAATGAAGCAGTCAGATTAATTCATACCAGTGAGAACCAACGATCCGAGTTGGTGCAGGTATGCAAGGTCTTTGTTCCCATCTGATTCCCATGTGTGGTTAGCCTTAAAGGGGACATGAAATGCTGCACATACTGTATAAAGGCTAATAAACACCACTGAGCCCTGCTCTCAAAAACTGACATAGATGTTACACTGTCTGTCTAGCTGGATTTAAGAAATAAGTGCTTAAGAAACAAGAGATCGTTGGATAAGGTTAGTGGACAGCACAGATTTAAGGTCACTGTTAACTGAGCCATGAAGCACACTTACACCTCTCCAAATCAAGACTCTTAAAAAATTTCGGGGGTAGGTTGAGAAACATCTCAATGTGATCAAGGCCAGTTCAGAGCAGCCCAACCCAAAGCTTCCCACCTCCATGTGCAAGACACTCTCAGCACACCCACAGAGCTCTAACATCTAACAGGTCGAACCTGCTCTGGCAACTCAAGAAGTATTTGCGCAATATTATACACATGGTTTTAATGTTGCAGCATGATCACTGTATGCTGTCAATGAACAGTTTACTGATACCAGTCTCAACATTTTATACGTTTTTTATGCTGGGGTCTATTACTTAATGGTACCTTTGTCCATTATCTTATTAGAAGTGGCTTTCAGTTGTGTATTAGTGGCATTTTTATATATTTTTGAACAGATGTTGTTTGTAATGGAATTATGCATTTACTGACATTCTAAACATTAGCCTCAACAATCAGCATTTGGTGTCATGCTCCCTGGGTCACTGACCCAAGGTTTTGTGTTTTAGACTTGTGAGATTCGTTGATGGGTTATCTTTGAATTGTTTCTAAGTTGTTGTGCTTTTCTGCTTTGTACTTTGTACTTTGCTTCCAGTTATGGCTATGATATGATATTCCTTCTCCCAGATTACCTTCCCGCTGTTCCCAGTGTGCTGTCAGATCTCCAACTGTGACATTCACTAATTCAGTTATTTCCTGTTTTATTTTGGTAGCCTTTGTCTTGTGTGTTTGGTATCCAGTTTCACCTTCCCTTTCTAGTTTTTCTGATTATCCTGATGATATTATTGATATCTAGTGTTCCCTAGTGTTTCCCATCTCCCAGTTACTGGGTGTGTGTTTATTGTCTTAGTCTCCCAGTGTGCTTTGTCATGTCCTTCTAAGTAGTGTGTTTCCTTCTTCCACGTTTCCCTGAAATCCCTACTTTTTGGATTATTTGTGTTTCCAAGGGAGTAAAGTTTTTAAACTGCCTTTTGAGTTAATGTTTTGTTTCTTGAGTGCTGACGGTTTTTGAATCAGAAGAAATAAAGCTAAAGAAATGCATGGAATAAAAACAATATTTTGAAAAATGTAAATATTCAGAAGTCACTGTTCATGATTCAGAGAGGATCTGAAGACATACACACACAAACTGATGTATAGGATTTTGTTTTCTTACAGTGCTCCATTGTAAGATTCTGGCTTGCAGGCTCTCAGTATGAAAACATATCAAATAGAAACAAGTATTACTACAGCTTTACTGTCCTACTGTCTGACACATTGTAGCTGTTGATTTAGAGTTGCAGTATTTTGCAGAGCCAAAGCTGTGCATTTCAGTGTGTGCTAAGTGACCAAAGCCCAAAGAGCTCAATGTCGAACAACAATTGTATTTGTATGGGTGCTGTGGGACATTTTACACTTCTTTCAAAAGTTAAAAAGAAAAAGAAAAAGCCAACTGCATGTTACCTTTTCAACCTGTGCATGTGAAGGACAAATATTATTTTCATTAATGCAATTTCCCAACTTCATCACTAAGTAAATATCTTAGTGAGATAGCTAAAAAAAACCTTCGTACAGTCTTTGTTTGCTATCCTTCTCACATGCTTTCTTTTTTTCATCACATCTGTTAAAATGCTCATTCCACTGCAATCAGTCATGGTTAGGTTGAGCTAGTCCATAGATCACCACATCTCATTTCTTGTGAGATTTAGATGTCCTGCAGGACTCCACATCATATTATCCGTAGTGTGAAATTGAAAGACTTGTGAGAGTTGCTTTGTACGGGCCTCGCCCAGTTATTTATTGACGCTCCATTTCCTATTCTGCAGAAGTCTGTATATGATTTGAAGTTTTCTCCATTGGGTCAAGCAAAATTACCCTTTAACATGCAGTTCACCTGTGATCATTGTCTTCTCTGCTTTTCCAAGATCTGTTTTTGAATAAAAGCCTGACTTTAGGAAAAGGTAGAATTAACTTTTAAAAACTATATGTGGGACATGTTGTACAAATTCTTTAGTAAATTGAGACACCCTTTCACCCTACTTTGCACAAAGCAGTTTACACAATCACTGCCAATAAAGCTAAAGGCCAACTAACCAGTTATTTCCCACTTAGTTGTGAGATTATGGTCATTTTTGGTGGCCCTGCAGTTTTGGTGGCCCTGCCAATGGCGATCTCTCAGTCACTGATAAGGAGCCGCTCTGCTTGCTCCTACAGTGGAGATTCTCTGGAATCTTTACTTTGAAAATTTGTTCACAAAATTGCATTCTTGCAAGGACTGAAGTCTTCAGATTGACTGTCATCTCTAATCCATCTTGGTCAGAGGGAAGCTGATCACTGTCTCCATTAAAAGCACAAAACAGCAAAGCTAGAAAGTGATGTTTCAGGGAACAGTGCATGTGACAGATAACTGATGCTTCAAAGCCTTTGGCATTACACAGTCTGATCGAGAGAAGATGCTGTACACCACTACAGTGGATTTTAAATCAGACAATATGAAGCGTAGACTTTCAGCTTTGATTCAAGATTTTTTTTAATAAAAGTTTTCCATTTAGTATTTTAAGAATTACAACCATTTTTTACAGTCTTGTATTTCAACTTCGAAATTAATGGGACAGACTAACATACATTTAAATAGGATGAATAAAATGCATTTTTGCATTCAATAAAAAAGCACTTGGCCATTGAAGAATGGCCTGTTGCTTTTACAGTATGCTTTGGGTCATTATGCAAATGATCACATTTTGATAATAATCATATTATTGCATTTGCACTGTGAAGCACAGTCTGAGAGTATAGCTCTGTACACTTCAGAATCCATGCTGCTACTTGCTATCAGCAGTCACATCATCAATAAACAGTCGTAGCCTGTTGTCACTGGCAGCCATACTCTTGCCATATCGTTGCCTTCCTGTTGTGAGCATTTCCATTCATGAAGGCATCTGATTGCAGACTTTGACAGTGATACTACTTGAGAGTGTTCTTGACTTTACTAGATGTTGTGAAGTTATTTTTTTGACCAAGGCAAGAAATCTGTGGTCATACACCAACTGTCTGGTGCTTTGGGTATTGTTGAGCAGTGACTTAATACTTTTAAAGAATAAACTGGATTTTTGATTTGGCCACTCCTAAAGTTTTTAGTATGTCTCTGATGTGTCTGTGAAGGTCATCGTAGTCTAAGGAGCTTGGAAAGAAAAGTGTCTGGATTTCTTTAAGCTTCCTTGAAGACATTTCACCTCTGGTCCAAGAAGCTTCCTCAGTTCTAAGAGCAATATGGGAGTGTCCCCATGAGAGGGACATGGAACTCCTATTGATCCTCTGCCTAATCACATGAGCCAAGGTATGAAAACAGGTGTGGGTCACAATCAGCAAAGGTTTCAGGTGAAACCATTGTGAAACCTAGCCCCACCCTATTATGTGATTTTACTGAGGTCTCTCTGATAGGTTTATTTTGATTATCATCCTAATAATGACCTCCTTCCCTTGTACTGACATTTCTTTTGACCTCTTATTGAGAGTTCCCGTGAGCAGCTACCAAATGCAGCTTCAATCAACTCCAGGTCTCTGTTTAATTTGCCATGATAATGAATGAACATGCCTCACCTGGTCATGAAACTACTTGTCAGTCAGTTACCTAACTTTCTTTAGCCTTTACAAATGGGGGACTGTTTTGCAAATTTCTACAAAGTCAATACATAACATTTGTTAGGCCCCTGAATTAAATCTGAAAATATGCATTTTAGTCTTATTCTGTTTGATTTTAAATCAGTTGTGGTGGTGTATAGAGGCAAAACCACAAACTTATATACCTTATATACCTGACTGTATATATTATACATGTCGTGCTCTGTTGTTACACAGAGTTGTGTTGATGTGAGTAGTTCATTATTGACTTAGAATGTGTAAAAAAAAAGAAGAAGTAATTTTGACGGTAACATCACTTCTAAAACACTGGCTGTAAAAATGACAAGACTTTGAGTGAGGGTGAGTATAAAGAATACAGTGTGTGTTCTTTGTGTGATTCCTTTGATGTGAGGAGGTATGATCAGAGACTGTGTTCAAGTCTTCAGCTTTCCTGTGATCTCATGGAAGTCATCAGCTACCCTGGAGCGTCTGCTGAACAGTGACAGGATCTCAATAAACTCTGCTGACAATCTGTTTTTATTCACTCCTAGATCTCCTCCTCGCCCTCAACTATGAATTTTCTATGATAAAGAGCAGAGTAAGCACTTCGTGCGTAGCTGTCAAGGAAGCACACTTAAGTATGTATATAGATTTTTTTATTTCATGAGATCATAATTTGACTGCGTTCGTTTCTTTGTGTTTGAAGTCATTATAGTAATTGTAGCTCTGTTTCTTTGTTGACAATGAACCACGAATCATCACATGAATTGTCATTCTTCTGGTTTGCTTATTCAGTATGAGAAGTGCGACCAGAACGTTTTTGGAACTAGCCCATAATCATCTGAACCCTTCTTATGTTCCCTTCCCTCATTGCTTCCTGGAGGCCTTGCTGTGACCACTTGGATTGTTCCTTCTGATTTCACCCCGTTTATTAAACACGCACAGAGAAAGAAATGTTAATTTCTTTTTAAAGTTACTTGAACTGTGAATGTTGGTGGTGAGTGCTGGATTTCCGCAGCGCCTTGAGGTAATTGTTGTTGTGATTTGGTGATATACAAATAAAATTGAATTGAAGAGAAAAATTGAACTGTTTTCAACATATTTCAGTCACAGTCCACAGTGTCCAGAGTTGAGCGGGAATACGCATGATCTGGAGTGATTCGTCCACCATTCGCTGTGCCTTGCAGCGTGAATTTGTCCCTCAGCCTGAGACTCTCAATGTCTGAGGGAGAACATTCATTAGAATCACTCTGCACTGTGGTGCATGACAATGAGGACGATGTTCTGACATACCAGAGGAGATCCAATGCAGAGCCACAAGTGCAGGAGGAAGTGACCTTAAAAAGGAAGTGAACTAAAAGTGACAAAGAGGTGCGTAACAAAGTAATCCTGAAAGGAAGAGACAATTTTAAATTAGGTGTATTTTTAGTTGTTTTTTTTTTTTGTGGCTGATTCACTGAATGTTTTGAACACTGAACACAGTTTGCATAGTCATACATTGTTCCTCAGTTTATGATACCTCTGTCGGTACACTTTCATACCTGCATGCTGTATTTATTTGCATTGTGAGGGAATTTCCACTGGGTACTGTTGTATCAAATTAAACACAGCATGTGCTCTTAATGGAACTGAGTATCAAGGCTTAATTGTAGTGCTGTTTTGCCAAAATTTACATTTAATTGTCATCCAGCCAACCACTTAATACTACTCTTCTGTTACACCGAAGACTACAGATTCACTGCATGTGTAACATTAATGCTACGTAAAAATCTGTTGCGCTTACTAAGCTAGCATTAGCGTCACTATCAGTACTGTGTGACATATCCTCTTTCTACTGGCTGAATATTGTTTTTTGGTCCTCCCTTCCAGTACATAAACAAGATGGTGACCCCGAGGGTAAGCTGTGTCACATATTCAGTTAAACTGCAGGTAGCTGCACTCTTCCATGTAAGCACACACAGACTGTGCTTAACTGCGCTAAAAGAATAATAATTTGCCGGTTCACATTATTCTCCATATTCAGGCCAGCACTGACAGAACACTGGGTCAAAGTGGGTTTTGTAAAATCCAACCAACTTAAGATAACTAAACTGACATTTTAGTAAATGTTTTAAAATAAATATTAGTCAGTTAGAATATTAGTTAGTTAGGGGAAAATTGTTTATAGTCATGTGATGCCTTACCTTCAGACATCCTTCAGACAGTCTCAATACTGCAAGTCTTCCCATATTTAAGATGAACACCCACCCCTATGACTGTATATAAATATATTCCAGAAAGGATAAACAAAATAGGTTCAATTTAAACACCTTTCAGTCTCCTTTTCTGTCTGCAGTTTGGTGCTGAGTGTGCACTGTACACACTGCCTGCTGTTGCTAAAAATGGTTTACGAGAGCGATGTGAATCTGCACATGGACAGCAGACATTCCTCTTTGTTTGTTGTCCCTGTTTGAAATGAAACCCGGTGATGACATCTGAATTAGGGCAACAGAAGGGAAAAGGAAGTGATGTGCACAACCCTAAATTAGGGCTACACAAGCATACAAAGTAAGAAAAGCATTCAGATCTCCCTACAATAATACATACAGAGAAAAACCCAACAGTCATATGATCCCCTGTGAGCAAACGCTTTGGCAACAGTGGGAAGGAAAAGCTCCCTTTTAGCAGGAAGAAACCTCCGGCAGAACCAGGCTCAGGGAGGGACGGCCATCTGGTTGGGGTGAGAGGAGGATGACAGGATGACAGACATGCTGTGGAAGAGAGCCAGAGATTAAAGTAGAGTCAGTCCATCTCAAATCACCCAAGCCTTCTGCTCAGCCTTCTCCAATTTGCATACAAATTTCATGGGACAAAGTTTGACTGAGTGATGTAAAATTTAATGTCATATATCCAATGCTTTTCAAGACAAATCTTTTTGAAAAATGGTCCTTTGATCCACTTTCAAACCATCCATCCATTCGCTTCCGCTTCTCCTTTTCAGGGTCGCGGGGGGTGCTGGAGCCTATCCCAGCTGTCATAGGGCGAGAGGCGGGGTACACCCTGGACAGGTCGCCAGTCTGTCGCATAATTGCGAAACATGACCTCAGATTTCAAAGTAGGCGAAATAAGGGGGGCCCTGAAAGTCAGCTTAGCTGGCTTCTAAAAAATATCTAGATATATGAAGCTAAAATGTCACATCACTCATTATATATATTCAAACTGTGGATCAGAAAAATGTTAAGCAAATTGGAGATGGTTTAACAGAAGCTGTTCTAAAAATCTGAGGATTTGCCACTTTCAGGTGTTGAAAATGAAAGATATGCAGATATTTAACCAAATTATTTCCCAAGTTATAATTAAAATACCATCAGAAAACTCTAGAGTTTTGTTCTATTCAAATTAGATTATCTCATGATATTTTGGTTCTGTTAAAACACTGCCTCATACTTTACGTTTTCAAAACTCACTTTTCAAAATTATTGTTATCTGTCTTATACTACAGCCCCTAAAACATGTATAGTATTTGATAGTCATGTTCAAACATTGCCTTAGATTTCAATGTGTTAGAAAAATGTTATGAAAGTGGCTTGACAGGCCTTTTAAAAAGGAATTTGATATATGATGCTAAAATGAACATCAATCATTATATAATGTATAAGTTTGAACCATAAAATGTTTATACAAATTGGTGAAGCTGGAGTAGAAAATATTCAACAAATTTGATGATTTGAGATTAGTGGGAGTGAGGTATAATCAGAGTACCATCTGCATCTTTCAGAATTTTGTTCTATTTCGATATATTTGGTTTCTCCAACAGGAAATGATCCCAAATGTACAACAGAATGTCTAAAAACAAAAAGAGCCAAAGTGGTCCGAATGGTCCGGTCAAAGTCCAGGCCCTAGTCTGATTGAAATGCTGTAGTGGGATCTTAGGAGAGCGGTACATAAACAAATACCCTCCAACTTCAATGAACTGAAGCAACACTGTAAACAAGATCAGGCCAAAATTCCTCCACAAAGACTCGACAGACTGATAAAGTCATGTGGAAAATGATTGCTTCAAGTTACTTCTGCTGAAGGTATCTCTACAAGCTACTGATTTTTTTTTTCTGTTCTTTCTGCAGGAGTCTGTGACAGAAGAGAAAGAAATGTTAATATAGGCACTTCAAGCAAATTTTGAATGTACTATGTGAGATTAGCTTTCAAAAACAGATGGTTTATGACTCAAATTGTTGGCAGACACAGTCCATTAATGCTTAATTTACTTGCTTCAGAACTAACTGTATTTGCTCTGTACACATCTCTTTAAACAGCCCGTCGCTGGGGACTGATTCTGATGTGTGAAACACTGTATGCAGCCCCAAGAAGCACACTGGTACACATCACACAGGCACATCATGACAGTGTTCCTTAATGATATCCTCTGCTGGTTTTGGGTTTTGGAGTATTAATAGAATAGAATAGAATAGAATTCAACTTTATTGTCATTGCACATGCACAGGTACAGGGCAACGAAATGCAGTTTGCATCCATCCAGAAGTGCTTTAGTGATATAGATATATTACAATTAAGTTATTAAGTCTTGCCCCTGGCTGAGTCTAAAGCAAAGCTTGTTCCATTTTTCAAGAGCAGAGTAAACCAAACTCCCCCACTAGGAGGCTTTAGGAAAAGTATTGCATGTGGAATGCATCATCCTTTTTGCTGCAGGAATCCATTTAGGAGTTTTTTAAGGCTCCACAGTCTCTCCATCTGACTCTACAGTCTTCATACAAAAACACGCGGTCTTACTTTTTAATGTTTTTGTATCTTTCCTTTCTGTGAGTTTGACCCGAAAAATTCAAAATTTGATCAATGAGTTGTGTTTCAGCACTCAAGAGTCAAGAACGCTACACTTTTTTTTTTTTACTGTGTTACCGTGCCGACCCAAAACCTGCCAATGGTAATTGGCGTACAAATTTTGTTTTGTATAGTTGAGACTAATTACGTTTCATCTTGTCCCTGGGGCAAACAAAAGCAACACACAGGAGGCGATCATTATTAGCCTTCCTGGTCCAAAGATCTGTCCTCATACTGACTACAACAGCTCATCTGTTATTAACAAAGGAGAAATCAATGATGGTTTACATGGGACGGATCAATAGACATCACAGCCTGCAGGATAGATGAATAATTTGGTTACCGGTGGGGCTGACACAATGAATCAAAACCAAGGTGTGTGGATGTGTGCGTTTGTCTTTGCATTCATTTATAATTGTGTGTGAGTGAGTAAGAGAAACAGGAAGCTCATCGGTCTAGCTGGCTGCAGCAGAAGTGCTGTCTGCAGGGTGCTTATCGGGGACAGGGGAGGAGGCGGGGAGGAAGAGGCGGTGAGAAGGGCTTAGAGGAGGAGGTATGAGATGAATGGCAAATGGTGTCTCTGAGTGAAAAAAAAGACACACAAAAAACAAAAACGAGACTCTCTGCTGCCCAGAGAGTCTACATGTCCCATGATAACGTCACAAAGAAAGGAGCACAAGTAAGCACTTGAAGGCTCAAAACCGCACAAGGTTTTAATCCACTGGGCCTTGTTCATGACACGACATACTGCTGAAGCCTGAGGCTGAATTAGCATGTTCCTCTGGTTTGTTTTCACGATGGCCTTAGAACAATCTTCACCTCAGTTTCTTCCTGAAGTTCACTCCCAAACACGAGGTACTGTGTTGAGTAGGTTTTACTCAAAGGCATTCATCTTCATAGGGGTAGTCGGCTTAATGAAATCACAAAGAAGAAGAAGTAGAAAAAAACTAGTTGTCACACATAATCACATGCTGCCTGCTGGGGTCTGACACACAAAAGCCTACCTGAGTAAACTCGTTCTGGTGTTTCTTCCCAGAGAGAGGGCAAACAAAGGACATAAACCACCCTTTTTTTCATCTACATGTGTGTTTACATGCACTTAATCAGCTGGGCAGGCTCATGTTACATCTTAAAAAACTATTAGAGAAATTAATCGTTGCACTTGTGTTCATGTGTGCATTTCCAGCTCTGCTGTGTGGCGTGGCAACCACCAAGTGAATATGTTGTATTGAAAAATAGCTCTTTTTGGTGTTTGCTCAATTTCATGTGCCCCGCGGTACTTTGTCCCCAGACAGATGAGTTGAAAGACACGCTGAAGAAATGTAATGGACACATTTTAATGGGCTGTTGCTCGGCGGCAGAGACGAAGGAGGGGAAAACACAATTATTCACTCTGCCTGTTCTTCCATGAAGGCGCGCACGTCTGTCTGAAGCAGTTGGGAGAATTTTCAGCAGGTTCAGAAATCAGATGCCGTTACAAGATTTTTATTGCGTTCAGATATTATTGATGTTGATTTTAACATCGTGTCAAAGAGATTCTTGTGCTCGGCTTTCCCAGGCATTTTAGTGGTGGTGATTTTGTTCTGGACATCCTCAGTGGACTCCTTGGTTTGAGTTGTGTTTGAGACTATTATGCTGCTGATGCCAGGGGTGTTTCCAGGACTTTACATGGGTAGCACAGGGGTGGTGGGTATCCAGAAAACCAGAAAATTCAATCAGATATAAATATTGAACATAACCACTTCATCCATTTGATGATTTTAATTGTGGACAGACCTACTGCCTCCATAAACATGCATTAATGCTGTGTTCCAGCTCCAACTCAGAAAGTCGCAGCAAACCCACCAACACGGAGTTAACAATCCAAGATGGCAGTGCTGAATAGAATAGAGTAGAATAGAATAGAATAGAATAATTCTTTAATTGTCCCACAAGGGGAAATTTGGTTGTAACAGCAGCCAGAAAGACACATATACAACAAACAGTACACAGGACACAGAACAGAAACATACACAATTTTTCTTACATATTTACATTAAGGACAATGGTTACTATATACAGAGAGTATTGTACAGTTATTAAATTAAATAAAAATAACTACAGATAAGAGGTAAAGCAGGTTGTAGTACGAATCGGTTAATTAACTTATTGCAGTTACAGCGCAGATGTAAACATCTGTTTGTTGGGAGCAGTTCTGATTGTACAGTCTGACAGCTGCAGGGAGGAAGGACCTGCGGAAACGCTCCTTCATGCATCGAGGATGCAGCGGTCTGTCACTGAAGGAGCTCTGCAGTTCAGCAACATTTACATGCATGGGGTGGGAGACTCTGTCCATCAGAGATGTTATTTTGGCCAGAGTCCTTCTGTCTCCCACCACCTGCACTGGGTCCAGGGTGCATCCCAGAACAGAGCTGGCCTTCCTGATGAGTTTATCCAACCTCTTCCTCTCAGCTGCCAATAAACTGCTGCTCCAACATACAACACTGTAAAAAATGACAGATGCCACCACAGAGTCATAGAAGGTCTTTAAAAGCGCTCCCTGGACTCCAAATGACCTCAGCCGCCTCAGCAGGTAGCGTCTGCTCTGACCCTTCCTGTAAAGAGCATCAGTGTTGTGGCTCCAGTCCAGTTTATTATTCAGGTGAACACCCAGGTACCTATAAGAGTCCACTATCTCAATACAAACAGTAGGTGTGTTTGTATGCACAAAAACAAAACTGATGCATGAATGGCATACTCAACTCAGGAGTGACACTCGAGTTTCAGCCTATTCGGGGTACACACTGTTGGCTTTTGGCATGTAAGTGTGGCTCCATAGCCTCTCCAACCGTTTGACTGCCAAACAGCAACACATGCAGACACTAATATGGGACCATAAACACTCACTAGGACGTGTGACGGCTACATTGAAGCGCAAGATTTCACAGTGAGGCGATGAAGCTAAAAACTGCAGCCTAGGTAAAACTGTAAACATGTTTTATTGTAAAGTACAATGTCTTACACATCCTTTGTTTTAAGTTAAGTTAAGGAAAGGAAGCTAGTGAACCAAATCAAGGTGAGACACATGAAAGGGAGTCTATTTGGCAGAATTTTGGATTGTGTTGTTTTACTTCTATGATCCAGAGCTTAGGATTATATTCTTCTTAAGAGTCTTGCTGAATGGGGTTAGGGTTAATGGTCCTCCAAGACGCCCTATCTCTCAAAGAGGCAATACCTCTTGGTAACCAAATTTGGTATTTTGATGGGTTCTCTCCTTCTGCCTCTGCTTCTTTTCCCTTGGATTTTTTCACATGTAACGTCACATTCCGACCCTCCTCTTCTCATAATGTGTCCAAAGAATCTTGCTTGTCTCTGTCCAATGTTCCTACAAAGTGATCTGTTGGTGTTTGATACTTTTTAAAACCTCTACATTAGTCATTCTGTTGGTGTACCATATTCTCATCCTCCTCCTGATGAACCACATCTCTGCTGCATTGATGGTGTTTGCAGTTTTCTTGTTTATTTTCCAAGCTTTGCTTCTATACATGAGTATAGTTGTAATGTAGGCATCTAGGACTCTCTTTCTACAATTTTATCAACAGAATATAGTTGTATTTATTGTGGCACACTGAAGAAGAAAAAATAGATCCCAGATTTTGTTGTCTCCTCATTCATTTTGCAGAATATTTATATTAATATTCTTTCTTTCTTTTGCCATGGTCTCCCCTTGTCTTTAGTGGACCTCTGCTTTTCCTTCCTTTCCTCTGTCTCTGTATCTCTTGCTTTCTGTTTGACTCTGCCTGGTGTATCTGTGTGTGAAAAGGTTTTCCTGAGGATGTCAGGTCTTGTGAGAATCCTAGTCCCGGCTGGATCTTTGATTGACCCCATATGCACAGCTAATCATCCATCTGAAGTACTTAAGGGCTATCTGACTGATTGTTACAGTAGTTCAAGTGGTTACACATTCAAGCTCAGTCATTTTGTTTGCTTTGTTTTCTGTACTTACTTTCAGCTGTCTGTGTTCTAAATCCCAGTCAGTCAGCCTTCTCCCTGGAAACCCACTCCTCCATAAATCTGTCTGCTGACGTCCTGTCACTGCACACCACCTCAGCCTCAGGCAGCATCTTTCTCAGTTTAAAAACACTTTTGAACATTCTAAGAGTTTGTGAATTTTTCCAATGTGCACATGCAAACCAAAGGGTGGAGCATGTCTCTGAATAATCGAGTGCTGCTTCTCCTTAGTCAGGGTGGAGTTGATTTGCAGCAGGTGACTGGTCCTGTAGTAGTAAAACACCCCCAGGATTAATACCACAGCCATGTTTCTCTGCCTCTGTGAAATGCTTGTTTTTTCTCCTAAGAAGTGGCACAGCGTCTTCTGAGATCCCTACAGAACCTATATGTATATGCAAGTGTATGAAGTTGCTTTGTAATATACTGACCTTCATGTTTGCGTTTCCTGATCCTGATTTGGATACAACTGATTCTGATCTCTGACACTTAAGCATAGTTTTGATTTCAGTGGAGTTAACATCTATATTAGTTACAGGTGAGCTGCCTCTGCAGTTGATCTAATCCCTCTGAGTGCTGCTTCACTGGAAGGGTACTGCTCAATGAAGTGTGACCTTTTGAACAAATAAATTAACAGAGGGAAGTTCAGTTTGACTACTGACACAGAGATAAAGCAGAACCTCAATAGTCCTCAATGTCAGAACTTCTGTGTGAAAATATTCTTCACTGGTTATTTCCAGGGTTCTGTGAAAATAAGACAGATTTTCATTGCAGTCTCAACATTTAGAACCCACTCCTTACTTTTTGGACAACTGGCTGATCACTTAACATTCAGTCACTGCAAAAGTGATCGCACCAATGACATTACAGGGTAGTAATGTAGTGTTCATCCTTTGGTGAAGCACATAAAGAAAGTCTGGTAGTGGTTGTGATGTAATCTGTCTCCCAGTAATGCCCTTTCATGGTGAAGTCAGATGCACTTTTAGCTTCGGCTTCTTGTGTCTGAGGTTGGTGGCTTGGTGGTAAGTGGGTTATGTCACCATGGTAACCCAGCCATCGTGGTGCACCTGCTTTGTAGTTTCATAGTGAACAGTTTTTATCAAAGATATACTTCTTTTTTATGGAGAGACACAAAGCAGTTAATTTCTAACAATCCAGAAAAAAAACATCATTTTCCAGACTCTGTGTTACCTATCAATAAAAATGAGGTAATCTGCAGAATAAGTTTTGTAAAACCAGTATCTGTTATCGATTGCTCATAATCAGTGATGACTATATACTTTTTGTCTTCTTCCCTTGGCTGTTCCTGTGAGAGGTTACCACAGTAGATGATCTGCTTCCATCTGACCATATTCCTGGCATTCTCAAGTTGATGAAACTAGTAAATTGGGGCCACCAGTTTCTTTACACTTTGCCGACAGAAGCTCAGGCACCCTGTTCCTGGAGTATTGAGTTTCCTTTCAGCGCCTTGACAATTTAGCTTTTGTCTGAGCATGTTTGTTTCTTGAAGCAAGCTGGAATTTTGGTAAAAATGTTTACTGCACTCATTGCCTGAGCCTCTTTAATGTCAGACCTGTAACATCTAAAGGCTTTGTCAGAGCGAGGCAGACAATGACTAATGCCTTTTTGAAATCTCCTGTTCCCAACACGGCTGTTCCAGGAAGATATCATTAAAAGAGTGCATGGACTTGTGGAAAAGACCCCACCTTTTTAAATAGCTGTGTTTGACATCTGAATCTTGTGGTAGAGTGGAGTGGCAGTTTTCTTTTTCTCCCTGGTTTCGTGATGCAAGTCTATTGTTATGTTTCCTCGCAACACAAGCCGACACAATTAAAGAGATTTCCAAGAAATCAGGTGCAAACATAACTCTTGTTTTCCAATAATACTGTGTAATGAATTCATTTGTTTGCATATAAGCCAACAGAACATCGTATTGTTACCAAATGTCATATGATTGTTGGGTTTTTCTCTGTATCTATGAAGCGCCTTGAGGCGACTTTTGTTGTGATTTGGCGCTATATAAATAAAATTGAATTGAATTGTCACTTAATGCTGCTTTAATATACTATAAGGTGTGAATTCCACAGTATTCTTACTTCTGAAAATTACAGCAAAGATGCTTTCCGTGTCAGAATAGCGTAGCTGTTTCACCACATAGTGAGTGTTATGTTATTTCATTCAAGGGGGGATTTATTTACACCACACTGGTGCAATCTGACATACACTACCAGTCAAATGTTTGGACACACCCTCTCATTTAATGGCTTTTCTTTATTTTTACTACTTTGTACATTGTAGATACATACTGAAGACATCAAATATAGGAAGATATATGGAATTATGTAGCAAAGAAAAAAAGATAAATAACTCTAAATATGTCTTATATTTTAGATTCCTGAAAATAGCCCCCCTTTACATCGTTGACAGCACTGCAAACCCTTGGCATTCTCTCACTGAGCTTCATAATGTAGTCACCTGTAATCGTTTCACTTCACAGGTGCTTTGCCAGGGTTTATTTGTGGAATTTCTTGCCTTCTTAATGGGGTTGGGACCATCAGTTGTGTTATGCAGAAGTCAGGTTGGTGCACAGCTGACAGCCCAATTTGACAACTGTTAGACTTAATATTATGGCAAGAACCAATGAACTAAGTAAAGAGAAATGATAGTCCATCATTCATTACTTTAAGAACTGAAGGTCAGTCAGTGTGGAGTTATGCAGTTGCAAAAACCATCAAATGCTGTGATGAAACTGGCTCACATGAGTACCGCTCATGAAAGGAAGACCAAGAGTCACCTCTGCTGATGAGGATAAATCCATCCAAGCCTCAGATATCGCAGGTTAACAGTATGCTCGATTAGAGACCACACAGAGTTCCAGTAGCAGACAGATCTGTTCAGAGGAGACGGTGTAAATCAGGCCTTTATGGTCAAATAGCTGCTAAGAAACCACTACTAAGGAAAAGCAACAAGCAGAAAGCATTTGTTTGGGCCAAGAAAAACAAGAAATGGACATTAGACCAGTGGAAATCTGTGCTTTGGTCTGATGAGTCCAAATTTGAGATTTTTAGTTCCAACTGGAGTGCCTTTGTGCAATGCAGAAAAGGTGAACAGATGGTCTCTACATACATGGTCCCCACCATGAAGCATGGAGGAAGAGGTGTGATGGTGTGGGGGTGCTTTGCTGGTGACACTGTTGGGGGTTATTTCAAAATTGAAGGCACTGAACCAGCGTGGTTACCGCAGCATTCTGCAGCGACATGCCATCCCATCCAGTTCACGTTTAGTTGGACCATCATTTTATTTTTCAACAGGACAATGACCCCAAAACACACCTCCAGACTGTGTACGGGGTATTTGACCAAGAAGGAGAGTGATGGAGTGCTGCGCCAGATGGCCTGGCCTCCATAGTCACCTGACCTAAACCTAGTTGGGATGGTTTGGGATGAAATGGAGTGAAGGCAACAGTGAAGGGCCAACAAGTGCTCAGCATCTCTAGGAACTCCTTCAGGACTATTGGAAAATCATTTTAGGTGACGACCTCATGAAGCTCATTGAGAGAATGCCAAGAGTGTGCAAAACAGTTATCAAAGTAAAGAGTCTGAAGAATCTAAAATCTAAAACGTGTTTTGAGTTATTTCACACTTTTTGTTTACTGCACATTCCAGCTGGAAAACACTCAGGTGATGATGACCTTGAGGCATCATGACCCAGTGGTACAGCTGCAAGAGGAAATATTTGAGGCCAGTTATTTAATTTCATTTACTCTGATTTGTTCCCTAAAGTGTGCTGTCTCTGTGTCATTTAAATCCAATAATGTTCGAGACCTTCAGTGGGGCAGTCATTCAATTGCGGGGTTTACATATTTATACAAAAACACAAACCCTTCTCTAGCTTACATAAACTGATTGTCATTCACTACTTTAATCAAGCTCAAAATGAGTCCATTACCTTTTTTATTATTTTACCGCTGCTACACTGAGTGTGTTTTGGATTCGGCAGATACAATTTAACAGTGGCCTCAAGAGCCCGGCGCACTGCGCGACGCAAAATAGACAGATTAGGAAAAACACATTTACTAACTTGACAGTATCCATGGAGTACAAGCGAAGAGTGGTGCAAACAGTGAAACACAAAGAAACAAGAGACTGAAAAACAAGTGTGCTGGAAAGTGAGCCATAAAAAACAAGGTACTTTCCAGTTTTTGTCATGATTTCAGAAACCTGTTTTACTGCTCTTGCATTTGGTTCGTCTGAGACACACCTACACACCCGCTCCACCAGCCACAAAAAGGTTCTCTCTGTTAAATTTGTTTAGAAGATGACAGTGAAAGCAGTAAAAATGGGCGAGTGGGCCAGATTCACAAACAACACATACATATAAATCTGTGTGAACATACAAAGGTTGCACACACACACACACACACACACACACACACACACACACACCTGAAAGCCATCCCCACATATCATTCCCTGTATGCCTTTATGTTATGGTATTGAAAAGCTTCTATAACATTATTATCACTTTGACCTTCAGGTCAATCTACTGACCTTCAAAGAGAGGTCAGAGGTCAGATGTGACATGATATTTTAAATCTTTATACAGTACTTTCAATATGTTGACAGTACGCACCAAACTTGTAAGAATCATAATTTCCAAGTTAAACCTTTTTGCCAAGTTTCAACCAAGAAATCATGAAGTTGACCTTGAGGACCTTGGGTGGATGTAAGACTCTAATCGATTGTTAAGATGAGCCCACTCGAGCTACCATGTTTGTAGACAAACGCTACCAAAAACACAGCCTCTGTGGTAATGAAAAGACATACTGTATATTCATTGTATAAGACAAAGTAATCTATTATAGACGCTATTAGCATCACTGTTTGATGAACTCTTATTTATAACCATGCATGACGTCACACTCCAGTTAGCCTGAAGTGCCGCTGCACAAACAACAACATATATTAAACACAGACATAATATCATTGCTTGTTTTGATATCCATCATCACCTGAAGCTTTGCATTATTTGTAACATTTTTTTTTCTTTTAACTGTCTTCAAAAGTGTGATTTTTATTCCTTCCTCCTTAGCCAACATTGATTCAGTTTCTTCAGTTGGATATTTTTCCTGCTCTTTTGCTTTAGTATTGCTCAGGTAGTAACATCACTGCTTTCTCCACTTCACCTTGAGGTAAACGTGCTCCCTTGTACAGAACAATGCGGCCTGTAGGCCTGCAAGCATTAATTGTTCATCTAGAATGACTCACGTAAGTTGCTAAGAACCAAATAGTCTGATGTACACGTTTCATAAATCTGATTGTGGATGCCTGCCTCCAGTATGAAGCTGGATTTTCAGCCAGGCTATTGTTTGTCAATCGTTTGCAACGGTAGTGGCGTGCTTTTACAAGATGCTAAAAATGGCATGATTGCCACATGCAGCTGAAAGTCTTTAAAGCAATGAGCGTTTCTTTTCTTTTTTCTTCCCAGGCTGTTGCGAGTTGAAAACCTTACTGTCACTTTTTAACAAGCTGTACAACTACAGATAAAGTAGAGACAGAAAGTGCCCTCTATTCCTCAAAGTCAGCAATGTTGATGATACAGAGATGTAAATTACATGGTGACACTGAAAGGTTTGTCTTGTGTTGATATTCATTTGTCAGCTAAGCTATCATATGCACCGCAGGATCATAACTGAAATCTTTCAGGGTTTCATTTAGTGTTTTGAACATCCACATCGATAAGAGAAGGAGTGAGTGCACCAGGTTCTATTTGTGCATGCTATTAATATATCTTCCTAATAAAACCCCCAAGTCCAAAGTAATAAACTGTTTAATGATGCTAACTTTACTTACATAAATATGTAACGGTTAATGCTGATGGTTTAATGAAGGAGGCACTGGTTGAAATACCAGTAGCATCAGGGAATGAGCTAAAACTGATGCAAAGATGGGAGGAAGCTACAAGCAAGGAACCTGAATAAGAGATTACTGAAAGATGTTCTCAAAATAGAGAAAATTAAACGGCACATACACCAGGAGCTGACATTCCTTTCATGATGTAGGTGGTGGCGTACAGTAAGTGGATAAAAGGCCAAGCTGAGGAGGACGTCACACTGAGATGTGCCCTTGTTACACCAGCAGGACTCGACCTGTGAAATGGTAATGGGCCTCTGGGATAGCACTCAGCAGATTTAAAGTAATGAGCCAGTTTAAAGCATGTGAGTAAATGGAACTATATCCATTTCAAGGATTAACCTCCATGGGGAGACGAAGGGGTAAAATTCTTGTCAGTTTCTGACTGATTCACATTACTCATTACCTAACCAAGAGGTTAACTGGGACTCTAAAATACAAATAGAAATAAATATTTTACACCAAGGGGTTAGACGGTATGTCTATATGGTGAATAGTGAGCATTCTTACTACTATCTTGCTTATTTCAGGTACTGACCATAATAATCTTGCAGTACTTTAATGGAATAATACTTTCTTTCCCAACTGTTTATTACATCTATACATTATTTTCACATGTTATATGATAAATGTGCTCAGCATAATGCGAATTTTAAAACTTGTCCCTCTTTTAAAGGTGAAGGAACCTGTCATAAAGCCTGTGTAAAAGTGAAGCTCTCGATTTACTGGTCAATCTACATCCCTACCCTCACTTACGGTCACGAGCTGTGGGTAGTGACCGAAAAAATGAGATCGTGGATGAAAGTGGCAGAAAATGGGCTTCCTCCAAAGGGTGGGTAGCCTCTCCCTTAGAGATAGGGTGAGGAGGTCAGCCATCTGGGAGGGGCTCAGAGTAGAGCCGCAGCTCCTCCACATCGAAAGGAGCCAGCTGAGGTGGTTTGGGCATCTGATAAGGATGGTCCCAGGGCGCCTCCTAGGTGAGGTGTTCTGGGCATGTCCCATGGGGAGGAGGCCCTGGGAAAGACCCAGGACTTGCTGGAGAGATTATATCTCTTGGGTGGCCTGGGAACACATTGGCGTTCTCACGGACAAGCTGGAGGAAGTGGCCGGGGAGAGGTAGGTCTGGGCTTCCTGCTTACGCTGCTGCCCCGTGACCCGGCCCTGGATAAGCAGAAGAAGATGGATGGATGGATGGATGGATAGAAGCTGTCATGTCTGATGCTCTACAGAAAAAGTGCTATTGCTACTGCTATTACCTTACATGGTGTTTAATATGATGTTAGCTCACCCTTTGCAGCTGTAACGACTTCAGTTTTTCTTTGACTTTCAACCTCATTACAACTGTACAAAGTCAAGTTTTCACTTATATGCTCTATTTTCATGAATGTTTCAATAAATTGTAAATAAAGTAAAGAATTGAGGGGTGCATCAAGATTTTTGCACAGTACTGTATTATTGTGTCCATATCTTTTCTATGAGTTCCATCGATTGCTCATATATGACCTGCTTTCTTTATCATATCCTTCAAGAACCCGCGTGTTATACGGTAAATGATGATTAACACCGCAGAGGATTCTCATTATTATTGACATCTTGATAAAGACAGTATCTGCCTGTGGAGATGCCAAATTTTAGCCCAGTGGGGACCTTGAGCTCCACATCTTTAGTAGTACACTCCTTATGTGGTACAAACAACAGAGGAAGCTGTTTTTAAATGAGCTCATCACTTTCATTCCCCATGATCTCACCCTCGGGCCACAAGGATGCACCTCCTGCAGCTCTTCACCCTCTCTTTTCCTTTCTTCCCACTGCTTGCCATCACACTCACCATATGACTTCATTTTCTCCTCCTCTGGCTTCTTCTTACTCATCTAAAGGATGGTTCATTTTTCACATCAAACAGAAACAGACCTGGTTAGTCGGGTGGGTGGGTTTAAAAAGACAACAGCTTGACAAATATGCTGACAGCTTAATAGTGGAGTTCTGGTAAATGATTCTACAAAGAACTGTTTTTTCGTAAGAGTTCAGGCTCTTTTGTAAGCTTTCGAAATGCTCAGTTGACAACTCAGAGGAGGTTCTTTCCAAAGAGAGCAGACTCTGTATTTCTAGCCTAAATGCATTCTGTGTATCCTTCAGGTATAAATAATGTGTTTAGTTTCCTTTCGTTTGCAAAGATAATGTTTCCTGAAAGTTCACACTTTGCAAAATTTGCAACCACACTGACCAGCTAATGGTTGTTAGACCTGTTCACTGTAATAGTTGGAGTCTGCCAGGGATGCCCATTGTCACTGATTCTGTTCATAGCTATTTTGGAAAGAATTCCCAGGACCATCCAAACAGCAGAGATTTTGCTTTTTCCAGATGATGAGGTTCTTTTGGTTTTGTCAGGCAGATGCCTCCTAGATGAGCTGTTTCAGGCATGTGTTTTCAGTAGACCAGAACTTCTCTGCTTAGGCTGCTGCCTTGCGGCCCACAGATCCAGATAACAAGCAGAACATGGGTGGATGGACAGCTGTTTGGTTGTTCCACCATTTTCATGCTCATACAAGCTTTGAACCTAAGCTTATGGACTGTGACGCATGGAGGGACATTACTCTGCAGGACAGGACAGCCAGTGTTATATGGATTAATATTACTGCTGCAAATGTTCAAGGCGTTCATTTAAACCCTTCATACTCTTCATACATAAAATCATCTTTGTAGTGGCTTTCCAGTGAGGAACATAGGTTTCTAAAAAGTAGCTGTTAATGAGCTCAGATCAAAATAAAAGTATATTACAATATATTAATAACAAAAAATCAGCGTAAGCAGTGTGTGACATGGTTAATATCGTCAATACTTTCTAGGATAATAAAAATGTTGATGAAAAATGAAAGCAGTTTGTTGGCTTGTGTTGGTTTAACTAATTACTTTCTCCGGTGAGTAATTAAGTAAACTAATACATTACTTTTAGGCAAAGTGTCCTTTGTAATATGTGTAATAAGCTTTTTTTTTACACATAGGGTGTAAGGACCTGAACACTTGTAATAACAAAGAGGGGAAACACCTCCAACATGCATGGAAATTGTCATGACCCTGTGCCTTCTCGGCTGACTCTGTATGGCTACAAGTGTTTTTGTTGTGCTGCATCTCCCTCTCTCCCCTTCCGCGCACTGCGCTCTACCGGGGCGGAGTCATGACGGCTCCAGCCCCTGGCTCGGACACCTGCAAACAATCATCCCACTCACTTCTTAAGGCAGCTGCTGGGAGTGCTTCCTCGCTGGATTATTGTGTAACACTCGTCAGTGTCATCACCTATCTGAGCCTTTTTTCCGAGTTTCTGTCGTGCCACTACTTACCTGCCTTTCCTCTCTGTGCCAGATTTCTCGCCAGCCTGAGGACCGCCGTTCGGTGACCTAAAGACCGGAGCCCGAGCTACCTGAGCTTCAGTGGATTGTGTATATAGCCGTTCCCTTCCCGTGCCTGTGTTCCCCGGAGACCCTCTTCCTGTGCCCCCTCACTTGTATATACTCGCACCTGGTGTCTACGTGTAAATAAATTGTGAACCTTAGTGACGGTCTGCCTCCGAGTCCCTCCTGAGCCTGACAGAATAATCCAGCCACCGCTATGGACTCAGCAGGCCCAGCCTCGGCAGCGACAGCCCCCATGTCTCTGGAGGAGCTTCTGCACCGACACGAACAAATGCTGGTGAAGCTCAGCGGAGACGTGGCGTCTCTAACGCAGGCCTTCGCCCAACGGATTCCGCTGGCCGAGGACCAGCCTCCCTCGGCCCCTCCCCAGGTAACGCACGCTCCTGCCGTCACTACAACAGCCACAGCTACCCAGGCTGCTAGCGCGGTAGCTTCAGTAGCCTCCGCGGTTTCGCTGGATAAGCTTTTGCCTTCACCTGAGGCTTTTTCTGGGGAGAATGGAAAATGTGCGGGATTTTTGTTGCAGTGTTCTATGCACTTTCAATTACTGCCCCATGTGTTTGTTTCTGACGGGGTTAAGATCGCTTACGTCACCCAGCTACTACGTGATCGAGCCCTGGCCTGGGCCCAGGCCCAGCTGCAGGCTTGCCCCGGAATGTCTTATGACGACTTCCTGTCGCGCTTCAAGTCGGTGTTTGATAAAGGCTCTAGTACGGAGGCAGCTGGCTATCGTTTGATTAATCTGAAGCAAGGTAGGCGAAGCATGGCTGACTTTTCTGTTGATTTCTGGACCCTAGCTGCACAGACCAAATGGGGACCTGAGGCTCTGAAGACCACTCTGTTAAATAATATCTGCGAAGAGCTCAAGGATGAGATAATGATGCGGGAGCTTCCTGCCTCTCTGAATGCATTAATGTCCCTGTGTATTCAGGTGGATGATCGCCTGCGGGCGCGCCAGAGCTCACGAAGGCGGCAGTTTCGCGAGCCTCTGGCTTCTCGGGAGCCCCAACCCGACGCACGGGAGGCTGGAGCGTTTGGAACTGAGGAGGAGGTACCCATGCAGCTGGGACGTTCTCGACTCCCTCCTGCGGAGCGACAACGCCGGTTTTCCGCGGGTGAGTGTTTGTATTGCGGTCGCAAGGGGCATTTCATCTCTGCCTGCCCGGCGCTGGCAAAAGGAGGCGCCCGCCAGTAATTGAGAGGGTACTGGTGGGCGACCTGTCCAGTAACAAGCCTCTTCCCCGTCTCTTGCTGCCTGCAAAACTCACCCTCCGGTCGTTGTCCCATTCCCTCTCTGTGTTAATTGACTCTGGTGCAGAACAGAATTTCATTGATGCGTCGCTAGTCTCCAAGCTCAACATTGGCACACGGCCACTGCCTCATCCTCTCCGCATGTCCGCCCTGTCCGGTCACCGGTTGCCTGACATAACGCACATCACCCTACCTGTCACACTCACTCTCTCCAGTAACCACATTGAGAACGTTTGTTTCTGTGTGTTTAAGGCACCAGTGACCCCGCTTGTACTAGGTTATCCATGGCTTTCACAACACAACCCACACATCGACTGGAGGAAAGAGCAAGTTATGGGGTGGGGTATGGGCTGCCACATGACCTGCCTTCGGGCCGCCACGCCGTCTGCTCCCTCTTCCCCCCCCGGGAAGCCCTCAACGTCGCCAGAGCTATCTTTGGTTCCTTCCGTCTATCATGACCTCGCAGCAGATTTTAGTAAGGATGAGGCGGGCTCGCTTCCCCCACACCGGCCCTATGACTGTGCCATTGATCTTCTCCCTGGAGCGCCTCTCCCCTCTGGCCGCCTCTACAGCCTCACACAGCCCGAAAGGGAAACCATGGAGAGATATGTCAACGACTCTCTGGCTGCTGGGTTAATTCGCCCGTCATCCTCCCCCGTGGGGGCAGGATTCTTCTTTGTTGCAAAAAAAGACAAGACGCTCCGGCCATGTATTGATTACCGCGGCCTCAACAAGATCACTGTAAAGAACAAGTACCCTCTTCCCCTCCTGAATTCTGCTTTCGAGCTACTCCAGGGGGCCACGGTGTTCAGCAAACTAGACCTGCGAAACGCTTACCACCTGGTGAGAATCCGGGAGGGAGATGAGTGGAAGACCGCTTTCAACACGCATATTGGACACTATGAGTATCTCGTTATGCCCTTTGGCTTAACCAATGCGCCCGCGGTCTTCCAGGCCCTAGTTAATGATGTTCTGAGGGATTTTATTGATCGATGTGCTTTTGTGTACCTAGATGACATTCTCATTTTCTCTAAGTCCCAGGCGGAGCACGAGAGCCACGTGAGGCAGGTCCTGCAGCGCCTCCTGGAGAACCGGTTGTTCGTGAAAGCGGAGAAATGTGAATTTCACGTCGACACGGTGGCCTTCCTGGGCTATATCATCTCTCGGGGGGACCTCAAACCTGACCCCGAGAAGGTCCGGGCCGTGGTGGACTGGCCTCAACCGCCGAACCGCCAGCAACTCCGACGGTTCCTAGGATTCGCCAACTTCCACCGACGCTTCAGAAAGGACTACAGTAAGATTGCCTCACCTCTCACTGCACTTACCTCCCCCAATGTTCCTTTTCAGTGGGACCTCTCTGCTCAGGAGGCCTTTTCCCTGCTAAAGGAGAAGTTCACTACCGCCCCCATCCTCCGTCAGCCCAACCTCAGGCAACCGTTCGTGGTGGAGGTGGATGCTTCGGACTCTGGAGTGGGAGCAGTTCTGTCGCAGCGATTTGAAGGTACGCTCCATCCCTGTGCATTCTTTTCTCGTCGTCTCTCACCCGCAGAACAGAACTATGGCATCGGTGATCGGGAGTTGCTAGCGGTCAAACTGGCCCTGGAGGAGTGGAGGCACTGGCTTGAGGGCGCGGAACACCCGTTCATCGTGTGGACTGACCATAAGAACCTTGAGTACATCCGGTCCGCCAAATGCCTAAATTCACGACAAGCCAGGTGGGCCCTCTTCTTCACAAGATTCAACTTCTCCATCACTTACAGACCAGGGTCGTGCAACGTGAAGCCCGATGCACTCTCCCGTCAGTTTTCCAGTACGGAGGGAGACCCCGATCCAGAACCGATTCTTCCAGCTACCTGTGTTATTGGCGTTGTCACATGGGAGATCGAAGCTCTCGTGCGCGAGGCCCAGGATACTGACCCCGACCCGGGCACGGGCCCCCCCGGTCGGTTGTTTGTCCCTAGTGCTGTCCGACCTCAGGTGCTCCACTGGGGCCACACTGCCCGGTTCACCTGTCATCCAGGAGCCCGCCGCACCATCACCTTCCTCCAGCGGTTTTTCTGGTGGCCCTCCTTGGACAAGGACGCCAGGGAGTACGTTATGGCGTGCACCACATGTGCCCGGAACAAACGTCCCAACCGACCACCCGCCGGGCTTCTTCAACCGCTCCCCACGCCAGGACGGCCCTGGTCCCACATAGCGCTGGACTTCATTACGGGGCTCCCACCATCATCAGGTAACACCACCATCCTCACTATCGTTGATCGTTTTTCCAAGGCAGCTCATTTCGTCGCCCTCCCGAAGCTCCCTACAGCCCTGGAGACCGCCCAGCTGCTCACCACCCACGTCTTCCGGCTTCATGGCATTCCGATGGACATCGTTTCCGACCGGGGACCCCAATTTACCTCTCGGGTTTGGAAGGAGTTCTGCATGCAGATCGGCGCCGCGGTCAGTCTCTCTTCGGGCTTCCACCCTCAGAGCAATGGACAGGCCGAGCGTACCAACCAAGAGCTCGAAGCGGCACTCCGCTGTGTCGTCTCTCTCAACCAGACCACTTGGAGCGAGCAGCTCCCCTGGATTGAGTACGCCCACAACTGCCTGACCTCTTCAGCTACTGGACTGTCGCCGTTCGAAGCCTCGCTGGGCTACCAACCACCCCTGTTTCCGGCCGTGGAAGGTGAGCATACCGTCCCGTCAGTGCAACATCATTTCCGCAGGTGCCGCCGGGCCTGGCGGTCCACCCGAGCCGCTCTGCTGCGGACGGCGGAGCGCAATAAGGTGCTCGCCGACCGCCGCCGGATCCCTGCTCCTGCCTATACAGTCGGGCAACAGGTATGGCTCTCCTCACGCTTTGTTCCCATTCGTGCCGAGTCAAAGAAACTTTCCCCGGCATTCATCGGTCCGTTCGAGATTGAGGCCCTGGTCAATCCAGTATCCGTCCGTCTGAAGCTGCCTCGCAACATGCGTATCCATAATGTTTTCCATGTCTCCCAGGTCAAGCCCGTGCTCTCCAGCCCGTTGTGCCCTCCTTCCGGGCCCCCTCCGCCCGCCCGGCTCGTGGATGGGTGTCTACGTGTAAATAAATTGTGAACCTTAGTGACGGTCTGCCTCCGAGTCCCTCCTGAGCCTGACAGAAATATAACCACACAGCGTGCAAATAACTTGCACATTGTGGTGTCTCCCAAAGTGCAGCCAGTGAGAACCAATAAGGAATCGAATCGATAAGTGATGTCGATAATGGAATCAGAATTACTAAATTCTTATCGACTCCCTTCCCTACTTGCTGATGCTAGCTCTGTTACCACTCAAAGCACAGATGGTAACTGATCTCAGTACCACCAGCAGCTTGCCTGGTACACTCCCATCCAAGACTGGAACAGAAAAATGCTGCTGGCCTCCCACCTTGACAAACACATGCTGTGAGGAGCACGTGACGTTGTGTTTTTGCACTTTCATATGGATTGAGACAAAACAGTGCTCATATGGAAAGAATAAAAAAACAACAACCAAACAAACAAAAACTAAATTAAAAACAAACAAAAAACAAAACAAAAGAGATACCTGTGCATAAGAGGATATAGCCAAAGACAATAAGGCATGTATCCACACTTCCATTCCAGTAAGCATATGTACATTGCAACTCTGTGTGGAGTCACACTTGCGGCAGCTAAAATTAAGGAGGTGTTACGTAGGTATGGTGTTAAGGAGAGAAATGCAGGAGGACAGATGGTAGTGGACTTTGGGAAAAGGATGGAAAATGGGCGTGGTGAACATATAAATTAAGAAGAGGGAGGAACATAGGGTAACATATAAGAGTGGAGGAAGGTGGAGACGGGTGAACAACTCACACAGAAGGTGATAGGAGATAGGAGACTGCAACGTGGTAGCTTGGCAGCATTGGATGATAGTGTGTAGTTTAGCATCAAAAAGAGGAAGCAAGTAAAAGCAGAGGCAAGGATTAAGTACGGGAAGTTAAAGAAGGATGAACATTGTTCAGAGTTTAGGCAGAAGATGAGAGCAACTCTGATTGGTGGAGAAGAATTGATGAGATGATTGGAGGAGTACAGCTGTAGTGCTCAGAGAAACTGGCAAGAAGGTGTTTGGTGTATGGTCAAAAAGGACAAGTAGACTTGGTGGTGGAATGAAAAAATGAAGTTAGATACTTAAAGGAAGAGGTTATCAAAGAAAAGGTGGATTAGTCAGGGAAATGAAGAAAGAGAGGAGTACTGGGAGGCAAGGTGCACAGGAAAGAGAGAGTTGGCAAAGGCAATGAAAAACTGAGTTTGCAGAGAGAATGAGCTGGAAAGGACGTGCAGCAGGTCAAAGTTCCAGCCAGCAACCGTCTCCTAGTTTTGAAATATTGGTCATCTCAGACACCAGAAACCTCCGTCTTTGTGGGAACTGCTGGAGAGAAATTCAAGGAAGAAAGGAAAAAACGATTTGAAGACTCAAACAATTCAGTGCTGACGTTTGCTGATCTCCTGTCCTGTTTCCACATAGCTGGTAAGATTAATGCTTACCAGAGGTACAGTAAAAAAAACAACAACAAAACAATGGTATCTCGCTACACTGGTCCAATACATAGTGTGACATATGATCTGTTTATATCTGCTGTATATCATATTTGGACTTCTATGTGCTGAATAAACAAGCTAAACAACATAAGTTGTTAGTTAGTTAGTTAGTTAGTTAGCATCGGGTAGCTTTAGCTACTATTAGATTATTCTGTTATTATATGTTACCTTATATATGTAATCAAAGTAGTTGAATTAGAATACTGCTGTAGATCACATTATACCCTTTAATATAGAGTGTGTGAGCTGTATGTAGTTTAGTTCTCATTATACTTTTGAGTTAACAGAACATATTCACATATTAGTTCATTAGATAAAAGTGCATCACTCTGTATCCTTGATCTGCTGGGAATGTGTTACACTGTTTTCTTGACATGCTTAATTGTTGAATCATGAAGAGAAGGTTGTAAGCAGGAGACTCTGTGTCTAAAGACAGGGGAGATAGATAGACCACATTCCACACCCCCACCTTACAGAAAGCAGAGAAACAACTGCCGAGGTCATAACTTAGGCGCTGTAACAGAGAAAAAATGTGATGTTTTGGCTTTTACGACTAGCTGGGGGCCACTAGAGACTATAAAAAGCTGAGCAACCCGTCACCATTTTGAGACATGTGCCTGACCCTCTGGTAGCATCTCTCCCGTCCGGACGTTGTAATGCTCTGACTGTTGAATTATATGGAAATAAATGATTGTTGATTGAGCATTTATACACCGAGTATTGTCCTTCCTTCAGCCCAAAGATTCAAAGAATTGGGAGAATTCAACAACTTGGTGCCGTGTGACCCGGATCTTTGGTGTGCTGAGGAGGTGCAGATTTGACCTTTGGTGAGATCGTGAGGCGAGGTGAACAGAGGACCGGTCCAAAAATAAAAAGGTAAGCACAGCCTGTTGTATTATACCAAATGTGCATATTGGGCTTTTCAAATTAATCTGTTCACTGAGTCACATGTATTTTCACAGTAAATTTGTCGGTGTCTGGTTTTTGGCGCAAGATACTAACAACATAAGTTGAGGCTGAATTCCAGTGTGTTAAATAAACTGCTTCTACCGAGAAACTAATAAGACACTACGTTGAGCTAGTTGCAGTAAACTGCTTCTACCGAGAAACTAATAAGATACTACGTTGAGCTAGTTGCAGCCACTTTACCTTCCACATTTAATTTTGTCTAATACTGGCTTCTGTAGCAATAATACGTTAGAATTTCTTCTGAAGACGCGGCCATTAGTCCAGTACATTGAAGTCGAGGTTTGTTTATTTTGTTTATGGTGTCAGTGACGTCCTGGCTTTTGCCGGCTATGAAATAGAAGTTGATTTAAGGAAAAGCAGATGCTGGCTTCACGGTGCAGTTGAACGCTGGCAACGCGAGAGCGAAACACGTCCGTAGGTTTGGTTTATGATACGGCGTGTTCCGGTGGTGCGGCCGTGAAGTGCAGTAGTGGTTGGTGCTAGTTTTAGTACATTGGATAGAGGTTTTGACGGTGGTTTGTGGCGTCAGTCGAGTTTTAAGGGCTGCGGTCATAATACAAAGTAAAATTTAAGTACATAGCAACACCTGGTTTATGATGTCAGGTATAACTTCGGGGATGCAAGCATCACTTTTATGATGCGACTTTGCCCCGTGGTGGCGGTCATAAGCGCAGAGAAAGGGGTATTTTGGTCTATGGTGCAGTGTGCTTTAAGAAGATCTAATAGTTGAGCTCAGAGGTTTCTGTGTAAAATTCCCGCTGAGGAAAAGTGTTGTGTGTGAGTGTCAAAGCGCGCTCTGGGTGAGAGAGTGTGTGTGAAGCTGCGAGGCGCGCTCTGGGTGCTGTCTTGTGGGTAAAGCGCGCACTGAGTGAGAGTGTGAGTGAGGCGCGCTCTGAGTGTGTTTTTTGTGTGAAGTGTGAAGCGTGAACACAGTGACAGTGACGGTTGATGTGTTTGATTAGGAGGACATTAGAGCAAATACACATTTTAGGATCAAAGGTTGATGCCTAGTGTACCTGTGGAACATTTTGCCCTAGGAGTGGCGACCCTCCTGTCCGTGGACGCGCGGCCAGGACCGGCGGCGTCCGGGTGCCGAGGTGGTGACTTGGGGAGGTGAGGGCCCCCGCATAGCTACGGAAATAACACTGGAACGGCCGTGTAATCACGGGTTCACATTTATTCCGGACTAGAACAAGACACATTTTGCGAACAAAGGTTGAGTCTAGATTAGTAAAGAAATATAAAAAGGTTGAATTCCTCGTTTCAGTGGTTGAAATTGTTGTGTGCCTGTCCCCTGACGAGTGTGAAATTAAAATAAAGAGGGAATTTGGAGCCACATAGAGATAGACGGGCATAATTGGGTGTATTACTCTGTGGTGTAATAAAAATAAAAAGGAGAGATAGTAAGAGGTGTGCAGTGGAGAATTATGGAGGAGTAGAGAGAGGAATGTGTTGGGAGACTGACGTACAGTTTACGCTGTCAAGGTAGGCGGGTTGCCTGCTTATCTGTTTAACAGTGATGAAAATGAAATTAAATAAATCTCTTAGTGTGTTAATACAGGAAGCTGCGGACCTGGACCAACTGCCCCCACAAGCACAGCGGCCGAAGCAAAATTATAAGTAATGGGAGCCACACCCAGCACGAATCAGCAGCTGTGAAAAAGACAGCAGCGAGGAGAGAATTAGAGGAGAAATTAAGAGAAGTTTTAACACATAAAATTGGGGCCAACGGACTTGTGGAGGTTGGGAAGGCGTCCGGAGCATCACAACAAAAAGGTGAAACAAAAACACACAAGCAGAGAAATCTGAGAGAAAGGCTCCTTTTAAGGTAACGCCTAGTTTGAGAAAAGATAAAATTAACCTGCTTTTATACAAATGCACATACACGCAATGAAGAAACAGCTTACACTCATGAACACGTGAAGATTTTCCAGCAAGGTTAAAGAAAAATTAACATACTTAAATGATGAAGTCTATACATTACTGACAAAGAAACCCTCTGGGTTGCAGGACAACAATTTAACTAAAAAAAAAAAAAAAAAGGAACACTGGTCTAACCAACCAGGCAAGACGCAACAAATTTAGTGGTAAAAAGAGTCAAATTGTGACATGTTTTCTGTTGATTGATTAATAAAAGTGATTACTGAATGAAAGAAAGTTCCTTTTTTGGGCTTTTAAACATGATCTTAAGAATTTTAACATGTACCTGTGTTGTCCTGTCAACTTGGTGGGTTAGGAGTTGATTATATCGGGAGACAAAAAACAAAAAAAGGGGGAGAGAAGGCTGACACAGGGCCTGACCCGGTGTGTCTCCCCTCTGAATAACACAACCAACACAACATCATTTTCCTGTTCGTTTGTTTTTGTTTTTTGTTTTTTGTTTGTTTTTGTTTTGTTTTGTTTTTGTTTTTTCTATACATATTTAATTACAGGCTGCTTTGCCGGCCCTGAAAGCCGAGGCTGACTGGACTCCTGCTCTCCCCCATACGTGACACTGACCAAATGCTGCAACAGCTGGACCCACAACAACGACCTGAGAATGTCAACAGACCTGCAGGAATGTGATCTCATGCAGCCGAGACGGAGAGCACTAAACCTAAGGCCCGTTTCACTACACGGGGGAAAATTCCCAGACTGCGTCAGCTGACAGAGCTGTGACGAGACGCCCGCCAAGCCCGAATGAAAAGTAAGGCCGAGCGAAAGAATGCTGACCTTGATAACTTTGCATTCACACTGTGCAGGACAGTGATGGACCAACACGGATGATCGGGTGGCGAAAAAGGGCGTGACCGAGACAAGAGGAGTAACTGAGGACAGAAGGCACCTCAGAATGGACAAAAACACAGAAGAAGATGCAGGTTTCACCTGCGGTGAACATCGACACTGGAGAAAGGACTGCCCCAATTGGGGTCAGAACCAGGACGGACTGAATTTTGAGCAGCAGCAGCAGCAATGGTCGCAAACAAACTGAAAAGGAGGGGGGCAGGACCCCAGGGCACGCTTCAGGCCGTGGTTTACCCAGAACACCAGAACAGGAAAGTGATGAACACACACACACACACACACACACACACACACACACACACACACACACGTCTCCAAACACACAGATTCAGAATGAAGTGAAATACACACATGAACACGTGCACTCGTTGAGTGAGTGAGAAATGACACACACACACACACACACACACACACACACACACACACACACACACACACACGGGAATGCTGATTCACTGAGAAGTGATGCACACATACACATGCTTGTGCAATGAAGAGTGATCCACACGCACACACACACACACACGCTGATGCAATGAAGAATGCTTTGCTTATGCTGATATGCAAAATGCCGCACACAAACATCCCAATGCATAATTTTTATGAGGAGCCATTGATTACCATTAAATACTTAGAATGTGTTATATGTCACCCAGAGGGCATTTATGTAGATTTTAGGAATAAGGTCTAAAAAAGTTTGGTTATGAAAACAATGTCTGTGCGTGATGTCTGTTTATGGCTCAAGGCCTTGACTGAATTCTTTGCTGTGCTTCACACAGCCCTGATGAGGAACAGTGGCACAGAGTGAAAATGATGAATTAATAGTGTAAGTTTTAGGTCGGAGTACGGCATTTTCTGTGATTGAGTTTTAATTCAAGGAGGAACAAAAGGTGTTACGGCACCTGAGGTTCTCATTCCCACACAATATTGTCCCGGCAGGAAGCAAAATGTTCCTGTGAATTTCTGGTTGATTGTTTGGTTTTGTTTAGCGCTAGCTTGATTTTATCAGTGAGCTTTGGCTTGTGTTCTTTCTCGTAAGCGAGAGAGGGATAGTTTTATGCTTGGACATGTCTGCAACGGGCCCTAGTTTATGTTATTGTTATTAGTGTTTTGTTGGTTACGTCTGTTTTCGTTTTTGTTACAGTGCACTGGAGAAAAAACATCTGAGAGGTGTGATCCACCGGTGGTGATATGGTGATATTTTGTGAGTTCATGATTTAACAATCAGCTCTTTAAACCAGGCCTGAAAGATTGAAATTTAAAGCGCTATGAAATATTCTTACAAAAACAGTTGCAAAGTGTGCTTCTCCATGATTGTAATTGGCTTGGGAGAAATTCACTTATAGGGAACACTGAGAAGTTCTGAGTCTAAAAGGATTGCACCGAGTCAATCCGGCCCAAAAAACAACAAGGAATTGTTTTCCTTTAAAATGATGACGTCATCTTGCTGGTGATGGAGGCTCGAATAGGTTGCGCGGGAGACTCCATTATCAGCAACATCTGGTATGAATGTGTATGGAGGTATGCATGTGAATGGACTGTGATGGACTGACGACTAAAAGTTTTGACTGACTTGATACTGAGACAATGACTGCACCAACTTTAGGATTAGTAAATGCCAATAAACAATTCATAAACAATTCACCCAGCCGACAAGAGAAGGGTGGATGCTTCGCTTTGTTTTGTTTTTTCAGGAGCAGGAGGATAAGAGAGACTGGAGGAGGAGACTCTAGCTTCACATAAGTATGAACTGCAGACTTAACACTGTGGTTGCTGATTTTGAGTTACCGATGTTTGCATTAAGAAAACTGTGCTATATTAGCTGTGTTTTGAGTAAGGTATCATGTTATATTATTGGGAATGCCAAATGCTACAGTGGAGAAGACTTTTGATACCACTCATGACTGGAATATGTTATTATTAACCATAGCAGGCCACTGTAAAAAGTCAATTAAATTTTATAGAGGAAAATCGCCAAAATTGAACAATACCTATGAATGACTTGCCACATTCAGAATAGAGATATGCAATAATAAACATTGGTCCACATGAGTTAGGTTCTCACTTGAAATAGTAAGTTATTAGATGTAGAATATAATTGACAGGGACATTTGATAGGATGTGGTACTGAAAAAGAACAAGAGCAAAGTAAATAAAGAAAATATTGTGTTTAGTTTGGATAAATTCAAATTAAAATGTACCATTACACTCAGAGGATCAATATGAAATAAAACATATGCAAAATTTGTAGGAAGTACATGACTGATAACTGTTCTGTCCTGAGCATTTGTTTCTAGAGCACCCACTTGACCACACCAACAGTTTCTCGCCACCGAGGAGGGGTACTTGCAAAAAGAATAAAATAAAAATCTGAGTTTAACAAAACATTTTAAATGTAAATATCAAGCTTACCTTTCTTTTTCCATGAAATGTGCTTGTGGGCACGCCAGCCATTTTGAAAAGGTGGGCAAAGCAATTGGCAAGGCCACACCCCCACACATGTGATATAATTTTAAAGGTACTGTTGCCCTCTCTAAGAAACATCAGGAATTAGAGGAGTGGCAAGTAGAGTATGCGAGCTACAAGCAAAAACTAAAATGTGTACTACAGTGTGCAAAAATGAAATACTGGGTCATCAGGGGGTCATGAGGGACATTTATAAAACTAAAAGTCCCACTAACCTTAAAGTGCACTTGAAAAGCTCACACAAGAAGGCTAACCTAGCTTACCTAGAAGACCTCATCAGGGGGAGCACACTCCCCCTCCTTGAAGAGCTCACCCACTCAACCCGCATCCCCAGAAAACAGCTAACCCCAGATAAGGCAGCGTGATGTATCCCGAGACAACAGGACTGGGACATCTAAATAAAGGTGTGAAACAATCGCCTTCAAAAGGTTATCAATTCACTTCAACCAAAATTAGGACCACTCGGTGCGGCAAGAGTTAATAGTTATTAGTCTCAACACCCAAGGATAACCAGAAGAGCATGACTGATATGATGGAACTGGGATTTTGTTACACTTAATTTTTGCAAAACACAAATAAAACTAAATTGAAACTAAGGATTTTCAGAAAATAAAAACTAAACTAAACTAGCAAACAATTGGTAAAAACTGATGAAAATTGCAAAACTATTACAACCCTGGTCCAGACTAAGATGGTGTTGGACATCTTCAGGGCAGAAAAGGGTTGGTGTGACCAAGGTGTGGTTTGGCTTGTTGTATGTACATTTCAAAATGTTACAGCTCTGGATGGACCAGTTACCAGGGCATGGAAGGATGACAGACTTTATTACATAAGGAGAAGGGAAATTTTCGGGATCGAAGATCCTCAGGGATGACAAGGCTGGAGCAACGGTACTCGAGAGAAGAATTTCTGATACTTTCTGAGATATGATGTCACCAACCTTCTCTTTTAAGTGTCTAGCTCCGGTGAATTGACACATGGGAGTGTGTCAAAACAGGGGAGTTGAGTTTGAACATAATATGGTAAAACTTAAGCATATAATGGGTTAGACTTAGAGATGACTAATTAATTTTTGATTTCTTTTACACACACATAGATTATGATTAGAATAAGTCCTGAACATAATATTTTGAACCAAATTTGAATCATTAGAAGAACAATGGATAACAATATTAGATTATCAAGGCTAGGGAGAGAGGTGTTTTGGTTTTCTGTCTCTTGCAGAGAAAGGAACAGACACCAGACGGGGACCCGGAGATGTGAGGACCCTTCACAGCAGGGACAGATGTAGGGACTGCCGAGACAGCAACTGGGGTCAAGTGTCATGACGTTTGGGCTCCTGGAGAAGATGGATCCCACAAACACAGCAATAACCATGAAGGGGTTGGCGAAAACCAGGAACACCAGACCAACGAGGTTCAAGAGGCTCTTGGCAAAAAGGGGGACACGCCGGTGAACCCAAAATACACAGATCTTTGTTTGAAATCGGGGCAGAATAATCCCCAGAACTGTGCAATGACTAAAGGGTGGTCTAACCCCGGAGGTCGAAGAAAGAAGCTGAGAATCACCCAACTGGAAGACACTGGTAGCTGCAGCAATAAAAAATAAAGGTTAAAAGCTCCTTAGACAGAGGTTCTAGTCTAAGTACATTTGAAAGGTATAAGGGGGCATTAAAATGGGAGTGGAAAACTGGAGCACCAAAATAAAGATGTGGGAGAATTGGGGAGTGATGGGAGAGTCATCTGTAACTGCTGTTATGGTTGTAAATCTAACTTTGCTTGCATCTGAACTGCGTGAACACAGAGGTCATCCCACATATGGTCCACCCGTTAAAGGGGGACAGAGGGCCTCAGGATCAAGAAAACTTGGACCTTGCGACCCTGGAGTGCATGTTGTAAGTGATCTCTTTCAGAGATCAAAAGGGGGAATTATTAGATTATTCTGTTATTATATGTTACCTTATATATGTAATCAAAGTAGTTGAATTAGAATACTGCTGTAGATCACATTATACCCTTTAATATAGAGTGTGTGAGCTGTATGTAGTTTAGTTCTCATTATACTTTTGAGTTAACAGAACATATTCACATATTAGTTCATTAGATAAATGTGCATCACTCTGTATCCTTGATCTGCTGGGAATGTGTTACACTGTTTTCTTGACATGCTTAATTGTTGAATCATGAAGAGAAGGTTGTAAGCAGGAGACTCTGTGTCTAAAGACAGGGGAGATAGATAGACCACATTCCACACCCCCACCTTACAGAAAGCAGAGAAACAACTGCCGAGGTCATAACTTAGGCGCTGTAACAGAGAAAAAATGTGATGTTTTGGCTTTTACGACTAGCTGGGGGCCACTAGAGACTATAAAAAGCTGAGCAACCCGTCACCATTTTGAGACATGTGCCTGACCCTCTGGTAGCATCTCTCCCGTCCGGACGTTGTAATGCTCTGACTGTTGAATTATATGGAAATAAATGATTGTTGATTGAGCATTTATACACCGAGTATTGTCCCTCCTTCAGCCCAAAGATTCAAAGAATTGGGAGAATTCAACACTACATTTGGACAAGGGGAAGACCAGGGTTTTCCATCTGCTTCCACTCTCATGCCCACTATAGTTGCACTCCATGTCTAGTAAGTATAAAGCCACATTCACATTGTTTGACATAAAGGAGAACACAGAAGACGACAGTGAAAGCAGTAAAAATGGGCGAGTGGGCCAGATTCACAAACAACGCATACACACAAATCTGTGTGTAAACTGAACACACACACACACACACACACACACACACACACGGCTGTCATTTTGCACACCGGTCAATCACAGAGCCGAAAACATAAGCAAGTATGGATTGCCAGCAAAAACAGCAGCTAAGGAGATTCCCCACACTGGAATATTTGGAATATTCTTACAGATTCTGCCGAGCAGGGCGATAAATGAGGAGTGGATTTGGGTGCTGAGGGTGTGTGCTGCAGTAGAACCTTCTCGGAGAGCTTTATCTTCCTCAGCTGCTTGGGCCACTGCCTGTCTACTCTCCTCTGAAGGGAATTAGGTTATTAAAAACCAAACACATGCATGCACACAGTTGTGCATACAGGTCACATACACACTCGGTGCATCAATACAAACACACTCATACACTCACCTCAAACCACTGCCAGATTCTGAAGAGAGCAACACATTTGGACCTAGCTCATATGCTTTCTGGCAGAAATGCAAGGGCCCAATGCCACACACTTGATAACTGTAAATGTAACTGTGTGCAGAGGAGAAGAAAGGACTGCTAAAAACACAGCAGTCGGTCTTCTTCTTCTTCCTGAAAATGGAAAATAAGAGCTTTTATGGTTTTACTGGTACGAGACTGTGTGATACTTTTGAAGGAAGTGGCAGAATCACCCCTGAGAAAAGAGGGTGTGTGGCCAGTTGTTCCCTAAACTCTGAAGAATAGATTGACATTTTGAGAAATACCAAAGTCAGCAACTGCTAAATAATATCCTTCTCATCTATGCCAGCTGGGCTTTTGTACACAAGCTGGAAGTATTGGACATGAGCTAAAGTAAACAGAATCCACCTAGAAAGAACCAGATTTCACTGAGGCTACAGACCAACCAAAGAAACTTAGCAGCCCTGTCTAACTTCACCCTGTCCAAGTGTGTAGGCAACATTCTTAAAATAAACTTTATATTTACCTTTATATTGTAAGGTTAAGATCCTTCAACATCATAGTTATATGATCTCCACCATGCTCTGGGAAAGAGGGAAATGAAGAGTATAGCTTAGGGATGACAAACAACAAACTGAACAAACTACATTTCTGCTAACAAACCTCCCAAGCTTGTGCAAAGGGAAAAGTTAACATTTTGCTCTTTAGAGGTCTGAACAGCATTACTGAGTAATTCCATCTTAAATCAACATGGACCCTCTGCTCAGATAGCTGAGAGTTGCATAAAAATGATCTTAAATGAGTGATGTGAAATTTTAGTTTCGTATACCAGTAACTTTACAATTTTTTTTTCTAAAGATGGTCCATTGACCCACTTTGAGGCCACACACTGAAATCTGAGGCAATGTTTGAACATTAATATCACAAAAATTATTGAAGATAAAAGCCTGAATATTTCACTGGTGCTTCTTACCATCAAAAGGAATAAATTTGGGACAGATGCATTAAAAAAAGTTAGAGCATTGGCTACTGATTTATTAAAATATGAAAAAAGAATTCCAGCATCCCCAAAAAGTCCCACATTTGAGCAGACATTAATAAAAGACTTTACATTACAAAAGATGACTAGTGACAACTTCTGAATGGCTGAATTTCTCAATAGTGCAAAATAAAGCATGTAGAATACTTTTTAACTCCTAAAACAAAGAAAATGCTGGATTGAGCAAATATGACAAGTTGTACCATAAAAACAAAAACATCAGCAGATAGTTGAATTCAAATTGAACCAATTTCTGGAGTGTATAGATTTTTTTTTTATATAACTAAATGATGTTTTTGAATGTTGCTAACTAGCTTCCCCAATTATGTTATATGCACATGGCACATTCAAAAACTACTCATGTAAAACACATTTCTTGAATTTCTTGTTGAAAAGTATTCTACAAGCTTTAGTTTGCGTTATTGTGAAATTCAACTATATACCATTCAGAAGTCACTACTTGTCTTTTGCCATGTGAATTTTCTCTAATAACGTGGGCTCAAATATTGGAGCTAGCCAATACTCAGACAATTTATGATGCATCTATCTCAACAGATGCTGATTCACGTTAATAATAAGAAAAACTCTGTACGTGTTCAAACGTTGCCTCAGATTTAAAATTGTGCAAGAAAAAGAAAAACGGCATGAAAGTCAATTAGATGGTCGAGCAGATGTTGCTCTTTTTGAGGTGAAGTGACCCAATAATCAAGACACTGAAGCCTTCTGTAAATAGAAGATTAAGTTTAGTAAGGCTTCGGTATGTTTATGTGTTTATGTGAAGAAACTGGTGTTGCCCTTTAACACATATAAAGCATTTGTCTCATTTTTCTTCTCTGTACATTATCTGTCATCAGTAAATACACACTATATACCTCAGAGAGCAGCAGGTCTAGCTTATAGGCTTATAAGCTTTAGAAACGCTGTTCTCAGACTGTAGCTCGAACAGCTTTTTAGGGGGAGTCTCGTCCTCTTTGTGGACAGAGGAGGCTTTTAGAAATTCATTGGGCCTACAGGAGATTAGACTGGAGAGGAGCAATTAAAGCACGACACAACTCTCTATCTCTGTCTCTCCCTCCACCTTTCTCTCTCCTCCTACCTCATCCCAGACTCGCACAACTACATGTTACTATGGAAACTACTTTCCTCCCTCCCTCTTTCCATCTCACCCCTCCTCAGTTGCTTTTGGTCTGGCTCCTGCATCCTGCATCTTTCTACCTTCATTCATACCATACATTCATCACGTTCATTGTTATCTCTTCATTAACGCCTCCGCCTTGATTATCACCTCTTTTTTCTACTAAGGCTTTTTAGTAGCACCACTTTTCCCCCCGTGTTCTTCCTCCTCACGTTGAGTCTCCTATCACACTCTCTATCTATCCTGCTGCTTGCGGCACGAAACCAAATGTCAGGTCTGAGCTGGCACTGAGAGAAATTGTAAGGGAGGCAGATGGAGAAGCGAAAACTGAAAGGGGAGAGACATGGAGGGGGGTGAAGAGACAGTGGCAATGAGTCGAGAGAGAACGAGAAACATGGGGATGGTATAGGGAGAGGGGTCAGACAGACCAACGCTGACCACAGGTTTCTGCTGATAATATTGGTCAACATACAGAGGAAACAGTTATTCAAACAGCCCCAAAGAGCTGGCAGAGAGAAAATATATGCTATTGTAGAGCTTCTATTAGTAATTTTCAGGTTTTCAACTCTTAGCAGAGCCCTGTAACAGACTGATGACCTGTCTAGGAAAAGGATGTCCAGGGTGCACTATGCTTCTTGCTATATGACAGCTGTGATTGGCTCCAACCCCCCTGAACTGGGTTAATGGAAGGAAATGAATGGATGGAACTCTTTAGCACTTATTTTAACACGAGCAATCTACGATGCTGAAATAGTAACAATAATAACTTCTTTCAGGCCAAGAAAATAGAGAAAGGAAAAAACAACCAAACAAACACTCTGATTACATGTGACTTCTATTATTAATGCTCTAGTGAAAAACACAGCAATTAGTAACTGCTACAACTAAAACTAAACACACTAAAGGACAATGGGGAACAGAAATACAAAGCTGCAGTGCTTGAATAAACAAACAGCTGAGTGTATTTTGGACAAATAAAATGAGTGGTACCTCGAGAAATAGTACATCAGCCCATTGCAGCACATTATCTAGGGTTTGTGGGCATACTGTTGCACTCTCAGGAATAGGGGTACATTAAAAGTCCATTTGTGTGAAGTTAAACATACTCCCTAGGACTAATTACTGGACCTGAAGGTAATTTTTTTTGAGTACAGAAAAGGTAGAAAAAGGAGTTTCCCACCCCTCATTTTCAAATGCAAAAGCAGGATACACTCTGTTTTCTGTCAGCTAGCGACCAACAGGGTGCTGGCTGAGCTCAGCAGGTAAGCAGGCGACCACATGCAGCATGGCCAGAGAGCAACAGCATGGGTTCGAGTCTAACCTGTTACCCTTTGCTGTGTATACTCCCCCTTTTGCTGGAACCGTCCAATAAAGTTGAACTATAAATTTTTTCTCTTAGATGTTTTCCCCTTATATTAAGTGTAAAGCACTTAATACGTTCTTACAGCTCTTTAGCTGTATTGTATTTGCTTCTGGGTTTGAATTTGCCAGGAACAGTTTTCCCTGTGCTCAGTTTGCTCTGACTGTGCAGAAACTGTCATCAGAGGTTCAATGCTGACCTCTCTAAGCTGCAAAGCACATGTCAATGCTACAGCACCAATACCTTAGTGGGGACTGGTCCAATTCCAAGCTGCTGTACTTCTAAATGTACAATAAGGAACTTTAATTTGGGTATGAGCACACTGGGAAGTCTTTTTATGTTGGAAAGCTGAGTCCAATTAGAAAAAAAAATTGATGAAGTAATGATGTACTGATGAATCAGAGTATTTGAACTGGAAACTGATGAATGAATGAGCCTGGGGCTTCAGTGGGGGAGACTCAGAGGAAGATTTCTTTGGCTCTGGCGTCTTTGCTTTTAGATTCAGATAGGAGTCTTATAACTGAGAGAGCGCATACTGGCCGCTCACAAGGATTATATGATCATAAGTTGACATCAACAGTGGCATGACACACTTAAAAGAATAATATCTTATATCTAATAATATCTTGCCATAGGTAGGTATTTAATAGTGGCTTGTAGTAAATGTTTCAGGCCTCCTTTATTTGAGTTCTTTTATCTGTCAATCTGTTTCCAAGAAAACAGAGTTCACAGAGCTCGAGATCAAAGGTGGCCGTCTGTGTCCTGCCTCAGTCACTGTGCACGAGACACAGCTCCTTCAGAACTTTATGCTTGGGTACAACCATGAATCATCTGACCACTGAACTTAAAGACACTTTTCAACCAGAAAAGCACTTTTTTTTCCATTTAGGGCCAAATTATGATGTTTTTATTTCAGTTTTTAACATTTATCTGTTTGGAAGGTGAAGGTAGATTGTTAAGAACATTTGGAAAGCCAACAAACACAATAACTTGTTCTCTTTTGAGGTGTTGAAGAGCAGCTCGTGGGGCGAAAAGTGTGAATTATCCAGCTGTCGTTATTCATTCATGATTTCTAGCCTTCAGTAAATGTATAAAGACAATATGGTGGAAGAAACTCTACAAAACCCCTGTAATAAAATTGCAGTGTTTGAAGCAGACGAAGTCCTTGTAATGAAAATATTCTGGTGAGCAAAGTTAGTCACAGCAAAACAGGACTGGTTGATCACGGCAAATCTATAATCACAACAAGTTTATTCAAGGTTAAGATCACAATCTTTTAACATAATTGGTCAGTCTGTGTAAAAACAGCAGATTTATTGAACTAAAAGACAAAAATATTTATCTTATATATTCCTTTCACTGTAATTGAACATAAATTAATGAAATAAGAAAGAATGACTCATGGCCCAAACGAAACATGCCACAGCCTGGTGAGGAGTGGATTTAAGAAGAAAGTTTGTTATCTGAAATGCAAAAAGAGAACATCACTGCAAAACAGATTGTGACACAATAATCATTTCAACCCCAATTATCTTATTTTAATAGTTGCTGGGAACCAAAGAACAAAATTGTAAATGAAACTTAAATACGACTAATTGCACATTAAAAACAATCACACTCAGATTTAAAAGAGAAAAAAAAAAATCACATTTTTCCTCCTGACAGCAAAGCCAAAACTGAGACTGGCTGGTAAATGGTGCGTGCTGAAATGAAGGCATCAGCAGCTGGTTGTTTGCTGTTGAGCCTTTAGGCAGTGGAAGCTGAATGAGACAACATCTGGGTGTCAGACGTTGCAGGTGGAGATTGAGGATGGCCGCTGAGGGCTGTGTACCCAGGATGAACGTGCATGGCAGTGGCTCTGTGTTGTTGCTACTGCTGACAGTGGACTGTTTCAGACTCCTTGGCCTCAGTCCCTGTGGACGCACCAGTGAGAGCGGCAACAAGGGTGGGAAGGCTGAGAATCTGCATGGCCAGTGGTGTTTGTTGGTGAGCACGATGAATCAGGCTGAATGCTGAGTCTTTGCCGTTGAGGACCGGAATACCAAGAGGCCACATGTGTTACTGAGAAAGATTGCTGCTCAGGCCAGGCATGGCAGCCCCAATCCCATCACTGACTTTTGTTCATTTTTTAAGTCTTCCTGCTTAACACTTCAAAGGTGTGACACAGTAGTACCTCGTATCTCATTTAACGGCACCTATTCTCTGACCAAACTCCACAGATACAGGGAGTAATTCTCACAGACAGTTTAATGATCTGAGAAAACCTAAAAACATTTAAAAATTATAATAAATCTTGTATTTTTTTCAGTACATCACCTAAACCTGTGAGTTCAAGACTAGCAGGTCCATTAGTGGCTCTCCAGAGTTTAAAGAGAAGTTGACAATAGAACATAGAAAACACAGTGCTTTTGTTTTAAACGGTACATTTTAAAACGTTTGATGAGTAGCATCTCCTCTTCTTTTAACAACAGTCTGTAAACATCTGGGAGCCGAGGAGAGCAGCTGCTAAACTTTTGGGAGAGGAATGTTCTTGTTTGATATTTGAGTCTTCTTTCTTGTACTTTTCATCGTATGAGGTGCCAAATGTTGTCACTTGATGAAAGGTCTGGACTTACAGCAAGGCCATTTCAGCACCCGAACTCTTTTACTACAAAGCCATTTGGAGTTTTAGGAATGTCATTCTGAAATATGCGATCCCTTTTCAGGAAGAGAAGTCATCTGTGTCGGAGCTCATGTCACTCTAAAACCTTTATATACCTTTCAGCATTGATGGTGCTTTTATAGATGTGGTGGACCCAGTGTCCATGTTTTCCAAATGAAATTTCATCTGACCACACAACGGATTTCCTACTTTGCTTCAGTCTGTTTTAAATGAGCTTTGACTCAGAGAAGATGCCGTTATTTCTGGATCATGTTCACATATGGCTTCCTTGCATGATAAAGCTTTACCTGCATTTGTGGATGGCATAGTAAACTGTTCACAGACACTGATTTCTCAAAGTGTTCCTGAGCCCATGATGCCATTTCCATGACAGATTCATGCCTGTTTTTACTGCAGTGCTGCTTCAGGGTTCAAAGATCACAGGCATCCATTACTGGAGGATTACGGACTGACATCATGACAAGTATTCACAGTTTTACATGGAGCGACATTATTCTGAAATTATTTCGCAATTTGTAGACACAGTTCGTTTCAGATTGGTGAACCTGTGCCCATCTTAACGTCTGAGAAACTCTGTCTCTCTAAGATGCTCTTTATATACCCAATCATGTTCCTGACCTCTTGCAAATAAACCTGATTGCTACATTCAGCTGTTTTGTTTAACCAACACTTACTTTTCTGGCCTTTTTTTCTTCCAGCGTCACAAAATTTTTGAGATGTGCCTTTGCCCCTAAATTCAAAAAGAGCTCATATTTTACAAAAGAGTAAAATCTCCAAGTTCAAACATTTCCCCTGGTGTGTACAATAAATATAATATGCATTTATGAGATTTCCAAATTATTTAATTTAGTGTTTATTCAATTTTACACTGCGTCCCATTTTTTGCAAATTAGGGTTGTACATTGGACAAGCAATCATGACATGAAGCTGGTCAAATGTTGTTGCAGCAATCTGCTGTCTTACTCCGTTAATGTGAACCACAACCAAGCATGGTAAAATAGCTCAGTGTGGTTCCCTGCAACTGATTCAAGCTTTGCAGTTTCCCCCAAAAAATGTTTTAATTAACCCTAATGTCACACCTGGTTTTCATCTCTTCCTTCTTGAAGAGGACTTCAAAGTAAATGTAAAAAGAGAACACAGAGTAAAAAAAGACTTTTAAGTGGAGGATTTTTCTCTGCATGGGTGTAATACAGTAAATATGCCACTGCCGTATCAGGCTGGCTCTAAGATCAAAGTTTCTTTTCTGTGTCACAAATGGGAACAGTCACCCATTTTTTAAAATCACACTTTCATCACAAAGGTAAGCAACTTTTTTTTATGCACAGCCTGGATTTGCTTACACTTCCAAGTTAGAAATATAGGTAATAAAGTGCTGATGTTATGCAAGTGACCCAATTTTTTTAAAGCTATGAAAAAAAAATGTTCGTGTGTGTGTGTGTGTGTGTGTGTGTGCATAACTGTGACTGTATGAAACAGATAAAGAGAAGACAGAATGTGTTTGGTGTTGCGCTGGTGGTGCCTCTTTCTTCAATAGCACTAACAGTGCTTTTCACCTCTGAAATACGACTGGAGGAATTTAATTAGTTACTTAAAGTGTCAAGGTCCACACAAGAATCAAAACTAACAATGAAGTGATTCCAATTTTTTATATGTCCGACTATTCACAGACACTAAGTGTAGTTTTATAAACTTTATAAACGAGAACAGGTAAGTAGTGAGCTTTAGTTAAGCAGAAATGAACAGTCTGCTCTCCACAAACTACAGACAATTTGACATTTCACATGATGTGTTTATCGCTCATTACAAATTTCAAATGCCTGTGCTTGCTAGCACAGATGCTGCCTCTCTGTCTGGCTGTGGTGAGTGAAGCCACGGTTGTGCTTAATGCTATTACTGCAGCTCCATTTCTGGTTGGGCATTTGTATTTTTAATTACGTGTATTTTTTTTTAGTTGTTTATGTAGTCGGATGAAAAAGGAACGTACTGTTTCCCATTCTGAAGTTTTGCTTCAGAATTTAATAACAAATCATCTGGTACTTAGTAGGTCTTAATTTTTCTTTTAAAAAGTCAGACTTTTAATTTTTAAAGTAGAGTTTAAAATTTTTCATTTGCTGCTTTTTGACTCATTTTCAGTTCAGTCCTTATACGGGACCATTTTCAGAGGCATGTAAATAAACTCCAACGCTCTCTCAGGGGTTGTTAACCCACCTACACTGCTGTGAAAAAGTATTTGTCCCGTTCCTCATTTCTTCTTATATGAAGAATTTGTCACACTTTGATGTTTCAGCTCAAGCTAATTTAAATATCATAAAAGATATACTGAGTAATTTTTTTTTGTTGTTACATTTAAAAAGCTGTCCTGGCCCCAGGCATCCATCTACTGTTGCCCTCATCAGAAAAGCCTCAGGGTGGTTTCCAATAAGCCATTCTTAAGGAAGGATAACATGGAGAAAGGGCTGAGGCACAACAAGTTATATAAGAGCTGGACTGAATATCAGAGTCAATGGGTGTTGGAGTGATGAATCCAACCCAGACATTTTTTGGTTCAAGCCATCGCCAGCAGATACAGAGCAGGTCATCAGTGAGCATCTACAGCCATCTTTAAAACATGGTGGAGGCTCTCCTAGGGTTTGCTGGGAAATTATGAATGCAGAAAAGTACAATCAGATTTTGCAGTACTGGATGGAAAGCCTCTCACTGGTATTATTTTAAGCATGACAATAATCCCAAATAACGCTGTCAATGTAATAAAAGCATCCTAGCATAGAAGAACATGCAAGGCTCAAGACTTTTGCACAATTTTGCATAAAATGGTGCTTTTGCCAGTAATGACACATTTGCTACTATTAAACTTAAGGAGTTTAGTTGCTCTGGACATTGTAGGGCTGTCCTGGTTGACACGCCTCTGCAATGTTGCGTGGAGATCAGGGGCAGTACCTGTGGACTGGCAGACCGGGGTGGTGGTCCCCATCTTTAAGAAGGGGGACCGGAGGGTGTGTTCAAACTACAGGGGGATCACACTCCTCAGCCTCCCTGGGAAAGTCTATGCCAGGGTGCTGGAAAGGAGAGTTCGTCCGCTAGTCGAACCTCGGATACAGGAGGAACAATGCGGTTTTCGTCCTGGTCGCGGAACACTGGACCAGCTCTTTATCCTCTCCAGGATACTTGAGGGTGCATGGGAGTTTGCCCAACCAGTCTACATGTGTTTTGTGGACTTGGAGAAGGCATTCGACTGTGTCCCTCGGGGTGTCCTGTGGGAGGTGTTGCGGGAGTATGGGGTGTCTGGCCCATTGCTACGGGCCATTCGATCCCTATACAACCGTTGCAAGAGCTTGGTTCGCATTGCCGGCAATAAGTCGGACTCATTCCCGGTGGGTGATAGGCTCCGCCAGGGCTGCCCTTTGTCTCCGGTTCTGTTCATAATTTTTATGGACAGGATTTCTAGGCGCAGCCAAGTGGCGGAGGGCTTTCGCTTTGGTGGCCTCAGAATCTCATCTCTGATTTTTGCAGATGATGTGGTTCTGTTGGCTTCATCGGGTGAGGGCCTCCAGCTCGCACTGGAACGGTTCGCAGCTGAGTGTGAAGCAGCGGGAATGAGGATCAGCACCTCCAAATCTGAGGCCATGGTTCTCAGCCGGAAAAGGGTGGAGTGCCCACTCCGGGTCGGGGATGAGTTCCTGCCCCAAGTGGAGGAGTTCAAGTGTCTCGGGGTCTTGTTCTCGAGTGATGGGAGAAGGGAGCCGGAGATCGACAGACGGATTGGGGCTGCAGCTGCAGTAATGCGGACGCTGCACCGGTCCGTCGTGGTGAAGAGGGAGCTGAGTGTAAAAGCGAAGCTCTCAATTTACCGGTCGATCTACGTCCCTACCCTCACCTATGGCCACGAGCTGTGGGTAGTGACCGAAAGAACGAGATCGCGGATACAAGCGGCAGAAATGAGCTTCCTCCGAAGGGTGGCTGGCCTCTCCCTTAGAGATAGGGTGAGAAGTTCGGCCATCCGGGAGGGGCTCAGAGTAGAGCAGCTGCTGCTCCACATCGAAAGGAGCCAGCTGAGGTGGTTCAGGCATCTGACAAGGATGCCTCCTGGACGCCTCCTGGGTGAGGTGTTCCAGGCATGTCCCACCGGGAGGAGGCCCCGGGGCAGACCCAGGACACGCTGGAGAGATTATATCTCTCGGCTGGCCTGGGAACGCCTTGGTATTCCCCCGGATAAGCTGGAGGAGGTGGCTGGGGAGAGGGAGGTCTGGGCCTCTTTGCTTAGGCTGCTGCCCCCGCGACCCGGCCCCGGATAAAGCGGATGAAGATGGATGGATGGAGTTTAGTTGCTCCATACAGGCAACACAACCATAGAAACTGACTGCACGCATACAATTGTTGCTTGTAGCCTGGTTAATGCTGATGAGTCACAACAGCCATAACTGTCACGGTCTGAGTGGCAGACCGTGGGGAAGGAGGACCCAAACGCAGTGAATGGTGCGTTTATTTACAGTGCAGAAAATGACAATAAATCCTCGTGTGCTCCAGGGGCGTCACTAGGTTTTAAGGACAGGGGGGGCTTAGCCCCCAAGAGATGCACACGACATGAACGAACGTAGTGAATGAGCACAAAATTTCACAAACAGAAAACAAAGACTGAGAAATTGTTTTCCTACTTTTTTGGACAGATTAAACATCCTAGGCCACCAATAGATCTATTGTTTTATTTCAGTCTGCTTTATAATACAGTACAACAAGAAAACAGAGGAAATGTGTTTGCCGCATCAATAACAAGAAAAAAACTGAAAATAAAAAAGTACATTTTTCTGGCTGCAATCACCAGTTACTTGGTGGGTGGAAGCATCAAAGAATGACGTCTGTTTTTAAGAGTGGCAAATCGGTCAATCACTCTGTTGTGACTCAGATGCTGAAGCGTGTCTTTTTCAATAGACATGACTGCAAGACTGTGAAGTCTTTTCTGACCCATTGTTTGACGCAGCCAGGAGTGCAGTCGACGCAGTGCACTAAAGGACCGTTCGCACGAGCAGCTGCTGACAGGCACTGTTAGGGCAACTTGGATGGTTGCCTTCAGAGAGGGAAACATGTCTGAATCAAGGAGGTTGTACACAGACAACATATTTTTGGGTGGACATCCAGCCTCTGTTTTCCGGGTAAGAAAGTTTCTGGCCACCAGAACCTCCTCTTTTTTTCAGGTCAAGTCTGTAGTGCTTTGCAAGTTCATTCAAGTGTGGTTCACTCAAGAAGTTCTCAGATTTAGGACTGCATGCCTGGACGCCTTTTAGCAGCCCTGCATCTACACTGCAAAATCTTTGATCAAGCTCGCCAACCATCCGATCCACACAAGGGAAAAGTAACTCTCTTTTCAATGTGTCTGAGTTGTTCAATTCAGTGCGTGAACCCACAGTTGCCTCCAGGACAAAATCCTCCATTTTCCTCTGTTTGTGCCTTGTCTTGGCACCTGGTTCAGGGATACTGTGGGTGTTACACAGGGCCTTGGTTTTCTCATACAGCTCTGTAGCAAATGCATCTGAGTGTTTGCCCTTAAGTGTGTCACACACAGCTTGTTTGCAGATAAAAGCTTCTGCCAGGTCTAAAGTCTCTTTCTGCAGGAATTTGTGGAGTCCTTCGGTTACAGACAGAATCGACTGAAACATCAGTAGTGCATAGACTGCTGAGAACTTGTAGAGCTTTGCTCTGAGACCAACAGCTATGGGGGATCCAATTGCAGATAGGCACTCCAAAATGGCAGGCAATGTCTCAAGAACTGCACTGATTGATCGCAACTGACATGCCCAGCGAGTGTTTGAAAGTTGCACAAGCTCAGTTTTTGTCAATCCAAGCTTTGCCTGAGTCTCCATGAACTTATGATGATTGACTAGGGAGGTGCTGAAGAAAGAATACACACACTCCAACAAGCTGAAAAGCTCCACAGCCTCTGGGACAGCCTTGCAAGTATTGCACAAAACCAGGTTGAGTTGATGAGCATAACAATGCACATAGATAGCCTCAGGATGGAGCCTTCTAAAATGTGCTTGTACACCTCCAGTGGAGCCACTCATAACGGCTGCACCATCATATGTTTGTGCTACACACTTAAGCTCTGCAAGACCATAGTTTTGGATCTGCTGCTGAATCTCATTTGCAATGGACTGGGCATCAAATGATTTTATCTCTGCAAGTGCAAGGAAACGCTCCTTCACTGCCCCCTCTGACACGTACCTGACACAAACAGCTAACTGCTCTGCCTTTTTATCCCTTGCCTCATCCACCATGATGGAATAGACTTTAGACTTTGTCATTTCAGATACAATGACACTAGTAACTTCCTGGACACAACAGTCAATCATGTCATTCTGGGATGTTGGTGAGATATACTGTGCATTTGATGGGGGATTATGTTTTTGAAGAAAAGGATCAAACTCCTTCAAAAGCTCCATGCATGCAAGAAAATTCCCTCTGTTTGGGCTGTCTTCACCTTCATCATGGCCACGAAAAGGGAGTCCCTGTCTCCCTAACATAGAGGTGACTGCAACAATTCGTCTGAGATACTCTCTTCTTTCGACTATCTCACTCACATTTGCAGTTGCTATCATCTGTGCAACGTTTCCCTGTTTGCTAGTTCCCTGGTAGCTTTTCCATGTAACAACACTGTCCTTATGTGTTTGTGCCATCTCATGCTTGCCAAAGATGACTAAAGCTTTCTTCCAGTTCTTGCAACCGTTACTGACCAAACTATCATGTTTGATGTTTTTGCCAAACACTCTACATGGGAAGCAGAAAGCTGCACTCTGGTTGACTGAATATTCTAACCAGTGAAGAAAATATAATCTGATCAAACATTATTCAGCTTTAAATATTGTTCAGCTTTAAAGTTACTGTGCAACTGTGTAATAAAAATGTGCTCACGACTTTGGCCTTGAGAGCGATAAGAAGCGATCGCCTCATCCTGCAGGTGAAAGATATCTGCAAGCGAAGAGACTAGAACACCCAAGGCCGATTTCCTTTTATGGAGTTGTTTTTCTGCTAATGCAGCACTTTCCTCACAACCCCCTCCTGTAAGTTTTAGAGAATATATACCCATCCTCACAGCAAATATTTGGAATCTTCTGATGTGAACTGTATTGAGAGGTTGTCTCTGTCTCAATAAAAGTTCACTGATTCCCCATCTGCTGCAGGTGTCCGGTTGTCTTCATTCTCCGCCAGCCTGGTTAAGTCAATTCCTCCTTAACATCTAAAAGAACCTATTTAATGAAGGAAGACGGTTCACTTTGTGTTTAATATTATTCTATTGCTGTTGTTGTTTTTTTATATCCTTCAATTGGCGTCACGAACAGGATCCGCTCCAGGCCAAACTGGAACGGGAGGGAGGACATCGGCCGTGGTCTGAGTGAACGGAGTTTGGACAAAAGCTGTGTACACACAAAAAACAAGGTAAGCAGACCTTTTATTTCTGCTATATTGAACATTATAAAAATACTTAGTGTCCAAACTCCTAGTAATTCATAACCAAAATTGTCTGGCTTACTTAAGGCTTGTTGAGAATCAGACAAGTGAATAAGAGATAAGTGAATAAGAAATAAGTGAATAAGTGAATAAAGATAAGAGTGAACTGAGGTCTGACCACGGTTGCAGCCGACGGGTTTGCTCTCCGGTGTCGGATACATACCTCAGCAGGTCTGGGACCTTGAAAGGGTTTATTAGTAACGCCTTTCTAAACAAATTAAAAGGTTAAAGGCCTTGAGAATATTTTTTAGTAATATTCTCTAAACTACAGAAGGGTTAGGAAGGCCCAGAGGACTTTATTAGAAAAGATCCTCTAAAACTTAAAAAAGAGAAGTACTGGTTGGAGTCCAAAGGACGGGTCCCTTTGATCAATAGGAGAAAACGGATCTCTTCTTAAAACCCCGATGATTTTAGTGTTTTAAATGTTTTGATGTTCTGTTTGATATTGGACACACATAAATACACGCTGAATGCTTGCTGTGGAACACTGGGCAGGACAGTTTGGTTCTCCGTTGTTCACAGATTACACAATTAAAGGAACTAGGTTCCTCTTTTGGTTAAAATAATACACCACACATAGAATTTTTTTACACATTTATTACATACATAAGGAGGGTAATGAGTGACTGCAGGTAATGTATGAAGTGTGAATGAGACGTGTGAACAAGGTGACAACCAACTAGCACCCCTATCAGGAAGCTCTAGGCAAGGTTACCCGCCAGACTCCGGTTTGGTAGAAGCCTGGTAACACCTGAAGGGATATTTCAGTGCTGACTCACCTTTAAAGCAGCGCCCCAGCTGATTAGTGCCTAACAGAGGCAGAAACCCAGCTGGCCCAAATTCTCCTTTAAAAGCAATAAAAGAACACTCCTCCATTGACAGTAAAATGGATGGAGAATTAGATCGAGAAACTAATGATGATGGTTGGGGTCCCGGTGTTATTCTTAGCACATTGGGAGAACAATTAACATGTGTTGAGACAGTCATCAACTCCACACACCAGCCTAAAGAAGCAAAACAGCTGAAAGATGCTTTTAAATTAGTCAAAAAGTTAGGGGTAACCTCTTCTGGCATATGTCTATGCGGGCCCGTGTGTAAATAGAACATAAATTACCGGTGTGTGTAAATAAAGTGTAAAATAGTGGTATAAACTGTCTGTTGAATTTCTCCTGAGTGTTGAAAAAAAGGAAAAACTCTTTTCTGCTCTCTCTGAGAGAGGGGCTGTGTGTGTGAGACAGGAAGTGTGCATGCCCATAGAAGGAAAGAGATGAGGTAAACTCTGTGCAGATAGACCGAAGTAAAAAAAAAAAAGGAAAAGGGTCTCTCTCTCTCTGTCTCTGTGAGAGAAAAAAGGTGGGGGCCGAGTGAGCCCGCGGGCCCGAGCGGGTCCGCGGGAGCGAGCGTGTATGCTGTATGAGGAAGAAGGGAGTGAGAGGGAGCGAGTGAAAAGAGTAATCGAGTATTTGGTGATTTTTTTTATTATTTCAGAGGCACTGGGTAAGAGTTTTGACTTTAGCTGTGAGAGTTGTGAAAAGAGCAGGTTTTTCTTTGGTTGTAGACGGTGAGTAATCGGTGTTTTTCTGCCTATTGTGCTGCGTGGAAGACACAGAAGTGTAGAAATGTTTGTGGTTTATCTTTGTTTGACGTTTTATATAGAGTTGGTTGATTCAGGGTGATTTCTCCCGTTTAAGGGAGGAGTTGCATTGTGGTTATGTTAAAGCTTTGCTGTAGGGGTATGTGTGTGATTTTGTGCTGGCTTCGCATGTTTAAATGGATGCATAGAAGTTTGTCAGTGAGAAATTGTTATGGTGGGGTTTTAAAGTTAGTAAAGAGTCAAACAACGCCCACTGTTTTAAAAAGGCCCAAAACATCATAAAAGACACCTCACATCCTGGCCACTCCCTGTTCGAACTGTTGCCCTAAGGCAGACGGTACAGGGCAATCAGAGCAAGGACTAATAGACTCAAACACAGCTGTTATCCAACTGCAATAACACATCTGAATACTACAAAAATGTCCACCATGCCACTCTTGTGTTAATCTATGCACGGTCTGAAGCATGACGGTGGGAATACTTAGTATTTTAAGTATTCTATCTATTTTATTGATTGAATTTTATTGTTTTTTTTTTATATTTGATATTACTAGGGATGATGCAATGATCGGGGACCATTCTTAATGTCGTCGGTCTCATGACAATGACAATAAAGTTTTTGATTTTGATTCTGATTCTGAAATACACCCTCCTCAAGAGTTCAATGATTTACGCAGTTATGTTTATACAAATACTAAATGTATGTTTAGTGTCTTCATACAGGTGTTTTTTCTTAACCTGGAAGCCTGAGTACGGCAGCAGAAGACAGGCCAAGCTTTGGCTAAAATTCACGGCTGGACACCAGAGTTGTCCTCACCCCTCCCGGTAAAACAAAAAAGAGAGAATGTAGTTTGAGGCGGGTTTTTCTCGCTGAACTGCTCTGGGTGCTGTGTCCCTGAATCTCACCAGTGTTAACCTCTGGCGGAAGACATGGAGAAAAGGAAAAGATGTTCCTGGTAAATCACTGAAACAAATAAAACCACACACAACCAGAGAAAGATATGAGAAGGGTGAGGAACAGACACATGTGCGTGTTAGAGAAATGCCTCGTTTGAGAAAAAGTTAAAGTAACCCATATACAGACGCACCCATACATGCAATGAAGAAACAGCTTACATACATGTGCACGTACATGCAAGGTTAAAGTAGCGACACTTAACATACACCTGTTTTTAAATGATATAGTTTATACATTACTGACAATTAAACGGTTTGGGTTGCAGGACAACAACGTAACGTCAAAAGACAAAGACACTGGTCTGAGGATTAAGTGAGGACACGACAAATTTAGTGGTTAAAAGGGTCGACTTGGGACATGTTTTTGTTGATTGGTTAAGACAAATGACTACTGAATGATAGGAAATTCCTTTTTAGGTTTCTAAACAGGATCTTAAGAATTTTAACACGTACCTGTGTTGTCCTGTCAACTTGAGGGGTTATGAGTTGATTATATGGTGAAAAGAAAAAAAAAGAACAAAAACAAAAAAGGGGGGAGACGAGATCTCGTTGTTTCTCCCCTCTCGGGATAACACAGCCAACACAGCACAGCCAACACAACATCATTTTCCTGTTCGCCTGTTTTGTTTTGTTTTTGTTTTTTCTGAGAGCCGAAGCTGACCTGGACTCCTACCCTCCCCTCTACCATCGTTGCCCTCTCCGCGACCATCTTTGACCCTTTGACCCCTGAAGGCCACAGCAGCTGGACTCACAACAACAACTTGAGGATGTCAACAGTGCTGCAAAAGAGTGATCTCATGCAGCAGAGACGGAGAGCACTAAACCTAAAGCCCGTTTCACTACACGGGGGAAATTCCCAGGCTGCGTCAGCTGACAGAGCTGTGACGAGACGCGCATTAAGCCCGGAGGAAAAGGGACGGTGAGCAGAAGGATGCTGACCTCTGAGAAGAGCCGAACAGCAGAGCTGCAGAGGGCCGTGGAGCAAAGTAAGGACAACATAAACAGACCCAAAGAGGAGGGGAGGACCCTAGGCCATGCGTCAGGCCGCTGGTTTACCTAAACTACAGAACAGGAAGGTGATGAACACAAACATATACCAACACACGAACACACACTTCTGCATGCGCCTACTTAGAATGAAGGGAAACACACACATGAACACTTATGCACTTGTTGAGGGAGTAAAAACTGATACATACCCATGCACTAAAATCAAAATGTTGATTTAATTTACTAAGAAGTGACACACAATGCTCCAGCTGCTGCAATGAAGAATGCTTTACTGACAAAGGCTCAATGCTGCACACAACAAAGTCAAATACAGAATTTGCTATAATAATAAGCCCAGAGGGCATTTGTGTGGTCTGGGGAGCAGAGTCCGGAGCGGTTTGGTTATGAAAATGATGCCCGTGCGAGATATCTGGGGCTTAAGGCCTCGACTTAATTGTTTACTCTACACTAAAAAGAAAAGAAAACACTCTGAGCAGTGGTGCAGAGTGAAAACGAGGAATTAACAGTGTGAGTTTTATTTCAGAGCGCCACGTCATTGTGATGGAGATTTAATAAAGGAGGAACACACGGACAAAGAAGAAGAGAAGGGGGGGCAGCCCTTGAACGCGATTGCCTGAGGCATTAAAGTTCTGTACTAAATTCTGGTTTCCAGTGTGAGAAAAGTCACGCAGTGCCAGTAGTAGAGCTAGGTTGAGTGATGATTCTAAATTACTGTAAGTAAATCATCGTACACCGTTCAAGTTTCATGAAAACGGGGATCTAGACTTTGTTGAACCCTAGGCAATTTGAACAGGTAAAAGTCGAGTGACCAAGTAGCAGTTGAATAAAAGTCATTGAATAAGGGTTGAAATAAACTGGCAGAATTAAGAGAATTAAAACATTTCAAGAGCTCAACTTACTTAATGGTTCAATTTTGTTTCACGAACGCAAAACATATAGGTTTATGAATATGAAAAGGTTGAGGTGGTGTTGATTTGACTCTGTGTAGGTTTAGGTTGGTATTTTTATTGATGGGAAGAATATTCAGTGACAAGTCCTAAGACCCGGGCGTCTGCATTTTGTTTTTGTTATTTTTCATTTTATTTTGTTTTATGTTTACTGATTTTTGTTTGTGAATCTTTTCTTTAAGCAGATCTGCACATCGGAAATTACAAGCATTACACGTCGGCGAGAAAATTGTTGTAAGTGAGTTTCTCCGCATTGAAATGGGTTCTGGAGGAAACACTTGTGGGGACAATTAGAAACGAGAGTCCCTGTTTAAAAAAGGATTCAGCGAGGTAATCCAAACTCAAGTTCTTGTTTCTTTTTGAGATGACGTCATTTTGCTGAGTGTGGAAACTAGATGCGACGACAGGTTTCACTGTCAGCAAAGAACGGATGAATGGATGAAAGACTGGGAATAAAAACAAACGGACTGACTGGTAAAAGATGACAAGACTTGACCATGACTCAAGGTTAACCACCTCCACCTAGATAGGATAAAAGGGTGGATGAATTTATGTGGGTTTCTTTTACAGGAGTAGAAGGATGACAAAATATTCGAGGATGAGTGAACCTGTAAATGCCATTTTTGTGTCTTGTGTTGCTTACAGAGGTAACTGCGCAGCGTTACCATTTACATTTTCTTCCCTACAGGGTTACAGTTTTAATGTTTTTCTATTACAGGATTTCTGGGCGGATGTGTGAAGAAACGGTGTTTATGGGTTAGGAGTTGGGGATGCTATTACACTGTATTCTGGTGAGAGTGTTGGGGGAGACACACCCTGTCTTGAAAACTGTGATTCTTTTACAGGAAATGTTTTATAGCACCTATGGAATGAGGATGCCTGACTACGGTCAATGTGCTGCTAATGTTTGCTTTGCTTTGGTGAGAGGGGTGCAGTAGAAAACAGACAAGTGACATGAAAACAAGTAATAATAACAAATAACAAATTTGGGGACAGTTTGACCTAGAGCCCACTAACTGGCCATTAGGGGCTCTCTCTCTCTCTCTCTCTCTCTCTCTCTCTCTCTCTCTCTCTCTCTCTCTCTCTCTCTCTCTCTCTCTCTCTCTTGGAATAACATTGCCCAAAGGGTGAATAAAGCAAATTGTGGCAATAATAGTGATTTAATGATTGGAGAAACCTGAACATGATACTTGTCTGTTGAGCTGAATCGTTTATTACTCTTATGATTTTCCGGTGGGACTATGAAGATTTTTTGGTACAGATTGCAGGTTGTTGCTCTTTAACTCCTAGAACACGCCCTTGGCGAGGTGGGGGGAACTGGACCACCTTTCTCTGCCCCATCATCCTCTATTAGACGACATCCAAGCTAAGTAAACATGTCTTGGCCCTTTCCCCCTGAAATGACAGGCAGGCAAAGATGTTGCGTCTTTGTTTGCTTCCTGGCCCTGGGTCTCATTCCCATTGGCATAATCCTGATCTGTGAAGGGCCCCCGACACTTCTGACACCTTAAAGTTCAAAAGCTTCGCCCCCTTCTGACAGTCCCAATCTGACAAATGTAGCCCCTAGGGTCTTGCCCACCACTTCCTCTCCAGTTTTACCATATTCACTTTTGAATGTCCTTAGCAGTTACCGTTCTGAGTTTATTTTACGGTTGATTTATTCTTTCACATTTTCACGTTTATATCTCTCATTATTATAGTATACTCTGTACTCTCCACATTTTTATCATTACTTATGCTTTTTCGTTGCTGAGTTACAGGAACTGTTAATTTTGTGTCACTACCCTGGTTGCACTAACTCGTTGTATCCGTGTGTGCAGGACAGCTGTTACTGCTTTCATCGGGAACCGAGACTGCTTGCAGCCGACCCCTGGGCAGGGTGGTGCCTGGACTCTTTTCTCCTCATCTGCAATGACAGATAAAGACAAATGATAAGACCCGAGGAGTTTTTCGAGCCAGGCTTCGACACGTCTCTGTGTTCCTTTGAATGTTCCTTATTTTTGTGTGTTGACCCATTTAAGATGGGTCAAAAGGGGGATTTGAAGAAAATATAATCTGATCAAACATTATTCAGCTTTAAATATTGTTCAGCTTTAAAGTTACTGTGCAACTGTGTAATAAAAATGTGCTCACGACTTTGGCCTTGAGAGCGATAAGAAGCGATCGCCTCATCCTGCAGGTGAAAGATATCTGCAAGCGAAGAGACTAGAACACCCAAGGCCGATTTCCTTTTATGGAGTTGTTTTTCTGCTAATGCAGCACTTTCCTCACAACCCCCTCCTGTAAGTTTTAGAGAATATATACCCATCCTCACAGCAAATATTTGGAATCTTCTGATGTGAACTGTATTGAGAGGTTGTCTCTGTCTCAATAAAAGTTCACTGATTCCCCATCTGCTGCAGGTGTCCGGTTGTCTTCATTCTCCGCCAGCCTGGTTAAGTCAATTCCTCCTTAACATCTAAAAGAACCTATTTAATGAAGGAAGACGGTTCACTTTGTGTTTAATATTATTCTATTGCTGTTGTTGTTTTTTTATATCCTTCACCAGTTGTGCTTTTCAAACCAGCTGTGGTTAAATGCTCGCTTCTGTGTACCAAACGTATCATGTGGATAGCTCTTCAGCTTCACCTGTCTGGGCCCTGTGTCTTTGTCACCTAAATCAAACCCTGTAGTAGAATGAGTTGCTGCAGCTGCTTCATCATTTTCCCTCTCTTGGCCTGTTTGCTCTCCTCTCTCTGTAATAACTTGATCTTCCTCTGCCTCTCGATCCATTTGCTGCAGCTCCTCTGTCTCTCCTTGCTCTCTCTGACTTGAACTTGCCTGTTGACCTTTTTCTCCCTCAGCCACTCCTTCTGCCTCACCCTTCAAGATACATTAAAACATACTGAATTGTAATGTAAATTGCTAATATCATGACTTCTGCTCCCGCTCCACAGTAATTTGTTGCTCCCAAATATTTTGAAGTTACAAACATTATATTTTGAGCACGCATGTGACTAAAATGGTTGCAATTTAAAGCCCTGAAAAATATTACTAAATTACTTGAATTGAAGTAATATTAAAATAGAACCCTCAAAAATATGTGAGTCAGGCTAATTTGACTTATATATATCTCTCTCTCTTTGCTCTCTCCACTTTCTAACCTTGACTCTCCTAAATAAAAGCTCAAGTTAAACAGGTCTTATATGTTGTACCGTGACTGAAATGTTTCATATTTCATATCCATATTGAGTCCCATAAAATTCTAATCAGACTGTCTGCATCACAAATGACTCCATCCTTTGACTCACCTCTCCAGCAGACGTCTCTCCCCTCTGCCTCTCTGTGCTCCTCTGCCCTGACTCCTACAGGTTAATGGGGATGGAGTGATTATTATTATTTCCACTGATGATAACCATACCTGAATGAGCTCAGCTTGATTTTTCAGAGCTAAAACGAGTGACAGAAATTAAAATTATGCTAACAATTTAACTTAGTGCGCTAGCCAGGTTTTTATTTACAAAATGGGGAGCACCTGGTTCATTATTTACATGGGATTCTCTGCTGTTAGCTGGAGCTAACTAATTGTTACTACCAGCCAGTGATGAAGACTTACTTTCTTGAAAAACTTGCGTATATCCATGATTTCTTGCCGTTTGCCACATGTACGCTAGTGTGTCCGCAGGTGTATACGAGCAGAGTGTAAAGTAGCAGTGAAAACGAGGACTGGATTTTCAGTCATGTGGATGTCCCCTGTGAACAACTGGAACGGATTGGATAACGAAGCACTGACGCTACCTTAACAATGTAAAGCGAAAGGGACCAACCGAGTTATGATCATATTTGTGTGAATAGCGACAGGTTTATATTATTATTTCTTTAAACTCATATTCCTGCATCTTTATATTGAATTTGTCTGCAAGTTCTGTAAAAAAAAAATCGAATAAGTTAAAAAAAAAAAAAACCCCAAAAAAACCCCCACCAAATTATTTAGGGGGGCTTAAGAATATTTTAGGGAGGCTTCAGCACCCCTAAAATAGGCCTAACGACGCCACTGGTGTGCTCCCTGGGAAAAATACCAGAGGCAGCCGCCAAGACACACATTCTCGCAGGTATGTATAAACTGATTTTAACTTAAGCTAAGACACTGACGTGGAGTCTTATGCAACAATCCGGCAGGCTGAACACACCCACCAGGCCTGTAGACCGGCGCTCTGTACACACACCCTCACACACACAAACCAGGAAGACGAGGGACAGCAGCACCAAAAATACACATGCCCATAACATATTCAATAACCCTGTGTCCCTCAAACCCAGGTCCGTGACAATAACAGTCATGATTACAGTAATGACAGCCAGCTAAAGCTAGCTGCAGTCATTCAGACTGCATGCTGCACCACAGAGGTCAAGAGAAAAGCTACTCATACAGTTAGATTTACACCTATCACTAAACTTCTCTCAACTGTCTCTTCTCACTTCCATCCCAGTGGCTGCCTCCTTCTCTCTTACGTAGACAGCCCACCCTCCCACTCTTGGAGTCTCATCTGTGTGTCAGCGATAGAGGTGAGGTCAGCCTCTCACCAGGCTCTGCAGCGCAGCTATCAGCAGCGTTTGCCCACAATGCAAGTAGCCAGTGGAGCGTGTGAATGGGGTCATGCCTGGGAGATGGGAGATGGAGAATGAAGCCGCCATCCGTGAATAGGGAAGAGAGGGATAACAATTCCTGAGGCTGTCTCCACTGCAACAGCAATAAATCTGAGAGCCTGTAGCCGGGGTCCCCAATCCCAGTCCACGAGGGCCGGTGTCCCTGCAGGTTTTAGATGTGTCCTTAATCCATCACAGCTGATTTAAATGGATAAATTACCTTTTCAACATGTCTTGAAGTTCTCCAGAGGCCTGGTAAAGAACTAATCATGTGATTCAGGTGTGTTGACCCAGGGTGAGATCTAAAACCTGCAGGGACACCGGCCCTCGTGGACTGAGATTGGGGACCCCTGGCCTATAGTGTGCCTCTTGATTGTTTGTCCCTCCTCCACATGCTTAAAGGAGGAAGCAGTGCTCGTGCATGTCTACAAGAGCAAGTGGAAGTGTGCATTCTTCTGCTGCCGTATAAAATTTGACATTCGTTTCCTTAAATGCTAGCGGAAGATGAGGTGGCCCCTCCAATCCATTTTTGATTGGTGCAATGATTATTCTGTTTTCCACAGCGTACCTCAGACCATTTGTATATAAATGGATGTCTCTTATCACTGTTTCATGATGAGAGGCAGCATAAACGTGATATGAATGAAAAAAAAAAGATTTCACTCAACAGCTTTCCACTATTTGAATTTAATTAGCAGGATAATGGATTCATTCACCCTCTCCTCACAGGTTCTGAATTTAAAAAAAAAATTCAATTGGGTTCACAGCGTGGGTGGGGGAACAGATCTCCAGAGTATCCTTTGTGTGTATAAAAATGACATGAAGATGAATATACACCAGTGTAGTAATTATATTTTCAGCACCTCAAATGGTAAATGGCCTGTATTTATATAGCGCTTTTACTAGTCCCTAAGGACCCCAAAGCGCTTTACATATCCAGTCATCCACCCATTCACACACACATTCACACACTGGTGATGGCAAGCTACATTGTAGCCACAGCCACCCTGGGGCGCACTGACAGAGGCGAGGCTGCCGGACACTGGCGCCACCGGGCCCTCTGACCACCACCAGTAGGCAACGGGTGAAGTGTCTTGCCCAAGGACACAACGACCGAGACTGTCCGAGCCGGGGCTCGAACCGGCAACCTTCCGATTACAAGGCGAACTCCTAACTCTTGAGCCACGATCGCTCTTCCTTTCTAATTGTGCTGTTTATTGAGTATTATCTGCGTTCTTTACCTAAATGCCTCCTGTTTAACTTTTTAGAGGTTTGCCTTGAATACACAGAATGCTAGCGTCTATCCCGGTCTTACTCCAAACACACAAAGTGATACACCAAAACCCCCTTTAGCATCATTTTTCAGCTTACTTGGATGTGCAACAGATTTCAACAGGAGCCCGTCTTCTTCTGAAATACAAGCAATGAGACCACAGGCAAAATTGCTGTATTGGTGTCACTATCACAGGAAGTCTAACGATGGTAATCAAAGGTCAGAGAAGTCATATTGGTGCATTAATCACTTACTTATTGCAAACAAAGGAGTGAGAAAGGCAAAAATCATATAATGTATGCATAATTTATAGTGCTATACTCAGGGTTAAATTGGACTGAACAGCATTTTTGTCCATGGGTTGTGGTTGAGGTGCTTCAGTATCTAGCTGGTGTTACTGAAGAGGTGTGAACATAAAGGGAGTAACGTTTTTTTAAGTGGCAGGTCATTCCAAATCTAGCGTTTGTGTTTGTGTGCATTTTGTCACCCATTGTGTTGCTAGCTAAAGGTCCAGATGTTATATTTCCCAAGGAGAGAAACAGAATGAGCGCTAACTTCACTTAAAGATGGAGAAAGAGGTAAGTAAAAGGACAGGAGAGAAAGAAAAGATGTTAGATTTAAAGGTAAGGACTGCTCAGTGGCATTTGATAAACTGTAAATTTAAAGCTTATGTGTAATTTCCTGATTTTTTTTTAAGAAAAGATTTGTATCAGTGTTGGGAAATTCACAGATATTGACTCTTACATGATCTTATTGTTCCCCCAAACTGCCAAATCTTTCTTTAATCCCTGATCGTGTTCACTTTTCTGTTCCTGGATTTGGCAAACTGAAAGAAAGTTTGCATTGCCACATACTAATGTTAGTATATCACTATAGGAAAGTTTCAGTGAGGTTTGCACAAAATACGTCATTCAAAGAGCTGCTTTCTTAGACTGAGTATCTTTCAGAGCCTGTACTTTTCTGCTTTTACTTGAGTAAATCTGTTGAATCTGCACTTCAACGTTTTATGATTTTAAAACATGTATCTGTGCTTTTGCCACCACTGGATATCTGCTACTCCTCTCCAAGTCTTTTTAAGATTTCTCCTTGAAGGCAGATCCCAAAGGGCCATTCCTTTGCCTTGGACAATGATGGTAAAGGTAAATGCTGCTTTAAAATATGACTAGTTTTTTCAGTATTGTAATCTACATGTTTCTAGGAGTGAGAATGTGTTGCAGTAACATGAGTCAACAGATGGCAATGTTGTTCTACTGATACAAATATCTTGAATCAGTACCTTGAGTCAATTTGAATGACATCTGGTACAGACGTTCACTGATGCTTCTTAAGATAAACTGTAAAAAATCAGGATGAACTGATGTGAAACTTTAGTGCCTGAAAAACCAATGGCATTCCTACTGCTAGTTAGTGCTACTTAGGAAATATTTGCAAGTGATGTATTGATCCATGGTCAATAATCCAGGTAAGGAAATCCCAGGAAGTTGATTCTGTTCTGTTCTGCTCTGTCTGATGTAGCGCTTTTTACTTTCCTTCCACTTTCCTTATCTCCTCAGTACATGTTGATCAAGCAAGAAACTTGAAAGTGGAAAATGGAAGGAAAGTAAAAAGCATTTATATTAATTACTCTTTCAGATCCTGTTCATCTGCTGTACAGTTATTTTCATACCTACCACAACATCTTTTGTCCTCCACTTGTTTTCTAGGACACACTGCACACCATGCAGCCATAAGCCAGGTTTTTGGGATGCATACTACACATAAATACTGTTTCATATCTACTAACCTGTGTTATCTTTGGCATTTTTATAGATTAGAATTAATTCAATGCATACTGGTAACACATACAAACTACATACATGTGTGTGTACAGCAAGAGAGGCAGGAAAGAGGAAGGAAAATGTAAGTGGCTAAGGGAGAGTTGCAGGCAACTGAAAAGGGAATTGTGAACAGGTGTGTATGTGGCTGAGTCAAGTGATGGCTGAAGGTCAGAAACAACAGGGAGCTCTGCAGGGTGAGAGGGGAACAATGGGCCCTGAACATAAGAGGAAGCATTACTGATCAGCAGGTTGAAAGGGGGTAAAATCATGCAAAAAATATTGGGAGCTGGTTTCAGTCACGACAGCCTGTGTTTTTTTCCTTTACCTATCCTGATGAAACCTCTGTGAAAAATGCATCACACTCTTTTGAACTTGCAGGAACTCCTTAAATAAGAATCCAGATATTTTAAGTTAGGCCAGCACCGAGGCTTTGCTTTTCTACAAGCACTTTCGTCATGTTAGATTCTCTACTCACTCGTCCTTGCCAGGGTTTACATTTATATTAATCCATGTTGATGATAAGAAAAATCAAGACATACAAGTTTGTAACATTCACAGACTTGTCATCATGTCTGAGCATCAAGTATGAAACACAGAGAGCTGAAGGTTGCCAGTGCTGCAGTGGGCCCATAGCAACATTTAAAAAAAAAAATTGAATCTGCTGAGGAGTATTTTCCAATCTTTCTGTATTTCCAAAAGTGTGAGGTGACAGTAGTTCATTGCCCCATTTGGCATATCAGCGTTATTGATGACGAGAGATGGCAGCGCCACAAAGGCACGCAACGGAGCCATAATAATAAACAATGACTCTTCGTGTGACAGAGAAAATGAAAGCATATAATTGCAGTCAAGTTGAATGCTAATGGATGCTAATCACAGGGAAACTACCGCACACTCGCACACACACAGAGCTGCATTTACACCTTAAATGCGCGGCCCTGCTGAGGTGTTGTTTGGTGACTAAAACGGGTGGAGTGGTGCACAGAACACAAAGGTGTGAGGAACAAAAGAGAGACTTGGAGGTTGGCAAGGTTTGTGTAGAAATGGTTTACTCGCATTCAGCTGCACTCAGATTGAGATTAATGGGCTTCAGTGAATAGCGGGAAGCTCGTAAAAACAAAACAAAAACAACAACAACATTAACACAAAGAATGCAGCACGACATCCTGTGTTAAAAACTCCAAAACAACGGAAAATATTGTTTCAAAGATAAATGTTCAGTTACTTTATGGGTTCTGCCAGTTTGTATATTAACGTTCAATCATTCGGTCTGTCTGCAAAAATTGATTTTTTGATTAAATTTCCTAATCTTCCTCCATGGTTTTCTCCTTGTGCACCTCCGGGCCCCTTCCAGTGCTGCTGCTGACTTCAGGTCAGTACCTGCGAGTCCCATTCTGAGCACTTACGCAAGTAATGCACCAACTAAAGCTAAATACAGAGTAACAAAGTACACCCTTACTACTTCCATAGAAATTAAGAAGAAAACTAACAGCCTTGTGCTGCTGTACTTGATTAACTGGTGATTAACCTCCACAGAAGCTCAGGTTTCAGATGTTTTCAGGTCTGGAGCATTCTGGTGCCCCAGCCAGCGTAATGACCTTACACAAACACTTCAGTAAGAAACATCATAAGGCTGTTTCCAAACACTTCAGGGTTTGCTCATTTTATGGTAAGAAAGAGTATTCAATTGTGGGAAATGTTTTAGACAGTTGCCAATCTTCCAAGGAGTGGGCGTCCCAGGAAATTCAACCAAAGGTCATTCCATGCAGTGCTCAGTCAAACTCCAAAAAGCCCAAGAGCTGCATGTCAGAGGCTTCAGGCCTCGATTAGCTTTTTAAATGTTAAAGTTCGTGACAGTAGAGCTAGAAACAGATCAAACAAGTATGGCTTGTTTGGAGGTACTGCCAGAAGGAAGCCTCTTCTGTTTTTTAAAAGGAACACAACAGCACGGCCTACTACGAAGCCTCTTGAACAATGTCTGGACTAATGTATATAAATTCCCCTCTTGCCCTGCACAGTATCTTGGATGTTCCTAGGACTGCGCTCTTCTGTATAGAGATCTCCGATGTTGTTCCTGGGATCTGCTGGAGCCACTCCCCTAACTTGGGAGTCACCGCACCTTGTGACCATGGGACCACCGTTACCTTCACCCTCCACATCTTCTCGAGCTCTTCTCTGAGCCCTTGGTATTTCTCAAGCTTCTCATGTTCCTTCTTCCTGATGTTGCTGTCATTCAGAAATGCTACATCTATCACTACGGCCATTTTCTTGTCTACCATCACTATGTCAGGTTGGTTAGCCATCACCATTTTGTCCCTCTGTATCTGGAAGTCCCACAAGATCTTAGCTCGGTCATTCTCCATCACCCTTGGGGGCGTCTTCCATGTTGATCTCGGGACTTCCAGGCCGTATTCGGCACAGATGTTTCTGTATACTATGCCGGCCACTTGGTTATGGCGTTCCATGTATGCCCTGCCTGCTAGCATCTTACACCCTGCTGTTATGTGCTGGATTGTCTCAGGGGCATCTTTACACAGCCTGCACCTGGGGTCTTGCCTGGTGTGATAGAGCCCAGCCTCTATACCCTGACACGTTCTTCTTATTATTTCCTGGTCTTGTTGTGAAACTTTCCCACCCTGTGATGTTGGCTCTACAGGTGAGCAGATGGAATGTGATCATGCTCTTGCATCGTTGCACAATGATGCATTTCCATGCATGCGCACACAAATCCCAACTTCCCCCTGCAGAAGTGAGCTCTCACGCTGGGTCTTCGTTGAGGTAGAATAATCTGATAACACTCCACATAGTTAGCGTTCCGATATGATTAAGCCAGGTTGCCATTTGTCAAGACTAATTTAGAATGAGTTGTGATTAGCTATTTCCACCCTCAAGGGCATTACGCATTTAAAATGGAACACATTTTAACCAGCTGGGAAAATGACAATGTCTGCTGATTTCCTCAAGTCTTGCACTTGAGTGTTTATTTCTCTGCTTTCACTGTAATGGACCATTTACCTACATGTGCAGGAGACAGGAGAGTAGAGCTGGTATTGTATATAGAGAGAAAACAAGAGTGAGTGCGAATGAAATAAACTATATTGGGTTCCAGGGCTCGACTTGTGCTGCAGCTATTTCACTCGAGGGATTAAGACTCAGAGAGCCTCCCCCAACTCTCCTTCCCTCTCCTCCTTCCCACTGCAGCCTTTGGTGGATTTACTATTTACCCCATTTATTTATCACTTTAGAGTGCTGATGGAAAGGCCTGCAGGGCTAGAGAGAGTGACGTACCAGCCACGGCTGGAATTAAAACTCTCGAGCTCGTATAATTTGATTTGACTACTCTCTCACCCACCATCAGAGGAAGCTGAGAGGATGCAGAGCCCTCTGTGTTGCTGCTTTGGGTTGATGTTCTTGTGTCACCTGTCAGAAAATGTCCTTTTAAGAGATCCTGTAGCTGTGTCATTTACTTTCACTCTCCTCCAGCAGAACACTTTCTAAATATAATGAACCAATTCTCTCTTTCAAAATACAAAAAATATATTAAAAAAAAATAAAATGTTGAACCTCAAACAGTATTTCTTTACAGTTTGGATGTTTCTCTTGTGCTGGGAAGTTATCTACCCTAAGGTAAGAGCTAAAAAAACACCCCTTCCAAACTATGAAGAAGTTCCTCCTGTCAGAAAGAAAACAAGTCCAGTTCTCTCCCTTTTCTCTTCTTCACTTCCTCTAAATGTTTCTGCACTGCCACCTCCTTTGTCCTCTCACCTTTCTAAAGATCTTACCTCTCACTAACTTTTCCTGTCGCACTCACTTTCTTTTGTCTATGTGCTTTGACAGAGTGACTGATGTTGATCATTACTAGGCTCTGATGGCTCCATATCAGAGGAAATTCTCCTCAGTGCTCTGTCAATGTCACCAAGAAGCCATTGTGAGGCTAATGGTCCTGCTAGGTACTGGGATCTTTGTGGAACTCTAGAGTAAAAATAAGCAACAGACTCGGCTCCTGGATATTACAAACACTTTTTTGGGTAATATTAAAAGAATACTGAGATACTTTTGGACTATGATTATTATATGTATGGTGAACCCTGGTACTGTGAATCCTGACCTTTGGTAATAAAATCCATTGTCACGGCTCCCTTATGAGTAAAGTCATATCCATCATACCAAACAGAATGGGATATTCTTAATTAAACATAATACTCCTTTAAGTGGTTATAAACCCAGCAATGCTACTCTAACCTGGAGGCAGATTTGTCAGTTTTTCCTTTCTCCGTGCATGACAACATACCTGCAAACACATTCCATAAATCACGATGGCAGACAACTGGAAAGCTCATTTTTTTCCTCTTCCAACCAAATTGAAATGTCTGACAAGAGACGATGCTGTAATCAATTGAGGATCTTGCAATAAATCTGGCGTCGGTCCCACCAGCCCTGGACAATAAGTTAGAAAGCCTATAGCAGAGTGAGATGAGGAGAACGGTGAAGACCGCAGGCTCAGTGCCGGCTGGGATAGCTCCATCCTGGCCCCAGTATTTCATAGAGGACCAGCTCTATAAGTCAGGAGAGGCAACGTTGGCTCTGTTCCCTGGTTAACTGAGGACTCAAGGTTCTTTGATGGTGCCGGTGAAGGAAGGATAGTTGTTTGGTATTTAAAGAAATTGAAACCCTATGACTTTGGGTTAGCAGTTCAGGATTTTGAAGTTAATTAATGTTTAATAAATATACTAAAGCGCAGTTAGAAGGTATTCTTGGAGACAAGTTATAGTTTTCAAACTGCTGTTATTTCTGACCCTTTTTTAACTACTACAAGTTACAGAGTAACTAGACCAAATTTATTTCATAAGGGACAAGTGAATGGTAAATTCTTACATAGTTCTTACATAGCGCTTTTCTACTCTTCTGGGCACTCAAAGCAATTTACACAATTTGTGCATTTACCCATTCACACACGCACATTTTCTAAGTGCTTTCTAACTAACATTCACACACACATTCATACTGCGATGGATGCATCGGAGAGCAATTTGGGGTTAGTATCTTGCCCAAGGATATTTGGCATGCAGTCTAGGGGAAACCAGGAATCGAACCACCAACCCTCCGATCCGCTCTACCGCCTGAGCTACAGCCACCCCGACGTGAGTGAGAAAGGTGACTGGAAAGGAAAAACTCAATGCATCATGGGAATCCCCCGGGAGCCTACATCTATTGCAGCATAACTAAGGGAGGATTCAGGATCACCTGGTCCAGCCCTAACTGTATGCTTTAGCAAAAAGGAAAGTTTTAAGCCTAATCTTAAAAGTAGAGATACTGTCTGTCTCCCGAATCCAAACTGGACGCTAGCTCCACAGAAGAGGGGCCTGAAAACTGAAGGCTCTTCCTCCTATTCTACTTTTAAATACTCTAGGAACAACAAGTAGGCCTGCAGAGCGAGAGCGAAGTGCTCTAATAGGGTGATATGGTACTACAAGGTCATTAAGATAAGATGGGGCCTGATTATTTAAGACCTTGTACGTGAGGAGCAGGATTTTGAATTCAATTTTGGATTTAACAGGAAGCCAGTGAAGGGAAGCCAATACAAGAGAAACATGCTCTCTCTTTCTAGTCCCTGTCAGTACTGTTGCTGCAGCATTTTGGATTAGCTGAAGGCTTTTCAGCGAGTTTTAGGACATCCTGAAACACTAAAACACTACAGCGCAAACTGGTAAATGGACCAGTTCTTATACAGTGCTTTTCTATTCTACATGAGCATTTAAAGTGCTTCATACAACACGTCTCATTCATTCACATTTTTTCTGCCTGTGTGTGTGCATGTGTGTGTGTGTTGTATTTTCAAATGCAAAGAATAAACTATAACAAAAAGAATTTCTTTCCCTTCATTTCTGTTATTTCAATGTTCAGTGATATTGTCATTGTCGGAAAAGCTACAGGTCTGGCCCTGAGCAGGATGCCCACCCACCTGTTTATGAATACATTCATAAATTGTAAAAGGTGAAACACAGAGAACACATATTTGCTAATTAGGTCTAAGTAATAGACTAATAAAACAAGAATTTCATTCACCTAGAGAAAAGCACAAGGGTTTGGGATGGTCAGTATCACACTGCAAGCTGTTGTACTACACACACACACACACACACACACACACACACACACACACACACACACACTGACATGTCTGGCTATGAAAGCTTTGCTCTTTTGCTCTCGAAGATGCTTTTTCAATCATAAATCTAAAGTGATGCTTATTAGAGGTGGGAATCACCATACATCCCACGATACGATATTATTGCAATTTTTAAAAATATTTTGCAATATTCAGATTCTGTACATAAAGGTAAACTTTATCAATATTCATTTTATCTAATATCAAAGTCTCACACTCAGTCTTTCTCTCATTTCAGTCAGTTTTATTGTTGACAAACTGAACGGTTTGTATTACAGTCTAGTCCAACTTAACTGAATGCAACCATCTGGTACAATTATAGCCAGTGTTGGAAAGGTTACTTTTAAAATATATTCCATTACAGATTACAGAATACATGCCCCAAAATGTATTCTGTAACGTATTCCGTTACGTTACTCAATGACAGTAACGTATTCTGAATACTTTGGATTACTTAATATATTATCGTGCTTTTTACAACAACGTGAATGTACTATTGCTGTGATTTATTACTATTACTGAAGGTCCGCGACTCCGAACTGTAGTAAAGGGACCTCTGACTAATACGGCGGGGTCCCTGTCGGCTCATAGCCGAAAAATAGCTTTACTTTGTTGTGTGGGTCAATTTTTCTTGCGAGAGACAGAGAGAGGCGTTGAAAGGCTGCTCCAACGGAACTTATTGTTTTCGGAGGAAAACACAGCGTACAGTCGAGTCTTAATAGCTTACTTACAGCTGGGCTTGTCAGGAACTCTTCTTGGCTGCAGTGGTTATTATTATATTTACATGCTTCCAGCTCCCGTTTTTCCTCGATGACAACTCGTACCTTTCCACTCCCCTTTTTCTCCCTCCTCGCGCTCACAGACCCATAACGTGTATGGCAGTCCATTCTCCCTGCAACACGGACTACACTACCCATGATGCTACATTCTTTAGAGCTATGCTTGTAGCATTCTGCCTGTTTGCTTAGCACAACAACAACAAAAAGGCCTCTCTCACCCAGGAAACACACAGTCGCAGAGAGAGAGAGAGCGTCGCCCTGTAACCATGGCAACCGTAACGCTGCCGCCTGGAACAACAGAGCGTAGCTGTCAAACAAAACCCAAACAGTCCTGAAACAGGAAAGTACCGCAGTGTAATCCATTTATTTCAACAAAGTAACTGTATTCTGAATACCACCTTTTTAAACGGTAACTGTAACGGAATACAGTTACTCATATTTTGTATTTTAAATACGTAACGGCGGTACATGTATTCCGTTACTCCCCAACACTGATTATAGCTATTCTGAACTATGCAATTTATGAAAACTATGCAGCCCCTTCAGCAACTGAAGAATTTGAAAGTAAATTAAAACAAAATATAATTTTACATTAAATAAAAAAGTTTTAAACTTAATTAAAATAAAATGTGTCTTAAATTAAAATAAGTAAACTGTCATTTTTATTGCTGCCATAAAAAAAGTTAAACACATTTGGACAGTGAAGGAATGTCAGGATTCTTGCTCAGAAAAAGGATCAACATGCTCTGAAGTCAGAGCACAAAAACCTTTTTTGTAACAAAATATCGATTTCTGCTGTCCCTGTATCGATACATTATTAGCAAACAAAATATCACGATACTACACAGTATCGATTTTTTCCCTAATGCTTATGTGGCTTCCCTGAAGAGGAAAACACAAAACAGTGGTGGAATCTGTTTGCAAGCAAAACCCTAATGTGTTTGTTAGTTGTGTTCACAGAGGAGCCGGAGTTTTGGCTATGCTAATACTCAGTGTTGGGGAGTAACGGAACACATGTACCGCCGTTACGTACTTAAAATACAAAATATGAGTAACTGTATTCCGTTACAGTCACTGTTTAAAAAGGTGGTATTTACAATACAGTTACTTTGTTAAAATAAATGGATTACACGGCGGTATTTTCCTGTTTCATATTGTGGCGGGTCAGGACTGTTTGGGTTTTGTTTGACAGCTACGTTCTGTTGTTCCAGGCGGCAGTGTTGCGGTTGCCATGGTTACAGGGTGACGCTCTCGCTCTGTGTGTTTCCTGGGTGAGAGAGCGCCTTGTTGTTGTTGTGCTAAGCTAATAGGCAGAATGCAGAATGTAGCCTCATGGGCAGTGTAGTCCGTGCTGCAGGGAGAATGGACTGCCATACTCGTTATGTGTCCGTGAGCGGGAGATGGGAGAAAAAGGAGAGTCGAAAAGTACGAGTTGTCATCGAGCAAAAACGGGAGCTGGAAGCATGTAAATATAATAATAACCACTGCAGCCAAGAAGAGTGCCTGACGAGCCCAGTTGTAAGTAAGCTATTAAGACTCGACTGTACGCTGTGTTCGTGTTTTCCTCCGAAACAATAAGTTCCGTTGGAGCAGCCTTTCAACGCCTCTCTCTGTCTCTCCCTAGCAGAGTTGACCCAGACAACAAAGTAAAGCTATTTTTCGGCTACGAGCCCGACACGAACCCGTATTAGTCAGAGGTCCCTTTAATATGGTTCGGAGCCGCGGACCTTCAGTAATAGTAATAAATCACAGCAATAGTATATTCATGTAGTTGTAAAAAGCATGATAATATGTTAAGTAATCCAAAGTATTCAGAATACGTTACTCTCATTGAGTAAGGTAACGGAATACGTTACAGAATACATTTTAGGGCATGTATTCTGTAATCTGTAATGGAATACATTTTAAAAGTAACTTTCCCAACACTGCTAATACTTTAAAACGATTGCTCCATTGATGAAGAGGAATGCTGAGGATTCTTAATCCCAGGCTGTAGTAACATTGTATCACTGAAATACTTTATTAATTTTGTATTGATAATTGGACTGACTTGTGACTAATCGAGTACATTGGGTACGTTGACAATGTTGTCAAAGGAGCTTGCAAAGAAAAGCGTCTGGACTTCTTTAAGTTGCTTGAAGACGTTTCACCTCTCATCCGAGAAGCTTCTTCAGTTCTAAGGTCAAATGGTGGAGAGTCCCAGATATAAACCTAGTGGGAGTGACCCCCCACAGAGGGACAAAAGGACCCCCTGATGATCCTCTAATCGCCTGAGCCAAGGTGTGAAACTGGGTGTGGGTCCCAATCAGCCAGAGTTTTGGGTGAGTTCATTGTGAAACCTGGCCCCACCTTATCATGCGAATTCCTGAGGTCAGATGGCCCAGGATGTGAGTGGGCGTTAAGGCGTCTGGGAAGGGATCTCAAAACTGGATTATAGATGGCAGAGAGTTGGTGTCGTAAACCACCGCCTCTGTTCAAAGATGGTCGCTCACAGTGGACATAGATGGCTTCTTTCACTCCTCTTTCAAACCACCTGTCCTCTCTGTCCAAAATGTGCACATTGGCATCCTCGAAAGAGTGTCCTTTATCCTTAAGATGCAGATGGACTGCTGAGTCTTGTCCTGTGGAGGTGGCTCTTCTGTGTTGTGCCATGCGCTTGTGAAGTGGCTGTTTGGTCTCTCCGATGTAGAGGTCTGGGCATTCCTCGCTGCACTGTACAGCATACACCACATTGTTAAGTCTGTGTTTTGGCGTTTTGTCTTTCGGGTGAACCAGTTTTTGTCTGAGCGTGTTGCTGGGTCTGAAATGCACCGGGATGTCGTGCTTGGAGAAAACTCTCCTGAGTTTTTCCGATACACCGGCTACATAGGGGATGACAATGTTGTTGCGTCTGTCTTTCTTATCCTCCCTCGCTGGTGTCTGATCATCAGGGGGTCCTTTGTCCCTCTGTGGGGGGACACTCCCACTAGGTTTATATCTGGGACTCTCCACCATTTGACCTTAGAACTGAAGAAGCTTCTCGGATGAGAGGTGAAACGTCTTCAAGTAACTTAAAGAAGTCCAGACACTTTTCTTTCCAAGCTCCTTTGACTACGATGACCTGGATGACTGAGAACCTTCACAGACATGTTGACAATGTTGTTCTTTCTAATTCTTCCTATTCTTGGAAGCTGTATTTATTTGTGTTAAGATTATAGATAGTCAGTGAAACCAGAACAAAATGCATCTCCCTATTTACCTTCATTACTTCCTCAAAGCTGAAGTGTTCAAATTAAGTCAGCATTCCAGGTACCTTTCACTCTCCTTGAGTCTCCCTTAATTTCTTTATATTTTGTTAGAAAAATGGGAAATGGGTGCAGTGACCATTTTGAATTTTGAATTTAATGGGGAGCCAGTGCAGTGTGAGGGGTGTGATGTGGATCTGGTAAGGAGCTTTGCAGTAGTATTTTGTACAAGCTGCAGACGATCCAGTGAGGTTTTACAACTGGAGACAGTGATTTTGAACCACTTCTCTTTACAGAAACTCTCTAAATCCTTTAGGTTTTCTGGCTGCTGCTTGGTAACTGGGAGATTCCTTCCAGAGATTTTCTATAGGACTGAGGTCTGCAGACTGGCTAGGCAACTCCATCACCTTAATATGCTCAATCTTTAGCCACTCTTTTGTTGCCTTTGGATCATTGTCACACTGGAAGACATCCACATTTGTTCACTTCCAAATAATAACACCAACAGTTGTCACATTCTCACCAAGCTTCTTGTTGATGGTCTTGTAGTCCATTCTAGCCTTGTGCAGGTCTACAACTTCAAATCAAACTTTCAATTTGTAATTTATTGATAGATAGTAATCTGTGTGTCATAGCGGCATACAGCCAATCTGTGGGAGTCAGAATTCTGGCTAAAACAAATTCTTATTTTACACAAATTAATTTATACGTTTATTTGATGTGTGTTTTTCTGGATATCTGGTTGTTAGTCTGTCTCTCTCCAAAAAAATTAACCGACCATAAAAATGAGAAACCTTCATTTCTTTGTAAGTGAGCAAACTTATTAGCAGTGGATCAAATAGTTATTTTCCCCACTGTAGCTGCTAAAAAGTAATGGATCTTGATTGGGTTTCTTTTAAAAGAGATTCAATAACATCCCTCGATTCTCTTCCGTTTATTCTTATCAGGGTCACAGGGGGACTGAGGCTTATCCCAGATGCAGGGCACACCCTGGACTGTCACAGGGTTAACATAGACAGACAGTCAACCATTCATACTCACATTCAGTCGATGGTGGAGTCGAAACCGACGTCCCCTGATACCCCAGCACAAACAAACAATCTAACACCGAGCATGCAGTGGGAACATTTAACGGAAGATTGCAAACGATTTCACCGTTGAAGGAACTTGTTGGGATATGGATGTGGACGGATGGATGGCTAGTGGTTGCCAAGGCCACAGCTCCAAGTCCCCTGTCCCCACCACATTGCCATCTGAATCCAATTCACAGTCTGACAGATTGGGAGGTAAATTGACAGTGTCAGATTTCATATCACAGCGAGCTGCAGTGGAGCCAGGAGCAGAGCTATAGTCTAATAAAGAGAGAGACGGTGTGGCTAAAGGTGGCGGTGCTGGAGCATGGGTGTGTGCTCGTGTGTACACCTGCATTGACACCTATGTAAAATAAAGCAAAAACAGCAGCCCCACAGCAGATGTGGTGCTGCTACTTCCCATGCAGCTGATCTGGTGCATGCTGCAGTTACACAACCTTTGTGTAGACTGGAAAGCAAACGCTGTCAGAGCCTTGCAGCGTGGGACTGGAAAGTGGTTACAGTGACTAAGCCTGGTGTGTCAATCCGAGACTGGATGAGCCTCTGGCTATCACAGCTCAGAATGGAGTGATGAAAGCAACATAAGTGCCACATGTCAACCAGCAAAAGAAGCCCAGGGACAACATGACTAACCCCAGTTCAGGATTAATGTGACAGCAAGACCGCCCCCCATGTGTCTTGTGTGCATGCAAATAATTCTTAAAACACCAAACGAGGGCATCACGTGTGGAAAAAAATAAATGAATCCAAAAATGACATGTGCTTGAATGACAACATTTACTGGTTTCTATTGAATCTGCATTAGTGGTTTCTCTCTGCCCTCTAGTGGCAGAACGCACAACTGCAATAATAAAACACTGCTTAAGATAAGATAACTCTTTATTGTCATTGCACAGTCATACATAGTACAGTAGTACAATGAAATTGGAAAAACTGTCCTACGTCGGCACTACATATAACACAACACGACACGATATGACACATCACAACGTAACAAACAACACAACACAGTATATTAACTTAGTATAAAAAAGAAGAATAAGTGTATGTGTATTGCACACTGTTATTATTGCACATTAATTATTATTGCACCTTGTTATAAATATAAATATTATTGTTATCGTTTTAAACATTGTTACCTCCCCCTAAAAAGTCCAGGGAGGTATCCAGTCAGGTCAGCTATTTACATTGATCAGGGCTATTGCCCTGTTGTAAAAGCTGTCCTTGAGTCTATTTGTTCGGGACCTCAGCAGCCTGAACCTCCTGCCAGACGGCAGCAGCTTAAACACCCCGTGTCCTGGGTGTGTGCAGTCCCGTAGGATGCTGCGTGCCCTCTTGAGACAGCGAGTGCTGTACAGGTCCTTCAGGGAGGGAAGAGGATGTCCAATGATTTTTTGGGCCATGTTGATGACCCTCTGGAGTGCCTTTCTGTGTGCTGTGGTGCAGCTGGAGAACCACACACCGATGCAATATGTCAGCACATGAAGTCCAGCTTCTATGCTGGACTTCATAATGAGACTGAACAGAAAAAGGCAGCAGAAGCACTAATAGAAAATTATTGAAGTTATGCAACACTCTAAAATTAAAGCTATGCAACAGTCTTTTTGGTACACTCTGAATGAATCTTTCCCTTTCTGTCCCACTAATCTGTCCTTTTCTCAGGCATTGTCGTAGCTCCTCTGCTATCTGTGATCCACCGCACAGTAACAATCATGTACGAGTACATCATGTAGCTGTTTCTATATAATTATAAGAGCATTAAGGTTGTTCCCATGACAGTGTTGGAAGAATTAATCTTGTAGTATTGCCCTGGTGAGCACTTGCTTTCAATGTGTATGCAAGCTGGTAAATGGACTGGTTCTTACATAGCGCTTTTCTACTCAGAGCACTTTAGACAACTTCTCATTCATCAATTCACACAAGCACTTCTTCTTGTTTACTATTTTTACATGCTTCCTTCCAAGTAAAATAAACGCATTGGTAGTTGCTACTCTGTGTGTCTCACTTCATAAGGGAATTTTTTAAATAATCTCAGCACTGACATCCATGCACTGTGGTGATTTATCCCGATTTTACAATTCTTGAATTTGTCTGAAGGAGCCCTCAGTGAGGAGCTCAAAGTGGAAGATTCAATTAAATGCTGAAGAGATAAAAGAGGAAGGCATCTTATCACTGCAGAGAGTCCTGGCATGAAGACATGCAGGCACACACACACACACACACACACACACACACACACACACACACACACACACACACACACACACACTGAGGGGACAAGACTGGCCTGAAAAAGATAAGCTACAGTGTGTTTTGTCTCAAAAAGCAGGCTGTATTGCGAAACCTAGAAGTAAAGGTTGTCTATGTGGTGTATGACATTTATGACAAGTGGAAGTGGTATTGTTAGGCCTCAAACTCTTACCCTTTCTCTTGCCCTCCTGGCCCAGATTTGGTCTAGTCTCTTGCGTGATGAACTCTTTCCCTCTGTTGCTCCACCCCAGCACTACTCTCTGAGCCTCAGCTCTCCTGGGGTCCTGCTGAGATCTTGATGGTATTTGGTTTATGCAAATACACACTCTACAGAGAATTCCAGTCGAGAAGCTAGAGGCCTAAAATTTCACTAAATGAAAGTCCTAAACACTTATCCATCTGTTATTGAGTCCTTTTATCAGTAATTTGGCTGCTGACTGCTTTCTGTTTATTGTGACATTGTCACGAAGAAAGCGGCCAGAATATTTCCAGCCACGCTACCGTGCTGGCTCAAGTGTCAACTCCTCTGTCAACCACCTGGAAATGAAATATCAAAACAGCAATAATAAAACACTGCAACAAATTTGCAGTGCAACTGCAACAAATTTGTGCACAAACACCCACTGTTTCCAGATGATGAAAATTAATGTCTTGTGATCCACTGACTTGTCCTATAGCTCCACCACCTGGTCAGAGTGTTCACTGCCATTTTTGCACACATTGTTCCCAGAGCAAGTTTATTTTTCCTTTTTCTTTCTTTTACACTTGTTGTTACACTGAAGCCTGTTGCCTTTACAGCACTCAGATGATTACCAGGAACTTTTGTTCACATTCATGAAAGGTTGTAGGATTTGTTCAAGCATTTATTCATTAGACAATATGTCTAATTCCTCTGCTGCTTTCATGGTGCCACCTTTGTCTCTGTCTCCATTGTCCCCCAGTGTATATCTAGTTCCATCTCACCCTCAAACTTTGTTGGTTTGTCAGTCTCTCTTCCAGTTGTCTGCCTCCTGGTTTCCCCAGTTGTGCTCCAACCTTTAGGATTATATTATTTGCTTGAATGCATTTGGGTTTAAACATGCTCTCTCAACAGTGCCCTTGGTTATAGTTTTCAAAACCAGTAAGTTAATTACCCACTTGTCAGTGAAACGTGTGTGTGTCAGTTCTTTCGCTTTCTCAGCAACGTTGCCTGGCCCTCATCAGGGCCGTACGGGCTTTGAGGTGTGGACCCAGATGTTTCCAATTTATTGCCATGTTAAAGAAACCAGTTTGAGATGATTTGACATTATCTTGCTTAGAAGACAGGTGTGGCCATAAAGGGAGTGACATGATCAGCAACAATTTTTAGGAATGCTGTGGGACTTAATGCTCAGTTGGTATAGCAAGAAAACATCCCCCACACCATTACACCACCACCATAACTCATACATAACTCATGTGTGTTTGAGCTTCAGGGCATAAAAATCAGGATATTCTGGTAGAGAGCAGAATTCATGGCTCCATCAGTTACAAAAAGTCATATATAACGGGACTAAAACCTTACAAAAAGTTCAACTTTTGTCTCATAAGTGCACAAAATATCTTCCTCAAACTCTCACTGGCCATTGAAGGAGGCAACACACAAATGTGAGATGAGCCTTTGTGTTCTTTTTTGGTGAGCGGTGGTTTTCTCCTTAGAACGTTACCATTTCTGCCCTCTGTCTTTCTTATTGCTGAATCACGAACTCTGACCTTAACCGAGGCATGCAGGTCTGCAGTTCTTTAGATGGTTTTCTGGGGTCTTTTGCAACCCTCCAGGATGAGTTGTTGATGTGCTTTGGTAGGCTGGCGACTCCCCGGAAGGTTGACCAATGTTCCAAGTTTTCTCCCACAAGCCTTGGAACTGGCTCTGTAACTCTTTTCAGACTGGTGTCACTGACTTTCTTTCTCAGCTGTTCTTGAGTTTTAGATCGTGACATCATGTGTTGCTTTTTGAGAACTTTTAACCTGCTTCACTTTGTCAGATGATTTCTTTATTCAGCAGCTCTGGCAGTAATCAGGCCTCAGTGTGGCTGGTAGAATTAAACTCAGCTTTCCAACAAATTTGGTTAATCACAGCAAATTCATGATTTAACAAGAGGGAGCTGTTATTTTTTCAGCACATATCATGCCTTTCTACATGTACAATCTGCCAGGCACTGACACACCATACCAGATGCTGGCTTTTGAACTGTGTGCTGATAATAAACCTTATGGTCCCTCTTTATGGAGTCATCAGTGTTTCCCATAAAAGAATTTGAAATGTCAGTTTGACTAATTACTTTACGTCACTTCATTTTAAATGAGCTTTGGCACAAAGGAGATGGTGGTGTTTCTGGATCATCTTCACGTATGGCTTCTTCTCTGCGCGGTAGAGCTTCAGCCTGTATTTGTGGGTGGTACAGTGAACTGTGTTCACTAGTGATGGGATTTCCGGCTCTTTTTAGAGAACCGGCTCTTTCGGCTTGGCTCACTAAAAAGAGCCGGCTCTTTCGGCTCCCAACCGGCTCTTCAGGTTGTTTTGTTGCTTTAATTAATTTATTATTAACAATAATATAAAATTATGCACAAAAAGAATTACTAATGTAAAAAAACCCGTGGTTTTATTTATATGTGTTTATATATAAATATATATGGTGGCCCCTAGAGACAAAGCACGTACAAATTCCAAAGGAAGAGAAGATGCATATTCTCTGTCATATGGGCCTGCATGAATAAACTTTCTGAATCCTTTATCATCCGCAACTGAAAATAGTTGTGGATGATTACTATACCTTTCTAATGTGACGTTGTTGTCCCTTTCTCTCTCTCCCTCCTGCTCTGTTCCTGTGCTACTGCCAGTGTAAATACCGCCCCTCCCCCATCTTCCCAGCGCAAAGCACAAGGCTCGTGTGCGGAGTGAAGCGGAAAAAAAGTGAGAGAGGGTGAGAGAAAGAAAAAAAAACCATGGGTCCCAATAAGGAGTAGGCTCGCGTCGTGCACTTCAAAGACCCGGCTCTAAGCTGGGTCTGAGCCGTTTCGTTAGCGACCGACACATAGTGTTCATAGCGGGTGATTTCTGTGTTTTGGGGCTAATGCAGTGAATTTCATGACAGAACCACATCTGTTTTCACTTCAGCTCCATCTGAGGGCCCAAAGATCACAGACATCCAATACTGATTGTCAGACTTGTCCCCTTCACACACACACAGACAATTTTATGTTGAGGAATATTATTCTGAATTGTTCCATAATTTGTACAGGCAGGTTTTTGCAGATTGGTAAACCTCCATCCACCTTTGCTTCTGAGAAGCTCTGCCCCTCTAAAACGCTCGTTTTACACTCCAGTCATGTTACTGATCTGATGTTGTTTAACCTAACCTTCTTTTTAGCACTACCTACTTTTCCTGGCTTTTGTTGCCCCGTCTCAACTATTTTTTTTTTTTTTTTTTTTTGCCTGTCCCATTTGGTTCTTTAGCCATCAGAATTGTTGTCTGAAGACCAACAAGGATACCCAATGGATTTACTTTGCCAAATGGATCATCGTGGCATTGCCGTATTGGTCCATTTGGTCGATCTTTGTTTTTATTATTTATTATATTTTATTTTCAGATGTTACAGACGGGACAGACATGAGTGAGAGATAGGAAAGGGAGAAAGAAAGAGGAAGGAAAGGAAAAACAGAAGGGGAGAGGGACAGTGAGAAAGGGGGGGAGAAAAAAAAATAAAAATCTCCTGGATCACCTGTTGAGAGAAGAATAGAAAACAAGCAAAAAAAGACAAAAACAAAACAAAACAAAGCAACATACTAAACACAACACCATCACATTAATCTAGCTAAGTGTAAACAGCAGTAAATACTAAATATTCAATGTTGTTGTGCAGCACGCAGGACAGATGTGCTTCGAAGTAGCAGCCAAGAAAGGTGTAATTTGGGTCTACGAGCAGTGAACACCTGTGTGCATACCTGTGTGGATCAGCGCGCTTGTATTCCAAAGGTTTCTCCATGTAACGATCTGCTAGGGAGTGTGGGGTGGCCACAGCCCCGTCCTCCAGGGTGTAAAGCAGGTATGGAGGAGATCAAAACTCCAGACATCCAGAGGCCCCCAGAACACAAGAAACCATGGAAGACCAACAGAGGGGCAGCCGCGCCACTGTTCCAGTAAGAGCTGAGGAGAGTCCCAGATGAGGGTTCACTCAGCAGCCGCGGAGCAGAAGCCAGGGGGAGTTGCAGTGACGCGCCCGTGAGCTCCGCCGGCCGCCAGCTGTGCCTGAGTGACCGAGCCCCAGGCCGAGAGGCCGGGGGCACCCCACCCCCGAAGGGGCCCGAGCGAGCCCCAGGCTCCAGGCCCCGACAAGCGGCCGCCAAGGAGTGAGCCGGTGTGTACCTGGACGCCCACCCCCAGACACAAGGAACCACCAACGCACCGACACCCGAGGGAGTCCGCCACTGGCAGGGGAAGTGGTGGTAGGTGGAGATAGGCCTCCAAACCTTGGAGGGCCTGAGGTGTCCCCAGAGAGGTGGCGTCTGATACCCAACCTGACATATAGACACAGACATACAGGCACACACAGACACAAACATCCATTCCCCCCCTCATGCTCTCATATGCACTCACTCCACACTCAACCAACGTGGAGACAGACATAAAGAGACGCTGTACACACGATCACACTCCCCAAGCGTACTCTACAAACCGGGTCTAGGTACCCTTGCCCCTGGAGGGGGGAACTGCACCCAGACCCAGGTGGTGTTACCCTTTTCCCTGCGGTGGGGAGAGGCAGACCACCCCGACTCCGTAGCAGCAGGGAGGCCCCACACCCCAGACCGCAGTCGGACGGCCAACTCCACCTAGCCCTCCCGCTCTAGCAGGCCGCAGAGAATGGGGGTGGGAGAAGACTCCAAACCTCCCTCCACCCGCTCATTGTAGTGTTGATGCATGTGTGTTCTAAGGTGCAATTAAAACCCAGGAGGGCATGGAGCTACCTGCCAAGGAGCAGCAGGTAAGCGCATAGTCCCTCCTGCTAGCCCTCAATGTCTAAGTGTATTTAAAATTGAGAGGTGGGCAACGACGCCAGGGGTGAGGTGTACACCCTGATGATAATTTGGACTCCGTGATTGTGCCCACCCCCAAGATCCTATATGTATGTGTAATGAGAGTGTGAATAATGTGAATGTCTAAGTTGTGGGATAAAATTGAGGCAGAGGCAGCCAGAAGGGGACAGAGGGGGGGGTAGCCTCCTCTGCACCCTGGTGACATACCCCTACTCCAAGGCCCTGCATGTGTGGGTGGTTGTGGTGGAGCGGGAAGAGAGAGGCAGCTGGAGATGGGGAGGGAAGGAAGGGAGGGGCAGGTAACCCCTCCCTGGGGCCAGCTCCCCCGCTGACCCCAGTAGGCACTCCCACACTCTGCGACCCACCAGGGAAAGGGGGCCCAGGCCCATCCAGACCGGGGCCCAGTGCAGCAGCGCCTCCCGGCCCCACAGAGCCCGGGACAGTCCACCCAACCCCACCACAGAGAAAACTGCACCCACCCCACCATCCACTCATCTTCCAGACTACATAAGACAGTAAACGCCCAGGCTGAGATCTTCCTCCACCTCTTCTGTATCTCCCCCTCCTGCAGAGAGAGTTCCTGAAGAGAGGAAAGCTCCTGCAAGATGTGACCATCTCCCCCACCAGTTGAAGAGCCCCCCAGGCGGTTCGACGCACCGGCGGCACCCTGCTCCAGGGCCGGGCCCCCATGCACCCACCCGCCCACAACCCCGGCAACACACCAACCAGGATCCAAGCCCCCGAGGCCCGGCCCGGGCCCCAGCCCAGAGATGGAGCGCTCCCAGAACCTCACGCCCATCCCGGACCCACCCAGGGCCAGCCAGGCTACCAGGTCAGTAACCCACGTCCGTCAGCACAGACCCTCCCCTAGCCCCGCTGCACGCAGCCGCGAGGAAACAGTCACCTGAGAGCCAACAGAGCCCCCAACCGGACATGACCGCTACCCCGGGTTGAGCCCCCCAAGGAAGATGCCTCCGGGGAACCCCCCGACGCCCTAAGCCTGTCCCTACCCCCACACCAATCACAACAGTGAAGGTGGGACCAAATTATGACCCCCCACCCCCACTAGGTGATGGAGCTGATAAAAGGAGTCCAGAGCAATTGATCTGATGTGGTGGCAGAGGCTATATCAAGACTAATGTAATCTAATAGATAATTTCTATATTGGTTAGAATTAAGATTATTTTTATTTTTCCAGTTCATGAGGACTGTTTTCTTGGCTATGCATAGGGCAGTGAAAATCATATGGGCTATATTCTTTTCTGAAGTGACATTATCTAAGCTGCCCAGTAAACACACTAAGGGGGAGGTTGGAATGTTACATTTCAGACACTTTGATAAGTCTTCACATATCTCGCGCCAAAACTTTTGCACTGGTGGACAGAACCAAAGAGCGTGGATGTAATTGCCTGGTGTATTGCCTTGACAGTGTGAGCAGTTGTTGGAAGATGTAAAGCCCATCTTGAACATCCGATGACCTGTATAGTGCACTCTATGTAGTATTTTGTATTGAATTAATTGCAGACTGGGATTTTTAATTAATTTAAAGGTTTTTAAGCAAATCTGAGACCAGAAGTTTTGGTCTAAGCTGACTGATAAATCTGCTTCCCACTTTGCAATAGGAAGGGATATTGATTCATCTAATTTAGAAAGTGTTCTGTATATTTTAGATAATAATTTGGGGGATTTAAGAGTAAGAAAATGTGCCGCACTTAGTGGTGTTTGTAATTCAACTTGACTGAGGTTAAATTTCTTTTTTACTATGGATTTAATTTGTTGATATTCTAAAAATCTTGTCTTGTTGATCCCATATTGTTCAACTAGTCTGTCAAATGGAATAAATTCTGTTCCCTCTAATATATGTTCTAAGTATTTAATTCCTTTACAACTCCATTCTGGGAAATTAATCATATTATTGTTTTGTAATATGTCAGGGTTATTCCAGATAGGTGTACGTTTGCATGGGATTAATGAAGACTCCGTTATTTTTAGAAACTCCCACCATGCTGTCAGAGAAAAGCTGATGTTGATACTTTTAAAGCATTCATGTCTTTTGATGTTTGAGCTAATAAATGGTAGGTCTGAAATCTCTAGATCCTTGCATAGTGCCTGTTCAACATCTAGCCAGGGCTCAACTAAGAAGGTATGTTTTAACCATTCTGAGATGAACTGAAGCCTGTTGGCTAAGAAGTATTGGTGAAAATTAGGCAGGTCTAATCCTCCTCTATCCTTGGTTCTTTGTAGCGTTTTTAAGCTGATACGCGGGGGTTTATCTTTCCAAAGGAATTTGGAAATATATGAATCCAGAGATCTGAACCAATCTTGTGATGGTTTGTTAGGGATCATCAAAAATAAGTAATTTATTTTTGGCAAGATCATCATTTTTATAGTGGCGACCCTTCCCATGAGTGATATGGGTAAAGATTTCCATCTAGTCAGATCGCCTTCTACTTTCTTTAGAAGTGGGATGTGGTTTAATTTAGTTAAGTCTGAAAGCTTAGGAGAGACATTAATACCTAAATATTTAATATTTCCGGATTGCAGTGGGGCAGAGGAAGAGTTATGGAAGGAGCAGTTAATGGGGAGAACTGTAGATTTTGGCCAGTTAATTGAATAATCTGAAACTCTTGAAAACCAGTTTATTAAAGTAATTACCTCAGAGAGGTTGGTTTGTGTGTTTTGCAGAAAAAGCAACACATCATCCGCATAGAGACTGATTTTATGTTCTATGTTCTTACATTTTATGCCCTTAATTGTTGTAGTCTGTCTAAATGCTGCTGCTAGAGGTTCGATAAAAATTGCAAAAAGTGAAGGGGAGAGTGGGCATCCCTGTCTGGTGCCCCTCAGGAGATAGAAGCTGGAGGATGTCTGGTCATTTGTTCTGATACGAGCTGTTGGGGAATTGTATAATATTCTTATCCAGTTTATGAAAGAGTTTCCAAAACCAAATTTGTGTAAAGTTGCGAATAAAAATTTCCAGTTAACTCTGTCAAATGCTTTTTCTGCATCTAGAGATAATATTATGGTTTCGATGTTTTTATCGTATGAGTTAAATTAAGTAATCTATGAGTGTTTGTTGAGGAGTGCCGACCTTTTATGAAACCAGTTTGGTCAGGATGAATTAAGAGGGGGGTCATTTTCTCTAATCTCTTTGAGAGAGCTTTGCAGATTATTTTAAGGTCTACATTTAAAAGAGAAATTGGACGATAGCTTGAAATAAAGGGTCTTTGCCTGGTTTTAGCAGGAGACTAATGTTGGCCAGTGGGTCAGCGCCCTGACCCACTGGTGTCAAGACAACCATCTCACCCTCAACGTCGCAAAGACAAAGGAGTTGATAGTGGACTTCCGGAGGTGCAGAGAAGTACACACCCCCATCACCATCAACGGCGCTGCTGTGGAGAGAGTGAGCAGCTTCCGGTTCCTTGGAGTACATCTGGCTGAGGATCTTACGTGGTCAGTACACACAAACAAAACAGTGAAGAAGGCGCAGCAGCGCCTCTTCTTTCTCAGGAGACTGAAAAGATTCGGCATGAGCCCCCGCATCCTCAGGACCTTCTATCACTGTGCCATTGAGAGCATCCTCACTGGATGCATCACCACCTGGTATGGCAACAGCACCGCCTACAACTGCAAAGCTCTCCAGAGAGTAGTGCGGTGCTCTGAACGGATAATTGGAGGTGAGCTTCCCTCCCTCCAAGACATCTACAGGAAGCGCTGCCTGAGGAAAGCGGGGAGGATCATCAAGGACTCCAGTCACCCCAGCCATAAACTGTTCAGACTGCTTCCATCAGGAAGGAGGTTCTGCAGCATCCGGTCCCGTACCAGCAGACTGAGAGACAGCTTCTTCCACCAGGCCATCAGACTGCTGAACATGTCATAGACACCTCAGCTTCACTACTGGAACTTTAACATTATGCACTCCATACTGTATATAAATGCCACTTGTTTTGCACATATTCAACTCTGTATATTTTATATATTTTATTATTATTATTATTATTATTATTATTATTTTATTTTTATTTTTTTTACTATTTAATTTGTAAAAATGTGTACACACACACACACACACACACACACACACACACACACACACACACACACACACACACACACACGTAGGAAAATATTTAGTATACACATCCAGAAATGCATACACTATTATATATTGTACATATATTTATTAGTTTCAGGTTGGCCATTCTTGTATTTTGCTCGTTTGTGTTGTTGTGTTTGCACATCTCTGTTGCTTGTGGGGCTCGCACACAAGAATTTCACTCGCATGTGCTGTGCCAGTGTGCCTGCACATGTGATGTGACAATAAAAGTGATTTGATTTGATTTGATTATTTGGTGGTAGTCTGCCATTTTCCTCGATTTCCTGCAACATGCCGTGGAATACTGGTGCCAAAATTATCCAGAATTCTTTGTAGAATTCTGCAGGGAAGCCGTCTGGACCTGGAGCCTTATTATTGGGCATACTTATCAGGGCTTCCTGGAGTTCGCTTGGCGTCAGTGGCGAATCCAGTTCCATTGCTTGACTATCTAGTAATTTTGGAAGAGTTACGTTGTCAAGAAACAGATCAATTTCATTTTTAGATGGGTTTATTTGTGGTGAGTATAAAGTTTCATAGAAATCCCTAAAAATGTTGTTTATTCTTCCAGGATCATATATTATGTTCCCCGATAAATCTTTAGCAGCACATATAGTTGTTTTTTCTTTATTTATTTTTAGCTGGTTAGCTAGAAATCGACCTGATTTGTTACTGTGTTCAAAATTCTGCAAGCGAAGTCTTTGTATAAGGAATTGTGTTTTTTTATTAATAATTTCATTTAATTCTAGTTTTGTTTTGCATATTTTGTTCAATGTTTCCTGATCTTGGTCGCACGCGTAGGCTTCTTCTAGTGATTTGATGTTTTTTTCTAATTCCTGAATATTTTTGTTTTCTTCTTTCTTTTTGTGTGATGAGAAAGAAATTATTTTACCTCTCATCACAGCTTTCCCTGCTTCCCATAGAACAGAAGCAGATATTCCGGGAGTGTCATTAAAGTCTAAATATGAAGTCCAACTATTTTTAAACCAGATGCTGCCATCAAAGTCAAAATGAGCTTTTATTTTTCTTAAAATGGCACACTGACTCAGCTTAAACTTTTGATATGTCATATATGTTCTCTTGTTTGCAAATCATTGGATTCTGGTTTTATTTACGAACAGTGTTGGGAAGGTTACTTTTAAATTTTATTCCACTACAGATTACAGAATACATGCCCCAAAATGTATTTTGTAACATATTCCGTTATGTTACTCAATGAGAGTAACGTATTCTGAATACTTTGGATTACTTAATATGTTATCATGCTTTTTACAACTACATGAATGTACTATTGCTGTGTGATTTATTACTATTACTGAAGGTCCACGGCTCCGAACCGTAGTAAAGGGACCTCTGACTAATACGTCGGGTTCGTGTCGGGCTCGTAGCCGAAAAATAGCTTTACTTTGTTGTCTGGGTCAAGTTTGAGACAGAGAGAGGCGTTGAAAGGCTGCTGCAACGGAACTTATTGTTCCGGAGGAAAACAGGAACACGGTGTACAGTCGAGTCTTAATAGCTTACTTACAACTGGGCTGTCAGGCACTCTTCTTGGCTGCAGTGGTTATTTGTGTGGATGCTTTAAGCATCCACACTATTGAGTTCCTTCTTGATGTTTCCGTACACTTTTCGCCGTGGATCTACTTCCACAATTTTTGTGCTATTTTCACCGTTCAAATTTTAAACTATTCTGCTATTTCTGCTAATGACGGCTATGTCTTTTGGTATTTTTCACTATTATACTTTTTAAAATATTAAGCTTTTTTCCTTTAATTTGAAATGAATGGGAAACTTCTGCAATTCTGGTAAAATTTTCTTGTTTTTGAAATATAACTACTTCCTCATATTTTCACCTAGAACAACCATTCAAACTTTAAAATGTTCTCAAATTATTGGGCTATTCAGGTATAAATCAGCTTTTTCAAATCTTTTACCATTTTACTTTTATGCCTCTTAAAGTCTTGAGTTGCAAAATTGTGATTTTTCACAAAATACATGTGTTGTTATGGTTGCTATGCTCTTGGCTTCCAGTGTGCCAGTGAAGGTTTTGCAGTCTTCTCTTCATGTCCGAACAACTGTTTGCTACTTGCTCAATTTTCACTCAACTTCCACAAATTATACATCAAAAAGTAGGTATTTTTGCTGGCTTTCGGAAAATGTCACTATCATTGTTGTGGGATTTATAGAATTTTGGCAAATCTCCTCAGACCAACACAAAGTCGGAAAACTCTCCATATAAAGTCAATGGAGTTTGTTCAAAATCACCGCTGCATTTCTGTAATGAGAGGCATTTTCGAATCGTCATATCTCCTTAACGAAGCGAAGTTAAAACATGAGGCTTGTCCCCGTATATCTTCAGACACTCCTGACGCTCACAATTCAAGAATTTCTTTCTCACCTATTACCGTTCTGAAATGAGTTGGACTTGTTTGAGAGTAGGAAATTCGTCCTTCGCTCAGATTTCAAACTCTGGAAATGAACCACTTTTTTCTTTCATCATAACTTTTTGTTGGATTTCCACAGCGACCTGAAAATTTTCATGACTGTTCACCAAAGCCTGCTGTCTCTTACGGTGAAAGAATGATATCGATACTCCAAATAGATTTAGAGTTACAAAGCGTTTTTTGAGGGCAAGTCAAGGCAGTTTTTGCTTCGCTCTACTCAGTTATGGTGCATTAGAAGTCAAATATCTTTAATAATTCATATTTCAATGATAAATTGTCAACACTGGAAGATTCCCCCATCTCTTCTGAACAAAACGGTGTAAGAATGACCGCTCTAGCCCCTACGGTTAGGAAATTATAGTCATTTGTTTGAGGGGAGTCCTCACTATGAGAAATAGACTGCAAAAATCCTGTCTCTCTGTGCTGCATGCACCTGTTTTGGCGGGAAAAAGTACACAGCCTCTCTAATTGGTGGATTCAAATTCAGCAGCTCCCAGGCTGACCTAGAAACTCACTTCTCTCTCCCTGTGTGTGTGTGTGTGTGTGTGTGTGTGTGTGTGTGTGTGTGTGTGTGTGTGTGTGTGTGTGAGTGAGTGTGTGTGTGTGTGTGTGTGTGTGTGTGTGACAGAGAGAGAGAGAGAGAGAAAGCCTTTTAATGGGATGATCTCATTGTAAGATTTAAATTCAATATATGTAGACTGGTTGACTGAATTGGATCTTGTGTGTGTGTCTCTGTGCATGAGTGTTTCCTTATGTGTACATATTTGTGATTGTGTGGCTGTTATATTTTTTTTTTTGCTGATTTTTTTCATTTAACAAGTATATTTGAGGGACCCTCAGCATGTTCAGCATTTTTTCAGCTGTCCATTTTGCTTTTCCAATTTTTCTGTTTAAGTTATTACTGTTGTGCTAAATCATACTATTTCTGCTATTTTATAAGATTTGTGCTAAATATAGTATTTCTGCCAAATATAGTATTTCTGAATAATTATAGTTTTTCTACCAAATCATAGTATAGTATTTCTGCTTTTTATAGTATTTGTGCTAAAACATAGTATTTCTAGTAAATGTAGTATTTATGCTTAATCATACTATTTCTATATATTACTGCCAGGTCCCCAGGCAGCCAATCCTCTGTCAGGCCTGAGACATTCAAATTTACATATCAGGGCGTGCACGGCTTCCCAGCCAGCCAATCATATCTTAGGGATGAGACATTCAAATTTACAAATCAGGGCCCGCACGGCTTCCCAGCCAGCCAATCATATATGTGGGCTGAGGCATTCAGATTTGCATATTGGGGTCTTCGTGGCTTCTAAACCAACCCGTCATCCATGTCATATATCTCTAAAAATTCATATTTTAATGATAAATTGTCAACACTTGACAATTTCCCCATCTCTTCTGAACAAAACGATCTAAGAACGACCGCTCTAACCCCTACGGTTAGGTAATTATGGCCATTTGTTTGAGGGGAATCCTCACTATGAGAAATAGACTACAAAAATCCTGTTTCTCTGTGCTGCGTGTGTACACCTGTTTTGGCGGGGAAAAGTACACAGCCCCCCTGATTGGTGGATTCAAATTCAGCAGCTCCGAGGCTGCTTGACTGACCTAGAAACTTGCTTCTCTCTCCCTGTGTGTGTGTGTGTGTGTGTGTGTGTGTGTGTGTGTGTGTGTGTGTGTGTGTGTGTGAGTGAGTGAGTGAGTGAGAGAGAGAGAGAGAAAGACCCTCTTTAGGGCAGCATCTCATAGTTTGATAAAAATATAATATATTCAGAATGGCTGACTGGCATAGACCCTGTGTGTGTGTCTCTCTCTTTACATTTCTGAATTTCTTTTTTTTCTTTTTTTTTTTATATTTCTTGTCATTTTACTTTTCCAGTATTTTCACTTAAGTTATTACTGTTCTGCTCAATCATAGTATTTGTTCTAAATCATTGTTATTATGCTATATTGTAGTATTTCTGCTAAATCATAGTATTTCTACTATATTATATTTTTCTTTCTAAATATAGCATTTCTGCTATATAATTGTATTTCTGCTATGTTGTAATATTTTTGCTAAACTAGAGTATTTGTGCTGAAACATAGTATTAATTTAAAATTACAATATTCATAGTTCATCACAGTGTCTCTGGTAAATCACAGTATTTCTGCTATGTTGTACTATTTTTCTAAATCATAGTGTTTCCGTAATGTTTAAGTATTTTTGGCTAAATATATATTCTTTCTGTTATCTTATACTATTTCTCCTAAATTCTTGTATTTTTGAGAAGTTATCATGTTTCTGGCAAGTTACAATATTTCTGCTAAGTTCTGCTATGCTATTGTATTTCTGCCAGGTATTATGTTTCCTCTAAGATATTGCAGTTCTGCAAAGTTATTACATTTTAGCAAAGTTCTTTTGCTTCTGCAAAGTTTTTACAATTTCTGCAACTTTTCAGCTTTTTCAGCTAGGTTTTGCATACAGCTTCAGCTTTAAAGCATCCACACTGCATTTTCGCAGGAAATGCAAATTTTTCTAGTTATATTTACATGCTTCCAGCTCCCGTTTCTGCTGGATGACAGCTCCTACTTTCCCACTCTCTTTTTTTCTCCCTCCTCGCGCTCACAGACACATAACGGGTACAGTGTTGCCAACTCCTCAGTAAGGAAAATCGCTATTGGCTGTTCTAAAAGTTGTTCTAAAAGAAGTCGCTAAATGACGTCATCGCCTAATTTGCATAATTGGTCATGCTAATCTAATTGTAACCTATGTTGTTGGAGAGAGAAATAACATCGTGGAAGAGACATAAAGTGAGTAAAAACGTCCTAAATGCATTTAGAGTTTATTTAGAACTACAAATTAAATTTCTTTTAGCAATTATTGTTTTTTTTAAATGTCACAATTCCAACCCTGCTCCTTTACCTGGGCTTGGACCGCAAAAGTGACCCGAAGTAGGCACTCTGGTGGAGTTACTTTGTGTGTGTGTGTTTACAAGTAGTTTTAAACCTTGTGATCCACAAAACAGCATAAGAGTAAAAGAGTAAAAGAAGAACTGACTGCGTTACAGCACCCGCTGCTTGTTGAGAGTAAAAGCGATACGCGCTTGTACGTCTTTTTTTAGCGACTTTTTTTTCTAAAAAAAAGTCGCTAAGAGGTCTGAAAACTTGCTAAATATAGCGACAAAGTCGCTAAATTGGCAACACTGAACGGGTATGGCAGTCCATTCTCCCAGCAGCACGGACTACACTGCCCATGAGGCTACATTCTTTAGGGCTATGCCTGTAGTATTCTGTGTAGCTTAGCACAACAACAACGAAAAGGCGCTCTCTCACCCAGGAAACGCACAGTCTCAGAGAGAGCGCGTCACCCTATAACCATGGCAACCGTAAAGCTGCCGCCTGGAACAACAGAACATAGCTGTCAAACAAAACCCAAACAGTCCTGACCCGCGACAATATGAAACAGGAAAATACTGCCGTGTAATCCATTTATTTCAATAAAGTAACTGTATTCTAAATACCACCTTTTTAAACCGTAACTGTAACGGAATACAGTTACTCATATTTTGTATTTTAAATACGTAACAGCGGTACATGTATTCCGTTACTCCCCAACACTGTTTACAAATGACTCAGTGTCTTTTTTTTTGGAATTCGACTAGCTTTAATTAATATTATTTTTTACATTACTATTACACCGCTGTTTTCACTCCGTTGGGCTGTAGCTCTGCTCTGAGTCGACATAATGACACACGACACCAGAATAAATCAGGTTAAGGTGAGTAAAAGATTTATTTCACATTTTGTTAAATATCACCAGCTTTGTATGAGGAATCAAAGACATCAAAGAGCAGGTCACAGGAATAGTTAAGAAGGCTCATATGCACAGAGGGACAAAGGAAGGGGGGGTATCTCCAGAAAAACCCCATAATGAATAACGCTGCATCACGTCTGCTGATGGTTTGTTGTGAGTGCTGTAGTTTTTTGTTGTTGTTTTTCTACAGGGTGGATGGAATTTGCTGGCTTTGTTTGTTCAGCCAACCATAAACTCAAACACTTTTAGTGATGGTTCAAAAAGTGACATTATTATTCAATCATTACTTCTAGAACTGCACATAAAACCTGCACTGGGACTGAGGGTCAGACGGGAGAGGGACACCACAACGAGGGAAGAAGCGCTGCAGGGACAACACGAAGCACACACGGACACAGAGATAAGCAGAGGGATCACCTCAACAGTCTGAGCTCTGATGCTGTGTTTTTACACCCGGCTTTACCTGAGTCAAGTTTGCAGTGAGGACATAACTCAGGTAAGGGGAACTTACCAGAGGGAAAGAGGGATGAGGGCTGAGAGTGTCAGAGTCACAGGCACTTGCGATAAAATGACAAAAACGCTATGATTTCCATTAAGGCACAACAGATAAACTACACTCACAAACATCTTTGGGACAAGAACAGCATGATTCTTGTAGTGGGCAGGTTGGCTTTTACATCTACACCCCCGACAAATGATTTTACCCGGTCAAATGATTGCTGACGACACTGACGACATCCCCTTTGTAGCCTTGATGATAAGTTTTGACACCTCAGCATATATCAATAAAGTTGTGGTTTGAAGACAATCAGAACAGTTTCTGGGTTTTTCTAAGTCTAGTTGCACAGGGAGAGACCACCCGCACTAACTTATGATGCACACCAGTCGTTTTTTTCTATAAGCCTGAAGCATTCAAGGTCACTCCTGGTCGATTTATACAAGCGGGTAAAGAGTTAAAACAACAAGTAACTATAACTGAGAAGTGTTTAATTATTCTTTATAATACGGTAATCATTATTGTCACCATTAGTTTAAGGATTTCTTATTAAATTTATGGGTTCAGCATTTAGACTGGCACCGTCTTAATTTTTGGTGGCCATATTTGGTAGCCCGTGTTTGCTGATACCTAAGACTTACTATAGTTTAAACAGAGGATTTATATTAAAGGAGTCACCATGAAGGAGACAATTAGCTATACGAATTCAGTAATTTCATATTAGGGCACATAATTTGCACTTTGGGATTTAAATAAAATTAAAATTTAAGAGAAACAACATTGCCCATTTCACGCAGTACCAACTCACTTTAGGTGCTCTTTTCTCTTCTGAAGTCACTGGATTTCGTCAAACAGCTACGGCTGCTTGGCCAGAATAAATTGGCACCTAAAATAGGCAGCGGTAATTAGACACACAGTGGAAACTCATGCACACGCGCTCGCAACTTTGTACAGAAACTTTGATGACCACACGCTCACGAACGCATGCTCACCGAAGCATGCGACACAGACGAGGCTCATACACACAGTAAGCATGGCGACTTTTATAAACTCACATATAATCGACACAGTGGATTTCATTGGCATTGTATGGGATAGTAATAGTGACAGAGAAGGTTTCCCCTTACGAACTGATTCTGATCTTTTTTCCTTCATTGGTTTCACAATCTGAGTCTGCATGTTTTAAACTGAAGTTAGGCTTTCGTCCCTCCTCTCAAACACCTTTCAGTCAGCCCTTCTCACCTGCTTCATTCTCTCTTTCGTTTGTGGACAGAGTAACAGTGTGTTAGTGTTTTTGCATGAGCTGAGCAGTCCTTCTCACATCACGGTGTTTCTCAAAAAACAATGTATACCCTATGTAGGTCACTACTCTGTAGTTTGGGCCCATAAAGCACTAGAAGTACACAAGTGTCTATTGAGACGTGTTCCCTTGAGATGTGGAGGAGTGAGACGACAGGGTGGTTTAACTCCGGGGGATGATGCCCTTCTTGTAGGCCACCAAGCCAGCTGCGGCGGCAGCAGACAGGAATGTGGAGACTCCTAAGAATTTGAGGAAACCATCAACCGAAGGCAGGTTTCTCTCCCAGAAGGTGGTAACAAACGGGAGTGCCCGGATTTCCTGCAGGACGGAGGGAATGATGATATCAGATATCTGCCTTTTTCATGTGCATGATATTAACTAGATACTTGATAGATGATTTGGCAATATACAACTTATGTAATCTTGGGTCCAAAATGTGTAAACAATGCATAGGTGTCTTAAACCTGCATTTTTTTACACGACCAGCAGGGGGCAACTCTTCTGCTTGAAAATGATTGTATAGAAAGCGAGGGAGAAAATGACCTCTCTTGGTTTACAACCCCAAGAAACATTATGGTCTTGCCTGGTAGTTTTTTTCTCATTTATTACAAGATGATCTTTTTCACAGTGTCATTTATGGTAAAAAGTGTTTTGGATTCATGACGAGAGACTTCAGAGTGTTTCTCCACTGATTGTTCATTTTTTTAATCAAAGGCCAACTTGTAATTTGGTGCATAAGGACTTCTCTTACATCGTTCTCAGGCTCAGGTTGCCAGATCTGATTAGGTTGGAGTTTACCCATCGCACACATGACCTGCGAAAAGACATTGGTGGTGTCAGTCAAAGACTTCAAAAGGATCAAAATACAGTCTAACAGTCTAAATTTTAAACATGATACACATTTTTGAGTTTGGGTGATGTTAATAAGATAACTCTTTATTATCATTGCACAGTCATACATAGTACAATAGCACAATGAAATTGGGGAACTGTCCCACGTTGGCACTACATACAACACGACACGACACAGCAACTTAACTTAAGTAATAAAAAGAAGAATAAGTGTATGTTTATGTTTAATGCACTCAGATAATCTACTCAGGCTTGACTGGCCTTTACTGCAACTGACCTACTCTGCAGCAGAGCCAGAGCTAAGAAACATGGAGGAACATGAACACATGGGGGAGTATCTTAGGAAACCAAACCTAATGTTAATGCCTTGGAAGAAGGACATAAAGTGCAAGCAGCAGGCGAGTGTCTTAAAGAGAGATTTAGAAGACTGAGTGGGGAGGACCATTTTGATTCTATGGTTTGTTTCAGTCAGCTGTGCTCAGACATAAATGAGAGGGGAGAAAAGGCGAGGATGTCATGATTTGATATCAGCTGACCCCCAGCACTGCTGGCTGAGCATCCACAACACCAGGAGCAGGCTGAGGTGTGACTAATAGGTGTGCCAGCTGCATGATTTAAGTGGTTTCTACCTGGTATATATAAGTAACCTGCCTCTAAGGGTGTTTAAACTGGTAAGAACTGGTATTTGCTAACACGTAGCAGTGAAAAGCAGGTACTTAAATGCTCTCTGACCTCTCTGGCTGCTCTCTCTCCAGCTTGTACGGCCCCCTCCATGTAGCCACTCCATTCGGTGGCCGTCTCTGTGCCTGCAAAGTACAACTTGCCCACCGGCTCTCTCAGCACTCTGAAGAGCAAAAAAGAGAGAAACAGGAGAGGCTTCAGAGGTTAAACTGGTTTACAGGTTTTAAACACGTTGTATTTTTAATGTATGCACCAGCATTGTACTGATTCCCTTCATTTAAGAATATAATCTCACCTGAATAAGTGCAATATGGGATTATATAACACAAAGTGAATTTCCTTTGGATTAATCTTCCCACCCCCACTGTGCTCAACGTAAAAGAACCAAAGAAAGGACTTTTTCTTTAACTCTATTTCTTGCAGGACCACCCGGTATGTGAAACAGTTACTCTGTATAAAAAAGCACAATGTTAGGTTTCCAACTCCAGCTTACTTTTCATTGTGAGTGAGAACACATTTGCACATCTGGTGAGGACATTTAGACATGAAATATGGTTCACATGACGATTAACAAGGAGTTTCAGTTTTTCATATGGAGGTTAACAAAACTCTAATAGTGAACATATGCACCAGGATCTGTACAACAAGCAGCTTCGACTAATAAATGAAAGCAGCCGCAATGCATCAGACACACTGGATTGTGTTTTATGTGTGTGTACAGCTATAGAGCAAATGGGCAAATCCTGGGGACACGTCCTGCTGTACTGAAAATGCATTCATTTGTTCACACTCCAATAAAACCCATGAAATGCCGCAAAAAACACTGCAATAACACCATTCAGATGAAATATGAGTTCACAGTATTGCTTGTGTGGTAAACATAATAATCCAACACAAAGTGTTGTGATCTCAGTGAGTCCCCTCTGAAACCGTGCACAGGAAGGCAGGTTCATTTCATGGAGGAGAAGTGACGCTAATTTGCAGAAATAATCACAAATCCTGCTGAAACATACATTAGCCATTAATATCCAGGAGCTGACACATTCAAATAAATTAAGTTAATTGAAATGAAAAGATCACACTTTCATATTTATGTTTATTTTTTTGTGGGTGTACACGTGTGAGAGAGAGACTCACCTGCCAAACTGAGTAAGGATTCCTGGGGGGAAATAGGCTGTGTAGCAGCCTCCAGAGTACTCCTCTTCACACCAGTTCTTCTCCTCATAGTGCACCGGCTGCAGGAAACAAGCAGGCACATGAGCAGTCAGTCAAGTGATTCCACAGTATCCACATGACTGTGTACCACTCTGCACCCAAACTCACATGCAAAGCCTCATCTGTGCCCAGCACTTTGGAGTAGATCTCACAGATCCTCCTCAACCTAAACACAACAACACAGGAGTTGGGATTAAACTGATCTCACAGCTCGTGAGAGTTTTTTTTCCATCTCTGTCCACTGGTGTCTACCTTTCTTCCTTGGACAGGCTTGAGAGCTTTCTGCACTTGTGGGCAAGGATGAATCTGGGGGGGAGAGTGAAAAGAGAAAACACTACATGAGCATGTGTGGCTGGTTGGATGACTTTATCACTTGTGTTTAGCTCCATTCAAGCACAAGTCCTACACTGTATGGAAATTCTTGTAGGAGCTCATGCGAGAATACTAGGTCAGAGTCAGATGGTAAAGCTGAGACACAAGCCTACAGGCCAGTCAGTAACCCTCTGATAATCACAGGTCGCTAGTGAAAAAAATGTGTATTCCACCCTAATGATGACTAAAGCACTCATCATGGTGCAGCATTGTATACTTCTTTGGGGCTGCTGATATCACTTAGCGCTATCTGGCAACCTCCAGTAACCACTTGCCAACCAATCTTATAACTCAGGTCTGAAAGCTGTCCTGCGACAGGTAAATATTTTTGGCGATGTAGTGTACAATATGGAATCATTATACGAAATATACACAATTACAGAGAACTGTTTGAAGCTCTGTACCAACCCCATAATACAAGGTACAGTCCCATCAGGCTTTGTGTCATCCAGGGTGAAGCCGATGGGAGCGCCCTCCTCCTCTATCACCATGCTGCCGCAGTAACCTGGTAACACAATAAAACGTTAGAAATGGCATCATCTTGAACAGCATTCGCTCTCTCTGTGTTTTCACTTCCTGCGTACCCTTTTTCCTCCAGAAGTTCTCTCTGTAGTAGACCATGCACTTTATGACAGAGCCCATGGGAACACGGTTGATCAGCTGGTTCCTCAGCGGGGGCAGCTCAGGGTTGAAGTGCATCTTCAGATTCAAAGCAGGTGGTGTGGCCACGATCACATACTTGGCCTAACACAGAGACAGAGACAGTACACAGTGCGCACCAATAGTCTGTTTATAACTGAAAGATGTGACCCAGAAGTATCTGCATGGTAGTCATCAGCCATAGTAAGAGATGTTGCAATTCTCCAAATACTAAGGAAAGAGGCTTCAGTGGTTCCTTTAATATAGGATACACTGGACTATCCTTTATGAAAAGAGGGGAGAAAATGCTGTCCCATAATTCATTACAATGGAACATCTGACCATAAATGAAAACATTCAACCTAATCAACAAAGTAACACAGATCATGTACATTTTAACTGCTTTTTTCCAAGCAGCCAGTAGATGGCAGCCAAAGAGCAGCAGTGCCAGTGAAGTTTGTGAGTAACACTGTGAAGCAGTTACTGTTTTACAGATACATGGATGTTTCATATTCAGACTGCATTATCTCACATTACCTAGTGTATAAATATAGTATCTGTTTCATTTCCTAATACATAATAAAATCAAACAAACACTATAACAGTTATTTGAAACATGGCTGCAGTAACAGGAAAACAGGAAAAGGAAAGTCCTGCATTCACAATCTACTGAAACATAAGAGCAGCGTCATTATTCATTATCTTATCAGCTCGTTAACGGTGATGTATCCATATAAGCAAAGTCATTCTGACTATTTGTTTTGTGGGCCATTTGAAGGTTGGGAACCACTGGACTGAACTAATCAATTGTGTCTACAAACCCAGTTTCAGAAAGTTGTAACATTGTGTAAACTGTAAATGAAAACAGAATGCAGTGACTTGCCGATCTCAGAAAGCCATCTTTTATTCACTTATACAGAAAAATATCAGAAATCTACTATTATCATTTACAGAAACAAAAAGCTCACTTTGAATTTGATGGCAGTGACATGTCTCAAAGTGACACGACCAGCGATAAAAAGAGCATCTCAGAGATGCTCTGCAAAAACCCCCAAAACTGTGTCTACAAACTGTGGAGCAATTTCAGAAAAATGTTCCTCAACATCAAACTGAAAAGAATAATATCATCAAAACATTCCAAGAATCTGGAGGAATTTCTGTGTGCAAAGGATAAGGCTGAAAATCAATAATGGATGCCCGTGACCTTTGGGCCCTGCTGCATCACTGCACTAAAGCAGGCATGATTGTCATGAAATCACTGGGAGGGCTCGGGAACACTTCTGGAAATCACTGTCTATGAACACTGTACTGTTCACAAATACAGGTTAAAGCTCTATCATGTGAACATGATGGTGAAACACCGCCATCATTTCTGGGCCAAAGCTCATTTTAAACAGACTGAGGCAAAGTGGAAACTGTTCTGTGGTCAGAGATTCCCTGAGCGCATTTCCTCTATTTTCCTCTCTTTACTTTATTCTCACTGTGGCCAAGATCTGCTCAAAGGTGGAATACTTAGGTTTCTCTCCATCTTGTTGTAATCTCTGAGATCATCTGGTGCTAGATACAGTTAATAAACATTAATCGACTTCAAATGCTCATTTCCAGCTCAATATTATATTTCTGACTAAAGCAGAATATGTAAGGAAAGACATAAAAAGTGTCCTTAAAGAATAGTACTTCAAAGGAAATACTGGTGATATACTCAACTCACCTTGTAGGTCTGCTTGTCCACGGTCTCCACCACAACCATGTCTCCGGTCTGGTCGATCCTGTAGACTGGAGACTGCAGCTTCACTCGGTCTCCCAGCTCCCTCGCCATGCACTGACTCACCTGATTCGCACCCCCTACAAACTTCCTCTCCTTGAGACACAAAGAGAGCAGAGTTCAGTGAGCACCAACAGGGAGAGCAGATGCAGCAACACTGGTTTCTATTTATATTGGGTAGAAGTGACTCTGATCCCCCTCTGGGTACCCCTCAGCAAGGCTAATAAACTCCCAGTTTGGAATGAAGCCGATAAAATCCCCTGATTTATCCTGGTGATACACACCGGTTATCCTCAGTCCGCCTTCATTTCCTTCACTACAAATTTCTGCATCTTAATTCAAAAGAAACACGTTCATAAAGCCAGGCCAGCAAATGTTAAATGATGAAGATGACAGTGAGGAGGTAGAGAGGTTTGGGCTGTCAAAGCTCCGATACACAAAACCATTTCCATGTGGTTAGTGTCAACATCTCTCTCATCCCTGACCAGAAACACATTGTGTGCATTCCTCTGTGGCATTTGGATGAACGAGGTGAGCCTCTTCTTGTCTTGTTTGATTAAAGACACATTTGCAGTTTTGCAGGAGGAGTGCAGCTGCACTCGAAGCAATGCATACCAATAGCATATCCATATGTTTAAGATGACTATGTGTAAATACTTCAAACACCCCTATGTATGCACCATCCACAAGGTGTGTAAGCTTTAAATGTGGAGCAAACAGGAAGGAGCCGACTGCACTACTGTTTGTCATTTGTTTACCAAAGCCTTTGTGGCTATGGGAACAAGGCCCTCAGCTTGAGGAACGGCAGCAGAAAAGACGCCCTGAGTATTCCAAGAAAACATCTTTTGTGTGGACAGCATCTTATTCAGGCCAGACTAAGGAGACTGGGCTGTGAGGGATCTCCCTCTGACGTTCACACTGCTCCTCTGAATCACTGAATGAATCTGTGTGAGAGGCAGAGAACGCAAGTCCACTTCTTGGCACGCCGAGAGAATATTCTGTTTGTTCAGACAGATATACAAAAAAACGAATTCTTTCAGTCTGTTGTTCTGAATCAGTAGGTATAATTTTGGGCAGACATACCTGTCCTCCGTTGGTGGTGGAGCAGATCCTCATTGTCCCTCCGCACTGTTTGACGTACCAGAGTAACCAGAGAGCCGACACCTCGTGGGGTTCAGCGGTCACGATCAAGTTGACAAACAGTGTGGCGAAGCGACGAGCAGTTCTGGGAGGGATTACATGGAAGGTAAGAAGTCTTTAAATACTGCAGGTACCCCAGTCACAATTTTTATATTCTGTAAGAGTGTGAACAAAGCACAAATAAATCACCATGTCAGGGATTTCTGCTTGCTTGTCCTACTTTTCCAGCAGAGACTTGCACATAATCTACATTTGAGCAGTTTCAAAGTTGAACTAAAGTTTTATTTTAGTTTAATATAGGATACATTACAGGATTAATTCAAACGCTGGAGCAGTACAATCATTTAATTAGTGCAGGACTGTTGTCATTTACTTTTACAAGCTGCATATTTTAAATTTACACAGTAATTAGATTATCAAAAACATTCTCACTCACAGTGCATCATATACTGAAGCTTCTCCACCAAAAACCTCTATGAAACAGCTACAACCTTCAGCATCCGTTTTCAAAGTTTTTGCAGGGATGAGAATTCTTATTCTTATTAGTGCTGACACAGGAAGCTGTAACCATTTCCACCTCTGCAAGTTTGAGTCACTGAACTGGACCTCTTAACTGTGACTGTGGTGTTGGAGATCATTTTATTGGAATTAGCCAATTAACCAAAATTAACCAAAGAGCGTTAATTTTACTTCCAGCTTCAGTGAGTGGAATTCTAGCATTTCATGCCAAGTCTGTTGTGCAGAATGCTGCACCCATGAAACCTTAGTAACTGAGGTTGCTAACATTAGGTTATAACCTATCACTCCACCAGCCAGCCTCGCTGACTCATATGAGATATTAGAAAATAAAACGACATTTCTTTTGTTAGAGACCACCTTCAACATTTGTGTCACATGATTTAACAATAAAACTTTAAACTGGATATAAACGAGATAACAGGATGAATAGCTAGACCTATTCTCTGCACAAACGGGAAACATTTTGAACATGTTACCTGGTCCAGCAGAGTTTTTCAAAGAGTTCCTGCATGGTCATCTTGTCCCACTCCTCAGCATGGGGAGCTCTCCAGGGAGCGTCTCTGGGAATCTGAAATGCAGGAGGGTGTTCAGCATGAGTCAGGCATGTAGCAGGTGTGCAACCTGTCCAGTAAACCAATCTAGAATGCTTATTAATAAGAATACTCATTAATAGTGAGAACTGCTTTACCTCCTCGCCCATCTTATCCATTGTTCTAAAGAGGTTGTTGAAGTCCATCAAAGCGATGGGGTTCCACATGGGAGGCAAGGAGCCTTTGAACGGGTAAGACTTTCCCTGTTGGACACATGATTGCGGCCATCATCACCAAAACAATATTCTTCAATCATCAAATAACCATTGCTTATAAAAGCTGTGCTTAATGATGGCAGCATTCAAAGAACAACATTTCAGCATTTGCCATTAAAGATTTGTTTCAGTTGACCTCTAACTGACCGTGAAAGCAGTTTGAAGAGTGGTGGAGAAAGTGGAGTAATAGCTTGTGCAATGTTTACAACTGAATCAGAGATACTGAATCATTAAATGTGATAAGAGTAGCCATAATCTAAAGCCATAATTTTTATGCCTGGTCTAGTTTATTTCTGCATTTCTCAATCACACACAAAGACATACAAACACAGAGGTGACAGTCAGGGGTAGATGCAGTGGGTTTAAAACCACTAAAGTGTTGCCACACCACAATTGTAACTAGAGATTCATTTTTGTTGCTTTCTAGCAAAGTTCCCTTTGCTATGTGGAGGATAACAATGGTTTGAGTACATTCATTTATGTGTGTTGATGGAATCTCAAATAATCTCTCTAGCGTATGACGCTAGAGAGATTATTTGAGAGCTTGAGTATTGAGAGCTTTGCTTGACAGGAACATTTATTTCAAACCTTATTAAACACAAACTTCTTTGAAAGAGAAAAAAAACTGTCTATACATCTTTGTGGAAATGCCCAAGCCTCACAGAGCTGTCAGCTCAGAGACAATTCTGGAATAACACTTACACTGTACTGTCTTGGTCTGCAGCTGCAGCTTAAACTAATAATGTCTCCTATTATTTACAGTCTCCTAACTTATTGTGTTGTGTAATGTAATACCACTGTAATAGAGCCAAAGGAAAAAACAAAACAAAAAGAATATCAAAATTGTTTAGTTCTTCATTTCATTGTAAAACAATGCAGCTGTAACTGCATTATTACTGCATTAAAGGAGACTGGAGGCATCAAGGTGGCACGGAGGGAGGTTAGCCAACTATCGGAGATGCAGAAAGGTGCGACAAAGAAGGTGCCTAAGAAGTACAGCAAGTTGTCCAATACCTGAGGCCTTGGAAACTGCCAAGCAAAGACTCACAGCCTTAGCCAGCTGCTTAAAGAGGTACACCAGAGACATAGAAAAACACCAGCTACTGGTAGACCGAGCAGTCAGCCGAGACTGCAAGACTAGGCTGACAAACCTGTGCACTCCCTGGATTGATTACAAGAAGGCCTACAACTTGATGCCCCACAACTGGATGCTGGAATGCCTAGACCTGTACAAGATCAACAGGACCCTAAGAAGAAACTAAATGTAAATTTATCAGGAACTATCAGGAACTCAATGGGGATGTGGTGGACAACACTAGAGGCCAACTTTAAGCCCTAAGGTTGTATGCTAAGCTTAAGGAAGGAGGTCAGAGGCTAGTTAGTGTCAGTACCACAGTGGCTGGACAAAGCTGGACTGAAAGACAGCACAGAGGCGCTAATCATGGCAGCACAGGAACAAGCATAGAGGCTGGGCTCTATCACCCCAGGCAAGACCCCAGGTGCAGGCTGTGTAAAGATGCCCCTGAGACAATCCAGCACATAACAGCAGGGTGCAAGATGCTAGCAGGCAGGGCATACATGGAATGCCATAACCAAGTGGCCGGCATAGTGTACAGAAACATCTGTGCCGAATATGGCCTGGAAGTCTCGAGATTAAGATCCTGTCCTCAATGAGAGGACCAAAGAACGCTACTTGAAGACAAAGGTGACTGTACTGCAGAGGAGGACTTTATGACAACCATCTAAAGATAAAGATTTCACAGAACCACAGAAAATGCTAATCACTGCCCTTAGCCTTTTACCCAAATTATATTGTACGCTCTTATCTGACTTTGAAACAAACATCTATTATCAATAGTTATTTTACTGCCTATTGTAATATACAGTACTGGGAAAATGTTTGCTCTTCTTAATTTCTCATTTCTTAAACTACATTTAGTTTTAAAATTTAGTAAATTATTATTAGATTCGATTAATTAATACATTAATTTAGTAAGGAAAAGGCTAAACAAACCTACCATGTCCTAAATCGTGAATTTACTGTGATCAACCACATTTTTTGGAAAGTTGAACTTTGGAAAGTTCAGTTTCAACTAGCCACACTCAGGTCTGATAACTGCTGAATCCAGAAATCACTCAAGTAGAACCCGTCTGACAAAGTAAAGTAGGCTAAGCGACACGTCATGCCATGATCTGAAGAAACTCAAAAACAGCTGAAAGACTAAGCTGCTGACAACTATCGGTCTGGAAAACCATTTCTAAGACTGAGCCAAGTGGAGAGCTGTTATTCACAAATGGGCTACTAAAATTACTCCAAGAGTGCATCAATGATTCATCCAGGAGGTCACAAAAGAATCCAGAACAACATCTCAAGAACTGCAGGCCTCACCTGCCTCAGTCAAGGTGTTTGTGATTTACCAACAACAATTTTAAAATTTTACTAATGTAGTAAAACACTAACACACACACACACGGTATAAAAATATAGGTAATAAAGACTGATTGCTGTGAACTGCCGATGCAGGGATTGGTTCCCAGGTGTAAGATAATAAATCATATCTAAACACCACCTCTGAAGTCAGTCTAAAGATTTCTTGGATTTCTATCTTGCAGAGCATTCATTATGTGAGAGACCAACATACAATGTAAACAGTTTTACATTATCTGATGGTTTCACTGTGATTATTATAGCATTCTAAGATCTGTTCAAGATCTGTTTTGTGTATATATTGTCATAGTGTTTTCTTTGTCCTTTGTCAGACTGTCTGTGTCTCATGTCTCTGTTCCTGTTTGCTATCCTCCAGTGTTTGATGCGTCAAGTGTTTTGTGAAATTTTCAGATTCTGATTATTCTCTTGTTGTTGTTTTTTCCTGTTTAATAAGTTCTGGCTTGAGAATCTTTCATTTGGCCTAATTTTTGCCACACCCATAACAGGGTAGCCAAAGCACTAGGATCCACTTCCCTCACAGCTTAATGGTAAGCTCAGTCCACCAGCTGGTAAAAGGGAAATAATTTGAGGATCCCATCCCATAGGCAAATGGAGATCATTATAGTGCAGTCATTTTTAAAATATATTTTTAGGATAGCACTTCTATTTGTTACAGCTACGAGCAGATGGAAAAACAGGCCCAGAGAGGGAGCAGGGCTCTTAACGTCCATCTTGGACCATTGTAACACTTGTTGGGTAGGGGTGGGTAGTGTTTGTTAATAGTCCAAATGGCCCAGGGGAAGAAGCTGTAGAAGCTGTTAGTGAGTCTGGGGTGTGGGACCTGATTGGTGGAGGGTCAAACGGGTGGTGGGCGGGGTCACCTGTGTTTGTCTGAGACAGGAGAATCTAGCGATGGACTCCGGGGTGGCAGAGGACAGCCAACGACTGTTTTGACAGTATTAATTACCCTCTACGCAGCGTTTCTAACCAGACAACCAGGCAGTAAGAGAGCACGTTCTCCCCTGAGGAGCGGTAGAAGCCCAGCAGGAGCTTCTAGTCCAGGTTTTTCTTCCTTGGGACAAGGAGGAAGTGCAGACACTGTTGGGGGTTCTTTACCAGGGTGTTTACCGAGCTTGAACCTAGGAACAGGTGGCAGGGGGGATCTGAAGGGGTGGCAGAGGACAGCCAATTATTTTTTGGCAGTATTAATTACCCTCTGCGCAGCCTTTTTATTCTCAGTTGGGTGATAAGGATGTCTGGGATTATAGAGTTGAATGTTGAGCTGTAGTCCACGAAGGGCATCCTCACATAGCTCTTCCTGTTAGCCAGATGGCTCAGCGCTCTGTGAAGGGTGACAGTGATGGCATTTCCAGTATTTCCAGATATTTCATTTTTCATTTTTCCCCCAAACCACTGTCCAAAAAAAAAATCAAATCAAATCAAATAAAACCCTGAGCTCAGTGTGAGCTTTGGTAAGATATTTCTTGTAGTTGGTCATTAGGTTTGCACACATTTCAGGAGTGATTTTGGCCCACTCCTCTTTACAGAAAATCTCTAAATGCTTTAGGTTTTAAAGACCCCCACAGCACATTTTCTACAGGACTGGTAGAAAGGTCTGGTCTGGAGAATGGTTAAGCTGCAAAATGAACTTAACATTCTTCTTCGTTGGCCACTCCTATGTTTCTTTGGTGGTATATTTTGGGTCATTGTCATGCTGGAAGACTCATTCATATCTTCAGTTTTTTGGCCGATGGAAGAAGACTCTTGTCCAAGATTTTACGGCACATAGTCCAATTCATTGGCCCCTCTATACGGTGAAGTCATCCTGTACCCACAGCAGAAAAACAGCCCAAAACACAATATTTCCACCTCTGACTGTGGAGATTGTGTTCTTTAGGTCATACTCATCACTTCTCCTCCTCCAAACACTGTGGGTTAAGTTGTTGTCAAAGAGCTCGATTTTGTTTTCATCTGATTACATTACTTTCTTCCAAGGCTTCTCTAAACTTTTTGGGTGTTCACTGGCAAACTTAAGAGGGGTTTGTAAATGTGCCTTCTTGAGCAGGGGGAACCTTGTGAGCGCTGCAAGATTCGGTATATGGTAAATGGAGTGGTTCTTATACAGCACATTACTATTCTACTTGAACGCTCAAAGCACTTTAGCATGTCTAATGTACCCGTACCTTTTGATTAATAGATGACCTGCTCTACCTCCTGAGCCACATTATTCTCTAATTTTAGACCATTACAACCAGTGTGTAACCATTGGTGTGTTTGGTGACTGTTCCTAGTCTTGAGATCATTAACAAGCTCCTCCACTGAGTATATATGTTCTGTACGACCGTGTATGGGGGGAGTGGCTAATTTAGCAGATTACCGTATTTACCGCACTATAAGGCTCACCAGATTATAAGGCGCACTGTTGAAGACTGGCTCTGTTTTCATACATAAGGCGCATCATATTATAAGGTGCATTAAGACAAACAAAAAAATAACTCGACCTTTATTAAGCTCATTCACAGTAACTCTTAACACTGTTAAGCTGTAACACGTTAAATATTGAAAAATATACTTTTTCCAGTACGGTACATTCAACTTCCACAATTCCCTCAAACTCTTCACCTTCCGTGTCTGAGTTACGGTAAACAGCTGGGCAATTTCGGCATCAAGCATGCCCGGATCCCTCTCACACCGGATTAAAAGGCGTTTAAAGTGCATTCAGCAGAATAAAACAATCGGATGAGTTAAAATTTAACCAACTCATTCACAGTAACTATTAACATTGTTAAGCTGTTAAACATCAAATATTGAACAATACACTTACATTTCCAGTTCATTCAACTTCCACAAATCCATCAAACTCTTCACCTTCAGTGTCTGAGTTAAACAGCTGGGCAATTTCGGCATCAAGCATGCCCGGATCCCTCTCATCATTATCTGAATCAGTCTCGTTGCTGTTACTTAGCTGTTCAGTGATTATTCCAGCCTTCGTGAAAGCTCGGACGACACTTGAGACTGATACCTTAGCCCAAGCAGCCACGATCCATTGGCAGATAGTGGCGTAACTCGCTCGGCGTTGCCTCCCTGTCTTGGTGAATGTGTGTTCGCCTTCTGTCATCCAATGCTCCCACGCAGCTCGTAATTTAACTTTAAACGACCTGTTGATACCAATATCTAGTGGTTGGAGTTCTTTGGTTAATCCACCCGCAATGACGGCAAGCTCCAAATTAGTTTGCTTCACTTGGGTTTTGATAGCCTCGGTGAGATGGGCGCGCATGGAGTCATAGATCAAAAGAGACGGAGATTTGTGGAAAAAGCCATCCGGTCTCTTGACATAAACTTCCCTCAGCCACTCGCTCATTTTCTCTTCATCCATCCAGCCCTTTGAGTTAGCCTTGACGATGACGCCGGCTGGAAACTTTTCTTTTGGCAAAGTCTTCCTCTTGAAAATGACCATGGGTGGTAGTTTCTGGCCATTAGCTTGGCAGCCCAGAACTACAGTGAAGGATGACTTCTCGTTCCCTGCGGTGCGTATAGATACCGTACTGGTCCCTGTTTTCTCGACAGTACGGTTCACGGGGATGTCAAAGGTGAGGGGGACCTCGTCCATGTTAGTGATGTGTTCTGGCCGGATCTTCTTTTCAGTGATCTTATTCTGGCAGTACGTGCGGAAAATGGCCAACTTTTCTTTGTAATCGTTTGGCAGTTGCTGTGAGACAGTAGTTCTTGTGCGGATTGAGAGATTATGCCTTTTCATAAAACGGAAGCACCAAGAAGGTCCCCCTCGAAAGTCTTGATCTGCATGTCACGTGCTACCGCTGTTGCCTTGAGTCGAATAGAGACTGTAGAGACACTTCTACCTGCTGTTCTCTGTTCAATAACCCACTGTTCAATTTAAGATAAGATAAGATAAGATAACCTTTATTAGTCCCACACGTGGGAAATTTGTTTTGTCACAGCAGGAAGTGGACAGTGCAAAAGTTATGAGGCAAAAATTAGAATACAATAAGAATAAATACAGTACACAACTGTACAGAATAGAATAAAATACTATATACAGTAGAATAAAATAAAATAAATATACAATAAGATAAAAATAGAATACAAATACAAATACTATATACAACTGAGTAAAAATACAACGATGACAGAAAGGATTATTGCACTTAGTATTATTGCATATGTATGGATGTGTGTGCTTGATCAGTTAAAGTCTTTATTATGGAGTCTGACAGCAGTGGGGAGGAAAGATGATGATAATTGATAATTTTGTCCTCTAACTGCGGCCATCGCGCCTTGTTCCCTCGGAAACTCCTTTTGGTCTTCTTTACTTGTTTTAGGTCATCTTTTTGCTTCCTCCATGGACTCATTAATGCCAAATTGTCTCGCAGCTGCTCTATTTCCATTCTCTTCTGCATAACTAATTGCTCAAAGTTTAAAATCAGCTTCGTAAGCGTGTCTCTTCACGGGTGCCATTTTGGAGTCGTTATACACACACACACACACACAACACGGTAATGTTGTGTTGAAGCACAGTACGTATTACTCCGCGAGGCTCCTGGCAACGGTAACCGTAATGCTCCAAAAAGTGGCACTAAAAAATCTTTTTTTGACAGATTTTTGAGCATAGTGTGCCACATAAAACCAGTTCGAGGTCAGTAAGCACAAAACAAAATTCATACATAAGGCGCACCAGATTATAAGGCGCACTGTTGATTTTTGTGAAGATTTAAGGATTTTACGTGCGCCTTATAGTGCGGTAAATACGGTACAGTCAAGTGAACTAAAGTTAACAATGATGATAACAATGTTTTACTTTGTGTGCAAAGTAAAAAATTTGTTTTTAGTGCAAACAAAAAGATTCCCCAAAAATGCTTCAAACTCTACTGCTGATGGCAAAGAGGCTAGCTCTGTTAGCTCATGCAAAAGTTAAGCTGACAGGAAAAGTGCCAGCGGCAGAAAGTGGCAATTGAAAAATGTTGATAAAGATCCTTGTTGCCATGCCTACTGCGTGATGCCAGAAAAGTAGCAGAGACTTGGATTTCCTTTTTATTGGATAATGGGTCAGACTCAGGATATGGTGCATCATCTTCTGAACATTGTCATCATTTACTCCATCACTTAAAGTGAAGAATACATCTGGAACATGTCATGATCTGTCACAGACTACACAGACATAACATAAACCAAGAGAGCTTGGAATAGAAAATTATCTGCAATAAAAAAAAAGACACTCACATTAACATAATGCACCAAGTTCTCCTGCTCGTTGACTTTGTAGGTCTTTATGCCGTACTCTTTGGCCAGACGGAGGATGCGGTTCTGTGTCGGTCCAATGTAGGCACCGCCTAGATCAACCCACTTTGCCTCCTTATTCTAAAAGACACATACTCACAATTAGATCATGACAAAAAAGAAAGAAATGTCACAGATATTTCTGAAAAGGCTAACTGATCTATGCTTGCACTTCTACGCTCATAAATGACTTGAATATAAATGTCATTTTTTTTCTGTATGCCCATTAAAAGAAATAGATACACTATCTTGGTTGTAAAATTAAAAAGGCTGGAAAGCATTTATATTACTGTTACTGATTGTCTCTTTTATGAGCCGCTCCTACAGTAGTATTGACACTCTTTGCCTTACCTGCACAGTGAAGGTACGACCACCAACCCGGTCTCTGGCTTCCAACACTACAGGATCGAGCCCACTGGCTTTCAACAGCTTTGCAGCACTCAAACCTGCAGAAGGACAGAGACACCAACAGGACTTAAACATAAGGATTCAAGCAATATATGTGCTTTCTGTACTTGTAAAAAAAGCAATAGCAAAAGGCACACAGGGATTTTAAAGGTCTTTTAAAATAAATGACAAAAAAGGCTTCCAAAAATCCCCTTCTCAAAGAAAAACATTGTTTTTGCGCTCTATTAGATCACTCAAAACCAGATCAAGAGGATCGTTTGGAAAATCTGATAAGAAAGACAAAGATTTGAACTTCTTTGTTTATTTTTAAAGTAAATCTGGTTTCTCTTATGCTAGTTAGGACACTGTTATACCATCAACAGGTATTCCCACTTTAATTGTTTTCCGTTGTGCATTTACACTGATTAGCTTTTTGGTAGGCATGCAACTCTTAAATAAAATTACATAACATTTGCTTTTCAAATGAACTGAGAGAGCTCTGGGGAAAAAAATAGAGGGGGGCAGGGGGGATTGAGGTTCTCAACAAATCACAAACCAGCCAACCAGCTGATCATGTGGGGAGGAAGAGCTAACAAGTAAAGCACTGAGCACTGGCTCACCAACCACAGAGTATACAGTAGATAAACAGCTTGTCATACACTGACCTCTGGCATATGGAGTATGGGTATGTCACAGGTTTTGCTGTGAGACTGGGCGGGGCAGACATCTCCGAAATCATCGGAGCACTTTTGCAAATAGGCTCGATCTTGACAAACCGACCAGATATCTGAAGATTAAACCTCTACATTTTCGGCTAAAAAAATATTTAAACTGTATTCGGTGACATACAAACAGGGTATTTAAAGGCAAGTTCAGTTAGTTAGAGAAATGTCCAATAAAAAGACTGGCCACCAGGCCAAAGCAATGGTTTTTACTCGAACACCATTAACCCCACCCCCTGAGTTTGATGGGTGAGGTTGGCAGATAAAAGTAATTCATGAAGAGAGCCGCAGGGTCAGGACTGTCAAAATGAATTAAATAAATACATCATTAAATAATTGATTAAATGTGTTGATAATTAAATACAATTTGAAATAAATAAACACATAATTTATTCAATGTTTTAAATGAAATTAATGGGCATTTAATTAATTATTTAAACATTTATTTAATTAATTAATTTAAATTTTAATTAATTAATGACAAATTTAATTATTTATTTAATAACGTATTTCATTCATTTATTTCCTCACTCCTGGCCCTCCACACAGCTCACGTCCTCTTATGTAACACAAAGTATGCGCTGGTTGATTAGCTGTTACTCAACTTGCTCTGCTGTTGCTGCGGTGATACAGAGGTGAAAGAGCTGGAGAGAGGAGGAGAGGGGAGGTAGCCTCACGGAAGAAGAAGAAAAACACTACGAATAATGAAAAACTCTCCGTCACTCTGCACGCACGCACGCACGCACACACACACACACACACACACAGCTTCTTCCACTGTGGAAGCTCTGTTCGAAGCTTTGGCTTAAATCAGTTTATTTGCTCAGCTCGTCCGCACAGCCTGCACACCAAACTAAAGTTTTCTAACGTGCAGCCTACCTGATATGCCCGCGCCGACCACTATAACGTCGTAGGTGTTGCTGGGTGCAGTCATGTTGCTGGGTGGTGTGTCTTCTTTCCCCTCTTGGCCGTGTCAGCTCCGGATCCAGATATGCACCCTACCGAACGTAGGGTGCGTATCTGGATTAAAAAGCGCCGGGCAAGCCCACTCCCTGCAGAGACCGCCCACCCATAGTAAAGCCCTACCCTGTGGGCATGGAGGGCCATTAGGAAAAAACATTTTATGGAATACTACTACTACTACTAATAATAATAATAATAATAATACCTGGGTTTTTTTTTCATCACCCGACGACAGCTCTTCTCCAGTACTCTGCTACGGATCTTTTGCGGCTCCGTTTTTGCCTGGCTGTCTCTCCACCTGTGGCTCTATACTTCTACCCGGTGTTCCAGATCTACTGGCGTTTAGATCAACTGGCGTTAGTCGAACAGATGTGTGGCAGACTTGCATTTCAGGAGCTGCTACCGACAAACCAGGAAAAAACGCCAAATGTGTCATCTGTGACACTTGTGAGGTTATCTCAAACACACTCCGCCAGTCTTGATGCTGTTGAACAACAAAATGTTTAAAAATATCGCGAGTTTACCTGGTGATATTCTCATGCGCGACGCGAAAACAACAAACAATTAACACCACGCCGATGTTGTCCACAGGACAGCAAGAGTAAACGATCGGGGGAATCTTGTCGTCGTTATCGTTCCCCTCGCACGTGTTATTACTCCGATTTCAGCGATTTTGCTTCACAACTAAAGCGAGCAGTTTACTTTGTGCGCACTTAAATGGACTCGAATCTACCAGCGCCACCTCTGGTCAAGTACCACAGCCTACAGCCAGATCAACTTGTGACACACATCTGCAGCACGTTTGAATTCGTTTCATGCACAACACATTTGTACCTTTCAACTGTGTCTGTTTGTGCGTCATGCAAATAAACCTTTGAACTGAATGAAATGATATCATGTACTTATTTTTGGCCTACATCAGTAAGAAATGCCAAATTATATACACAAAATCATAGAAATCACCACTCCAATTGGTCATCATGATTTTAATATTTTCTTTTTCCATAACAGTGAAATACGCCTTGGACAACTATGACACATGAATATTTCATTAGTGTTGTCACATCACATCCTGTAAGCATCATCTGCCTGTGTCTTTTTCCTGGAAATGAATATTTTCAGCCAATATAGGCAATCCATCAACATGACTGGAGAGTTAACTCTCCACACTTGTACAGACTGTATATAACTACCAATTGGTAGTTATATACAGTCTGTACAAGTGTGGTTAATGCAATAAACATTTGTAAGGAGGTGGCAGTTACTGTGAATTTACAGCAGTTACACAGTGATCAGTAATAAACAGAGCCAGTGAGAGTGAGTGGATATAACAGAGTCAGTAACTCAGGTGTGTCGATTGGTTTGTCATCTGTTTTTGAGGCTGGAGGAGACGTAGAAATCGTTTGTCTTAAATCTAAGTTAGGAAGATTCATGTTTTAAAACAAGCACTTTTTGTCAGAAATGCAAGAAGTACATCTACAGAAAGCACAGTTACATTCTGTCCATCATGTGGACAAAATTGAAAATGTTGAACATTGAAAAACTGAGAACATCAGGCAAGTTCAAAAGAAATGTGTTTGTAAGAACGAAACCTCGACTAAATTGTTCCTACAAATAGTTATGGAAAGTCAAACTGTGTTGTATGTCTAAATGTTTATCTAATGGAAAGTAAAGTTGCTTTTGTTTTATTGCAGTTTTTTGTTTTTTGTTTTGCCTGTCCCGTTTGGCTCTTTTGCCATCAGAATTGTTGTCTAAAGGCAAAGAAAGATGCCCAACGGATTTACTTTACCAAATTGACCATCCCAGCCTTGCCGTAATGGTCCATTTGATTCACCTTCTATTGTTTATTTTATTTTCACTTACTGAATACGGGACAGACTTGACTGGGGGAAAGAAGGGGAGAAAGAAAGAGGGAAAGAGAAACAGCTGAGAAGAGGGACGGGGGAGAAGGGCAAAAAACATAAACCAACAGAACGGGCAGAGAAAAAAAAATGCATATATCGATCACCTGGATCACCTGCTGAGAAAGAAAAAAGAAAACAAGCAGAACAGAACAAGAGTAATAGAATAAACAACATCACAATGATATATGGGAATATGACAGTAAATACTAAATATTAAACATTATTGTGCAGCACATAAGATCAACAGAACACAGTGTGCTTTGAGGTAGGAGCCAAAAAGGGTGTAGTTTGTGGGTGTGATCACCCGTGTGTACACCTGTGAGCATGGACGCGCTTGTTTTTTTTTTAAAAAAAGGTTCCTTCATGTAATGATCTGCTAGAGGGTGTGGGGGGGCCACAGCCCCGTCCTCCAGGGCATGAAGCAGGTATGGAGGAGATCAAAACTCCAGACATCCAGAGGCCCCCAGAACACAAGAGACCAAGGAAGACCAACAGAGGGGCAGCCGCGCCACTGTCCCAGAAAGAGCTGAGGAGAGTCTCAGATGAGGGCTCACTCAGCAGCCGCGGATCAGAAGCCAGGGGGGAGTTGCAGTGACGCGCCCGTGAGCTCCGCCGGCAGCCAGCCGTGCCTGAGTGACCGAGACCCAGGCCGAGAGGCCGGGGGCACCCAACCTCCGAAGTGGCCCCAGCGAGCCCCAGGCTCCAGGCCCCGATAAGCGGCCGCTAAGGAGTGAGCCGGTGTGTACCTGGACGCCCATCCCCGGACACAAAGAACCACCAACGCACCGACACCTGAGGGAGTCCGCCACTGGCAGGGGAAGTGGTGGTAGGGGGAGATAGGCCTCCAAACCTTGGAGGGCCTGAGATGTCCCCAGAGAGGTGGCGCCTGACACCCAACCTGACATATAGACACAGACCATACAGGCATACACATATACAAACATCCATTCCCACCCTCATGCTCTCATATGCAATTACTCCACACTCAACCAAAGTGGAGACAGACATAAAGAGACGCTGTACACACGATCACACTCCCCAAGCGTACTCTACGAACCGGGTCTAGGTACCCTTGCCCCTGGAGGGGGGAACTGCACCCAGACCCAGGTGGTGTTACCCTTTTCCCTGCGGTGGGGGGAGGCAGACCGCCCCGACTCCGCAGCAGCAGGGAGGCCCCACACTCCAGACCGCAGTCGGACGGCCAACTCCTCCTCCTAGCCCCCCCGCTCCAGCAGGCCGCAGAGAATGGGGGGTTATTATTGCAGTTTTTTGACAACTCTGAGTGGATTTACACAGTACAGGTCAAAATGACCCGCAACAGAGCTGGCTCTATCACCACGTTTGAACTTGTTTAATGCACAATACATTTGTAACTGTCATTGTTTTCAGTTTTTTCTTAAAAAAACTGTTTAATTACATGAAATGCAATTTTGCTTATTTTGATCTTATCATACACTTGAAGATTCCGAAATCAGCACTCCTTTTGTTTAGATCATTTTCACAGCAAAGTTCACTGCGGATGTGCCACAATTTAAATCCCATTCTTCAAGTCTCTATCCTGTTTCTGCTGGTGTGCCCCAGGGTTCAGTATTAGGGCCCCTTTTATTCATTCTTTATATGCTTCCTCTTGGTCATATATTCTGAAAATATAATATAAATTTTCACTGTTATGCCGATGACACCCAGCTCTACATTTCTTCTAAACCCAATTCATCCCTCCCACCTCCCTCCCTCTCAGACTGTCTTATTGAGATTAGATCCTGGTTCTCCTCCAATTTCCTCAAACTTAACAGTAATAAAACTGAAGCTTTACTTGTTTGTACACCATCTATCTTAACCAAATCCCACAGTTTTTCCATTAACATTGAAAATTCTCCTACCCTTCCCTCCCCTCAGGCTAAGAGTTTGGGTGTCATACTTGATAATACTCTTTCATTCCAGTCTCACATTAATTACATAACACGGTCTGCTTACTTCCACTTACGTAATATTAACAGACTCCGTCCCTTCCTTACTCCCCATGCTGCTGCCATCCTTGTCCATAGTCTTATTACGTCCCGTATTGATTACTGCAATTCCCTCCTATTGGGTCCCCCTAAAAGGTCCCTTCATAAACTCCAACTTCTTCATAATTCTGCAGCTTGGGTCATAACTCGTACTCTGTTAAGAGCTCATATTACCCCAGTTCTTCAGCAACTTCACTGGTTGCCCATAGAAGCCAGGATAAATTTTAAGATCTTACTTCTTACATACAAGTGTATCCATAAATCTGCTCCTTTATATTTGTGTGACCTGCTCCATATCACCACTGTTTCCCGCCCTCTCAGATCATCATCTGCTCTTCATCTTACTGTTCCGTCCTCACACCTTATTACTATGGGGAACAGAGCTTTCAGTCGCTCTGCTCCTCGGCTCTGGAACTCTCTTCCTCCAGCCATAAGAAATATTGACTCCCTCTCCGTATTTAAGTCACAGCTCAAAACACATCTGTTTAAACTGGTTCATTCGCTTTAGTGCTGATTTTATCTGTTGTCAAGTTCTGCTTTGCAATTTTAACTTATTTTATGTATTTTATGACTATTGTTCCTTTTATTCATTTTGTTCTTTGTAAGGTGACCTTGGGTTTCTGAAAGGCGCCCTCAAATAAAATGCATTATTATTATAATAATAATAATTATTAATATTATTAATAATATTAATAATAATAACAATAATATTTTTAAACTTACTATTGACTCAAATTTTACTAAGAAAATGAAATACACAAAAACACAATTCATTCATCCACGTATAATAATAATTCATTAATAATTCATTCATTGTCTTTTTCTCCTTTGTACTTTTGTTTTAATCCATCCATTTATTTATTTATTTTTGGCTCTGTGCAAATTTTAGGAAGTCCCATGGCCTGTAGGGAGTTTACTCGTAACTTTTTTTAATGAATTTGCATTATTTCTAAAAGCATACATATATTTACTACATTTACTACAGAGTCCTCTCCCCACTCCCCTACCTCCCTCGCTTCCCCCCCTTCCTGACACCATGACACCCCCCTCCTCCAATCCCTCTCTCAGCAGCAAGACATCTCCCCCCCTCCCCTCCTCCCCAACATCTCCCAGTGTCACAGTGGATCAGGTCAGGAGACAACTGAGGAAGCTTCGCCCCAGAAAGGCAGCAGGCCCAGACAAGGTGTGTCCTAGGATGCTAAAGGCATGTGCTGCTGAACTTGGGGAGCCGCTACAACGAGTCTTCAATCTCAGTCTGCGACTGGGGAGAGTGCCCGCCCTATGGAAGTCCCCAAAAGGAACCGGCCCAATGAGCTGAATGACTTCCGACCGGTAGCACTGACGTCACATCTTATGAAGACTCTAGAGCGGCTCTTCCTCAACCTCCTCCGACCACAGGTACAACATGCCCAGGACCCACTACAGTTCGCCTACAAGGCGGGTGTCGGAGTGGAGGATGCCATCCTGTACCTCCTGCATAGAGCCCACTCACACCTGGATGGGGGAAAAGGCATGGTCAGGATCCTGTTTCTTGACTTCTCCAGTGCCTTTAATACCATCTGGCCCTGTATGCTTCAGGAAAAACTGAACAGGATGGAGGTGGACCCCTGCCTGGTGGCTTGGATCTCCGACTACCTCACCGACAGACCACAGTACGTCAGGCTGAAGGACATCACGTCTGACACAGTGGTCAGCAGCACAGGAGCACCACAGGGAACTGTGCTGTCCCCTCTTCTCTTCACCCTGTACACCTCTGACTTCTGCTACAACTCTGAATTATGTCACATTCAGAAGTTTGCAGATGACACGGCCATCATGGGGTGTATCTGGGATGATCAGGAAGAGGAGTACAGAAGTCTGGTGAGGAACTTTGTCGCATGGAGTCGCACAAACCACCTGCAACTCAACACCTCAAAGACCAAGGAACTGGTTGTGGATTTCGGGAGGTCCAGACCAGGTCCACTGCCAGTTCAGATAGAGGGGGAGGAGGTGGAGGTGGTCAACACATACAAGTACCTCGGGCTGTGGGTGGACAATAAACTGGACTGGTCATGCAACATGCAGAACCTGTATAAAAAAGGCCAAAGCCGACTGTACTTCCTCAGGAGGCTGAGGTCTTTTAACATCTGCAGGAAGTTCCTGAGGATGTTTTACCAGTCAGTGGTCGCAGGAGTCCTTTTCTATGCTGTGGTGTGCTGGGGGACCAGCACAGCAAAGAGGGACTCATCCAGACTGGAGAAACTAATCAGGAAGGCTGGCTCTGTGGTCGGCATGAAGCTGGACACTCTGGTGACAGTGGCAGAGAAGAGGACCTTAAAGAAACTGATGGACATTATGAACAATGCCGGGCATCCTCTGCACACGGTCGTAAACAATCAGAGGAGCCTATTCAGCGACAGGCTGCTTCTCCCAAAGTCAAAAACCAACAGACTTAAAAACTCCTTTGTCCCACACAACATCAGACTGTTTAACTCCTCACTGGAGGGGAGAGGGAGGAGAAACAGGGGGACAAGGGAGGGCGGGAACAACTGAGTTGTAGGGGCTTTTCTACACGGTGCAATATTTGCAATATTTGTTTTTTGTTTTTTGTCTCTTTCTTATATTTGACTGTGCAATAATCACTGTGCAATATACTCACTCAAATGAGCAATCCTATTTATCCATATTGTATATTCTGTATCTATATATGTGTATATATGGTGCATTTATGCTTATATCCTTACTCTCATTCCCCTTAATGTATCTGTAACATGCAACTTCTTTTGGTGCTTTGCTACTGGAAACTGAATTTCCCGGAGGAACCCACCCGAGGGATTAATAAAGTTTCATCTAATCTAATCTAATCTAATCATATATACGTATATTGTTAAATATCCCAATTCTTTGATCTTTGGGCTGAAGGAAGAACAACACTCTGTGTTTATGCTCAATGACAATCACTTTAACCAACACAATTGTCATTATTCCATACAAACACTTTGAGCATTACATCCGGACGGTAGTTTTGCACAGGAGGGTGTCCGGCAAAATCTCGAAGTGTCTGACTGTTTCTCACATTCTTATAGCTTCAGACCCCCTCCAAGCATTCACATTCTTTCTCTCTCTCAATGAGTCTAAGTTAGGACCTTGGCTTCCTGTGCAGTATGTTTTGTTCTTTCTAATCAGACAAATAAGGCCATGATTCTCTGCAAACAGTATTTCTTATAAATCAGCAGTATAATGCATCATAAAACAGAAAATGTACTTGGGGATTTTCATAGCTCAGCATCCAACATCAAAATCCACCGGGGCAGTTCCTTCAGCACACATTGACACACAGAAATTAACAATAGGTGCCTGCTGGTCCCTCTCTAGTCTAAACAACAGTGTTTCAGTAGCTTTCCACTAGAAGATGGTCCCCTGTTATCTACTTTCTCCCAGGCAAGCGTGAGCGAGAGTCTACAGCATTCTACCCCCCAAGGACACATAGTCTAATGCCTTTATTTCAGGGCCGTGTCCACTTAATACTACACTACATGGTTATATGCCATTTTAGTTAATATAAAGCATAGAATTGAGGCACTTCAAATAATTTAATCCCAACAATATATACAAAAAAACTTCAATTTTAAAGTGTTTATTTATCGGATAAAATAAGTTATTACTGTTCTGTCACCGTTATTATTGTCAGGGGTGTCCAAATCCACAAGCTAAGAAGTACAGAACAGAAACCAAAACACTAGTAGCCACGAACCAAGAAGAAAGCAGACAAATAAACAATAATGCAAAATCAAAACACTGGGCCACAGGCCCAGGACTGTAACAAATGCAGTCCAATACAGCATCAGCAGTAACTCTCTGATCACGCAGTGTGAATTGTGTTCTTGTAACGTATCAGTGATCCTGTATTCTTTCTTTTAAAATCATTAAAATTCCTCATTGTGTGGCAGTATACCCGATGAAAACAGTGCCTGTATTCTTAAAGCATCTGAAGACTGGGTTAGGTTAGATTTGTTAGTACTTCTGACTACTTATTTTGGCCTAAGAATAGAGTCATTTATTTTAATATTATAACAGCTCCTAGGGAAGCAATTTAATCAGTCAGCGGCTCCTTGGCATTGTGATGTTTTAGAAAAAATCCAACACTAAATTATTTTCCTGAAAATACCTGTTACATTAAATGATGTGTATTTGTGGAGAATGCTGTGCTGGTGGCTGTATGAATGTGGTGGACAGGCGAGGGACTACAAAGCACTACAGACCGAAGGAGTCGGTGGGAATGTGACCATGACATAGCAGGAAGTGTTTTAATCTCCAAAACATGTCTGTAATATTTGATATGCAGGATAAGCTCCAGCTATATCCTCAATCTTTAATGTTCACTATGCACTGCTTCAGTGGGAAACAGGTGCGCACAGTGTGGTGTTTTGTCAGCAGAGCAGCAGAGGCCCAACATGAGTTTGGTAACAAAGCCTTCAAAAGTCAAAGAATGCTGACAAAGGGACCAGACAAAGAACGATTCAGAAGACCCCTATGAGAAGACCACCAAGGGAACAGTTCACCCTGCCTGGGATAGGGTTACTGGGGCTCCGCCCCGGAGGCAGGCCCAGGGAAGGTGCCTGAGGGCGAGCGTCTGGTGACCAGGCCTTAGTCCATGGGGCCTGGCCAGGTACAGCCCGAAAAAGGGACATGGGCCCATCTTCCTGCAGGCCTGCCACCCAAAGGAGGCACCGTAGGGGTCGGGTGCATTGTGAGCAGAGCGCAGCCAGGAGTGGAGGCCCTGGCTGATTGAGCCTCAGCAACCAAGACTGGCAACTGGAACATGGAATGTCACCTCTGGTGTGGAAGGAGCCTGAGTTAGTGCGTGAGGTTGAGAGGTACCGGCTAGATATAGTTGGGCTTACCTCAGTGCACGCCTCTGGAGCCAGCCTCCTGGAAAGGGGCTGGACTCTGCTGGAGGTTGCTCTACCTGGGGACTTTGTTGTCCTACTGAGAGACTTTAATGCTAATTTGGGCAACAACAGTGAGACCTGCAGGGGTTTGATAGCGAGGAACGACTTCCCGGATCTGAACCTGAGTGGTGTTTTTTGTTGTTGGACTTCTGTGCAAACCGCAGTTTGGCCATAACCAACACAATGTTTGAACATAAGAATGTCCATAAGTGCACATGGCACCAGGACGCTCTGGGCCACAGGTCGATGATCAATTTTGTAGTCATATCACTAGACCTGCGGCGAAATATTCTGGACACTCAAGCCTAAACATATAGTGAGGGTGTGTGGGGAAAGCCTAGCAGAGATCCCAGTCCTTGAGGTCTTCAGCGCACACCTCTGGAGCTTCAACAGCATTCTGAGGGAGATGTGTGTTTTGGACTTGGAGAAGGCATTAAACTGTGTCCCTTGGAGTGTCCTGTGGAGGGTGCTCCGGGAGAATGGGGTGTTTGGCCCATTAGATCCTCATACAACCGTTGCAAGAGCTTGGTCCACATAGCCGGTAATAAGTGGATTTGTTCCTGGTGGGTGATGGGCTCCACTAGGGCTGCCCTTTGTCACCGATTCTGTTCATAATTTTTATGGACAGAATTTCTAGGCGTAGCCAAGTCGGGGAAAGCTTTCACTTGGGTGGTCTCAGAATCTCATCTCTGCTTTTCGCAGATAATGTGGTTCTGTTGGCTTCATCAGGTGATGGCCTCCAGTCTGCACTGCAATAGTTTGCAGCCGAGTGTGAGGCCGTGGGAATGAGAATCAGCACCTCCAGACTCGAGGCTTTGGTCCTCTGCTGAAAAAGGGTGGAGTGCCCACTCCGGGTCAGGGATGAGTTCCTGCCCCGGTGGAGGAGTTTAAGTATCTCGGAGTCTTGTTCATGAATGACGGGAGAAGGGAGCGGGAGATTGACAGACGAATTGGTGCTGCAGTGATGCAGACGCTTAACCAGTCTGTTGTGGTAAAAAAGAGAGCTGAGTGTAAAAGCGAAGCTCTCAATTTTCCGGTGGATCTACGTCCTCGCCCTCACTTATGGTCACGAGCTGTGGGTGGTGAGCTAAAGAACGAGATTGCAGACACAAGCCGCAGAAATGAGCTTCCTCCGAAGGGTGGCTCGCCTCTCCTTTAGAGATAGGGTGAGAAGTTCAGCCATCCAGGAGGGGCTCAGAGTAGAGCCGCTGCTCCTCCACATCGAAAGGAGACAGCTGAGGTGGATTGGGCATCTGATAAGGATGCCTCCTGAGCGAGGTGTTCTTGGCATGTCCCACTGGGAGGAGGCCCCGGGGCAGGCCCAGGACACACTGGAGAGATATATGATCTGATGACTCATCGTCTATCGCCTCTGTCAGTGCGCCCCAGGGTGGCTGTGGCTACAATGTAGCTTGCCATCACCAGTGTGTGAATGTGTGTGTGAATGGGTGGATGACTGGATATGTAAAGCGCTTTGGGGTCCTTAGGGACTAGTAAAGCGCTATATACAGTGGGGCAAAAAAGTATTTAGTCAGCCACCGATTGTGCAAGTTCCCCCACCTAAAATGATGACAGAGGTCAGTAATTTGCACCAGAGGTACACTTCAACTGTGAGAGACAGAATGTGAAAAAAAAAAATCCATGAATCCACATGGTAGGATTTGTAAAGAATTTATTCGTAAATCAGGGTGGAAAATAAGTATTTAGTCAATAACAAAAATACAACTCAATACTTTGTAACATAACCTTTGTTGGCAATAACAGAGGTCAAACGTTTACTATAGGTCTTTACCAGGTTTGCACACACAGTAGCTGGTATTTTGGCCCATTCCTCCATGCAGATCTTCTCGAGAGCAGTGATGTTTTGGGGCTGTCGCCGAGCAACACGGACTTTCAACTCCCGCCACAGATTTTCTATGGGGTTGAGGTCTGGAGACTGGCTAGGCCACTCCAGGACTTTCAAATGCTTCTTACGGAGCCACTCCTTTGTTGCCCGGGTGGTGTGTTTTGCATCATTGTCATGTTGGAAGACCCAGCCTCGTTTCATCTTCAAAGTTCTCACTGATGGAAGGAGGTTTTGGCTCAAAATCTCACGATACATGGCCCCATTCATTCTGTCCTTAACACGGATCAGTCGTCCTGTCCCCTTGGCAGAAAAACAGCCCCATAGCATGATGTTTCCACCCCCATGCTTCACAGTAGGTATGGTGTTCTTGGGATGCAACTCAGTATTCTTCTTCCTCCAAACACGACGAGTTGAGTTTATACCAAAAAGTTCTACTTTGGTTTCATCTGACCACATGACATTCTCCCAATCCTCTGCTGTATCATCCATGTGCTCTCTGGCAAACTTCAGATGGGCCTGGACATGCACTGGCTTCAGCAGCGGAACACGTCTGGCACTGCGGGATTTGATTCCCTGCCGTTGTAGTGTGTTACTGATGGTGACCTTTGTTACTTTGGTCCCAGCTCTCTGCAGGTCATTCACCAGGTCCCCCCGTGTGGTTCTGGGATCTTTGCTCACCGTTCTCATGATCATTTTGACCCCACGGGATGAGATCTTGCGTGGAGCCCCAGATCGAGGGAGATTATCAGTGGTCTTGTATGTCTTCCATTTTCTGATGATTGCTCCCACAGTTGATTTTTTCACACCAAGCTGCTTGCCTATTGTAGATTCACTCTTCCCAGTCTGGTGCAGGTCTACAATACTTTTCCTGGTGTCCTTCGAAAGCTCTTTGGTCTTGGCCATGGCGGAGTTTGGAGTCTGACTGTTTGAGGCTGTGGACAGGTGTCTTTTATACAGATGATGGGTTCAAACAGGTGCCATTCAGGGCTGTGCAGAGAGGTTTAAAGGGGCGGGTGCTCAAAGTTAAAAAGGGGCACATTGAACCAGGCTGAATAACAACAACACACATTCATCAAGAATCTAATATGGGCAACAAGGCAAAGCAAACGTAGCCGATGCTTTACCTGATGGGTACAATGTTGCTGTTGAGGGGTTGCTGTGGATAGTGCTGGAGGGCAGGGCTGTGTTGATCTGAGACTGAAAACATTAAAAAGTCCATAGGAGAGATGGTAGCTGATTAAACAAGTGTCATGAAATAATAACAAAATGCAAAGATTGGTGACAGCACTTGGAACCATAAGGCAACAAAAAACTGTGAGAAATAATTTAGGCTCTGCCTGTGACTCACTCTTTGCTTCTCTTCTTCCTTCCATCCCATCATTTCATATATCATTCTCCACTTGCTGTCTATCTGAGAACAAGGCACAACTTGCTATTGCAATAAACTATAATCTAATTATCCACACCTAACAACTCTTGCACTTAATCTATAATAAAATGATGACAGAAAAATGTTATAGCACTGCCTTTAGTAGCCTCACACAGCTCCTACTGTTTCCTCCTCATGTCCTTACCAGGCATGTCTGGACAATATTATATCATGAGTAATATTTTTTTTAAAAATCCATCTAAATAAAACACACACATGCACGCACACACAATGACATTTTAGACCTTCTTCAGAATACTGTATATACTATGGGCATCACTGTGCTGATCCAGAATCCTTACATTATTATTTATTACTAGAGCTACAATAATAAAGCAATGAGTAGGGGGAAGTAATAAATATGAAATAATGTCATTATGATGATTCCATTTGTTTCACTATCCACTCTGTGCAGGGAGAAAGCTTATTACATTTTTAAACTGTAGAGATACAATAATCTTACTGCTGTAAAATCCAAATTTTGTCTTATTTAAAATATAAATCTAATATAATCTGCTTCTTAATGTATGTTCTTTAAAATACAGCGTGTGTTTTTAATATATTATAATTATAATAATGCATAATTATGTGGACATGCATATTAGATCGTTTTTTAGTGAAATATAATCCCTCCAGAAAGGCAGGAAAAGCCCGGAAACTTACTTTAAAACTAAATATGTTTCTAAATACTTTAAAACTAAACATGTTCCCTAAAACGGTGACAGAGCTACAGACCCATGACAGCCTTACACAGGTAGCCAGCAGCTATGACCAGCACTACTTGTGCAGTTAATAAAAGGACAGGTAATGTTTGTCGCGCTGTTGCACACACAGCACGCTCGTTTGTTTCAGTTCGTGAGTTGCAACAAGACAGCTTACCAACGTGTACGTAATAAGCTAATACTCCTGTGTGCTACACACTACAGTGCACGCTGTACACCTACTTACTGGTTTTGTCGCATCAGTCTGTGTCTCTGAGTTAACTTGTGTTTCTCCTACAGCTCCGGACCGGAAAAAATGCGCGTGCTCTTTGTGAGCTCGTTCCCGGCTCGTAACCAGCGCGTTCTGCCGTCAAGGGCGATCATTGGTGATCATGTGACTGATGCAAGCCAGATCCTTTTATTTAGCAAAACTGTGATTAATAGTTAAATATTATTGTTGAGGGGCACAGACAAGACTCCGCACGCACACACACATTAAAGAAAAATTTTTTTTTTTTTTTTTAAAAAGCTGCCTCAACAAAATGGCACTTTGGGCACCCATCAGGAAAGGGGCGGGTGCTCAAGCCCCTCTAGCCCCCCTCTGCACGTGCCTGGTGCCATTCATACAGGTAACGAGTGGGGGACAGAAAAGCTTCATACAGAAGACGTTACAGGTCTGTGAGGGCCAGAGATTTTCCTTGTTTGAGGTGACCAAATACTTATTTTCCACCCTAATTTACGAATAAATTCTTTACAAATCCTACCATGTGGATTTGTAACCAATACGTCTACTCACCAAAGAATGAGTGAAGCAATATGGATAACAGCAGAGAACAATTTATTTAGGGTCTGATGGCAATTTACCATCGGTGTCCAGCACTTTAAAGGATTGGATGGACTGGAGCACATCTGTCCTTAACATACCCTCTTAAACATCAGCTTGACACTGATACATCAAAGGAAACTTAACAGACTCTAAGTGCAAATGTTTCAACCTGAACAACTTAAAACTTCTCTGGGATACAATGTAAATGAAGACAAGAAGAAGAAAAATATTTCCATCAATAATCACTTCTCCTAACCAGGAGACAAGTGAATATATTATGTAAAGAGTCCTTTTTCTCAGTCCTGGGGTTGTAACACCACAACCTCCTCAGTCCGTAATCAGAGAGTGTCTATTTGACAATAACCAAAATGTCTTTGGATAGTCTTTGTGAATGCAAAAAGAAAAGAAAAAAAACAATGATGTTAGCTGGGCAGCAAAGTAAAGAGAGTGTATGGCACTGAGTGCGGGCGTGTGTGTGAGTACTTCGGTCCAAATAATCAAGGTCCGGATGGATGAAGGGATGGCAGCCGCTTGTCCTTTTAATGGCACCAGCGAGATAGCACAGCAGTAAGGCGTCTGGCAGGAGAACGAACAATAGTCTTTTTTAAGGCTACTGCAGAAGGAGATATTCCCCGCTAGCTCACCCAAGCTTGCTCTCTGGCACAGCTACAAGCCACGTGAGCTCATAGCCCACATGTACTACCACAGTCGACTGTCGTAAAGCAGCCGCAAACCAATAGCAAGTAAAAAAAACAACTCAAAATCATTGAAGAACATTTTATAACACCCAATATAGATATATACATATATACTGAATATCACACAATATCAGATAACCAAATTAACACTGGGTTACAAATTCATGGATTTTTTTTTCACATTCTGTCTGTCACAGTTGAAGTGTACCTCTGGTGCAAATTACTGACCTCTGTCATCATTTTAAGTGGGGGAACTTGCACAATCGGTGGCTGACTAAATACTTTTTTGCCCCACTGTAAATACAGGCCATTTTACCATCGTCATCAGTGTTTTCCATGAAAGAATTTAAAATTTCAGTTTGATTGATTACTTTACGTCACTTCATTTTAAATGAGCTTTGGCACAGAAGAGATGGTGGTGTTTCTGGATCATGTTCACGTATGGCTTCTTCTCTGCACGGTAGAGCTTCAGCCTGTATTTGTGGGTGGTACAGTGAAATGTGTTCACAGCCGGTGATTTTCATGTGACAGTGAATTTCATGACAGAATCACATCTGTTTTCACTTCAGTTCACAGACATCCAATACTGATTGTCAGACTTGTCCCCTGCACACACAGATTTCTCCACATTCAATTTTATGTTGAGGAATATTATTCTGAATTGTTCCATAATTTGTACAGGCAGGTTTTTGCAGATTGGTAAACCTCCGTCCACCTTTGCTTCTGAGAAGCTCTGCTCCTCTGAAACGCTCGTTTTACACTCCAGTCATGTTACTGATCTGATGCTGTTTAACCTAACCTTCTTTTTAGCACTACCTACTTTTCCTGGCTTTTGTTGCCCCGTCTCAACTATTTTTAAACCAGGTGCTGCCATCAAAGTCAAAATGAGCTTTTATTTTTCTTAAAATGGCACACTGACTCAGCTTAAACATTTGATATGTCATATATGTTCTCTTGTTTGCAAATCATTGGATTCTGGTTTTATTTACAAATGACACAGTGTCCTTTTTGGAACTGCAGTTTTATTCTTCCTGGGCACATTGGGCATTGGACTAGCTTTTAATGATTTTTTCCCCACATTTTTCTTAACTATTACACCGCTGTTTTCACTCCGTTGGGCTGTAGCTCTGCTCTGAGTCGACATAATGACACACGACACCAGAATAAATCAGGTTAAGGCGAGTAAAAGATTTATTTCACATTTTGTTAAATATCACCAGCTTTGTATGAGGAATCAAAGACATCAAAGAGCAGGTCACAGGAATAGTTAAGAAGGCTCATATGCACAGAGGGACAAAGGAAGGGGGGGTATCTCCAGAAAAACCCCATAATGAATAACGCTGCATCACGTCTGCTGATGGTTTGTTGTGAGTGCTGTAGTTTGTTGTTGTTGTTTTTCGACAGGGTGGATGGAATTTGCTGGCTTTGTTTGTTCAGCCAACCATAAACTCAAACACTTTTAGTGATGGTTCAAAAAGTGACATTATTATTCAATCATTACTTCTAGAACTGCACATAAAACCTGCACTGGGACTGAGGGTCAGACGGGAGAGGGACACCACAACGAGGGAAGAAGCGCTGCAGGGACAACACGAAGCACACACGGACACAGAGATAAGCAGAGGGATCACCTCAACAGTCTGAGCTCTGATGCTGTGTTTTTACACCCGGCTTTACCTGAGTCAAGTTTGCAGTGAGGACATAACTCAGGTAAGGGGAACTTTTAAAATGAAAGGTTTTCGGATACACTTGAACACAATGCTGACCCCTGTTAATGAGCGCAGATGATGCCTTGAACCGATGACCTGGTCCAGCTGACCTCTCACCTCCGGAGCAGGCGGGGGAGGGAAAGAGGGATGAGGGCTGAGAGTGTCAGAGTCACAGGCACTTGCGATAAAATGACAAAAACGTTACAATTTCCATTAAGGCACAACAGATAAACTACACTCACAAACATCTTTGGGACAAGAACAGCATGATTCTTGTAGTGGGCATAAAGAGCTGCACACAGAGGACTGTGCAGCAGGTTGGCTTTCACATCTACACCCCCGACAAATGATTTTACCCGGACAAATGATTGCTGATGACACTGCTTGCTGAGCAGCCAGTACTTAAACCTTTGTTGCAGCGAGTCAGTTTTTCAGCAAGAATGTCATTTCTTTAAAGTTTCTCTAAAAGACAGTTTCCTTTTTCCTAAACAAATCAAAACAGTTGTTACAAGGACGCCTTAGAGCTGGTGGGATCGTGTTTATCTGAAGTGAGAATGTGAAAAGGTAAAAATACACAAGTGAAAAATGTGATTACCTTAGCAAAACCACCATGCATGTGTTATCTAGTGTGAGGAAAATACATTCAAATGCTTCCGTCATACTGACCGATAGATTACCACACTAGCAGCTGGACACCACTACATTTCCATTAAAAGAATAAGGCTGACTCTTCTCATTCTTAGGATGAGTTTTTCTTTTTGTCTGTCAACAAATCCCACAAATTCTAACAGTGAACTGGTCTGTCTTACCACTTCCTGGCTTATGTACGTGAGCCTAGAGTTCCTGTTGAAGAGAAACTACAGGAAAAAACTAGATTGTTTGAGAAGTCACAAAAAGCTAAGCTGCATTCACCTTCTAGCCCCACTTCTGAGCTCTTATTAATAAAACGTGCACACTTTTATCTATGGATATGAAAAATTTGGTATACTTGAAGATTAAAAATATAGAAAACATAACTATTTGTTGAACATCTGTACCTGCTCTGTGTTCAGTCTGGATAAACTTTAACTCTTTACTCCATAAAGAGACACTGACGACATCCCCTTTGTAGCCTTGATGATGAGTTTTGACACCTCAGCATATATCAATAAAGTTGTGGTTTGAAGACAATCAGAACAGTTTCTGGGTTTTTCTAAGTCTAGCTGCACAGGGAGAGACCACCCGCACTAACTTATGATGCACACCAGTCGTTTTGTTCTATAAGCCTGAAGCATTCAAGGTCACTCCTGGTCGATTTATACAAGCGGGTAAAGAGTTAAAACAACAAGTAACTATAACTGAGAAGTGTTTAATAATTATTTATAATAATCATTATTGTCACCATTAGTTTATGGATTACCAATTAAATTTATGGGTTCAGTACTTAGACTGGCACCGTCTTAATTTTTGGTGGCCATATTTGGTAGCCCGTGTTTGCTGATACCTAAGACTTACTATAGTTTAAACAGAGGATTTATATGAAAGCAGTCACCATGAAGGAGACAATTAGCTACAAAGACTGCCCCAGGCTTTAAAGATGCCTTTTCAGGTGGAAACCTAGACATCTTAACATAGGAGTCTGTGAGGAATTACCTGCTTTTGGAGCCAGCCTTCAACTGCACAGATCGCTCATTGGGAATAATACACATTTGGTGCCCTAATATGACATTATTAGGCTACATATTAGGATTCATATTAGGGCACATAATTTGGGCTTTGGGATGTAAATAAAATTTAAATTTAAGAGAAACAACAAAACCCATTTCACGCGGTACCAACTCACTTTAGGGTTGCGACTCACATCTGGCTTTAGCTACAAAGACAATGCTAAAATTCACTATTCATTTGTGTTTTCATGGGATTTGCTGACAGAAAAAGCCCCACTTGTCCTTGAACCTCCTCTCTGATTTTCTATGTGGACAGTGTCACTATACTGACTCTTTTCTCTTCTGAAGTCACTGGATTTCGTCAAACAGCTACGGCTGCTTGGCCAGAATAAATTGGCACCTAAAATAGGCAGCGGTAATTAGACACACAGTGGAAACTCATGCACACGCGCTCGCAACTTTGTACAGAAACTTTGATGACCACACGCTCACGAACGCATGCTCACCGAAGCATGCGACACAGACGAGGCTCATACACACAGTAAGCATGGCGACTTTTATAAACTCACATATAATCGACACAGTGGATTTCATTGGCATTGTATGGGATAGTAATAGTGACAGAGAAGGTTTCCCCTTACGAACTGATTCTGATCTTTTTTCCTTCATTGGTTTCACAATCTGAGTCTGCATGTTTTAAACTGAAGTTAGGCTTTCGTCCCTCCTCTCAAACACCTTTCAGTCAGCCCTTCTCACCTGCTTCATTCTCTCTTTCGTTTGTGGACAGAGTAACAGTGTGTTAGTGTTTTTGCATGAGCTGAGCAGTCCTTCTCACATCACGGTGTTTCTCAAAAAACAATGTATACCCTATGTAGGTCACTACTCTGTAGTTTGGGCCCATAAAGCACTAGAAGTACACAAGTGTCTATTGAGACGTGTTCCCTTGAGATGTGGAGGAGTGAGACGACAGGGTGGTTTAACTCCGGGGGATGATGCCCTTCTTGTAGGCCACCAAGCCAGCTGCGGCGGCAGCAGACAGGAATGTGGAGACTCCTAAGAATTTGAGGAAACCATCAACCGAAGGCAGGTTTCTCTCCCAGAAGGTGGTAACAAACGGGAGTGCCCGGATTTCCTGCAGGACGGAGGGAATGATGATATCAGATATCTGCCTTTTTCATGTGCATGATATTAACTAGATACTTGATAGATGATTTGGCAATATACAACTTATGTAATCTTGGGTCCAAAATGTGTAAACAATGCATAGGTGTCTTAAACCTGCATTTTTTTACATGACCAGCAGGGGGCAACTCTTCTGCTTGAAAATGATTGTATAGAAAGCGAGGGAGAAAATGACCTCTCTTGGTTTACAACCCCAAGAAACATTATGGTCTTGCCTGGTAGTTTTTTTCTCATTTATTACAAGATGATCTTTTTCACAGTGTCATTTATGGTAAAAAGTGTTTTGGATTCATGACGAGAGACTTCAGAGTGTTTCTCCACTGATTGTTCATTTTTTTAATCAAAGGCCAACTTGTAATTTGGTGCATAAGGACTTCTCTTACATCGTTCTCAGGCTCAGGTTGCCAGATCTGATTAGGTTGGAGTTTACCCATCGCACACATGACCTGCGAAAAGACATTGGTGGTGTCAGTCAAAGACTTATAATAATAATAAATAATGGATTGCATTTATATAGCACTTTTCTAGGCACCCAAAGCGCTTTACAATTCCACTATTCATTCACTCTCACATTCACACACTGTGAGCTACAGTTGCAGCCACAGCTGCCCTGGGGCAGACTGACAGAAGCGAGGCTGCCATATCGCGCCATCAGCCCCTCTGGCCTCAAAATTTACAGTCTAAATTTTAAACATGATACACATTTTTGAGTTTGGGTGATGTTAATAAGATAACTCTTTATTATCATTGCACAGTCATACATAGTACAATAGCACAATGAAATTGGGGAACTGTCCCACGTTGGCACTACATACAACACGACACGACACATCAACTTAACTTAAGTAATAAAAAGAAGAATAAGTGTATGTTTATGTTTAATGCACTCAGATAATCTACTCAGGCTTGACTGGCCTTTACTGTAACTGACCTACTCTGCAGCAGAGCCAGAGCTAAGAAACATGGAGGAACATGAACACATGGGGGAGTATCTTAGGAAACCAAACCTAATGTTAATGCCTTGGAAGAAGGACATAAAGTGCAAGCAGCAGGCGAGTGTCTTAAAGAGAGATTTAGAAGACTGAGTGGGGAGGACCATTTTGATTCTATGGTTTGTTTCAGTCAGCTGTGCTCAGACATAAATGAGAGGGGAGAAAAGGCGAGGATGTCATGATTTGATATCAGCTGACCCCCAGCACTGCTGGCTGAGCATCCACAACACCAGGAGCAGGCTGAGGTGTGACTAATAGGTGTGCCAGCTGCATGATTTAAGTGGTTTCCACCTGGTATATATAAGTAACCTGCCTCTAAGGGTGTTTAAACTGGTAAGAACTGGTATTTGCTAACACGTAGCAGTGAAAAGCAGGTACTTAAATGCTCTCTGACCTCTCTGGCTGCTCTCTCTCCAGCTTGTACGGCCCCCTCCATGTAGCCACTCCATTCGGTGGCCGTCTCTGTGCCTGCAAAGTACAACTTGCCCACCGGCTCTCTCAGCACTCTGAAGAGCAAAAAAGAGAGAAACAGGAGAGGCTTCAGAGGTTAAACTGGTTTACAGGTTTTAAACACGTTTTATTTTTAATGTATGCACCAGCATTGTACTGATTCACTTCATTTAAGAATATTATCTCACCTGAATAAGTGCAATATGGGATTATATAACACAAAGTGAATTTCCTTTGGATTAATCTTCCCACCCCCACTGTGCTCAACGTAAAAGAACCAAAGAAAGGACTTTTTCTTTAACTCTATTTCTTGCAGGGCCACCCGGTATGTGAAACAGTTACTCTGTATAAAAAAGCACAATGTTAGGTTTCCAACTCCAGCTTACTTTTCATTGTGAGTGAGAACACATTTGCACATCTGGTGAGGACATTTAGACATGAAATATGGTTCACATGACGATTAACAAGGAGTTTCAGTTTTTCATATGGAGGTTAACAAAACTCTAATAGTGAACATATGCACCACGATCTGTACAACAAGCAGCTTCGACTAATAAATGAAAGCAGCCGCAATGCATCAGACACACTGGATTGTGTTTTATGTGTGTGTACAGCTATAGAGCAAATGGGCAAATCCTGGGGACACGTCCTGCTGTACTGAAAATGCATTCATTTGTTCACACTCCAATAAAACCCATGAAATGCCGCAAAAAACACTGCAATAACACCATTCAGATGAAATATGAGTTCACAGTATTGCTTGTGTGGTAAACATAATAATCCAACACAAAGTGTTGTGATCTCAGTGAGTCCCCTCTGAAACCGTGCACAGGAAGGCAGGTTCATTTCATGGAGGAGAAGTGACGCTAATTTGCAGAAATAATCACAAATCCTGCTGAAACATACATTAGCCATTAATATCCAGGAGCTGACACATTCAAATAAATTAAGTCAATTGAAATGAAAAGATCACACTTTCATATTTATGTTTATTTTTTTGTGTGTGTACACGTGTGAGAGAGACTCACCTGCCAAACTGAGTAAGGATTCCTGGGGGGAAATAGGCTGTGTAGCAGCCTCCAGAGTACTCCTCTTCACACCAGTTCTTCTCCTCATAGTGCACCGGCTGCAGGAAACAAGCAGGCACATGAGCAGTCAGTCAAGTGATTCCACAGTATCCACATGACTGTGTACCACTCTGCACCCAAACTCACATGCAAAGCCTCATCTGTGCCCAGCACTTTGGAGTAGATCTCACAGATCCTCCTCAACCTAAACACAACAACACAGGAGTTGGGATTAAACTGATCTCACAGCTCGTGAGAGTTTTTTTCCATCTCTGTCCACTGGTGTCTACCTTTCTTCCTTGGACAGGCTTGAGAGCTTTCTGCACTTGTGGGCAAGGATGAATCTGGGGGGGAGAGTGAAAAGAGAAAACACTACATGAGCATGTGTGGCTGGTTGGATGACTTTATCACTTGTGTTTAGCTCCATTCAAGCACAAGTCCTACACTGTATGGAAATTCTTGTAGGAGCTCATGCGAGAATACTAGGTCAGAGTCAGATGGTAAAGCTGAGACACAAGCCTACAGGCCAGTCAGTAACCCTCTGATAATCACTAGTGAACGAAATGTGTATTTCAACCTGACTAAAGCATGGTGCAGCATTGTATACTTCTTTGGGGCTGCTGATATCACTTAGCATTTCGGTGCTTTATTTCCCCTGAGATGTGATACACTTTGGATTCTAGCCAATCATTTTACCTTTCCAAGCGTAGTAGGCGGGCCCAGGTACGTACGTTCTTTTAGAGCAGAGCTACAGATTAAAATGCCCAAGGCGAAGCGGTCAAAAGTCTGGCTGTACTTCACAGCAAAAGATGCAAACTCAGCAGCCTGCAACAAGTGCTTTAAGGTGATACTGTGCAAAGGAGGTAACACCTCGAATCTGATGAAACACCTGGCGACGCATAGCATTTTTTTAAAGTCGAGAAATGCGCCGTATTTGATAGCTTGCTGCGAGACCTCACACCGAGCACATCTACTGCGGGTTGTTATCGGACCCGGAGTTAGCAACATCCCCCAAGAACCCGAAGAGGAGAGTCCTGGCCCCTAGCCCTGCCAGTGTAGCAGAAATGATGACGGATAATGATGGCAGCAGCAGCCGTTCTTCTCTGCGTGAGTAGCTTAATGTTGTTCATGTGTAATTTACGTTGAGTACGCTAACCACGTTATTACATTAACACATTTAAGGTGAACTAGCAAACACCATCGTAGTTACATGAGGCTGTCTTCTTGTTTGATGGCAGATACTCCCTTCACCCTGGCCAAAAAGGCTAAAATGACCAAAGAAAAAGAGGGAAACAGCTAAACATGAGAGGTTTTTGGACAAAGTGTGTGTTCTTCATTCTTTAAGCACCGGTTCGAGCACCGTTTAAGCACCGGCACCGTTTCAAAAGTACCGGTTTGGTACTGGTATCGGATAAAACCTAAACGATACCCATCCCTAATCATAATACAAAATATACACAATTACAGAGAACTGTTTGAAGCTCTGTACCAACCCCATAATACAAGGTACAGTCCCATCAGGCTTTGTGTCATCCAGGGTGAGACCGATGGGAGCACCCTCCTCCTCTATCACCATGCTGCCGCAGTAACCTGGTAACACAATAAAACGTTAGAAATGGCATCATCTTGAACAGCATTCGCTCTCTCTGTGTTTTCACTTCCTGCGTACCCTTTTTCCTCCAGAAGTTCTCTCTGTAGTAGACCATGCACTTTATGACAGAGCCCATGGGAACACGGTTGATCAGCTGGTTCCTCAGCGGGGGCAGCTCAGGGTTGAAGTGCATCTTCAGATTCAAAGCAGGTGGTGTGGCCACGATCACATACTTGGCCTAACACAGAGACAGAGACAGTACACAGTGCGTACCAATAGTCTGTTTATAACTGAAAGATGTGACCCAGAAGTATCTGCATGGTAGTCATCAGCCATAGTAAGAGATGTTGCAATTCTCCAAATACTAAGGAAAGAGGCTTCAATGCTTCCTTTAATATAGGATACACTGGACTATCCTTTATGAAAAGAGGGGAGAAAATGCTGTCCCATAATTCATTACAATGGAACATCTGACCATAAATGAAAACATTCAACCTAATCAACAAAGTAACACAGATCATGTACATTTTAACTGCTTTTTTCCAAGCAGCCAGTAGATGGCAGCCAAAGAGCAGCAGTGCCAGTGAAGTTTGTGAGTAACACTGTGAAGCAGTTACTGTTTTACAGTTACATGGATGTTTCATATTCAGACTGCATTATCTCACATTACCTAGTGTATAAATATAGTATCTGTTTCATTTCCTAATACATAATAAAATCAAACAAACACTATAACAGTTATTTGAAACATGGCTGCAGTAACAGGAAAACAGGAAAAGGAAAGTCCTGCATTCACAATCTACTGAAACATAAGAGCAGCGTCATTATTCATTATCTTATCAGCTCGTTAACGGTGATGTATCCATATAAGCAAAGTCATTCTGACTATTTGTTTTGTGGGCCATTTGAAGGTTGGGAACCACTGGACTGAACTAATCAATTGTGTCTACAAACCCAGTTTCAGAAAGTTGTAACATTGTGTAAACTGTAAATGAAAACAGAATGCAGTGACTTGCCGATCTCAGAAAGCCATCTTTTATTCACTTATACAGAAAAATATCAGAAATCTACTATTATCATTTACAGAAACAAAAAGCTCACTTTGAATTTGATGGCAGTGACATGTCTCAAAGTGACACGACCAGCGATAAAAAGAGCATCTCAGAGATGCTCTGCAAAAACCCCCAAAACTGTGTCTACAAACTGTGGAGCAATTTCAGAAAAATGTTCCTCAACATCAAACTGAAAAGAATAATATCATCAAAACATTCCAAGAATCTGGAGGAATTTCTGTGTGCAAAGGATAAGGCTGAAAATCAATAATGGATGCCCGTGACCTTTGGGCCCTGCTGCATCACTGCACTAAAGCAGGCATGATTGTCATGAAATCACTGGGAGGGCTCGGGAACACTTCTGGAAATCACTGTCTATGAACACTGTACTGTTCACAAATACAGGTTAAAGCTCTATCATGTGAACATGATGGTGAAACACCGCCATCATTTCTGGGCCAAAGCTCATTTTAAACAGACTGAGGCAAAGTGGAAACTGTTCTGTGGTCAGAGATTCCCTGAGCGCATTTCCTCTATTTTCCTCTCTTTACTTTATTCTCACTGTGGCCAAGATCTGCTCAAAGGTGGAATACTTAGGTTTCTCTCCATCTTGTTGTAATCTCTGAGATCATCTGGTGCTAGATACAGTTAATAAACATTAATCGACTTCAAATGCTCATTTCCAGCTCAATATTATATTTCTGACTAAAGCAGAATATGTAAGGAAAGACATAAAAAGTGTCCTTAAAGAATAGTACTTCAAAGGAAATACTGGTGATATACTCAACTCACCTTGTAGGTCTGCTTGTCCACGGTCTCCACCACAACCATGTCTCCGGTCTGGTCGATCCTGTAGACTGGAGACTGCAGCTTCACTCGGTCTCCCAGCTCCCTCGCCATGCACTGACTCACCTGATTCGCACCCCCTACAAACTTCCTCTCCTTGAGACACAAAGAGAGCAGAGTTCAGTGAGCACCAACAGGGAGAGCAGATGCAGCAACACTGGTTTCTATTTATATTGGGTGGAAGTGACTCTGATCCCCCTCTGGGTACCCCTCGGCAAGGCTAATAAACTCCCAGTTTGGAATGAAGCCGATAAAATCCCCTGATTTATCCTGGTGATACACACCGGTTATCCTCAGTCCGCATTCATTTCCTTCACTACAAATTTCTGCATCTTAATTCAAAAGAAACACGTTCATAAAGCCAGGCCAGCAAATGTTAAATGATGAAGATGACAGTGAGGAGGTAGAGAGGTTTGGGCTGTCAAAGCTCCGATACACAAAACCATTTCCATGTGGTTAGTGTCAACATCTCTCTCATCCCTGACCAGAAACACATTGTGTGCATTCCTCTGTGGCATTTGGATGAATTTGTCAAGCAGTCGCTGTGAAAGCACGAGCTACACCTGAATCAGTCCTGGGCGGTGAAACGAGGTGAGCCTCTTCTTGTCTTGTTTGATTAAAGACACATTTGCAGTTTTGCAGGAGGAGTGCAGCTGCACTCGAAGCAATGCATACCAATAGCATATCCATATGTTTAAGATGACTATGTGTAAATACTTCAAACACCCCTATGTATGCACCATCCACAAGGCGTGTAAGCTTTAAATGTGGAGCAAACAGGAAGGAGCCGACTGCACTACTGTTTGTCATTTGTTTACCAAAGCCTTTGTGGCTATGGGAACAAGGCCCTCAGCTTGAGGAACGGCAGCAGAAAAGATGCCCTGAGTATTCCAAGAAAACATCTTTTGTATGGACAGCATCTTATTCAGGCCAGACTAAGGAGACTGGGCTGTGAGGGATCTCCCTCTGACGTTCACACTGCTCCTCTGAATCACTGAATGAATCTGTGTGAGAGGCAGAGAACGCAAGTCCACTTCTTGGCACGCCGAGAGAATATTCTGTTTGTTCAGACAGATATATAAAAAAACGAATTCTTTCAGTCTGTTGTTCTGAATCAGTAGGTATAATTTTGGGCAGACATACCTGTCCTCCATTGGTGGTGGAGAAGATCCTCATTGTCCCTCCGCACTGTTTGACGTACCAGAGGAACCAGAGAGCCGACACCTCGTGGGGTTCAGAGGTCACGTTTACGTTGACAAACAGTGTGGCGAAGCGACGAGCAGTTCTGGGAGGGATTACATGGAAGGTAAGAAGTCTTTAAATACTGCAGGTACCCCAGTCACAATTTTTATATTCTGTAAGAGTGTGAACAAAGCACAAATAAATCACCATGTCAGGGATTTCTGCTTGCTTGTCCTACTTTTCCAGCAGAGACTTGCACATAATCTACATTTGAGCAGTAATTCAAACACAGGAGCGGTACAATCTTTTAATTAGTGAAGGACTGTTATTTCTATGTTGTTACAAAAATGTAATTTACTTTTTACAAGCTGCATATTTTAAATTTACACAGTAATTAGATTATCAAAAACATTCTCACTCACAGTGCATCATATACTGAAGCTTCTCCACCAAAAACCTCTATGAAACAGCTACAACCTTCAGCATCCGTTTTCAAAGTTTTTGCAGGGATGAGAATTCTTATTCTTATTAGTGCTGACACAGGAAGCTGTAACCATTTCCACCTCTGCAAGTTTGAGTCACTGAACTGGACCTCTTAACTGTGACTGTGGTGTTGGAGCCTTTTAGATCATTTTATTGGAAATAGCATGATGTGCTCTTTGGTTAATTCTACTTCCAGCTCTGGTGAGTGGAATTGTGCAGAATGCTGCATCCATGCACCCTATGAGATACCTTGCTAACTGAGCTCGCTACCATTAGCTTATAACTTTAGCATTAGCTTTAGATTTAGCAATACAACTTTACCCTGGATATAAACGTTCAGAGATAACAGGATGAATAGCTAGACCTATTCTCTGCACAAACGGGAAACATTTTGAACATGTTACCTGGTCCAGCAGAGTTTTTCAAAGAGTTCCTGCATGGTCATCTTGTCCCACTCCTCAGCATGGGGAGCTCTCCAGGGAGCGTCTCTGGGAATCTGAAACGCAGGAGGGTGTTCAGCATGAGTCAGGCATGTAGCAGGTGTGCAACCTGTCCAGTAAACCAATCTAGAATGCTTATTAATAAGAATACTCATTAATAGTGAGAACTGCTTTACCTCCTCGCCCATCTTATCCATTGTTCTAAAGAGGTTGTTGAAGTCCATCAAAGCGATGGGGTTCCACATGGGAGGCAAGGAGCCTTTGAACGGGTAAGACTTTCCCTGTTGGACACATGATTGCGGCCATCATCACCAAAACAATATTCTTCAATCATCAAATAACCATTGCTTATAAAAGCTGTGCTTAATGATGGCAGCATTCAAAGAACAACATTTCAGCATTTGCCATTAAAGATTTGTTTCAGTTGACCTCTAACTGACCGTGAAAGCAGTTTGAAGAGTGGTGGAGAAAGTGGAGTAATAGCTTGTGCAATGTTTACAACTGAATCAGAGATACTGAATCATTAAATGTGATAAGAGTAGCCATAATCTAAAGCCATAATTTTTATGCCTGGTCTAGTTTATTTCTGCATTTCTCAATCACACACAAAGACATACAAACACAGAGGTGACAGTCAGGGGTAGATGCAGTGGTTTCAAAACTATCAAGGTCACTTATTTGTGTTTTGGTTTCCAAAACACAATTGTAACTAGAGATGAATTTTTGTTGCTTTCTAGCAATGGTCTCTTAGCTACGTGTTGATGTAACCTCAAATAATCTCTCCCGTAATATGGCATTTAGCTTGACAAGGACATTTATTTCAAGTCCCACTAAACACAAACTGTTGAAATTCCCTCAGCCTCACAGAGCTGCTAGCTCAGAGACACTGCAGCTGTCTGCAGCTGTATTGAATTAATAATGGCTCCTATTATTTACATTCTCTTAACTTATTGTGTTGTGTAAGGTGATACCACTGTAATAAAGGAAAAAAACAAAACAAATATCAAAAGTGTTTAGTTGTTCATTTCATTGTCCAACAATGCAGCTGTAACTGTCCAGCTGTTATGTAGCCCTAAAATCTTCTTGTCACGGTTAAAGGTAAATCCGTTACTGAGCTAGTCTAATGTCAAATATAGCAATATTTCTTTGTTTCTCCTTGCAAAACTCTCTCAGTATCATTGAAAATCATTATTGATGCATAAATATTACAGAAACAGAAATGTGTAACCTCTTAAACTACAAGACTCAACTGTAGTGGCATCACCAAAAAGTATGATTATGCTAAGAAAAAACAAATCTGTTAGATTAGCATAAAAAAGTACATGGGTAAGCACAATAAAGTGTTTCCTAAGGGGTAATTATAAGAAATAAGACTTTTAATTATATTATCTATAGCAAGGGTTCTGAAATTTAGATGGACGGTTGCAAAGGAAAAATGTACAAAATTAAGAAAAAAAAAGAAAGGCAAATTGTTCTCATACTGTCCCACGGCATGGCAAATTCGGTATCAACAAATTCTGTCATTTTCACTGGAGAGCCACAGAAAACAATTGAACATTCTTTGAGAACCTTAGATCAATAATAAGTTCACACATTTCTCAGATCAGACTCCTCAAAAACAATGAAAGAGAAGACTTCTGTTGAATAAAAATAGCACAGCAAAGTGTTGTGTGACTTTCACTGCTTAAAACATGTAAAAGCAGCTGCACAATCATTTGTGATATTACTAGATTTAGCCATTTACTGAAATAAAATGATCACCTGTTTGTTTGTTTTTAAAGTGTGTGTGTGTGTGTGTGTGTGTGTGTGTGTGTGTGTGTGTGTGTGTGTGTGTGTGTGTGTGTGACTGCAAGGCGACAGCACCTTTGTTTTTTAGTATTCACAGTCTGTTCTTCACTGCTACACAGAATTCAGTGATAGACAGAGAGGGATGATGATGATGATGTGTCTCATTGCAGCATACTGTCTCTGCTTCTGTGCACAGAACAACAGGTCTGTCTCCATGGTGACCACGGCCAAGAGAATACAGAGGGAGGAGAGAAGAGGAGGGGGAGATGAAGCATGGCAACATCTGTTTCCACATCAGCGAGCAGGGAAGTGTCCTCAATCAGAGGACCAAACGAAGACTGCTTGAAGACAAAGGTGACTGTACTTCAGAGTAGGAGGATTTTATTACAACCATATAAAGATAAAGATTTCAATTAATCTCAGAAATCGCTAATCACTGCCCTTAGACTTTTATCCAAATTACATTGTACGCTCTTATCTGACTTCTAAACAAACATCTATGATCAATAAATATTTTATTGCCCAACGTAATATACAGTACTGGGAAAAATGTTTGCTCTTCTTGATTTCTTATTTTTTAAACTACATTTAGTTTTAAAATTTAGTAAATTATTAAATGATTAGATTAACTAATCATTTAATTTAATAAGGGAAAAAAGCTACACAAACCTACCATGTCCTATTTGAAAAAGTAGTTGCCCTCCCTTGTTAAATTGTGAATTTACTTTGATCAGCCACATTTTTTGGAAAGCTGACCTTTGAAAAGTTCACTTTCAACTAGCCACACTAATCCAGAAATCACTTAAATATAACCTGTCTGACAAAGTGAAGTAAGCTAAGCAACACGTCATGCCTTGATCTATAGAAACGCAAAAAAACAGCTGAAAGACAAAGCCAATAACATCCATCAGTCTGGAAAACCTTTTCTAAGACTAAACCAAGTGGAGAGCTGTTATTCAAAAATTGAGAAAACTTTCTAGGAGTGGCCAGTGACCAAAATGACTCCAGGAGTGCATCAATGACTCGTCCAGGAGGTCACAAAAGCACCCAGAACAACATCTCAAGAACTGCAGGCCTCACCTGCCTCAGTTAAGGTGTTCATGATTTATCCAGTAAGAACTACATAAGGCAAAAATGGTCTCGATGGGAGAGTTTCATAGCAAAACTATGGGTAACAAACTGTAAGATTTTCATTAAGCTAAACGGGACACCAGAAGAGGCAAAAGTACTGATAGTGAGGAACATGGAGGATCTGGACAAGTATAACTGACACCAATGTATCAATTACACCAGGAAATGACATGGACACGTTGAAATTAGTTCTTCAACAGAAAGTAATTGATCTAGATTGTGAATATAAGGAGCATAATATAATAGATCCAGAAATAGATTCTGAAAGTAACTTTCTCTCTTCTTTTGTTAAAAATTGTAATTATTTCACTCAGGAACAATATGAAAAAGAAATTAACCTAGACGGGAAGCTCTCATTAATTCACTTTAACAGCAGAAGTATGTACTCTAATTTTGATTTCATTAAGGACTATTTGCAACAATTTTCTCGCCCCTTTAGTGTTATAGCCATCACTGAAACTTGGTTCAATGTCGATAAAGGAATAGATTTTTGTTTGAATGGATATGATTTAAAATACATGAATAGATTAAATAAGGCGGGCGGCGGGGTTGCTATATATGTTCATAACTCTATAAAATATAATGTTGTAACAACTATGTCTATGGCTATTGATGGAATTTTGGAATGTTTGACTATTGAGATTATGAATGAAAAAAAGAGAAATGTTATAATAAGTTGTATATATCGGACACCCAGTTCAAGTATTGACACTTTTAATGAATGGATAGAAAAAACGTTTGCTTCGGTGAACCAAAAATTACTATTTATCTGTGGTGATTTTAACATTGATTTGCTAAATCCAACAAGGTTAAAAGCCATTGATGACTTTACTGACACAATGTACAGCTTATTACTATATCCAACAATAACAAAGCCAAGCAGAATAACTTCACATAGCGCCACTATTATTGACAACATTTTTACTAATGTCATGGATTTCCAAATTAATAGTGGTCTGCTTGTCTGTGATATAACTGACCACTTACCAGTTTTTACTTTGTGTGACTGTGATTTAAAAAAAATAGATACCAAGATCATGATAGCAAAGCGAACAATAAATGAAGAAGCAATTCATGCCTTCAATTTCGATTTAGCACAACAAGATTGGAGTTCGGTGTATGAAGAGTCAGATGTGGACAAGGCTTATGATAATTTTCTAGATATTTTTACTATGTGGTACAATAAACATTGTCCTGTAAACGAACACATGACAAAGAAAAAAAAGATAAAAAGTCCTTGGCTCACAAAAGGAATTATTAATGCTTGCAAAAAGAAAAACAATCTGTATAAACAGTTTATCAAAGTAAAAACAAAAGAAGTGGAACAAAGATATAAAGCATATAGAAATAAATTGACTGATATTATAAGAACGAGCAAACAACTTTATTATAGAAGAAGATTATATGAAAATAAAAACAATATAAAAGGAACTTGGGATGTGTTAAACAACTTAATTAAACAAGGATCTTCTGGAACATCATATCCTGAATATTTTACTGATGCAAATGGTGAAAATCACAACATGAGTAATATTGTCGATGGGTTCAATAAATTCTTCATAAATGTTGGCCCTGAACTAGCAGCGGACATCCCGTGTCATAAAAATGAAAATATCAGTAATATAAAATCAAATCCCTTTTCACTGTTCCTCTCAGCTACAAATGAGCAAGAAGTAATAAATATCACATTAAAATATAAAAGTAAGTCTTCAATGGATTATCATGACATAAATATGTCTGTAGTTAAACAGGTTATTCTGAATATTGCTAGTCCCTTAACATATATCTGTAATTTATCATTTCAGTCCGGTTGTTTTCCAAAAAAAATGAAAATTGCGAAAGTAATACCACTATATAAAAGTAATGACAAACACAGTTTTACCAATTATAGGCCTATTTCTCTACTGCCTCAATTCTCAAAAATTCTAGAAAAACTTTTTAATTCAAGATTAGAAAAATTCCTTGAAAAACATCAAATAATAAATGTTGGTCAGTATGGTTTCAGAACGCAAAGAACCACTTCAATGGCGATAATTGAGGCAGTAGAAGAAATTACTGATACACTGGATAAAAATAAATATGCAGTTGGTATTTTTGTTGACCTCAAAAAGGCCTTCGACACAATCAATCACTCAATTTTACTGGATAAATTGGAAAGATATGGTATTCGAGGGAAAGCTGGTAACTGGTTAAAAAGTTACCTAACAGGTCGGGAACAATATGTTAGCATAGGGCATTACCACTCAGAGAAACTTGGTATTACATGTGGTGTTCCCCAAGGGTCAGTGTTGGGACCAAAACTTTTCAATGTATACATAAATGATATTTTTGATGTTTCTCAAGTACTTAAACTCATACTGTTCGCAGATGACACCAACATATTTTTCAGTAGCGATGATTATACTGATCTTGTAATGACTGTAAACAGGGAGCTAAAATTAATAAAAAAATGGATGGACATAAATAAATTATCATTAAATATAAATAAAACTAAAGCAATGTTTTTTGGTAATTTAAAATATAATATAGAATTACCAATTATCATTGAAGGTGTACCAATTGATAATGTGAGTGAAAACAAATTTTTGGGAGTTATAATTGATAACAAAATTTCATGGAAACCCCACGTCAGACACATAAAAACCAAAATTTCCAGAAGCCTCGCAGTTTTGAACAAAGTGAAACAATTCCTTGATAAAGATGCACTTCGTACTCTGTACTGTACCCTGGTTCTTCCATATCTTACATATTGTGTGGAAGTGTGGGGAAATACATATAAAAATACAACTAATCCATTAGTCACAGTACAGAAACGAGCACTGCGTATTATTCACAAGGCTGGTTATCTAGATCATACTCACAAATTCTTTCTTCAGGCAAAGTTACTTAAATTCCAGGATCTGGTTAATTACAATACATCCATAATTTTGTATAAAGCTTTTACTAAACTTTTACCGGCAAATTTACAAACTAGATTTGAAATTCGAGAAAAGGTTTATAATGTGAGAGGCTTTGGAGAATTCAAATTACCCAGAACTCGAACAACCCGTAAAGGCTTTTGTGTGTCTGTATGTGGTGTGAAAATCTGGAACAGTCTGAGTTTACAATTGAAACAATGCAAAAATATTCATAGATTTAAATTTCTCTACAAACAGTTGGTCTGGTCACAGTATACTCAATGATGGGTTTTAGTGTGCTCTGTAATGTCTGTCCTCTTACCATTGCTGGTATGGATTCCAAAATAAAAAATAAAAAATAAAGTGTGCGTATGTATGTACATATATGTACTTGTGTGTGTAGATATATATGTATGTATATGTATGTGTGTCTGTTACTTGTAGTTATTACTGCCTGTTACCTGTGGTAATGCAATTTATAATTTATATATTCTGTATTCAGTTATGAAGGCTCTAATTGTTGGTTGCGAGCTGCCGCTTAGATGCTTGTATCTGCCCGGGGCTGTTGATGGGTCTGTATGCAATGATGGGCGTAGCTGCGGGAAGTTTATTGTTTTTTTTTGTTGATGAGTGAGTATAGGGGTGGGATTTAATAGGTTTTCTTCGTCCCACTCCTTTTTCAGGCAAGTTTTGTTTTTTGTTTTGTGTATTTTATGTTCAATATAGGTATTTGTTGTGCCTGAAAATGAATAAATAAATGAATGAAATGAAATGAATGAAAACCCACTGTTGACCAAAAAGAATATAAAGGCTCGTCTCATATTTGCCAAAAAACACCAGAAAAACAGATTTGATTTGGTTGCAAAATAATGCAACTCCAAATAATATATCTGAATATGTCAAAGTGTGTCTAAAAATGACAAACTGGTGTATCAGATGGCTGTTCCCTCTGCTTTTTGCCAGCTCTCACAAGCTGGTGGCTTCTTAGTGAATGTGCAGCACTTGGCATTCTCTAAAAGCAAGCTAAACAGACACAGCTGGTACGGCCGTTTCCCTCACTGGTCCTGTGAACGTGCAAACATGCACAGCGTCCAAAGTACTGCAGGATCCAAGGGACAATCCCGGACTCTTTCTCAATCTCTGATAAGCAAGCACAGTATTTAATCAAAGTCTGTTTCCCCGTCTCTGATAGTGATCCCTCATTAATGAATCCAGTGCTGAGAGCTGCATTTGCCTGTTAGGCGGTGGTTTGCTGATAAGGGAAAGCAGTACTGGCCTTTTGGATTACAATCTGCCATAGAAAAGCTGATTAGCTACATGGCTTGCTTGAAAGCTAGCTGTAATTACACAATGGCTTGGGACACATGCTGATTTACAATTACTCTAGCTTTTGTTCTGTGAAGAAATGTAGAGGGTGTCAAATGGGTTAGATCACTGCTTACTGTTCATATAAAGTCTTATTGACTTGTGTCACCATGTGAAACTATGAGTTTATTCTTTTGAATTTCTTCTTTTGTAATTCAAAGCTACTGACAAACAAAAAGGTGTAGTAAAACACTAACACACACACGATAAAAATATAGGTAATAAAGACTGATTGCTGTGAACTGCCGATGCAGGGATTGGTTCTCAGGTGTAAGATAATAAATCATATCAAAACACCACCTCTGAAGCCAGTCTAAAGATTTCTTGTATTTCTATCTTGCAGGGCATTCATTATTGGCCAGCATAAAATGCAAACAGTTTTACAATATCTAATGGTTTCCAAAACCCTGACATTTTCTCTGAAAGGCCCCATTTGAATAGCTACTAGAGTTTTGAGTTTGCTTATCACTGTAATTATTATAGCATTCTAAGACTTCCTTTACTTCACCTTAATATAGGTTGTTTCTTTCTGCTTAATAAGTTCTACCTTGAACAGCTGGGATAGGCTCCAGCGACCCCGTGACCCTGAAAAGGATAAGCGGAAGCGAATGGATGGATGGAAGTTCTGGCTTGAGAGCCTTTCATTTGGGTCTTTTCGCCACACCCATAACAGGGTAGCCAAAGCCATAGTAGCCACTTCCATCACAGCTTAATGGTAAGCTCAGTCCACCAGCTGGTAAAAGGGAAATAATGTGAGCATCCCATCCCATTTTTAGCGCTTTAAAAAGGCATTAGTTACAGCTACGAGGAGATGCAAAAATGGAGAGAAGAGAAGGAGCAAGACTCTTAACTTCCATCTTGGACCACTGTAACACTTGTTGGTGTGTGAACGTGTATATCAGTGTAAGCTGTGAGAGCAGTAACACTAGAATATGCATACACAAAAGCACAAACATGTGCACACACAGAGCACATACACACTGCCTGACAGTGATAGGTGGGAGCTGCTTTTGATGAGGCATGCTGCCATGGAAACCAGCCAGGAAGCTACGAGTGGCGTGTGTGAGTCTGAGTCTTCGAGTGGATCTTACAGAGATAGTAGCTAGGGAGACACAGTCACATGGGAGCTCCCATACACCAGAATGGATTCATTTAGGGTTCACATAACATGCCACAACAGCAGAAATAGAGAAATGTGTTTTCTAACTGCTGTCTGTGTTATGCTGGTGATATTTCGCAGCGCTGTTGTAAGTAGGTTAAGTCAATAATACATCAGTGCTAGGGACAGGGTGGTGAAGATCACGAAACCATGCTTCATTGTCAATCAGTCGCTAAATAAATGGACTAAACAAAAACCACAGAGAGCACACAGTGTTCTTGATCAATATGTTACCCAAGTAATCATAGCACAGAAGACTTCTCGTCTTTTCCTGTGCCTGGATGTTTTAAATTCAACAAGGAAAACACAGGGTGGCTTTTTTAAATGCAGCCAAGTGAGATCTAGAGCAGGGGTAGGCAACCATTCTGATGGCGAGTGCCATTTAAAATTTCCTCAGAGGTCATTTCGCCATATGATTGCATTAGCAGTAAATTTAATAACGCTCTATATGAACAGTTACACACTACATAGAACCACTTTGTAGAATTATATTTGTTCGCAGATGTTGGCAGCTATCAGCGAATAGTTATCAGCTATTTTGAAACAAAAAAAAGACACTTTTTATCCATAACACCAAATGAACTGTACAACAGAAAATACAAATGCTATTTATGGTCTCCTCACAAGAATCCATCCATCCATCCATTCGCTTCCGCTTATCCTTTTCAGGGTCGCGGGGGGCGCTGGAGCCTATCCCAGCTGTCATAGGGCAAAAGGCGGGGTACACCCTGGACAGGTCGCCAGTCTGTCGCAGGGCTAACACACAGGGACAGACAACCATTCACACTCACATTCACTCGCACATTCACACCTAGTGGCAATTTGGATTATCCAATTAACCTATCCCCACAAGCTGCATGTCTTTGGACGGTGGGAGGAAGCCGGAGTACCCGGAGAGAACCCACGCGAACACGGGGAGAACATGCAAACTCCACACAGAAAGACCCCGGCCTGATGGTGGAATTGAACTCAGGACCTTCTTGCTGTGCGGCAACAGTGCTAACCACCGTGCCTCACAAGAATGATAAGGAAAAATAAACTAAGCCAATATGGCATGTTTGTTAATACAGAGACACACATGTTAATGTGATCTCTGGTCTCCCACTCAGAGACACAGGTCTCCGAGTGTCCAGCATTCAGACGGCTACCTGAGGACACTCATGTGAGAGAAAATCTGCTCACACAGATATGTAGAGCCAAATACTGTCAATAAGGCCTCTGGAATGTTCTGAAGACAGTTAAACTTGTCAGGTAGTGATGTCCAGCAGGTGAAAATGCACAGCTGTGGATTCTAGCTGCTTCGATGTTGCATTAACTGGCATTAACTCAGCCAGTTAATGCGAGACAAATCTAGCTGCTCATTAAAGCTTTCTGGTTTGATCAGAAAATAAAACATTGGTCCATACACCTGAAAGGCCCAAAAGTGCATTGTGTCTCGAGTCTACGGATGTATCCATGTATCTCCGTGGTGCTGATGCTGTGCTGAGCGGACAGCTCCTGAAGCTTTTGAAGTGTCGGAATGTGGAAAGCTAACAACGTCCCTCTCACCAGTAGGCTAAGTTATTTTTAGCCAATTACAAGTTGAATCTAGTACTTGGGGTTGTTAGTTAAGATACTGTCATTAAGAAGCGGCACAACTAATGTGTCTATGCAAGCTGATTTGCTATGTGCACCGCTGGCGCGGCCATTTATTTTTTGATGCACCTTCTCAGATTAATTTACTGCGTGTCGTGCCCAGGGCTGGACTGGGACAAAAAAAGGTATTAAAGCCATAAAGCCTTTGAATGAAAACAAATGCTGTTGTGACAGTGATGTAAAATCTTGTTGGTATATGTATGATTTCTATACATTTTACATCAGATAAAAACTTTGGTTGTAAGCTTCAGATAATTATTTAATAACAGCCAGACATTTTAAATGAGAAGAACAAAGAAAAGTATTTCTTTGTGCCCCCCTTTCCCTGTTAATGCCCTACCTGCCCCCCTGGCAAAACTTTGCTAGACCCGCCCCTGCACAGTTACCAGCTGTCAGCTACTTAGAAAAGGATCCTGGTGTTATTTGTCTCTCAGAAACAGTTCATAACTTCCCTTCAACTCATTCATGTCACCTAAAAGGTAAACCTGTTTCTCCATCACCTGTTCAGCTCTGATGATTCAGTAAGGACATCTCCTGGTTTCATCTTCATGTTTCCCTCTCACCACATATCCAAATCGACATCATGACCAGCAGCTTTACAGCTGTGGCTCCAGCAAACATCAGCTGATACTAGAAATTAATATTAAATAAATTCTAACAACAGCTGATGAAGCTTAAACGTGCTGTTTAGCGCGACATCCGGCGGTTTCCTCTTTCTGGCGCAAAGTAGGCGATAAACAAGAGAGAAAAGCCGATCAGCTGATCATTGATCAGTTTCATGATTGAAGTAGCAACAGGAGAGAGAGGGGGAGAGAATGAGAGAAGAAGAGGCAGCTGTGCAGCAAAGACACAGAATAACTCCACCTTTGTGTCTTTTTTCATTCTAGCTGAAGTACAGGACAAACTGTGTTCCTTCTCAGCTCAACTTAGACTTAGACTTAGTTCCTCCTACGCCGGGCGGCGCATCGGGCAGCTCAACACGAAACTCGTAATAATATTTCTGAATGCGGGACGATTCCGTTTGTACGGGACGGTTGGCAACTCTACTAATTAACCTTATGAATAAAATAAAGTTCACTATCAGTAACATCATAGCACCCACCCAGCTGTATAGAAACTCCATCATGCTAGCTAGTACGCAGTACGAGTTATTGTAACTGACTGTAAAAAGTCAGCATAATGAAAATAAACTCCACCTAAGCTTGGTTTATATCTGACCCAGATAGACTGCAGGTCATAACTTCTTACCTGAAGTTCAGTTCACCTGACGCTCGGACCGGCGGCCGCCTTGGGTCTCTCCTCGTCCTGCCTCCGATCTCCCTCATCCACGTGCAGCCTCCACCACTTGTTAATTTTACTGAATCTGTGGAAGCTCCACGATGCCACCACCAAACAACTGAGCTATTTTTACACACCGGCCAGCATCTGGCCAATCCAACACCTTTCATTGTTTATACCGTTACAAAAAAAATAAAAAATCATCGGGCCACCGAGCAAATGCCCATTATGCAAGATGGCCAGTCCAGCTATGGCCGTGCCATCAGTTAACCCTTCGCGTGCCAACTGTGGCACGCGTGCCTAGGGTTGCCGACCCCTTATCTAGAGTATTATTCTGCACAGACTGTATTTTTTAGCAGCAGCTGTGCAAGTTTGAAAGAACACAGGTTTACTAAATGCTAAATAACGTGCTCCTTTAAAAATAACTTTCTGACAAATAAATACTAGAGCAATATCATCAGCTGCCACTCCAGTGTACTCTAATCCTGCAAATGAACACCTACTCCATGGTGTTTAAATCTGCACCTTCAGTGAGCTATGCATAGTGTAGCAACAATCTCTCTCGGTTAGAGGAAGGAAGCATGGCATATGTGGCATACCATAAAATTCACTTTAAGGCTAGAATTGGAAAAGCGAGGGAAGCAGTGCTTTCCAAGTCAAATCTAAAAACTGGCATCAATTAAAACGTGCCAAGGTGAAAGCAATCTCTCTCCTTTCATCTCAAACAGCATTCTGTCATTCCAGCCTGTCGCTGGAAGCTCTGTTTGCCTTGGAAACGGCTTGCATTGGAAAATGTAGCACGTTTCCTGTGTGTAATGTAGATAGATAAATGTCTGGTATTTGGTGGAAGACTAGTGGGAGACCAGCATGCGAGGCAAACTGCTGCTAAAGGTAGCTAGCTCCTCTTTCTTTTTAAAAGATCAAATGTAGGCCTATGTTTCTGTGGTTTTGTAGAATGCCATGCATTACTGTAGATTAAACAGAGTAAAAGCTTTAAATGAGTTTGAAATTACCTTAGCCTTAAACATTTCCACTATTAGTTGTGGTCCATAAAACACTGACAAGGAACATTTTTCTGTAGAATAATTACTTTTACTTTACTTATTTATTTGCTTTTGCTGATTTATCCACAATTTCAATCATCAATGCAGTTATACATGTAATGAGGTGTTTTCATAGTGGTTTATTGTCTCTTTTGCTAAAGTAATGGTTCTTTTAAAAAAACAGAAAGAACCATCGAACACTCGTCACCGTCAGCTATCACTAAATATTTTTTACTAATATAATAGAAATAATAATATTTTACAATTCTTCGGCCAGGAATGAGTGCAGAAAAGTAAAGAAATCTATGTGGAGTGTTATGTACTATACATGGTCACGGTATCTGTTAATCTGATAATCTGTTAATACCATATGTTTTAGTGTGTGTATGTGCGTGTGCGTGTGTGTGTGTGTGTGTGTGTGTGTGTATGTGTGTGTGTGTGTGTTGGTGGAGGGGGGGATATATTGTAGTGTTTCATATGTGCATTTTGTTGTGCACACACCTAGAGGGCAGAAGTAATAATAATCCACCCGGTCGTTAAGTGATGACGTGACGAATCCTACTTCCAGGCCTAAAGTAGTCTGCGTTTAATATGGCTTTTGTGTTGTTAACATGTTTAATGTTATGTATTTTCTTCTATTTAATCTCAAAAATGTCATGGTCCGCGGCCCGGTGTCCGGGGTGCTGCTGGGATGTCCACGCCCACGAGCGTGGCTGCTAACCCCACACCTGCATCCCATCCCAGGCGATCACCAGGTGGACTATTTAATCCTGCCCTACCTGCTGCTCCACGCCAGTCCGTAGTCGCCTCTCAGCGGTAACGTACGCCTGCGGGAAAAGAACTCTTATGACAAACTCTCCATCGGACCTAACACTGTTTTTTCCCTGTGTACCCAGATCACAACTCGGCGTGTTTTTGTTTTCGAGCCACCTGCCTGTCCACCTGTCCGCCTGAGATTTGGTTCACCATCAGCTTCGCCGTCTCGACCCCTTTTGGAGCTCCACCCCCCTCTGGTTCACTCGGCCCGGCTATCACCGTGAGACGCACACTCCACCTTCCCTCGTATGCTGCCTTTTTTCCGCACCCCAGTAATCTGTCTCTCTTTTTGTTTTACAGCCTCTCACAGCCCCGCTCTCGGCGTTCCCTGCGCGGTCCCTCGGTTTCTTCTGGTTCCATACGTTGTTTTTCAGGCTACCCTCACGGGACACCTTTAGTTGCAATAAAAATTACTTTCTTTATTCGCTCCTACCCTAGTGTGTGTGTTCTGCTACTGGGTCCTGCCTGCGCTCGGAACTTCGGTTCATGACAAAAAAAGCTCCTAAAACAGTCACTGATCACTGTTGACCTCCCTTGGCTTTTATTACCGCTAATCATTTATTTAAGCTCAGTTTTTAAAACCTTAGGATGTAACTACAGCCCAGCCCATGCAGCAGTATATGAATGACTAACCTCGTATTGTGGATGGATTATCTCAGTTGTTCTCCTGGCTGAAGTTTGGTCCTTTTACAGCATCCTGCCATGCGATTACATTTGTTCCTGATCACCGAGAACACTCACGTTAACTTTTATCGAGTGGAAAAAAAGTTAGCTTGTTTATATTATGCTAACATAGCTGTGTCGCTAGCGGTCACGTAGCACATCATTAGCTACAGCTAGCCAAACTTCAGTAACCCTACTAATGTCACTGCTGTTTAGTTTTCTGTCTTCATTTGTGTTGGAAGTGACAACAGAATTGTACGTTTTAATTTGTTTCCAAAACCCCGCAGTCAGGGCATGCTATGTTGTATTTAGATAGAAGCTAGCGAGCTAACTTCCTGCTAACTTCTAACTCAGTTAAATGTCATAAATTCCGTTTTCATGAATGCCTGGATGTTAAACTCAATTGTTACACCTGGTAGAGCAGAACGCTGATCATTTTATTAAAGATGAAAGACTTCAGACAGTTTTTCAACTCTCAGTAATGCCATAGTGATCGTTTGATATATGGACCTGCAGCGGAGTTTAGGCCCAGACACAGCTAGTGACGTCAGACTTAACGACCGGATTGGACTGGCTTTGAAGTTATAATTCAGTGACTGAAGATAGCCAACATAGGCACTCTCCATCCACACACACAGAGAAAGCTCCCAGCCACGTTACTCAGCCCAGTGATTTACAATAGGGGTAGTTTCACCAGGGGACATAGTAGCAATGGAAAATTAAATCAGGTAGAAGAACACAACTCTGTTAAGGACAGTGGTGCAGCCTCACTAATGAGATATTGAGCACAGAATAACAAGAACAAAGAAATATAGCCTGAGTGTCTCTTTCTTCCTTTCCTCTTTGTTTGCCTTTCAACCACTCAGAAAAGAGAAACTGCATTACTAAAATCCCTCTGGCAAAGATTAACATCTCCAGTCACTAATGCTAAAGAAGGGAGGAGTGGTGGCTGTTCTGTAGACATATAGGAAACCACAGGAACATTTGGTTTTCTTTTTCATAGTACCTCAGTCTTCTTTAAGTAATCTGGAAAGCAATATAGGGGAGATATATGGGCAATAGTGATTTAAACGGCAAACTTTAGGGCTGAAAATGCAGCCAGAATAGAATAGAAAAGTCCCGTATTGTATTTGTACATGTACAACAAAATTGTGGGTGCCCCATGCCAATTTTGCAGGAATAAAATTTAAATAGTAAGACAGCAGGAATAAATAACAAACATGAGAAATATATAAAATCAAGACTAATATATACAAACAAGAGACAAAAGACATACATTAGAGCAAAAGTTGGAAAGTCTGTGTGTGAGTGGCCTGAGTGATGAGGGTTACTCAGACCATGGCTCAGATTAGTGGCTGGGTGGGCAGGAGTGGAGTTTTTTGTGGCGTATTGTTTGTTAATAGTCCAAATGGCCCAGGGGAAGAAGCTGTTAGTGAGTTTGGCGAGTCAAACAGGAGGTGGGCAGGGTCACCTGTGATGGCCCTGGTTTGTCTGAGACAGGAGAATCTGGCGATGGCCTCCAGGTGTGGCAGAGGACAGCCTTTTTTTGGCAGTATTAATTACCCTCTGCACAGCCTTTCTGATCTCAGTTGTGGGCCCTGTGTACACAGAGCATGCTCTCCACTGAGGAGCAGTAGAAGCCCAGCAGTAGCTTCTAGTCCAGGTTTTTCTTCCTCAGGACATGGAGGAAGTGCAGCCGCTGTTGGGTCTTCTTTACCAGGGTGTTTACCGATCTTTAACCTAGGAATAAGAGGGAAAGGGGCATCTGAAGGAGGTCGGTTTGGCGATAAGGATGTCTGGGATTATAGAGTTGAATGTGGAGTTATAGTCCATGAAGGGCATCCTCACGTAGCTCTTCCTGTTAGCCAGATGGCTCTGCTCCACATATTTCATTTTTTTCCCCCAAACCACTGTCCAAAAAAACTAAAGCTAAGAGTAAAAAAAAAGATATTCCTTGTAGTTGGTCATTAGGTTTGCACACATCTCAGGAGGGTTTTGGCCCTCTTTACAGAAAATCTCTAAATGCTTTAGGTTTTAAAGCCGCCTACAGCACATTTTCTACAGGACTGAGGTCTGGTGTTATAACCAGTGTGTTACCATTGGTGTTCTTGGTAACTGGTCCCAGTCTTGAGATCATTAACAAGCTCCTCCACTGCTATATGTTCTGTCTGACCGTGTGTGGGGGGGGGGTGGCTAATTTTTTTGATTACAGTCAAGTGAACTAAAGTTAACAATGATGATAACGTGACAAGTTATTACTTCGTTGTTAGTGCAAACAAAAAGATTCCCAAAAAATGCTTCAAACTCTACTGCTGATGGCAAAGAGGCTAGCTCTGTTAGCTCATGCAATGTATTAACGTTGCAACTTTGGTCAGTAAATATAAAAAAGTCAAGCTGACAGGAAAAGTGCCAGCGGCAGAAAGTGGCAATTGAAAAATGTTGATAAAGATCCTTGTTGCCATGCCTACTGCGTGATGCCAGAAAATTAGCAGAGACTTGGATTTCCTTTCTATTGGATAATGGGTCAGACTCAAGATATGGTGCATCATCTTCTGAAAACTGTCATCATTTACTCCATCACTTAAAGTGAAGAATACATCTGGAACATGTCATGAGTAAACATCTGTCATTGAGTACACAGAGATGACATAAACCAAGAAAGCTTGGAGTAGAAAATTATCTGCAATAAAAAAAAGACACTCACATTAACATAATGCACCAAGTTCTCCTGCTCGTTGACTTTGTAGGTCTTTATGCCGTACTCTTTGGCCAGACGGAGGATGCGGTTCTGTGTCGGTCCAATGTAGGCACCGCCTAGATCAACCCACTTTGCCTCCTTATTCTAAAAGACACATACTCGCAATTAGATCATGACAAAAAAGAAAGAAATGTCACACATATTTCTGAAAAGGCTAACTGATCTATGCTTGTACTTCTACGCTCATAAATGACTTGAATGTAAATGTCATTTTTTTTCTGTATGCCCATTAAAAGCAATAGATACACTATCTTGGTTGTAAAATTAAAAAGGCTGGAAAGTATTTATATTACTGTTACTGATTGTCTCTTTTATGAGCCGCTCCTACAGTAGTATTGACACTCTTTGCTTTACCTGCACAGTGAAGGTACGACCACCAACCCGGTCTCTGGCTTCCAACACTACAGGATCGAGCCCACTGGCTTTCAACAGCTTTGCAGCACTCAAACCTGCAGAAGGACAGAGACACCAACAGGACTTAAACATAAGGATTCAAGCAATATATGTGCTTTCTGTACTTGTAAAAAAAGCAATAGCAAAAGGCACACAGGGATTTTAAAGGTCTTTTAAAATTAATGACAAAAAGGGCTTCCAAAAATCCTAATGCTAGTTAGGACATTGTTATACCATCAACAGCTATTCCCACTTTAATTGTTTTCCGTTGTGCATTTACACTGATTAGCTTTTAGGTAGGCATGCAACTCTTAAATACAATTACATAACATTTGCTTTTCAAATGAACTGAGAGAGCTCTGGGAAAAATGGAGGGGGAAGGATGGGTGGGGGCTGTTGGGGAATCACAAACCAGCCAACCTGCTGATCATGTGGGGAGGAAGAGCTAACAAAAAAAGCACTGAGTACTCATTGGTTTAGCAACCGCAGAGTATACTGAAGAAAAACAGCTTTTCATACACTGACCTCTGGCACTCCTAGTTATACTTTAATTCAATAAGACTACTAAATGAATCTAGGCATGAACACACACACATGCAGAGAATTAGAGGGCAGCATATGACTCTGAAGCGCTGATCTACAGGGCTGCTAAACACACAGAATATTGTTAAGAAGCTGTTCTTTAGAAGGGGAAACTGGGAGAAAAGGTACACCAAATTAAACAGCTAGACTGAGAGTCAATTCAAATTTGAAAATGTTGCTTCAAATCATTGTCAATGTGGACATCAGAGTCTGGAGCGAGGTGGTGGAGGCTCTGCCATGGTTTGGGGATGCATTACTGGCAGTACAGCAGGGCGATATGGCCAAAAATATTTATCACAATATATATTTGAAAATTTGCGATAACGATATAACTGACGATATAATTGATGCGAGACAAAATACAACTCCACAACATTACTAGCGCAAAAAGACAACCTTCCATTTATTTTCACTTAAAGAAGAAGCTGGTTTTTATGTACATTAAAGCTTTATAAAAATGTAACAGTGCAAATGCAAATTCCTTGCTGAAAGTTTAACCAAAAGGCATTTCCAGTAGAAATGGGCTGACACATCCTGAGCATAACCATGTATAATATCCACTGAAGTTAAAAAGAGGTGCTTTGCAACATTAAACTGCAGTGTGCAGTACGCATTTTTCGGACCATAAGGTGCACGGGATTATAAGGCACATTAAGCGAAACAAAGCAGTCAGATAAATCAAACTTTATTAAACTCATTCTTCTTGCTTCCTCCACTTCTGTACCATTGATTCATTAATGTTGAATTCTCTGGCAGCTGCTCTATTCCCATGTTGTTGCAGTATATTAATGACTAACCTCGTATTGTGGATGGATTATCTCAGTTGTTCTCCTGACTGAAGTTTGGTCCGTTTACAGCATCCTGCCATGTGACTGCATTTGTCTCTAACTATCAGGAACCTTAACGTTAACTTTTATAAGTGGAAAAGTGTATAGTGTTCGTCCTCCAGCTTCACTGTTTATGTTATGCTAACATAGCTGTGTCGCTAGCGATCACGTAGCACATCATTATATACCAGCTAGCCCAACTTCCGTAACCCTACAAACGTCACTGCTTTTTAGTTTCCTGTCTTCATTTATGTTGGAAGTGATAGCAGAGCTGTACGTTTGAATTTTTTCAGAAATCTCTCAGTCAGAACGTGCTATATCATGCTTAGGTAACTAGCGAAACTAGCGAGCTAACTTCCACTAGCTTCCTGCTAACTTCTAACTCCGTTAAATGTAACAAATTTTGTTTTCATGGATGCCTGGAAGTTAAACTTCATAGTTACACCTGGTAAAGCAGCAATGCTGATCGTTTTATTAAAGATGAAAGAATTTAGACAGTTTTTAACTCTCAGTGATGCTGCAGTGTTCGTTTGACCTGAAGCATACGGAGTTTAGCACCCAGATTACTCCCAGATTTAAGAGCATCTTAGTCCGACAAATACGACAATAACGACGGCCGCTTGCATGTTCTGCAAAAAAATGTGCTTTGTCGTGTATCTGACGGACAAACACCAAACCAGTTCCACATCACTGAAGTTGCACCATTTTTACAAACCAATTCTGGTTCATCTGTTTCACTCAACAATCGGCCATGTGTGTATGAAAACAAAGGCACTGCGCATGCGCGTTTTACTCATATTCTATCGCGATATTTCATTTTCCTATCGTTGCTTAACATTATACCGGTATTACCGTGAACGGTATAATATGGCCCAGCCCTAACTGGCAGTGTGGAAAAGTACTTTCAGATGTCAATCCACCATGGCACTGTGAATAAAAAGATGAAGAATCGCCTATGAGCAAGTAGTTGGTGACAGTGTGGGGGAAGAACTCCCTTTTAACTGGAAGAGACTAAAGGAAGTGGCAGTGAACAAATGGCGGATGACCGGCTTTTGATTGTGAGGGGCAGCCAATTTGGAACAAAGTAAGGCTTAAAGGTAATAGCGTGTTTTATTCTTGAGGATGAGCTGAGAACTTTGTTGAACTGTGCAAAGCTACTGGAGTCTAACAGAAAAAAATGTTAAAGAGAAAAACAAGCACTCTTTAATAAAACAAAAATGAGCATGCCAAAAATCACACAAAAGCCTACATACTGCATGTTATATTCATTGCATGTTCATCAGCAGACACTGATAAATGAGGAGCAGAGAAGCAGGGGGTAACTTGTAATAGAAAACAGCACAGAGCAAAATGTCTCTACTGTCAGCAGGTACCCACATCTGTGCAAATGTTTTCCTGGCTTTCGCCCTAAATTCCCTTCTGGCCTCGCCATCTTCACCCCTATATTCTTTCCTGCCAAATCTGACTAAGCCCTATTTGATCTGGAAAGGTTTACATTAGTTTAAACAGAGTTTATTTTGCATTACCCAGCGTCAGCCTCCTCTCTATGTACAAAAGCGCTCAGCCTGTCAGGCTTTGCAGAAAGCATTAGACTTGACCAGGAGGAGGCTCACAAATCTCCATTAAATTGATGCTATTAACCTACACTCGGCTCAAAAGGTCACTCTCTGTCTTGGAAAACAAAGAGCATCTGTCTGCATCTCTTGTTTATGCCTACAGCAATCGCTGCAAAAGTAGCTTCCCGTTGGACTAGTCCTTTGATCAGAAAGCTTATTTATCCAAATCAAGGCTTCACTTTTTATCCCCCCTTTTCTTCAATTAAAAAACATGGTACAAACGCAACTAATAGATCAAAAAGTGATCATCACTTCAAAAGGATGCCGGCTGAGTTTTCCCCTTATGTTTACTTCCATTCCCCCAACAACAATAAAGAAAATGAACACACTCAGGCCGAGCTACTTCATGGACCAAAAAGCCAGGGAGGCAAGAAAAAGAAAGAAAATAAAATAGAAACCATCCAAGAATCTCAGTCAGAAATCAAAACCAATCATACAATTACTTTTTTTCTTCACTACTGCTTCATGCATTTGCTCTTTCTGTCTGTTTATACAGATAGAAAATGTTTCTGAATTTCTGTCTTTTTGCAATACTTACTGCAGTAGTTTGTTATGTTTTACATTCAAAAGGTCAGAAGTCAGGTCTGGAAATTATGTTGGTGGTGGCAAATAATAATACAATAAAAATATTAGAAGCTCACAAAAAATTAAGCTAAAATCTGAACTGCTTTCTACATTTTAAAGAAAGACGAATTTTGACCTTAAATCAATGTACAATGGCATTTTTATGGAGATAAGCTAACAATGTTTCTGAATAAAACTTGGTCTCTGGTTCTGAATTTCTAGATGCAGAGGATGAATGGTGCAGCTGTTCCGGTGTAAAGCTGAAAGTGACGGCTGAAACTGCGGATTTACAGGTCAATGGACATTACCACCTTCACTTATGGCCACATATAGCTGGTAATGAGCAATAGAAGACGAGCTTGATATTTATCAAACAGATGTAGTTGCCTTGAAGTGCAATCTTCCTGACATCTGAGGAACAGCTGGTGTCAGTTCAGCGGTGCTTCTCATCCTTTGTGCAGATGTATTTAACGAGGGACCAGACAAGAGAGGAGGAGTAGTATAAGTAGAAGTATTATATTATGGATCGCTCCCTGGGACACCTGGGTGCATTTAATTATGTTAACTTGCCTCCTCGCTTCCTGCCATCTCATCTCTTCTTTCTGTCTTAGTGAAAATGTGCAGGAGACATCCATGAACAAGACTGAAGAACACAGGAGAGAAAATGAGAAATCCTTGCTTCTATAGTATTAGTCTTAAGAGATCCTGTCCTTTTGAGGGATGCTTCCCTCGCTCTTAGCTCTTCCAGACACACTTATCTCACCTGTCCTTGCCTCTTTGAGGTGTTTTTAGGTGCTGGAACATCCTTTGTGATTGAGAAGGGTGAATGATTTTGAGGACACTGGAAAGAGGGTGCAAGAACACTTCAGCTTTGGGGTGACTGTAGCTCAGGAGGTAGAGCAGGCCACCTACTAATTGGAAGGTAGGTGATCTTCCAAATAGAAGGTGGAAGGGGTGGGGGTGGGGGTGTCTTAATTTCCAATTCGATCCAAGTCTGCTCCAGTCTGCATACCAAATATCCTTCATCAAGTTGCTCTGACTGTGAGTGTTAGATAGAAAGTGCTTACGTAGAAAAAAGAGTGCTTGTGTGAATGAGGCAAGTATATATATAATATATATATGTATATTAGGGGTGCAACGATACTCGTATCGATATTGAACCGTTCGATACAGTGCTTTCGGTTCGGTACGCATATGTATCGAACAATACAAAATTTTTAATTTATTTTATCAACTTTCCTTCTGACAATGCTGTCTGTGTTGAGCGCTCAGTGGATCTGCACTCAACAGTGCAGCCTAGGCGGAGTAGTCGAACGCAGATTCACTGAGCGCAGGGCAAGCTAGCGAGACAGAAGTTAAGCTCTCCTTGCAACATGGCAAATTGAACCTCCCCCACCCTCATTCAGATGTGGCGTTTGGAACTATTTTGGTTTTCATGTGACATATGACCCTGAAGGTAAGCGCGTCATGGACTAAAGTAAAACAGTATGTCGGATGTGCCACGCAATGGTCAATTACATGGATGGGAGCTAGTGTGTTAGCGCAGTTAGCTCGTTAACGTGTTGGCCGTCCAGCCCCATGCACGGGGCGATCCACGGTAGCTCGTTAACGGAGATTTGCCGTGTTGTGGCATTAACGTCATTTCAACGAGATTTACGCTGACAGCACTAGTGGGAACACAACAAATATGACTGCACATTTACACCGACATCATCCTAGTGCAAAGACAAGTGGAAGCAGACAAAAACAACAAGCACGCGTGCTACAAACTTTACCCGAGTCAATTAGACAGCCGTTAGCACACGATTCTCCTTATGGGGACCTGATATGTTTAATATGCTGCTGAGAATATAGCCCAGAAGAAGCGTATAGTATAGCTTTTATTTTGGAAAGAGACATTTCTCTGTAATAAACTCTCTTTTCCAAAGATGAGTGATTCCTCAATTAGATACAGGGCTCGCAAAATCGCTAGCCCGACGTCCCCGGGCTAGCGATTTTTCCAGTCGGGCTACCAAAATCTATCTCTGCCCTGCCCGTCGGCCTATCGTAGGAAGGAAAAATATATGTCAATGCTTTTGCATTCTTTCGGTAATGTAGCTGGGTAATTATGTCATTGGCATCGGTGAGCCACTGTCAATATGTGACATATTGAAATCGCGTTTGAATTTGCGTTTGTTTCTTTCACTTTGCAATCGCGTGAACTGTGTATAGAGAGCGACAGCACTGATTGGTGAGTGATGATAATTTGCGCACCAATTCCTCTGACATCGTCTTATCAATCGTTAGCTTACTATGCAAACATGACAAGTGAATCGCTGTCAAAATAAAAAACATGCACAAGATAAGAAGTTGCAATGCGTGTTTGCGTACATAAGATTTTCAGGAGGAGGACAGACATTTGTTTAGAACTCTTAAAGATGTCGAAGAAGCAAGCTCCTTTAAGAAATTACTGTGATGCTCCTCCACCTCCAAAGAAATGTCAGAAGGAGTCCGAACCACAAAAGAGGCGCGTATTCTCGGAAAAGTAGTTGCAGGAGGTGAGCTGGCTTCAAACAAATGATGAACGCAGAGATGTGGTGCAGAATGTGCCGTGAAAATTTAACAAATGACAAATTAAAAAGGCATGAACATTTTTTTTTGTATCGAAAAAATATCGAACCGTGACACCAAAGTATCGAACCAACCCATAACGGCAATGCTCAGTGGCTAGTGGATCTGAGGGCAGACCACAGCGACCTCCACGAACAGGGTCCAGTAACCATCACCGTGGCAGATATCCAAGAAAGGGTCTCCAGTATGAAGAGTTGGACAGCACCAGGCCCTGACATGGTTCACGCCTACTGGCTGAAGAAGCTGACTGCACTCTACGAGTGCCTGGCAGCACATATGAACCAGCTGCTAGTTGACAAGAGACACCCGGAATGGCTAACCGAAGGCCGGACAGTCCTGATGCTCAAGGACCCCCAGAAGGGACCGGTACCCTCCAACTACCGACCAATAACCTGCCCCAGCACCACGTGGAAGCTCCTGTCAGGCATCATAGCGGCTAAGATGAACAGGCACATGGGTCAATACATGAGCGGGACACAGAAAGGGATTGGCAAGAATACCAGAGGCGCAAAACACCAGCTACTGGTAGACAGAACAGTCAGCCGAGACTGCAAGACCAGGCTGACCAACCTGTGCACTGCCTGGATTGATTACAAGAAGGCCTATGACTCAATGCCCCACAGCTGGATACTGGAATACCTAGAATTGTACAAGATCAACAGGACCCTAAGAGCCTTCATCAGGAACTCAATGGGGATGTGCGTACAACTCTAGAGGCCAACTCCAAGCCCATAGCACAAGTCACCATCAAGTGCGGGATCTACCAAGGAGATGCTCTGTCCCCACTGCTGTTCTGCATAGGCCTGAACCCCCTCAGTGAGATAATTGACAAGACTGGCTACGGATACCAACTACGGAATGGAGCAGTTGTCCATACAGCTTGATGGATGACATCAAGCTGTATACCAAGAGTGAATGAGACATCAATTCACTGATCCACACCACCAGGATATACAGCAATGACATCGGAATGTCGTTCGGGCTGGAGAAGTGTAGTCAGATGGTAACAAAGAGAGGGAAGGTAGTCAGAACGGAGGGGATCGAACTACCAGAAGGCAACATTGCAGACATAGAGGACAGTTACAAGTACCTGGGGATCCCGCAGGCGAATGGGAACCATGAAGAGGCCGCTAGGAAAGCTGAAACCACCAAGTACCTGCAGAGGGTCAGGGAAGTCCTGAGCAGTCAGCTGAACGGTAAGAACAAGATCCGGGCCATCAACACCTACGCCCTGCCCGTGATCAGGTACCCTGCTGGGGTAATAGGCTGGCCAAAGGAGGAGATAGAAGCCACTGACATCACACCAGGCAAGACCCCAGGTGCCAGGCTGTGTAAAGATGCCCCAGAGACAATCCAGCACATAACAGCAGGCTGCAAGATGCTAGCAGGCAGGGCATACGTGGAACGCCATAACCAAGTGGCCGGCATAGTATACAGAAACATCTGTGCCGAATATGTCCTGGAAGTTCTGAGGTCAAAATGGGAGACGCCCCCAAGGGTGGTGGAGAATGACCGAGCTAAGATCCTGTGGGACTTCCAGATACAGACAGACAAAATGGTGGTGGCTAACCAACCGGACATAGTGGTGGTAGACAAACAGAAGAAGACGGCTGTAGTGATCGATGTAGCGGTTCCGAATGACAGCAACATCAGAAAGAAGGAACACGAGAAGCTGGAGAAATACCAAGGGCTCAGAGAAGAGCTCGAGAGGATGTGGAGGGTGAAGTTAACGGTGGTCCCCGTCGTAATCGGAGCACTAGGTGCGGTGACTCCCAAGCTAGGCGAGTGGCTCCAGCAGATCCCGGGAACAACATTGGAGATCTCTGTCCAGAAGAGCGCAGTCCTGGGAACAGCTAAGATACTGCGCAGGACCCTCAAGCTCCCAGGCCTCTGGTAGAGGACCCGAGCTTGAAGGATAGACTGCCCGCAGGGGCGTGCTGGGTGTTTTTTTTTAGTTTTTTTTTTTTACACACACACACATATATATATATATATATATATATATATATATATATATATTAGTGCTGTCAAAATTATCGCGTTAATTGTTAAGATCAACGCGAAATGTTTAATGCATTAAAAAAATTTAACGCTGATTTTGTTTTTTTATTAATTTCCTGTAATCTAAGACCTTTAAATTCATGAGCACCTCTGGAGGAGGGGGCAACAGTGTGCTATGCTGGCGTTTGGCCTGACAGAAATGATTAGAAGAAGAAGAAGAAGTGACACCATGCTACTATCTAGCTAACACTAGCTAACACACGCAAGCATGGACGAGGGCGGACTTTTGGGTGGAAAGTTTCTCTTTAAGAAGTTGCCTGATGGCTTGTTGGACAAAACGAGAGTAAGATGCACAATTTGCAACGCTGAATTCAAGTACCACAGAAGCAGTTCATCACTGGCGTATCACCTGAGAGCAAAACACCCAACTGAATCCACCTCTACGGGACCTCGCCAGTCTACGCTTCAGGAGTATGGTGCTTGTGGACGAATAACAAAAAATGTGAGAGAAAAGGTAACCAATTCCTTGGTTGTTTGGATAGCTAAAAACTGCCGACCAGTTAGCATAGTAGAAGATGATGGACTGAGAGAAGTCATTCGTGCTGCATCAGGAGATGAGTGTTACAATCTGCCCTCGAGAGGAACCATTGTGTCGAGACTGCACACTTTGTATGGGGACCAGAGGGCCCAGCAGTCCAGCAAGCTTGTGCAAGTAAGGAATGTCGCTCTCACCGGAGACCACTGGACTTCGGTGAACAACGATAATTACTTAAAATATAAAGAATAAAAAAATGTAATTGGAGCCAGGCTATTAATAAAGTAATTGAGATTAATCGCAATTAATAACAGAAAATTGTGAGATTAGTTAGTTAATTTTTTTTAATCTATTGACAGCACTAATATATATATATATATATATATATATATATATATATATATATATATATATATATATATATATATATATATATATATATATATATATATATACAAAGCATGTGAACAAACATAAGGCAGCGCAATTTAGAGCTATAATGCAGTGTGAATTGGTTCCTCTGCTGTGCGCTCCAGTGCAGTTGGATTCCTTTCCCCATCTCTGTACTCCTGTTTTTGTCTCCCAGAAAATCCCTGTATATGTTTTTCTCCCCTGATTTCCCACCACTGCCTTTCTCCTCTCCACCACAGCACCTTAGGGTTCTGGTTGACCTAATTGCTTGGTGTCTCTGAGACATTTGAAAGGGGGGGGAAAAAAACAACTAACTGTTACATTATATTTTTATTGGACACAGAGTCTAACGTAAGTTTTGAGACTACTTGTTTATGGGTTGGACCTTATTTGATAGAGTGGAGTAAGTTTCCAAAGCTTTTTGCACAGCTATGAGGAGCACACACGTTTCTTTTCATCCCTCTGCCCTCTGTGCTGGAAAAAGAGACAGTGGCAGGCACAGTTTCCCTGACAACAGTAATTGTTAAGATTTGGTCACTTGGCAGGAGCAAACCGTATTTGTATACTGTGTGTGTGTGTGTGTGTGTGTGTGTGTGTGTGTGTGTGTGTGTGTGTGTATAAAGATATCAGCCTGTCTCCCACGGTTTCTGAAAGTAAACGTTCCCAGTACAATTCACACTCATTCAAAACAAAAATCCAGGTACTGCAGAAAGCTGCCACAACTAAGCTCAGCCACAATCCCTGCAGAGCAGCTCACTTCAATGTCAGGTGACACCCTTCTACATATCCAATCTGCTTTCTCATAAGGGGCCTACCTATTGCTCACCTGCAAGCCCATTTGTAACCCAGGTCTACCCTACAAAAGACAAAGTCTGCCTGGTTGCCTATGATTTGCCACAGTCATGCCCTGTTTATTAAGTGTGGACATGAGCTTCTCTCTGTTTAATTTAACATCATTTTTCCATGACATGACAAAACATGACAAAATCAGGATATGGGTTATGACCAGGAATAGGTGTGGCCATGTAAACCAGGCAGCTTCAGCTTCTGCTTCTTGTCTCTGATTATTTAATTCATTCCAAGAATTAAATAATCTGGCTGAGAACTAATATGATTCCTGTGCCATAATAGCTGCTCTACCTACACTAAACCTGTAATCTTCAACACATAACATCCTTTTTATCAGTAATGGGTGGCAGTAATGGATATTTGTCCATCTAGCGTGTGATTGTGACTGTAGTGAATGTTTCAAAACTGCACTCCTTTGGCCATTTCCTGTTCCTGCTTTTATCTCTTTTCTGCTGCTTGCTGTTTTCTATCATCTGACTTTCCCTCATTCCACCTCTGGCTTACCACCTGCCATTTGTCTTTTCACTTCTAATTGCTCTTGCCATGTTTTCCCCCCCAGTGTTTCGTAGTTTTAATAGTCCCAATCACATTAACAGCCCTCAACTACACCAGATGAGAGCTGACAGACATTCAGCTCAGAATCAACTAACAACTCCTAAATGGCACTGTTTTTTTTGTCTTTTCAGTCTATCGCCTGTCTTCTTGTCTAGCTGACAGTTAGATAAGAAGATTCACACTAGAGATGTCACTAGAACTGATGCTTAGTATACCAAAATTCTAAAAATGTGACAGCACCTAGTTGTTTTGTTTTTTCAGAACTATACCTCGTGTTCGTGTAAGAGATGCATCATTAGTGTGGATGGTCTTTAAAGTGAGTGAAGACACAACGTTTGCCAAAGTAAACCATAAGGGGGCCACCCTGAAAACGTTCAATTCAATTCAATTCTATTTTATTTATATAGCGCCAAATCACAACAGCAGACGCTTTATATTGTACAGTAGATCCTACAATAAACCGTACAGTTCGTACAGAACAACAAACCTATTCAGACACTTGTGTTGTGTTCCAGATATCTTGGAACTCACATGTCAGAACTCTGGAGTGATGTCGCTCCTAAGTTAGTGCGATCCAGAAGAAGCTGGGGAAAATTTGTTTTGTTTCGGTTCTTAGCAAAGCGGCTAAAAAACACATTCATGGACAGACTGATAGAAAGTACTCAGTGCACTGAGATGGCTTATTTAGTAAGTCAATAAAAACCCCACAACAGTTGCAGTACAGGTTAAAAGTTTACAGTTTTACTACTTTTTACATCCAGTGCCAGCATCTTGGATCGCTAACTTGTGGTATGTAAATCTGCTCTGACTTTCCAAGTGTGAAATCCAAGTTTGGTGGGGCATTCCACAAAGATATTTTGACTGGGAACCCCATTAAATCACCTTGACCCAGCTGAATGTGGACATTTTAAAGACGCTAACAAAGACAAAGTGGCTGAAGATAAGCTATTCATTGCTCAGAGGTAACCACAAGCTCTGCTTTTTTAGTAAGGTAAAATCTCATTTCAGTTAATTATCTGTGTAGCCTATAACATGCTGTAATTTGTGAGAAATTTAGTTTAGTAACTTTTTTATCATGATAATACTAATAGGCATTGAAGAACATTTTTTGTTTTACTTGTATGTATATGCTCTCAGTTATAGTTCTTAGAATAAAAATTATAATCTGCAAAATTCAGACATACATAGATAAATAAGTCAGAAATTGGAATTGGCCAAGACAACTGCAGTTTGTGTCAACTCTTACTCGCTGGAGAAGAAGAAGGACTTGCAGAAGGACAGGAAAAAGTACAAATGGCACAGCAAAACCTACACGTGGAAATATTTAAAAAAAGTGCAGCTATTGTGATGGCGCCACCCTGACTCCTTGATTAAAAAAAGGTATAAGAGTCAGGTATGGAAATACCTGACTCTTATACCGTTTGGAGTGGAGGGCCCACTCCTGAAGAAATTCTATGACTCTGTTGTGGCTTCTGCTATCTTTTATGGCGTGGTCTGCTGGGGCGGCAGCATCTCTGCTGGGGACAGGAAGAGACTGAACAGGGTGATCCGAAGGGCCAGCTCTGTTCTAGGATGCCCTCTGGACCCAGTGGAGGTGGTGAGTGACAGGAGAACGGCGGCTAAGCTGTCATCCCTGATGGACAACATCTCCCACCCCATGCAGCAGACTGTGACAGCACTGAGCAGCTCCTTCAGTGGGAGACTGCGGCACCCACGGTGTGGGACGGAGAGATTTCGCAGGTCTTTCCTCCCCACTGCTGTCAGACTCCATAATAAAGACTTTAACTGATCAAGCACACACATCCATACATATGCAATAATACTAAGTGCAATAATCCTTTCTGTCATCGTTGTATTTTTACTCAGTTGTATATAGTATTTGTATTTGTATTCTATTTTTATCTTATTGTATATTTATTTTATTTTATTCTACTGTATATAGTATTTTATTTTATTCTATTCTGTACAGTTGTGTACTGTATTTATTCTTATTGTATTCTAATTTTTGCCTCATAACTTTTGCACTGTCCACTTCCTGCTGTGACACAACAAATTTCCCACGTGTGGGACTAATAAAGGTTATCTTATCTTATCTTATCTTATCTTACTGTGCAATTTATCATACTGCAAAATCAGCTATGTTTCGCAATGGCTACTGTTATACAAAAGCTTAGGCTAACATTATGTAATGATCATCATACCTCATAGTAACGTTACAAGGCTACTCTGCAACCATCCTAACATTTTAGTCTGTGTCATGTCAACAAACTATAATGGTAAAATTTTAAATAACTGGTCTGCCATCACTGTGTCAGAGATGGGATAATCACTCTGTTTTTGTTGTTTGTTTGTATTTTTTTAAACCATGGTATTAAATTGGGTGTAGAGAAGTAAGTATGTGATTCTATGTGCGTTAGTATCATCTGCTAAATTTCTGGTATTGGAACATCCCTAATCATAGCAATTTTGTAAGCAGATTAGCTTTTAGCTATAAAAATCAAGAGACACACTAGCTGTTTCATTCTAGCTGCAACTGCATGTCTCATTTGCAGTCGCTCAAATGCCCACTCCAAAAACGAGTACGGACAAATAGGCCGCTGTTTGCCTGCTAGGCTTCACCACAGTTCACTGTATTCACGTAACTAGACCAGTCAACCATGTTTGTGTTGTTGGTGCTTTTTGGAGCATTTGTAATGCAATTATTTTGCACATAACATTACCTGCTCTGATATTTTTAGCAAAAAGAGAACCCAAATGCCAGATAGAGAAAAACAAAAGTTATTTTGATGCACTTGCAGAGGGTGAACAAAAAATACAGCATGCCGTCAGAAAAAAGAAGAGCCTGAGAAACACCAGCAAAGAATGCACGGGTAAAACACAAATGAGGGTTTAAAACAATATGACAAATCAATATGCACATTCGGGGTGATTCAAAACGAGATACAAGTAGAAACGATCCAAACTTACTGTGTCGTTAACTGTACCAACTCTTCTACCAACTATTTAGAGAGTCAGTGCTCCAGTTTGTGAGTTTTTGTGATGAATGAATTTCTATTATTACTTTTTTATATGCTAGCAGTAATTACAGTTAGCAAAATATGATCATACACGCTGGAAAAAAAACAATATAGCAATGAGAAAAAAAGGCCAAACTGGAATCATAAATCAGAAGTTCATAAACATGTTGGTGACATTATGGTGGCTACATCCAGCTGTCCAATCTTATTGCTAAATAACAATGACTAGCAGTTAGTTTGTATCTTACAATGCCATAAACAGATAAAAGTATTTATCTTCTCACTACTGGTGTTAACAAATTATGTCATCTTTTACACATGAGGGGTGTAGTTGTTTTTAAAGGGATAAATCTGAGATGTTGTTTAATGTTGAGTAAAATATTTTTTCTTTAAAAAAAATGTTATGCCCTAAATTGAAAATTAGAACCTGCTTTCTAAGAATATTGAAGAACATGTTCTTCAGAGAGACAAATCACACCGTCAGTGTGTGACATTTGATTTTCTCCATGTGTCTCAGTGTGTCTGCGCCCAGACAATGTTCTTTTCACAGGAACACAAACAAAAAATCCAATAGTGTCTGAGTGACAAGTGAGACACTTGAATAGGAGCCCAATGAGGCTACATATTGATCTGCAGGGGGAGACAATTACAAGATGTGCTGCAATTACATTTTCCCAATCTCATGTTCTCAACATGCAGACACTAATTTGGTTTTTACGAGCAACAAACTGAGGAGCAATACTGACAAGCAATTACAGAATAGCTTGAAATTTACACACAAGAATATTCTCTTTTGTGTGTGTTGTCAGGAAACAGGTGATGAGGATAACTGGACCTAGGGTTACCTAGGTCCTGATTTTTATAATGATGAAAATTAGAGCTTTGAGTGCTCAGATTGAGTAGAAAGGTGCTTAATACATGTCAGTCCATTTACCATTTAACTGACTGTTACTAACATTATTGGAAATTTACATTTGCAACCACCCAAAAAATGTGTGTACTAGTGTATCTCAAAAAATGAGAACTGTTGTAAAAAAAGTTGCTTTTCCACTCAAAACTCCCAAATTCTACATATTATATTTTTATTATGCATTAAGTGAACGACTTTTTTTTCATTTAAACTTTGATGAAGCGCCTCAGAAACAGCTTCCTGAACTCAAAGAGTCTAAAGTGTGCAGTCCACCCATATCTTGAGCTAATTAAGCATAATTCATATCACTGATCAGATTCACGGAGGCCCCACCCACAGGCCCTAAAAGATCCACTGCAAGTGTCAGATACCAAGAGAACCCTAGAGGTCTGGTACCCAATGGCTGTGTCCCAATTCAGGGTCTGCACGCTTGAAGTACGCATTTTAAGTGCGATTACGTCACCGCCACGCGACGACGGCTGTCCCAATTCGAAGTGTACTTCAAATGCATACTCCAAATGCACCGTCGATTTCCCCAAATATCAAGCGTGGTCCGGTGCATGCTTCGTGGTCCCATATATCCCACAATTCATAGCGCGGCGGTGGGTGTGGATAATTTTGCCGCAAAACACGGCAGAAGGGAGCGGCCGAAGAGTGAACTGTCAAAAGTAAGTACTGAATATGATGTCACTTATTTATGTGCAAATGTTTAATAACGAAGAACATTAAAACATTACTGTTGGCCACATGTCGGCAAAGTTGTGTGATATTAGTGATGTTTGTACTTTCAGTGTTAACTTGGTTTTAAAGCATATCTAGATAGATAGAGATATATCTCATGATAATCTGACAATACTATAATATTGGTCATTTTATATTTACATTACCACAGTGAGATGATTTTAGTCTCATGAACAACATTAGCTAATTGTTATTTACTAACTAATCTTGAAATGACTGTTCAGTACAGAAGTGAAGCCCAACAATCGTGTTTTACAGTCCTGTGGTCTCAGCCTCAGATACTCAACTAATCAAAGTGATGTCATGACAAAAATGAATGACCAAAAAAACTTTTTTTTCTCTCTCCTTCATTTCTGTCAAACAAAGCTGTATGAAACATTTCTCCCGGTTAGTATCATGGTTGCTAGGCAACCTGAACAGCGCGACGAAGGCAAGACCGTCCCATTTCACAAGCCTCTCACTTCCGCACTTCTCGTACTTATAGTACGCACCGTACGTAGTACGCGTAGTGCGCGTACTTCAAGCGTGTAGACCCTGAATTGGGACACAGCCAATTCAGGGTCTGCAGCCTTAAAGGCCGCATTTTAAGGCCGATTACGTCACAGCAACGCGACAAAGGCTGTCCCAATCCAAAGGCTGCTCGAAATGCGGCCCTCAAATGCGTCCTTCATTTCCCTGAATTTTAAGGACGTGTAGACTTCGTGACCCAACATATCCCAGAATGCATAGCGCGGCGGTGGGTGTGGATAATGTTGCCGGAAAAAAAAACAGTGGATGAGGGGCACCCGAAGAGTAAACTTTAAGTAAGTACTGAATATTATGTCACTTATTTATGTGCAAATGTTTACTAACGAAGAACATTAAAACATTACTGTTGGCCACATGTCGGCAAAGTTATGTGACATTAGTGACGTTTGTACTAGAGATGGCACGATACCACTTTTTTATGTCCGATACCGATATCATAAATTTGGATATCTGCCGATACCGATATGAATCCGATATAGTGTTTTTTAATCAACAAAACTGTTTTTTAAAATATCTTGCTGCATTTTGCAAGTCTGCAAGTTCATACTCAAGTTTAAAACAACAACTACACTAAAGCTATTCTGTTATACCTGTATACAAAAAAAATATTTCATAGTTCAGCAATACTGATCAATCTAATAAACTTAGACCTACACCATCCTCCCTATTCTGGTATTTTAAAGAGTACTTAGCGTAAATATTAAGCAACCTAACTAATAGGGTTCCAACTCCCAGCAACAACAAAAATAAATAAATAAAAAATAGGGAACCACCCCTCACGCGCCACCTCATGATGCTTAATCGACGTAATCAACCTTAATTTGATGCAGTGTGAAAAAAAATGCACAGAAATCAATTATTTTTCAAGAAATATTAAATAGATTCAACATCTTTCTTCAACAAAATTGCAGACTGCACAGATGGTACCTTCCCAAAGGAAAAAGTACTATAGCTTACTAGGGTATATATATTAGACTTAATAGTCACTATATACAGTAATTGACTTCTATTCATTTTACATCAAATTAAAACTTTGTGTGTCAGATAATTATTTATTAAAAGCTAGACATTTTAAATGAGAATAAGAAAGAAAAGTATGTCTTTGTGCCCCCTTTTCCCAGTTAATGCCCTATCGGCCCCCCTGGCTAAACTTTGCTAGATCCGCCCCTGCACAGTTACCAGCGTCAGCTACGTAGAAAAAGATCCTCGAGTAGAAAGTAATATTAAATAAATTCTAACAACAGCTTATCAAGCTTAAACGTGCTGCTGTTGTTCAGCCGCTGGTTTCCTCTTTCTGGTGCAAAGTGGGCCAAAAGCAAAGACGGACTTGCGACAGAAAAGCCGATCAGCTGATCATTTAAGCAGTTTCACGATTGAAGTAGCAGCCGGAGAGCGAGAGGCAGTCGCTCGTTAAGCTTAACGCAGGAATGCTTTACAAACATTCAGAGATGGACTTACACACTTGCTTTACTTCTCTCGGGGATAACTTTGTCGGAGATGAAATGCCGGGTTGCTAGCGAAGCTCCAAATGCTATCCAGACCATCGACAGGTCCCGCATGCCACAGCCGCTCTATCACGTGATGCATACTGCTCCGACTGCTAACGTTCTGAGGTGAGTTACGGCGTGTTGCAAGTTTTGTGAGGTGCTTTCGTGATATTTAATGGATCGGATTACATTTTTTATTTTTCTCCGATATCCGATCCAGTCATTTAGGTCAGTATCGGACCGATACCGATACGTAATATCGGATCGGTCCATCTCTAGTTTGTACTAACTTGGTTTTAAAGCCTTTACTTTAAAATATACGCTGTTCAATAGCTGAGCTTAATCTTACAGAGAATGATCAAAGCTCATGTAGAAAGAAACAAACAAATGAACAAAAGATTTTCTCCTTCATTTCTGTCAAACAATGCTGTATGAAACGTTTCCAGATGTTAGTATCATGGTTGCTAGGCAACCTGGGCAGCGCGACGGAGGCTAGACCGTCCCATTTCACAAGCCTCGCACTTCCGGCCTTAATGGTCTTTGAGTACGCGGCCCTTGTGGACCGTTAAAGCTGCGTACTTTAAGGCTGCAGACCCTGAATTGGGATACAGCCAATGTTCCCTCTAAGCTGCGCGCGTGCGCAATTGCACACTGCTGGCACGGTCTCTGCGCACAGAAAAAAAATCTAACCTGAATTGAAATTAAAACTTTAACAATTCTGTTTTGCAGTGTTAGTCAGTAAGTGACTGGCTGCTCCCGTATGGGATTAGAACGATGCCACCTTGTCCCATAGTCCAGCCAATGATGCGATTCACATTCGTATATACGCAGCTAATCAACGTCGTTGACAGGCTATGACAGCGTCCTTATGTGCCGACACCGGTGTTTTAGCTAGCAAAGCGGCTGATGTGGAGTGAAGCCACATTAATGACAACGTGTACAACCATTGGAGATGTGAGCAGGACAGACGGAGCAATTGATGGAAAAAGTGTGGACTTTATACCAGTTTGTAAATTGAGTTGATAGGCCACGTAAAACCAGAGTTATGATAAAAATATCTGCAATGTTTGGTTTCCTTCCTGAATACTATCGTTGTTTATATTTACTGAGGGAAGAAACGGTAAAAATGGTGTTTTATAAGGAAAACGCTCGAAAGCACTCTCCGCCTGTGAGCAAAGTTGAAACCAAAAAAACCAACCCTTTCCTATTCGTCGAAAAATGTACCATGTCGACCAATCAAAAGATGATATGGCAACATGGTATTTAGTTGTTTAGGAAGGGGGAAGTTTTAGGAGTGACGCGGTGTTTTGAGATGTGAGAGGTTCGCCATGTTTAGTGCAAATCTTGTGTAGTTAGTGTGTAGTGTAGTCAATAGTTTTCTTGTGTGCGTCAGAACAATGAGGCGACTGCTGAATGTTACAGGTGTTACAGGAGTGACACATCTCCTGTTGTCAGGCCTGCAGGTATCAGGCTGTTGTTCTCCTTTATCTCATAGTGGACAGAAATAATTTTTTGGAGTGGCACAAATAATTTGTGTGGCATCAAATTTGATGCAGAACAGCTGATTGTTCTGTAAATAGTTTGAAATGTTTATTTTAAAAAAACGTCTTGGCTGCATTTTTAGGTAAACAGCTGCAAAAAACTTTGTTTACAAAACTCAGTTACTTTTTTGAAGAAGTAACTATATAATTAATTGCCCAACATTGGTCATTATATACTGTATTTTGCAGACAGAGAGTTACAGACTCATAATACAAGTCAGAGCTTTATATATATATATATATATATAAAAAAAGAAAAATTAAGTTGTGTTTTGGAGTTCAAGTTATTTTTACTTCCAATAGTGTGAACATACTACACAGGTCAATGACTAGATTTTTTTTAAATTTTCATTGTAAGTGGGCTAAAGCAGTTAATTAAAAGTAGTCTAACATAAATGCAAATGCTGTAATTTGATTATTTTAATAAACCATGTAACTTGGATGGATTCGATGCTGGTGTGACCACAGTGCACACGTCTGCTGTTGCTCACAGTAGTCCAAGGGACCGCTCAGGGAGTTTGTGTGTTCGCTCAGACACATGAAAAATTAGAGGGAACATTGCTGGTACCCATTACCTGGTTCATAAAGCAGGTGGTCTTAATTTGATGTTTCATTGCTACAAAGGTCAGAGCAGGTTTAATATGCTTTGAAAGTTTGGTGTGCAATAATTAAAATAGCCTTCTTCATGTTTAGTTTCCACTCTAGGATCAGTAACCAGCCCTCTACTTGACCAATTCCAGGAAATGACTACTCCCTGCCAAGAAACAGTCTGGAACACAACCCACCATAAATCAGCAATGAACGTTTTAATTCTTCTGCTTTATATGAGCTAAACACCAAAGATATAATATGTAAACAACTGAGCTTTACAGCTGCTGTCTTCATTCTACGCTGAGTTAGAACTGGCTGGAAGGCAGTGTTGTAGCTGTGCATGTGCAATACAGACATGTGAGTTGTATCAGTTTCCCATGTGATTCTATCTATAGCAACTTCCTTAAAGGGGCAGTGCCCTCAAAAGGATAGCAAATCATTTTAAAGTTGTAAATTTCCTTTCACGCAATCGTTAAATATACCATCAGGCAGACAGATAATTTTGTCAGTCAAGCAGTGAACAAAAAAACAGAGGACCTCATAAGCCTACCCTAAATCCTTCAATTAAAATATATCACAAACAGAGAAAAGGGCTTTCCAGGTGTGCAAACATCAATCAGCTGAATGCACTTTTCACACAGCCAACGTCAGCATTTGTAACATTAACACACCTGACATTTCTCATGACTTTAGCTGCCACACACAAGGCAAACACAGAGGCGCAGGCATGCAGAAATGCACTTATTACATGTTGTCCATCGAATGATTGAATCAGACCGCACACACCACAGGCTCTGTTGTTTGCACAGCTGGACAGAGAAAGTGGTTATCTAGGATTGAAGCCATAATGAAGCTAAATTGCAAGAGAAGGTGAGGATTTATTCACATATGGACTGTTCACATACGTTGACGGATATATTTAGAACACAGCAGGTGCAATGAGTCCTAGAAATGTATTTATGAGATTGAACGCACCACTTAAATTCAATTTAGTTTTATTTCTAGAGCACCGATTGACAACAGCAGTTGCCTCAAGGGGCTTTAAATTGTAGAATAAAGATCCTGCAATATTAGAGGGAAAACCCCAGCAATCAGACAGCACCCTATGAGCAAGCACTTAGCAACAGTGGGAAGAAAACAGGGTCCGGGGTATCATTAGAAGGCACAGCATGATTTTTACTGCTATGCAGATGATATCCAGCTTTATTTTTCCATGAAGCCAAATGATAAGCACCAATTAGTTAAACTGCAGGAATGTCTTAAAGACAAAGATCTGGATGACCTCTAACCGGTCGCAGCAGATGGGTGCTCCTCCCTGAGCCTGGTTCTGCTGGAGGTTTCTTCCTGTTGAAAGGGAGTTTTTCCTTCCCACTCTCAACTTAGTGTTTGGTCATAGGGGGTTGTTTGATTGATGGGGTTTCGCTGAATTATTGTAGGGTCTTTAATACTAAGCGCCTTGAGGTGACTGATGTTGTGATTGGTGCTATAAAATAACATTTAATTTAATTTAACTGAATACTTAGGATATCAGGGTCAGTAAAAATGTAAAAAGTGAAAGTCTATCACAGTTTTGATATACTTCATTTGGGTTTTTTGTTTGTTTTTCTTCTACTTCACAATTTACTGTCTCTAACCCAACTGTTTTAATTTTAATGTAACTTGCTGCAACACTGTAACATGATGAAACAGGTGAATTTTGGTTATCTTCGAGTGATTTTACATTAGGTATTTCAGGTCTTCTTGCTAAAAGTTCACCATCTGCAATTAGGAATTTATGGTAAATGGTAAATGGCCTGTATTTATATAGCGCTTTACTAGTCCCTAAGGACCCCAAAGCGCTTTACATATCCAGTCATCCACCCATTCACACACACATTCACACACTGGTGATGGCAAGCTACATTGTAGCCACAGCCACCCTGGGGAGCACTGACTCTTATATACAAGAGTTTTATCTTTTTTATATCACTGTTATCTCATTGGTGGACGTAGGACGTAGAATTTAGAGACTTTTGGTGAATTTAAAGCTCAGCTCTCACTCATGTCACAGTTATCTTTACAGAGAACATAAGTTATCACTTACGTCCTCCGGAAAGATGCCATCCTCTGCCATCACCAGGATTGCACTTACTAAAATCCTTTAACTAAATTGTATCTGGTAATGCCTTTAGTGCAATGCAGTGCAATGGAAACTTTCCATCTCGTGTTACCTCTCGTGTTACCTGTAAATTGTAAATATTGTAAAACTTTTCTTCTGTCATTTAATGGTCGGGCATTGTACAGCTACAAGCATTTCACCCCCATGTCATACTGTGTATGGTTGTGTGTGTGTGACAAATAAAATTTGAATTTGAATTTTTACCTGCTGGCAGGATGACCACATCATTCAGCATTCTTACTTGAAAGTAGAGCAGGGCGATATGGCCAAAAATATTTATCACGATATATATTTGAAAATTTGCGATAACGATATAACTGACGATATAATTGATGCGAGACAAAATACAACTCCACAACATTACTAGCGCAAAAAGACAACCTTCCATTTATTTTCACTTAAACAAGAAGCTAGTTTTTATGTACATTAAAGCTTTATAAAAATGTAACAGTGCAAATGCAAATTCCTTGCTGAGAGTTTAACCAAAAGGCATTTCCAGTAGAAATGGGCTGACATATCCTGAGCATAACCATGTATAATAGCCACTGAAGTTAAAAAGAGGTGCTTTGCAACATTAAACTGCAGTGTGCAGTGCGTATTTTTCGGACCATAAGGTGCACGGGATTATAAGGCACATTAAGTGAAACAAAGCAGTCATCCTGCCATGCGACTGCATTTGTCTCTAACTATCAGGAACCTTAACGTTAACTTTTATATGTGGAAAAGTGTTAGTGTTCCTCCTCCAGCTTCACTGTTTATGTTATGCTAACATAGCTGTATCGCCAGTGTTGCCAACTCCTCAGTAAGGAAAATCGCTATTGGCTGTCCTAAAAGTCGCTAGAAGTCGCTAAATGACATCATCGCCCAATTTGCATAATTGGTCATGCTAATCTAATTGTAACCTATGTTGTTGTTGAGAGAAATAACATCGTGGAAGAGACATAAAGTGAGTAAAAAACGTCCTAAATGCATTTAGAGTTTATTTAGAACTACAAATTAAATTTCTTTTAGTAATTATTGTTTTTTAATGTCACAATTCCAACCCTACTCCTTTACCCGGGCTTGGACCGGCAAAAGTGACCCGAAATAGGCACTCTGGTGGAGTTACTTTGTGTGTGTGTGTTTATAAGTAGTTTTAAACCTTGTGATCCACAAAACAGCATAAGAGTAAAAGAGTAAAAGAAGAACTGACTGCGTTACAGCACCCGCTGCTTGTTGAGAGTAAAAGCGATAAGCGCTTTCACGTCTTTTTCTGAAAATTCGCTAAATATAGCGACAAAGTCGCTAAGTTGGCAACACTGTGTGTCGCTAGCGATCACGGAGCACATCATTATATACCAGCTAGCCCAACTTCAGTAACCCTACAAACGTCACTGCTGTTTAGTTTCCTGTCTTCATTTATGTTGGAAGTGATAGCAGAGCTGTACGTTTGAATTTTTTCAGAAATCTCTCAGTCAGAACATGCTATATCATGCTTAGGTAACTAGCGAAACTAGCGAGCTAACTTCCGCTAGCTTCCTGCTAACTTCTAACTCCGTTAAATGTAATAAATTTTGTTTTCATGGATGCCTGGAAGTTAAACTTCATAGTTACACCTGGTAAAGCAGCAATGCTGATCGTTTTATTAAAGATGAAAGAATTTAGACAGTTTTTAACTCTCAGTGATGCTGCAGTGTTGTTTGACCTGAAGCATACGGAGTTTAGCACCCAGATTACTCCCAGATTTAAGAGCATCTTAGTCCGACAAATACGACAATAACGACGGCCCCTTGCATGTTCTGCAAAAAAATGCGCTTTGTCGTGTATCTGACGGACAAACACCAAACCAGTTCCACATCACTGAAGTTGCACCATTTTTACAAACCAATTCTGGTTCATCTGTCATCGGCCATGTGCGTATGAAAACAAAGGCACTGTGCATGCGCGTTTTTCTCATATTCTATCGCGATATTTCATTTTCCTATCGTTGCTTAACATTATGCCGGTATTACCGTGAACGGTATAATATGGCCCAGCCCTAACTGAAAGTGTCTTGTCTTGTGCTCAAACAGACTCCAAGTACAATATCATGCAAGATACCAAATGTCTGGAAGATCACTGCAATCAAGAAGGCCATTCTAACCAGGCCCTATGAGGAGAAGGAGAACTGGTTCATGTGCTGCTATGGCCCACTGATATTTATCTATGATCACAAAATTTAGCATAAAATAAATAATTTAAGAAAGTGGGGGTGTTTCTCAATTTAAGCTCACAGATATGCATGCACATCAGCATGCATCAATTCCACTGTCACCAATGGAATATAATTCTATAGGAAGTACTGTGCTGAGTAAAGCAGAAAAATCATATTTTGAATCATTATTGTATGGAGGTCATATGTCAGAGGCCACATTTTGAAAAAATCAGCACAGATATTACAATAAAAACAGAACTTTATGAAAGTGGTTGACCCAGAGTCATGTAGACATTGAGAGCCTCAGTAAACCATCCATCAATGCCTCATCGGGTAAGTTACAATAAAACCTTCACCAAACTAACAGATGCCAAAACTAAGGATGTTTCCTCTATATTTTAATTTTAGCTAGTTTTCAAAGATTACAAAAGTGTTTCCCAGTTATTTTTTAATTTAACTTAAACCTTGTTTTCAGTTTAGTGTTAGTTAACTATGATAAACTTGTACAGAACAACAAACCTGTGAGAACTAGAGTGTGTCTCGCAAAGGCTAAATGAAAACAACACACCCATAAACACAGACATACATTTCAGCTAGGGCTGCCACAAATGATTATTTTGATAGTCGACTAGTCACCGATTATTTTTGCGATTAGTCGACTAATCAGATCATGCATCCATTGGACATAAAACGTACAGCTTATTGCACCAGCATGCATCTGCTCTTATATAACTATCATTAGCTTACAGCTTTAAGTGTTTAAGGTATGTGCTAACTAAAAATAAAGACAAGATGATACTTTATTAAATTTTAATGAAATTTGCAGATTGTTTCGGTGAAGTTTAATAAACTCCTTGCTATCTAAAATATAACGGGACACCGCAGTATATTCTCGAGTATCTCACACTTCTGATAATCAGTTGTCTGCTTGACTTTTTTCAGCTGTGTAAAAACTATAACGTTGATCTCAGCCAAACTGATTTACTCAGGAACAAATAAAATACTAAAAAAAAAGCCAAACAATAACATTTTGAAGTTATCTAAGTGACTTATATATGTTTAACCTGAGTAGTGAAAAACGGCGGTGGGTTTGAAAACGATTTGCCGGGAGTCCGGTGTTCTCACGGGCTCTAGTGAGCCTTGCCCCCGGCTAGCTATCGAGCTGGTGGGTAACAGACGTCTCTGAAAACTTTTGAAAATATGTGGTGTCTTGATAAACTGAGCAGATATGTGAGGTTTACACAGCTACATTCTTGCCTAAAAACATGTTAAACGTTTATTTTGTGACCCAGAAAGAATAATAAGAGTAATAGTAAAACTAACTAGCTGCCGCCATTGTTGGAAACTGAGCTGGGCTGCGCTATGAATTCTGGGACAGAGCTACTTCTTCTTCTTTGGGGTTTAACGGCAGCTGGCATCCTTGTACATGCAGTGCTGCCATCTTCTGTTTCAGTCCGTTATTACACTCTTAAGTCCCACTACTTATTCCTGCCTCTTTTGTGATCTTACAAAGCTTCAAACAATGTGTCGACTATTAAATCAGTCGTCGACGATTTTGACAGTCGACGTAATCGTGACTAGTCGACTAATCGTGGCAGCCCTAATTTCAGCTGAATCATTTCTATTTGTATTAGAGAGGGAACTGTAGTTATTATACAACCACAATGCTACAGTCAAACTATCATTCAAATAAAGCCTGCATCATTAAATATGAGGCTCCTTATCCGATCTATTCAATTTGTGACAGTAAATCAATAATAAATTTATTGATAATAATATGATAACTTAATACTGTTCAGCTGATATACTGTATGTTCACTCGGATGAATCTGCTTTATTCATTATTCATCACAGTAGGCTAAATCATTCATTGTTAGATGTGAACCTGGCTCTCCTGCTAACCTACTCACCAAGAGGGATATAACTTCTCTCACTGCTGCTGTTTTTTTGTATTTGGGCCACACAGTGCTTATCACAATGGGTGGATGGCAATACTTAATAGATGCACCTTAACCCATTCCTCCATTTTTAGTTAATGGCGACTCACAGGGGATGATTGTACAGAACCCTAAGCTAACCCTGAGCTGTGGTCCTTGCCATCTCGTGTTTCCCAACCACAGATGACGTTAGCTTCTTCCTAAGACGAGGGAGTCACTGGCGAGGCAGCTGATTATTTACTCTATATTTATCATCACAAATTCCATGTAGCATTTCACACATCATTTAAGAAAGTAAGGATGTGCCTCAGTAGAGGTAATAGAGCATGCATCCCCTCTATTGGCACAAATACAACATTGTCACTCGATGACAAATGGTGCACCGAGTGAACCAAAACGATTCACGTCGGCTGGGTAAACCAATGTCTGACCTGCATTCACTTCTAACAAGTATAAAAGCACAACACACCCTCTAAACACAGACAAGCACTTTGGTTGAAAAGCTTTCTATGTTTTGCGCTTTGTTAGCTTAAAATGTTCTTAAAGTATACACAACATGGAAAACTGCACTGAATGGGAATGATTATATTCCCTTCTCGAAGCACACATAAACAGTCACACACCAAGAAAGGACTATTTGTGAAACTACGCTATAGACACGTGCAGGAAGCATGTTGGTTCTTTGTCTGATTATGACATGTATGTTACTTGGACCCTTGCCTGCCCTAATGTGCTCACATGTGTAATTTTATCTTGGGATTTTACAGTCATTTAACTTTACAGCCAGTTCTCCGGGTAAAAGTCCAGCAGAGTTCATCACCACAAAGTGCAGCCAAAGTTTCTAAATCCTCTACTGTGCAGTTTAATGGGGGAAACTATGCTGCACTGCATGACAGCTTTAAGTTAGCTTGGGAGATACAGGCCCTGTGAACCACTTACTTTTGAACTGTCTGTTTTACCACTTCCATCCTCTTTGCTGTTTCACAACCAACTCAAGTTCCCAGTTTGCACTTTATTCCCTTTCTCGCTTCCCTAATCCTGACATATTCTTGTCCACTTTCACAGCTGCTCAGGCAAAACATGAGGAAATCGTCCCTTCCTTGTTATTTCTGCTTATCTGACCCTCCTCCTCCCCCTTCTCCTTTCCTCCACTCCTTTTCCTTGGCATCCTCTCGGCTGCTGGTTTGATAACAGGCTGTCACAAGCATTTAATGTTTTCTCAGAAAGTGTTGGCTGCACCTTGAGGGCCACGAACGCACCAGGTCCGTGGTCCTGGCTGGCAGAAAACAGACAATTGCATTTGCAAGCAAATTAGAGAGACACACATCTTAGTGGAGAGGTGCTGAAGGGGCAGAAAGAGCACTCCCTCTTCCTCCTGTTTCATATGTGCTTTGATTGGACAGTGATTGTTATATGTGGCCCTCATTGTAACCCTGCAAAGGGCAGCAGTACAAACAAACGGTGTAATTACAAGAACCTAATGTGGGAAAGTGAGGAAAGTCAGAGCAGGGGGAAGCCAGCAGGGTCTTCTGGTGTTGTTGCATTTTCTCTGTAGCATTTGTTTTTGTCTGTGTGACTGGTATTTGAACTGACACTGACCTAAATTCTTTAGTGCCTGACAGCAGACATGCAGGCAGGCAGGCAGGCAGGCAGTCGATGGAACTGTCAGACTAACAGAGAGTGAGGCAGCGGTCAGGCATGGGGAACAGAAAGGACAGAGGTTCACTCACATCGGGAAAAACAACTTCAGTCACCGCACCAACGCCACAGATGCTAAAATCCTGCCCTGAAGTTTTGCACCTGCCAACCTGACTGCTCATTTGCAGGAGTGTGTGTCTGAAAGTTGTGTAGCTGCATCGAAACAGCCGGGAACAACAGGGATTCAAAGTTTTGACGTTACACCACATACAGCAGCGGTCCCCAACCCCCGGGCCTCGGACCGGTACCGGTCCGTGAGTCGTTTGGTACCGGGCCGCGAGAGTTGAGGCTCAGGTTTTCAGCGTTATTTTGTTATCGCTTTTATCGTTAACTCGGTTTTCCTGGGTCTTTTCACGTGTGTTATGAATAAATCTTCTTTTTTCGGTACCGGTACTAGTTTTATTTTGTTGTATTTATCCGCGACACCTTAAAGGCCGGTCCGTGAAAATATTGTCGGGCATAAACCGGTCCGCGGCGCAAAAAAGGTTGGGGACCGCTGACATACAGTATGTCAATCAGCGTCTTTGATTCAGAGCTCATTATTCTTACCAGACTTAATGAATTCAAATGTTTTAAATTTAAGACAGGACCTGGTTTAAAACCACTCGCAGTCAACTGCCATCTTCAAAATGTCACGATGGCGAGAAAACATCAAAGACTGGGAGAAAGTCTGCGACCAGTTTCCCACTGAATGGTTTAAGCTGACAACTACATGCAATCTGTTTGTGGTAATATCTCAAAAATGACCAGAATATAACCGACTGAGTCGAGTCCACCACTGCACAGAAACACGCTGTAGCATTCATCACTGCACATGGATCACAATGTGTTGGCAATCTGCCTGCATTTATAAATTAAAGGGTAATTGTTTGCGAACCTTTGCCAGTCTACCTGAGAGGGACTGCACTCAGTCCAAGTTGGACAATTGGAAACAGCTCACTTGGTGAAAGGCAACCTGTTTCCAATCGCCTTGATATGGAAAGTGGTCCTGCTGAAGTTGAGGGTGTTGTACAGTAGGCTCAAACTCTGGGTGATCATCTGGCCACCTCAACCACTCAAAAGCAAAAAAAAAGAAAAAGAACAATCACCAATTTTTCCTAGTGTGACCGGGCAAGACAGTCAAAAAACAAAAACAAAACAAAAAAACCTGCGGTACTAGAAAGTGGCAGTCCATTCCCTTTATTTTTCTTTCTTTCTTTCCCAATCTTGAATGTTTTTGTGGATTTTATTTTCCGTTTTTGTCCAATGGAAATAGCCCTACACCCAGCCCAACTTTGAACTATTCAGGCAGTGCAAAACTGACGTGCAACACCAGATAAATACTGGCTACAATACACCATCATATTTGCAGATATTTTGGCCAATACCAGTGCTATGCCAAAAAGTGATCATTTGCAAGAAGTGATTTGGTATCAAGCCAGTCTGAGCCAGAAAGAACATTTCTGTCACAAAGTGACAGCTACAAGCAGTTTTGGGAAAAGCGACTTTTTTAGATCATTTATTTATGAATGTAAATGTTTCACCGACATTAAAAATGTTGTTTTCAAGAGAGGTCTGGCCAAAAAGGCAGCAGAAATTGCAAAACCTATAACGTAACAGTTAGGTAAGGTCTGGATCGGTTATAATGTAGAAGACAGAGTCATAAAGATACGGATTTCCTTACTTTATACATAACCTCTTTGTAAATCCTGCTGACTGCAGACTATTTATCATACATACATAAGCAGAAATACTGGACATAAAATCATTTTTTGACTCAACACTGATATTCAGCTGATGTATCAGCACATCCCTACCAAATGACACTATGTACAAAGATTTGCATTCTAGGATTGAGAACATTCACCATCCTCATAGTAAAGGTTTCCCTTGTTAGGTAAGAACAGCACACAGCCTGTTTTCTAAGGAGTGTTTAGTACCAGAAGGCGCCCAGTGCATTTCCCTCCCCTCCTATGCATTATTATCATTGTTATTATTATTTATTACTACTGGGGGGGGGGGGGGGGGGGGGGGGGGATTGCCAACTTGTACTTAAAATGCAAGTGTGCAATATTACACCTATTGCGTCAAATGCAACGTTTGTAATCCACACATCGCGTCATTTTTCACATGGCTGCTGGACTCCTCCTCAGCATCACGGCCAGTCTCCACCTGGATCATAGAGCGAACACAAACCAGCTGCTTTTATCTGTACAATCCAACAACACGGGCCAAGACACATGTCAGCCTTATGGATGCGAGCAACAATCATTTACGCGAACCCCTCCAGCTCACGTCCTCTTATGTAACACAAAGTATGCGCTGGTTGATTAGCTGTTACTCAACTTGCTCTGCTGTTGCTGCGGTGATACAGAGGTTGACTAGCTGCTGGAGGGGAGGGGAGGCAGCCTCACGGAAGAACACCGTGAAGAAGAAAAACAATACGAATAAAAAAAAAACCTCCATCATTGTCAGCTCTGCACACAGTCAGCTGTGGATACAGGATGTGCCGCGTCTTCTCACACACTCGCTCACGGCCACAGTTGTGTAGTTAACCTTCCACAAAGCGCATCTGACCGCTACCAGCTCTGCTCGGAGCTTTGGCTTTAATCGGTTTATTTGCTCAGCTCGTCCGCGGAGCCTGAACACAAAACTAAAGTTTTCTGACGTGCAGCCTACCTGATATGCCCGCGCCGACCACTATAACATCGTAGGTGTTGCTGGGTGCAGTCATGTTGCTGGGTGGTGTGTCTTCTTTCACCTCTTGGTTGTGTCAGCTCGTTGCCGGACGCAGGGTGCACGGCGGAGAGCATCTGGATTAAAAACCGCCGGGCAGGCCCACTCCCTGCAGACTCCGCCTACCCATAGTAAAGCGCTGCCCTGTGGGTTTGGAGGGTTAGAGAAAACAATTTATGGAATGAAAAAGAAAAAAAAACAAAACAAAAAAAAACATAAGAAGAAGAAGAAAGTATAGATTACTTACTATAGACCCACATTTCACTAGGAAATTTAAAAACCCATTACAGTTCCGTGGCTCTGTGTGTCTTCTTTTTAGTCCTTTATGCTTTGCAGTAGTTGTAAAAGCACAGATGTCCCTGACTGTGGTGCTGTAACTGTCTGGCCAAAGGCTTATCAGCATATTTCTTATCAGCATAGTATTATATAATACCAGGGTGTGTACACTGAGTTTTCAAGTTTAACCGTCATCTTACTTTACACAAAGCTAAGTAGAGCGTGAGGTGCATCCAAAGAATGCATCTGGCTGCACAAAGACACAGAACAGCTTTATACTTGCTATGGCAGCTCCTATCTATCTATCTTTGAAAAATTCCCCAAATCACTGCTGAATGAAAAAAACGAATTATCTAGGATACTCAGGAGTCTCTCAGCATAGTCATTTTATCTCCTTCTCAACGGCACTGCTATTGCCTTATATTTTTATGACTTTGTTTTCCTCTGTCTTTAAAAGATTCAGCAGCATTATCATAGGTGATGCATGCAACCGTCATGTTGTATTCTTTAGTTTCTGTTGCCTTCTTGTGGTTGGTTTGTCACAATTAGCCAAGAACTCATCTCTGCACACACTGTGTGGAGTGCACACAGCCACATCATGTGCTGTTTGGGCTGTGTGCCATATAGCTTGGTTGTGTTTCAGCTAAACCTGCTCAAGGTTTTCTTGTGCATAAACTTAAAACTTGATGATTGAGAAACAGAGAAAGCTGTCATTAAGCAAGCATCAAGGGACTCTGAGGTTATTCAAGCAACTTTGTTCACTTTAGGGATCTCTTGAAAAACCTTTAATATCTCAATTTTGTATTGTGAATTATTAAATGAATAAATATAAATTATTAAATATATTAAATCTATGTATTGTACATTTCGGATACGGGGAGAGAATGGAGAGAAACGATGCAGACACGGCGATGACAGAGGCCTGGGAGTTTGAGGGTTCCGTGCTGTATGTTAGCTATTCCTGGGACTGCGCTCTTCTGATGTTGTGCCTGTACTCTGCTGGTTACAGCTCCTAATGTTCCTATTACCACTGGGGCCACTTTGGCCTTTACCTTCCACATCTGCTCCAGATGTTCTTTCAGCCCCTGGTACTTCTCTGTTTTCTCATGCTCCTTCTTCCTGATGTTGCTGTCCACTGGGATTGCCACATCTATCATAACTGCGGTGTTCTGTTGCGTGTCAGCCAGTCTGGTTGGCTGGCCACCAGCTGGTTGTCTGTCTGGAACGGGAAGTCCCACAGGAACTTAGCCCTGTTGTTCTCAACCACCTTCCAAGGTGTGTCCCATCAGGACTTGGGGACTTCTCCCATACGCAGCACAGATGTTCCTGTACATTATCCCACACAGTCTGGTTGTGCCGTATTCCTGTAATCAGAAGCATCTTTAAATATAATGCAGTCCAATACAGCATCAGCAGTAACTCTCTGATGTGTTCTGGTAATGTATCAGTGATGCTGTATTCTTTCTTTAAAATCATCATAATTCCTCATTATGTGGCACTCTATTCCATGAAAACAGTGCCTGTATTCTCAAAACATCTGAAGACTGGGTTAGGTTAAATTTGTGTAATACTTCTGAGTACTTCTCCTGGCCTAAGAATAGAGTTATTTATTTATTTTTAAATTATTTTTTAATATTATAACAGCTCCTAAGGAAGCAATTTGGTGAGTCAGTGGCTCCTTGGCATTTTGATGTTTTGGGGGGGGAAAAAAAAACAACATTAAATCATTTTCCTAAGTGTGACTGAAAATTCCTGTTCCATTAAATGATGATGTGTATTTGTGGAGAATGCTGTGGTGGCTGTGTGAATGTGGCGGACAGGTGAGGGACTACAAAGAACTACAGACCAAAGGAGTCGGTGGGAATGCTACCATGACATGAAGTGTTTTAATCTCCAAAACATGTCTAATATTTAGTGTGCAGGGTAAGCTCCAGCTATATCCTCAATCTTTAATGTTCACTGTGTGCCGCTTCAGTGGGAAACAGAGGTGCGCACAGTGTGGTGGTTTGTCAGCAGAGGGCAGCAGAGGTCCAAGATGAGTTTGGTGACAAAGCCTTAAAATGTCAAAGACTGCTGCTGACCTACTGTAAGCAGGGTTATATTAGAGGTTTTCTGGTAACATTCTTTGGAAATCAGTATCCATCATTTCATCCATCCATCAGGCTATTACAAAATGAAAGTCAACTAAAACTGAACTAAAACCAATCTGAGCTCACCTGTACTTTGTTTCGATTTAACCAAGTGTGATTTTAGGCGTTATCGAGAATGACCTGTAAATAAAAGCAAGGCGTATTATTTCTCATATCTGAAACACAAAAGCAACGTACCTTACTGTCATTTGCCCTGCAACTTAATGAAACACCACAAAAGCCTAACATATGTGAAGTGTTTGGTTACACAGTGAGTTTAGATATGAATATAAAGGGTTTTTTTGTTTTACAAACAAACAAACAAACAAACAAACAAAAACACATTTTACTGGAAATTAACTTTTCATCCCAGTTTTCCTACATTACAATCCTAGTAAACAACTTTTCCTGCACTGTGGATTTGGTTAATCTGTTTATTATTAAAAGCAAACACCATACTGGCACATCGAAGTGAGGAGAGAGTAGCTGAAGTTAACGATGCCTGAGCAGCCCTAATTAATCAAACTATTTCCAAAGTTTCAGGACGAAATTCTTTCTGGTTAGACACAAAGCGCAGACTGCCAAAGCCTCACATTAAGTTAAGATAAACTCTGCTGGATACTTTAGGACATAAACACTTTTTAAAGAAAATATGATCACAAAGAGTGCTGCCAATTTTAGGTTGCCTTTTTAAGAGCTTGCCAGAGACAATAGAATTAGCTTATAGAGGGTTGCTCTGTCTTTACAGTTTATTGTGTTGTTGATTAATGAGCACAGCCCCGGTCACAAAAATAAAATGAAATGAAACAACAAGCGAAACTTTCAGAGAGAGACCTGAAACACTGTGAGCTTACACCCTACACTGCCATTGTATTCATATTTCCTTAGTAAAATAAGTGCTGACAGCACGCTCGCAAACCTCAAGCAGTGAATGGTCACATTGTGAACCCTCCAGCACATGGCTGTTGTCCACGTTTCACGTCTGGCATTATGATGGAAAGCTAAACATACAGAGGTGATTTTTTTTAAACGAGTCCAAATGAAATGCTTCTTTTCTACGATTTTTTATCAAACGCCTGAGTGGTTATGATTAGGCTCGAGACTGAATAAATGTGTGATGTCTGCTGATGTGAAGAGTTATATAATGACCACATCTGCCTGCCAGGCTGCCTTACACCTGGAAATGAAGAAAGTGGACCTGATGAATGATGTTTCTGCTGCTTTAATTAGAAGGCCTGGACCCGGCCAACAACAGTCTCCCCGATCCTATTTTGTTCTGCTGGGACAGCCTGAAAAGAGAGCTGTTAGCATCAGCCTTGAACCTTCTCTCATTCTGTCACACCAGTTCTCCTGTTAATTACACCTACTCGTGCCTCCTCACCACCGGCGCTTTTGCGCGCGTGTGTCGAGAAAGGTGAGCCACAGTGAGAGGAGACAGCAGAGAAAGGCAGATTAATCTCCGGAGTGGAAGGTAAAGCCATTTTTATGAGGTTCACGTGTGAAGCAGCCGGCCGTGCTGTCAGTTGTTGTCGGCACTGAAGTGTTCAGAGAGCAGCGTGTTGTGCTGTTTCACAGGGTACAGGTCTGAAAACAGCGAACACATGTGTGCAGGGAGTGGATACTGCAAGCAGAAAAAAACACATACACTTTGTAAGTGTCAGAGCTCTGTGTTCCAGGCTGTCACACTTCTCTGAAAAAGAATCTTACAGGATACTCGGTGAATCCACACAGTGGGCTTTGGGTGTGTGAGTGAAAGGATCCATCCTTCAGTTTTTCATCGTTTGCATTTCTTTTGCATTTCGTTTGCATGTGTTTTCTTTTTCTTTAGCTTTGTTGTGCCACAACCTGGGAAGGAGCAATCTGAGTTTCATCAAAATGTATATGTTGGCAATTTGATCAAAACCTAAATCAGAAACGGATCTACCCGTTGGTTACTTCATATTTGTCTTCTCTATGCGCTATGATGCAAAACTGTATAGAAGCAAACCATTAAATACCTGCAGTCACAATCCTAAAGCTTTTTTGTATTTCATTTCTTTTTTCAGTTCTATGAATTCATCTGCACGCAGCTGACTTTTATGGTTCCTGCTCTGGATTTGAATGTCTGCTATGAGCACTAGGGATGCACAAAGGATGATGCACACATATAATCCACTGTTACTGTTTTTAATTTCCCTTTAAGATCAGCTTCTCTTCTCCAGCTGTTTCAGGGCTGGATGAAGTTCATATTACAAGCAGCACATGTCATTGCTAAGCTACCACTGACTGCACTGAAATGTTTTAGCTTACAAAGTGGGATTCCAGTGACCATAGGATCAGCAGTCACCTCTCTGTCTGGGTTTATGTGACTTAGATTAGAGCTGACAGAACAAGAAGTCAGATCAGTTTCCTCATATTGTTCTCAGCAGACAGATTTGCATGGGGTAAATAAGGAAATGTATTAAGAGACAAAAATCCCCACAGATATCTACATCACCTCTAGGTGACTAGCTTCCAGTGTCTGTATTAAACTCCACCACTTCCATCTTAGTGGGTTAGATGTGTTTGCAAAAGGGACTTCTGGCTGTGTGGATGTTTTTGAGAAGACATCTGCTCCTTTGTATCTCAGTAAAAAAAAAAATCATAATAAAACTTGTACTTGCTTCAGTTCATAATCAATAAAAGTTCATTTTGTAAACTTTTCCCTCTCATTTTAAGTGAAAGAAATTCACACAAAACATATTATTTATCCCACATTAAGTTTGTCTTTCTCTTCATTGATTTATTTTTGAAGTGTTAAATTTTCTGATAAGACATTTAATGACATGTAGAGGTTTAATTAATAGCAGAACATCAAACAACTATTCCATTTCCTAAGACTGGCTTTTTTTTTTTTTACCCATTTTAGTCGTTCTGCAGTGAACTGCACAAACTGATAAGTGATCTGTTAAGGCACCAGTCACACAGGCCTGCAGATGGGATGGCCGCCAGTCACTGGGGAAGAATAAGTACTCCCAGACTGGTTGCATGTGGTTGCTGGCAGTCACTGTGAAACTGATTGCTGATGATCGTTCATGCAGGGCTTAAAACAGTCAGTGACCCCAAGGTAAGTCCAGGTACCTCATGGCTGCAGGAGTTGCTAGGTGAAGCTGATCATACGGTGCTGCACTGAAAACCTCATTGTGATTGCTGTGGCTGCAAGCAGATGGCTACAGTCACCTTTAGTTTGTATGGAAGAGTGTTTGTTTGCAGACACTTGCAAACTTTTGCCAGTGACCAAAGTGATCACACAGAGGTTTGTGGAGCAACACCCTCTTCGATCAGTTTCACCCAGCAACAATCAGCAGCTGCTCCTCAACCAGTCGGGAAATCACTTCCCTAGTGACCAGACATTTTGAGAGTGCTACCAACTATCTCTGAGTAGCAGACATGTATGTGAGGGTAGTGAAATATATGTACAAGGACAGTGAGACTGTGGTCATGTTTGCAGAGTGTGTCTTTAAGGTGTAGTTCAAGGTTGGGTGGGATTACATAAATGATTGGCTCTGAGACCCTTCTTATTTGCAGTGGTGATGGAGAGGCGGACAGAAGCCTTCTCTGACTATGACGTTTGCAGACAGCATCGTGATCTGTGGTGAGAGCAGGGAGCCAGTGGAAGAGAGCCTGGAGGGGTGGAGGTATGCAGCAAAGAGAAAAGAAGTCGAGACAGAATACATGTGTGTGAATGAGAGGGAGACGAGAGTAACGGTGAAGCTACAAGAAGTAGCTGCGAGGTGAAGAAGAGAGTGCAGGCAGGGCGGAGTGGGTGTAGACGAGTGTCAGGGGTGATATGTGACAGAAGCATAGCAGCAAGAGTGAAAAGGAAGGTTTACAAGATTGTAATGAGACCTGCTATGATGTATGATTTGGAGATTTGGATTTTGGATAGCCACAGTTGCAGGTGGAGCAGGTGAAGATGTTATGATTGTTATTAGGAATGATCAAGATAGACAAGATTAGAAATGAGTACATCGGAGGGACAACTCAGGAGGCAGAGTTAGACGGGTGAGATTGAAATGGTTTGGACATGTGCAGAGAAGGGATAGTAGATACTTTATATTGGACAAAGGATGTTGAAGATGGAGAAGATGGTCGTAAAGAAGGAGGACATGCTTAGGGTTGGTGTGACAGAGGAGGATGCGGGGCTAGAATGAAGGCAGATGATGTGGTGGAGTGACCCTCTAAAGGGAGCAGCCAAAACAAGAAGAAAGAAAGGACGTCCTGCTGTATATGCCAGACACACAGGATTTAACTTAACATGTATGACATAAATTAGCATACTCCAAAGCAGTGAAGATAACTGCTGTGCATTTAGAAAGAAGCATTTAAAATTCAAGCTACCATGGCCTTTCTTTGCTTTCAACCACCCATTATTTCAGCTCAAATACTAAAAGTGAGCTCTCAATTCTTTGTGGTTTGAAAAAAAACCGAAGCCTTAATGATGGAAAAAGCTCAATTTGAACACAGTTTTTCCAATTCAAATAAAGTGACCACAAGTTTTGCAAATGAGCCTGCGGCACACACACGCATACACAAATGCACACACAGAGTATGAATAGTGAGTGTGAAGTTCTGTATTCATCATGTTGGACACAGGACATGTCATTACTAACAATACGTTACAGGCAATAGCGGCAAGTTTAATCAATCCGGCGTGATAGTAGCGGCAGTTACAATAACGTCAACATGAACATCACAAAGATCCAAGTAGAACAGGTTATACTTTAAATGAGCACTGATACCCTTGGCAGTCTATTGACAGTCCACGCCGCTGACCCAGAGGCTGCTAAAACCTTCATCAGTGGTCTTCTTGCATCCTCTGGGCTCCTCTTACGCTACTTTTGTTTTCTTCTTTTTTTTTTCTACTGTTCATTCGATGAGCTCTCCTGTCAGCATCAGTCATGTTTTACACAGCTAGATGAAAGTCTGCAGGGAGTGTGTAAAATGTTACTGGGTGAGTAAGCACGGCGCAGGTGCTCCACTGTAGATCCAGCACATGTCAGGGCTCACGCGGACCCGCTTGTCCTTTCCCATGCTGCTTTTTAACGAGGCATTTTGTTTAGTCGTCAAACGCTTCTTCTTTTTTTTTTTCCCTTTTTTTATGGAGCAGGGAGAAGGCTGTTACAGATATTTGCAATGAGCTCTCATTCTGTGGTTCTTGAGCGTGTGTGTTATGGATTACGGAGGCTTATAATGAGTGCAGTGTGTCTCTGCAGCGAGGAGGGTCTCCAGCGGGCTCCTGGGAGCTGCAGTTTGTGGTGTCTGGCCTTGTGAGCTGAAGAAATATGCTTTGCATTGTTTGTACTGATTGAATGCACATAATAGAAAGGGTATAGTATGTTCTGTCTGAGTCCCAAGGGCTGTAGGTCAATTTTAAGGCCCACGTGAGGCTGATCTGACTGCTCCAAACTATCACTCACAAGTTAACAACCAGTATCTCTGGGGCCATTTTCTGATCCAATAATCAACCAAAATGCTTTGGACAGCTTGAGAGGAAGGTCTGTGGCCAAGAAAACTGCCGGCTCTTGAGAGTCTTGAGGGTCTGGGAGGGTACTGCTGTCTGCTCAGCTGCACTCCTCGCAGTTGCAGGCGAGGATGTATCTGTAAGTGGCCGTAATGCGAGTCCCGCCAGTGCAGCGCAGCCTCACCGCCTTCAGCTTGGAGGTGTGCGGCCGGCAGCAGGAGCAGGTGCTCTTGAAGGGCTGTTTGAGCACTGAGCTGAATGAGATGAGGGGGTCGGAGCGGGTCGTGTGGCTGCAGTGGCCCTCGCAGCGCGCCAGCAACACCATCTGGAAGAAAGAAGTAGGCGAAAAGGCGATGTTATGAAAAATACAGATAAGCATTTTTCGTTGACCTTCAGGCTCTTTAAGGGGAGTAAAAAGATGTTTGGGCTCTGTGTGTGTTTATGTGTGCGTGGTTGGCCACTTTTTTTCTGTGCTGTTTAGAGGGAACAAAGCCAGCATATGAAACCTTTCCCCAGTTTAACCAGTCAGCACACACACACATCACCAGCCTGATTAGTGTTGTGACTGTCCGACCGGCATTCCTCTGTAGGTCACTGAATTCCTGTCGCCTCCCTAAACTGACTCCTGTGTCATGTCCTTCTGCCAGCTGCTGTGTGTCGCCACCCGTGTACCCACTTTGATAAAGGCCTGTCTGGGGCCATGTATGGGTGACACACACACACACACACACACACACACACACACACACACACACACACACACACACACACACACACACATATGAACAGTGTTGTCGCCACTTTAAGACCATTTGTCTTTGTCCTGGCAAAGGATCAGGCTATCAAACTTTGGCCTCCTCTCTGTCTGCACCTTTCCTGCTCCTCCTTTTACTCATGAGCCAAATTCAAATTCAAATTCAAATTTTATTTGTCACGTACACAGTCATACACAGTACGATATGTAGTGAAATGCTTGGACAACTGCTCGTGACCTAAAGAAAACAAAAAAGGAAAAGGCTATGAATAAGATAGGAAATAAATATGAAAAATTAAAAAGGGTAAATTTAACTAGGAAGGAATAGAATATAAATTAAGGTTAAAAATGAAATAACTGTACAACACAAATTAGAATGAAGGGTAAATTTAACTGGGAAGAATAAGATAAAGATAAATATATAAATTAAAGTTGAAAATAAAATAACTGTACAACAAAATACACAATATAGAACTATATAAGAATGTATGAAGAAATCTAAATATAAATAAATATATACACAATAACAGCAGCTGTACAAGTATTAACCGGAAATGAAGAATATAGTGACCAGTGTTGTGCAAAACCAAAGTCCAGAAAGTCCAGTGTGTGTGTAAGAACTATATGTGTGGGTCAGTACTGTGTGGTGGTGTGATTGAGAGACCGTATCGCCTGCGGGAAGAAGCTCCTCCTCAGTCTCTCTGTGTTGGTCTTCAGGGAGCGGAATCGCTTTCCTGACCTCAACAGAGAGAACAGTCTGTTGTTGGGATGGCTGAGGTCCTTCACGATCTTCCTGGCCTTGGTCCAGCACCGCCTGCTGTAGATTGAGTGCAGGTCAGGGAGCTCGGAGCGGATGGTGCGCTCAGCTGACCGCACAACCCTCTGTAGAGCTCGTCTGTCCTGCATGGTGCTGTTCCCGAACCAGGTTAAGATGTTTCCCGCCAGGATGCTCTCTATGGTGCACGAGTAAAAGTTCCTGAGCACCTTGGAGGGCAGTTGGAAGTCTCTCAAGCGTCTGAGGTGGTAGAGACGCTGTCGGGCCTTTTTCACCACGGTGTTGATGTGACAGGACCATGACAGGTCCTGCGTGATGTGAACTCCGAGGTATTTGAAGCTGTCCACTCTCTCCACTGGGCACTCGTTGATGACGGGGGTCTGGTAGTTCCTCTCCTGCTTAGTGCTGAAGTCCACTATCAGCTCCTTTGTCTTACTGACGTTTAGAAGGAGGTTGTTCCTCTGGCACCAGTTCTCCAGATTCCTAATCTCCTTCAGGTAGGCCGTCTCGTTGTTATCAGAGATCAGGCCCACCACGACGGTGTCGTCAGCAAACTTGATGATGGTGGTGGAGCTGGTAGTGGCCACACAGTCATATGTGTACAAAGAGTACAGCAGGGGGCTCAGAACACACCCCTGGGGGGCTCCAGTGCTGAGAGTGGTGGAGGCTGAGACATGTCCGCCCATCCTTACTGCCTGTGGTCTGCCAGTTAGGAAGTTGGAGATCCACTGACACATAGATGAGCTGAGTCCCAGATGCTCCAGCTTGGTGGTGAGTGTGGAGGGAATTATGGTGTTAAATGCAGAGCTGTAGTCTATGAAGAGCATTTTAACATAATTCCCCCTTCTAGTGTCCAAGTGAGTGAGTGATGTGTGGAGGAGATGAGAGATGGCATCGTCTGTGGAACGATTTGGACGGTAAACGAACTGTAGTGGGTCCAGTGTGTCTGGTAGTGAAGAAATGATGAAGTCTCTGACCAGGCGTTCAAAGCACTTCATCACTACTGAGGTGAGGGCTACAGGGCGATAGTCATTGAGAGAAGCAGGGTGGGGTTTCTTCGGGACAGGAACAATGATGGACTCTTTGAAGCATGTGGGGATCACCGACTGAGATAAAGAGATGTTGAATATCTCAGTGAACACAGGAGCTAGCTGGTATGCGCAGTCTCTTAGGATACGACCTGGGATGCCGTCTGGTCCTGCTGCTTTCCTGGTGTTCACTCTCTTGAAGGCTCTCCTTACTTCATGCTCGGAGATGACGAGCACGTTTCCGGTGCTGGCAGTATCTTCCTGTCTGCAGCCGTTAGCGCCGCTAACACTAGCATTGTTGGAGACCTTAGCTGCAGCCTCGAAGCGAGCATAGAAAGTGTTCAGCTCGTCTGCCAGAGTCACGGCCGCGTTCGTCATACCGGTTGTTGGTGCTTTATAGTCCGTTATTGTCCTTAGTCCCCGCCACAGGCTCCTAGAGTCACTCTGTTGGAGTTGTGACTCTAGTTTCCTCCCGTAGCGCTGCTTCGCCTCTTTCACCGCCCTCCGCACGTTATATGACGCGGCTTTGTACGGGTCCATGTCCCCCGTCATGAGTCCCATGTTGTAGGCAGCGGTGCGGGATCTCAGAGCGTCGCGGATGGTTTTATCCACCCACGGCTTCTGGTTGGGAAACGTTGTGATAGTCTTTGTCTCCACGGTATCATCCGCTAGTTTCCCGATGAATCCCACAACCGCTTCCGTAAACACGTTGACGTCATCGTCGGAGCTGTTTCTGAACATGCCCCAGTCTGCGTCATCGAGTGCGTCCTGTAACGCAGCCACCGATTGATCCGTCCAGCGCGCGACCTTCCTCTGAACCGGAACTTCCTGTTTCAGCCTTTGTTTGTATTTTGGCATGAGGAAGATGGCGGCGTGATCAGATTTGCCAAACGGGGGGCGGGATTGTGCCTTGTAGCCGTCCTTGACCGTAGTGTAGCAGTGGTCCAGTGTCCTTTCACCCCTGGTGGGGCAGGTGATGTGTTGATAAAAGTTCGGCGCTGTGCGTTTGAGGTTGGCGCTATTAAAGTCCCCCGTCACAATAAGCGCAGTGTCCCGGTGTTGTGTCTGGTGCTGTGTGAGTGCCTCATGCAGCTCGCATAAGGCGGTGACCGTGTCCGCTTGTGGTGGAATATAAACGGCACTTACAATGACCGATGTAAATTCCCGAGGTAGATAAAAAGGACGACACATGATGGACAGTAGTTCCAGATTTGGTGTGCAGGAGCGTGTGAGAGGAACAATGTTCGCACTGTTGCACCAGTTGTTGTTCACCATTAAACACACGCCGCCTCCCCTTGACTTCCCCGAGTCCCGTGTCCTGTCCATGCGGTGAACCGAGAAGAACTCGGCCGGCTGGATGGCGTGGTCCGGCACCGCTGGGTTCAGCCATGTCTCGGTGAAGCAGAGGAGATTGCAGTCCCGAATGTCTCTCTGGAACTTTATCCTGGCCCTGAGGTCGTCAAGCTTGTTCTCCAGTGACTGGACGTTGGCGAGCAGGATGCTAGGCAGAGGTGTGCGGTGTGCACGAGCTCTCAGCCTGTTCCTGACGCCGGCTCGCTTCCCTCTAGGCCGCCGCCACTTCCCTTTGTTCTCCCTCGAGATCTCACTCGGCCAGCTCGGATCCGGAGTTAAAAACTTCGAATTGTGAGTACATTGTAAACCAATAGAAACAAGAGTGTCACTGTCATACCTAATGTACCCAATGGTGATGATTTTGCCGATTTAGAAACGCTGAAAACTAACTTAAAAAACAAAGACAAAGAAAAAGTGGTCGGAGCAGTCGTGACGGCAGCCGACCTCACCGGCGCCATCTTAAAGCCGCTACATTAAACAAACCTATGCAAGCTTCAGTACTGACACAGCACTGTTCAAGTGCCATAATGAACTATTATCGGGTGAACGTACACCATTTTAAACGACTCAGTTTGTACTTCTGTATATTTCCATTCTCATCGGTTGATGGCCACCCTTCTCTGAGCCTGGTTATTTTGGAGGTTTCTTCCTGTTAAAAGTGATATAAAGTGATATAAACCATTACTAAGCAGTCATCATGGGCTCATTCAAGCAACTTTGTTCATGTTGGAGGGTCCTTGAGGAACATTTAGAGGCTCAATTTCAAGAAAAGGTTATTGGAGGAGATTCTGATAACTCAAAACTTTCCCAAAGGAAACTTATTTAAAAAGTCAGTTAATTTATATTGCAAATTTTCAAGATGTACAGTATACATTTTTTATTAATTTGCACCTTTATCAGTTTTTTCTAATTTTATGTATGATTATGTTTTATTATAGTGGAAAATAAAACATCACTAATAACAGAATCTAGTGACAATATACTGCTGTCGGAGGGATCATTCTTTTAATACAGAAAAAAAGAAATTATTATTTTAGATGCAACATGTCAGGCTCATTTTCCCTATTATTATGATTATTATTATTATTATTATTATTATTATTATTATTATTATTATTGTTATTATTATCGTTATCGTTATTATCGTTATTGTTGTTGTTGTTATTATTATTATTATTATTATTATTATTATTATTATCGTTATCGTTATTATCGTTATTGTTTTTGTCGTTGTTGTTATTATTATTATTATTATTATTATTATTATCGTTATCGTTATTATCGTTATTGTTTTTGTCGTTGTTGTTATTATTATTATTATTATTATTATCGTTATCGTTATTATCGTTATTGTTTTTGTCGTTGTTGTTATTATTATTATTATTATTATTATTATTATCGTTATTATCGTTATTGTTTTTGTCGTTGTTGTTATTATTATTATTATTATTATTATTATCGCTATTATCGTTATTGTTTTTGTTTTTGTCGTTGTTGTTATTGTTATTATTATTATTATTATTATCGTTATCGTTATTATCGTTATTGTTTTTGTCGTTGTTGTTGTTGTTGTTATTGTTATTGTTATTGTTATTGTTATTGTTATTATTATTATTATTATTATTATTGTTATCGTTATTATCGTTATTGTTTTTGTCGTTGTTGTTGTTGTTGTTATTGTTATTATTATTATTATTATTATTATTATTATTATCGCTATTATCGTTATCGTTATTGTTTTTGTCGTTGTTGTTGTTGTTATTGTTATTGTTATTATTATTATTATTATTATTATTATTATTATCGTTATCGTTATTATCGTTATTGTTTTTGTCGTTGTTGTTGTTGTTGTTATTGTTATTATTATTATTATTATTATTATTATTATTATTATTATCATCATCACTGCAATTTCATCTGCGGTAGTAGTAGTATGTAATTTTGCAACAAACTGTAAATTTCCTTTGAACTATATTGTAAAATGTAAATACAAGACTAGCTTTGTATTTATTATTTATATAATTATTTAAAATTATATAATATACAAGTATTATATATTTTCAAAAGGGCTTGTACCACCTTGTGGGCCCCTCTGGACGTGCCCCTGGTCTGATGGGTGTTATATAAATGTAATTCTATACATATAGGACAAATGTCAGCAGTGCAAATATAAAGCACATCAAACTGACTGTTGTTGTAATTTGGTGCTATATAAAGAAATAAAATAAAACGGAATAAAATTAAATAGGACACGAAAGTAAAAAACTGAAGGTGGAGTGCAAAAGTACTGGAGCTGGATGTGTGTTAGTTGTGTAATAATTTTTAAAAGAATTATCTTAAATTCTTGAATTCTCACGATGAAAAGTAGCTATGATTAATCATGAAAACTCCAATATGACATGAACCTTGCATTCATCGGTCTGTTGTGTTTTAGTGACAGGCGCTGTGGTTACTTTTTCCTACTTTGGTTTTTTTATTGGCAGTTTTTAATTTGAATTTGAGGTTTTATGCTCTAAACTCAAGTACTTTTGTAATTAGGAATAATGGTGCTTATTTTGGCTGAAATTACTTCAGTGTTTCCAACAACAGCTGCTGTTTTACTTAAAAAAGTCACTGCTTGGATTTTCAGACTAAAACTGAGCAGCATTGGACTTTATTTGAGCCGGGGTTGCTAAATGCACGTGGATCTGTTAGGTAACAATGTAATTACAGTGTGACATAAAGAATGTAAGCATTTGTCTTTTAAAATAAAAGTAATTAATAACCAAAATTTCAAAATAAAAGCATTAAAACTTTGTCATCAACTAGCATGTCCGCAGCAGTGTTGCTGTCCAAGTTTAGACAGATGTAATTATGTTAAGAACTAAGATACTCGGAAATGAAGGACGAGTTTTCTGCAACCCTGCACTGAAATATTTGTGATTCCCGTGAGGAAGTCCCATATGTCCTAAAGACAAAATCCAGAGTCGACACAGTAATCTGTGCTGTCGTCAAATGGATAGCTTGTGTGACTGATCCATTCAGATGCATGGGGCATGTGAAATATTTTCTTTTTTTTGTCTGTGTGTGGGGATGGGGGATTGTGTTTGCTTACTGTAGTCTCTTACAGCAAGAATATTTTTTTCATGCATTTAATATGTTATAGAGTTTGTTTTAATGTTTTAGAGGCTGAAGTGTCATCTTGGCCTTTAGAGGGTCTCGAGATCCACTTCCTGTTTTTTGTCGTTGCTTGGATGTGTGGAATGGCTCCCTGGGAGTAATGGCTGACACCTGGTTTGCTCATCTGCAGATATACAATTTGGGCCTACGGACTCAGCTGCTCGCTGACCTCCAGATTATTTGTTTTGACTGAACGTTGTCACCATTATTTTTTTGGTTTACTTGCACAGCACTTGTTCACACAAGACACATAACCGAAGAACTCACTCCATGTTAAACGTTTTGGTGAAACACTTGGTGAAAATCATGTGTGGTCTCTACATTCTCTTCTGCCCCATTGTGCTTGGGTTGTGAGGGCAGTAATACTTAAGAGGAATAACACGTTCAGTTCAGTTTCTCATATGAAAGCTTGATTTTATAGCCTTAGGTCACCTCAGGCTCTCCTGTGCTCTGATATTTCATTTACTGAACAACACATTAATTAATCAGCAGTGGAAGTAATAGTTAGTTGGAACCCTAATTATATAAAAAAAAATGTAACCTTGGAATTTTTTTTTAATGCACTTAAATTATAATTAACCCTGTAATGCCAAGTATATCAGATTTGATGCATCAGTTTTTAAGAACTATAACCCTCTAATATGTTTTTTTTGGTTTAAGATAAACAAACTATGAAAAATAAATTGCACAAAAATCCTGGACGTAGCAAAAATGATACAAATTAAATCTTATACATGCAAATTCGTCAGAAGGGTTGACAAACAATAGTTTGAAAGAAAGGAATTTTCTGGAAATTTTCAGGCTTTACAGGCTTAAATAAAACTCAAGGTGAAGAACTAGTTTTACACTGGTAATAACTGGTAAGTGTGTTCTGTGTTTTTGAACACAAATCAAAGGCAATTTCTGATAAATCCATTTGTCAGATGGCTTTCTACATTTCTTTGAATAACTGAACCCTATAGTTGGTTTAGTGTCACATAAATGACAATGTACAGTATACTCACACATCAACACCAAAAACCCAGCAGGGGTGAAAATAAGCAGAGAACAAAGAGGGAAGAAAAAAAAATCAACATCTTGAACAATTTTTCACTCATTTTTACTGCACTGCAAAAAAACAAAACAGTACAATTTTTATGTTTGTGGACAAAAAAGTACAATAAATAACAACATCAGTGTATGAAATATTGTTTTTTTCCTTCACAATTAAGGAAGAAATTTTCTTCAGCTCCGGTGAAACAGGTCACAACTGTTACTTACATTAACCTGAGAAAGCAGCAGTTCAGCACTGGCAGGAAACCACACACTGTGGATCTAACCTGTGTGTTTTCATCATGTTTTTGCTAATAAGTTGAGACAGATGCTCAGACAAGAGTTGCGTTAGCATCTAAGCAGGAAAGTCATTCAAAAACAAACCCAATCCTATTTCTTTGCACGCTGCACAGTGCCAAGATAACCATAATGAAATCCCCAGGTTTATTTTTCTTCTCCCCTCAGATCCACAGAGGACATTATACAACTGCTTCCACTGGCTGAGTTGTGCTCTTCGCACCCTGTAAACTCAACTTTATTTGTGGAATTAGCGTAGTGATGGTGTAAGTTCAAATTTACAATGGAGGAGTTTGCTACCAGAATATTACTCAACACCTGGGCTGCAGACAGCAGAGAGAGCTTTTTTTTCTAGTCATACAGCACTGCTTGAGCTTGAGCTGCCCCATATTTCTTTGTTCCTAGGAAAACAGGAAAAATGTGTAACAATACACAGAGTATAGAAGGCAAAAACACACAAAGTCAGTGTTTTGTATGGCCACTTTTATGACCACCTTTAAAGCTTTCGTTATTTCTTATTTTCAGCTTTTTGAAGGTCAGTCAACGCTGTTCTTTGGATGTTTCTGCCTTTTGTTCTGTTTTCTGTCAAGGTGATCCCACACTGCTTCAATAATGTTGAGGCCTGATCCCCAACACTACTGGCCCCAAGCCATGTTTTACAGATGGCTGTAGACATTCGCTGTTGTCCCCCTCTCTTGTTCATACAAATCCTCTAAAGATCCACCTCTATAAGACCTGGTGCCACTGATTTTTTAGTCCAGTTCACTGTGTAATCTGCCATACCTCATCCAGTCTTGTTTCTTTCATTTAAGATTCATTTGAAAAATCAAACCTTAATTGCCTCCAAATAATGTGGAACTTCTTGTACACACACAATTTTCTTCTGTCTTGATTATTGCTGCTCACTTTTCACATGCATTTCTCAGCCTCCTCAGCCCGTCTTCAGTTGGTACATAATGCAACAAAACAAAAACTAGCCGGCATTCAGAATCCATTTAAGAATGTTACTAACAACATATAAAGCCCTTCATGACCGGGCTCCTGCGTATAAAGCAGAGCTACTGAGACATCATAACTGCAGCCAACCTCATCTGATCGGGGTCTCCTAACTGTTGCTCTTATCTTAAAGCTTGTGGTAATCACGATTTTGTGGTTGTAGCTCAGGTTGGCTGAATCTGGGGTTTGTTTTAAACATCTGCTGCAATCTCATTTCTATAGTTTAGCTTCTACTTAATCTTTTGCTGTCTATTTGTGGCCTTTTTTTTCTTCTGCTATGCGTGTATAGGACTGTGTATGCAGGAATGAAAGCGACTGTGTGCTTGCATGGTTGAACATGTGCACTTAACTTTAATGCATTTTTATCCAAACTATGAAGCCCTTTGTAACTGTTCTATATAAATAAAGTTATTATAAGTACATCTTCCCTGTTTCTCTTCCTTCTTGCCTTCTTGAGACCATTTCTGATGGTCATCAAACTGAAGTTGGATCAACTGGAGTGCCAGATGCATCGCTCAGGTCTTGTGTCAGTTTTTTTTTTTACTGGACTTTTTCCTGTTCCTTAAGAACGGGCCTTTCAGATACTGTTTATCTGATGTATATTTTTAAGCCTGCCACTTATTTTGTCCCACAGTTTCCTCTAAATATTTCAGGGCACAATGCACAACATGATGAGATATGGCAACAAGTTTTCAGCTAACAGCTCTTTCCAAATTGCCTACTACTGCTATTTTAAGTCTATCAAACTATTTGACAAAAGACAAAATAAAGTGACAGAAGATACTTTTAAAATTGTTTATTTACTAAATTGTCTGTGTAGACACAACGCTGGCTCATCCCTTTGTTAAATGACTTTTGTGATACTAATTCATAGGTCAGCATTAAGGGATTTAAAACTCAAGAATTAAAAATGAAAATCCTCTGAAAATGGTCAGGTACAAGGACTGGAATGAAAATGTTCAAAGAAAAGCTTTAAAACACCTTCAGACAACCTGAGGACCCATCACTCAAGACAACCTCCTAAGCCCCAACGTCCCCTGACACGGGAGCAAAAGGCAGGAGATCAGTTAGGCTTGGGGCTTAAGAGGTTAAAAGGACAGGGAAGTTTGGCTTTGCAGAATCTAAATATAAAGAAATGACAGCTGGCTCAAACTTTTTGCACAGTACTGTACACAGCCAAAATATGAAAGTGGAAAGACTCGAGGAACCAATATAGTTTACCCCAGAAAAGAAGCAAACAACAAAAAAGAACACAACAAAGCGTGAGGGCCCATCATTTTATTGGTTTCTATCCGCTGGCACCGCATATAAAACAAAGGACACGACCACATGCTAACTAGCACATAACGCACCAGCACAGGCATAAATGCCGGCAAGAAGTCGGCCACTTACGTAGGTTACATTGTAGGCACTACAAAGATTCACCACAGAAGTCTAAATCAGGCCTGAGGTGTAAAACAGTTGCTCAGTTAGGCTTCCACTCGGCTCTCTGTGCGCTGTAATAGAAAGCCAAGCTCATGCTGAGTGTGTGTTCAGCCCTGCCTCGCCTGAGCCGAGTTGCGGTTTGGCCACCTGCTTGATGCACTCATAGTCAGAATATTAAAAAAAGACCAAAGAACAGATCACTCACGCTAGACAAGCAACTGCACTGGTGCACAACAAAAGGAAAGAGGGAAAATCGACAGCACCTTCCTACAATAGCATTCACATGTTTGGTGCTACTCAGTGGGATCATCAGTCTCTTTACGTCAAGTGGCTGCCTTTAAGTTGTCAGGATACACACCACACCATTGTTTAATCACTGCCTCTCCACTTTTCTTCTTCTTTCCTCACCCCATCTCTCTCTCTAACCCTCTTTAGCACCTGGTAGTGCACGAGCGAGCAGGCTAACAGCGACACGATAGCTTCAGCCAAATCTGAGCCCCAGCTGAGGTGCAGAATATGTCTGCAGCGTGGCCCATCTCCAGAACCACCAACACACACACATATACACACACTCCTATGTGACTCTTCTAAAAGAGATGGAGATTAAGAGAGCAAAGGAAAGAATGATACACTAGAATGGTCAAATGGAGAAAGGCTTTCAAGGGGAAATGAGCAATACTAGTAGAAAGGAAGGAATTTGTGAGAAAAAATGGCTCTTAAGTCATTGCTGGGTATTATTCTTAGGCTCAGGAGCTTGATTTGAAGCAAATGGCCCATTACCTTAAGGAGCTCTGTGCAACCTTAGAAAACCACTGTTATTGCTGACACCTCCACCCAGGTGATCAGTAGGCTATAGCTCAGGTTCATGCTCAGCTTGTACTTTCGCCAGTCAACACTGTCCTGCAAAAAAATGTTGTTCTGTTGTATGTGCTGTATTTCTTGTATCTTGAACAGAAACCAGGAGACCGGTATAAACACTGCGTATCAACATAAAGACATCAAAGCTAAATTGCAGACAGCTTGCTAACCACCTCCATGTTGAAAAGAAAACCATATTTTGTATAAAGTAAATATTACTCATAGATATCTTTGCCATTGCATGATTTACTAAAATCAGTACCATGTGACACTTTATAATCAATGATCACTTTAGCTGGGCAAGCTAACCAACTAGCATTTTCATTCAGATATGATTTTCACTGACAAGCAAGATGTGATTAGCCATACTCAGTTTTGGTAACATTAGCAGATAAAGTCGTTTTAAAATGTCCAGCTAAGTTATTAGATTAATTAGCAGACCCTGCTGTTTGCAGTTTGTCCGTGACTCTGAAAACCAAACATCCTGAAGTCCACCACAGTTTCCCCTGATAGTCAAATTTCCACTTCCATCTCCAGACCATCCAACTTAAATAAAACTGTGTTCTGGCTAATTTCAGCTCATCAGCTAACATGGACAACTTGATACCAACACCAGGTAGCTAGCTAACCTTATGTTTCATCCTGCAGTGTATGACAGGGCTTATTAGTTGACTTATGTTCTAAGCTGTTGTTTTCTGCTCTTGACACTTGCACTAGAAGGCAGGCACTGAGCTACGCGGGGTGTAGAATAATTGTCACATCCTTTGGGTTTTTGTGGAAAAGTTCAATCACATCGTTCACACAGAAATCACACCACCGGCTGACAGAGGGAACTGAGGGACTCGGGGATGGTCTCATTTTTGAACTTATATTGCACTCCATTTAAACACTGGCAACAATAAACATTTAATACATCAAACAAAGTAAAAGTCACATAAAAAACATTGACAACTATCTAGATTTCATATGAAAGGTTGGCTTTTAGTGTGTTGGTAGGTTTACCTTGGAGTTGCATTTATAAATTGGGTGTGTGATGGTCTCCACAAAGTGATGCCTCATGCAGCGGTCTGGGTCAGCATCTCCCAGGTGTGCGTGTCCGTTATCGCTGGCCTTGTTTCTGCTGCTGGCAGAATGGACCAAGCCCAGGAGGGGGCAGCACATTAGAACCAGCAGAAGACCAGAGGGGGAGCCCCCAGAAATGGAAGGTTTCATGATCGGGCCACCCTGAGGCTCTTGATCCTCACGGGATGTCCAACGTGTAACGTAGTTGCTTTTCTTCCTCCTCCTTACAGAGTCTGTTCTGTCACAAGGCTGCACAAAAGGAGATTGTCTTTGACTCTGCTTTGTTCCTGTCAGCTCACTGTAGGTTCAAATTCAGCAAGCTTTAGGTAGTAGGAGGGTTTCTTGGGCAGGCTGCTCCATCCCCCGCTGCCTTAATCCATCAGAGTCTGGAAGCAGAAGACAAACATAACTGCATCAATGGAAACATGAAGAGATAAAGACCAGAAAAAGCAGCGATATTGCGTGTGGCCGTTCTATGTTTTGTCCACAAGTCAAACTGTTCCAAATGCTACAATTCGTGTGTAGTGGATGAAGCTATCTCCAGACATAGTTTTTTTTTCTGCCAGTTTTTGAGATTAATTATTTGAGTGTGTGTGTCTCAAGAAACTGGCCGTCTACTTTGTCTCCTTTATTCCACGCTCAACCCAGTACACCCACACACGGCACACACATGTGGACACATAAGTCCTTGTGCTTTTATTATAGAAGAGAAACTTAAGCCATGCACAAACAGCCTGCAGCCGGGCCTTTTCCTCTCCCCAGGAATGACTTTTTCATTAAAATAATTCACTTTCCCAACAAGCCCTCTCATGACTGCAAGCCCTCTGCATATTTTCACATTTATTTAGGTAATTTTTTTCCCGACTTCATAGTTTTATAGTCCTTCTGACAATAGGGTTTGTGTTAAAAGTGAGCCTGGTTCTGGCTGCAGCAGGTATGTTGAAATGTGTTGTGAATTAAGTGCATGGTAGGGTGAGAGATGGCGAAAGGAGCAAAATAGCCATGTTAAAGTTTATTAACTATTATTATCTATCTATTTTCACGAGCTACCCATAAATTCATGCTTTGTGATCATTTTAAATACTTTGACCCAATTTATACTTGTGTGCTAAAGGTTTACGAAGAAGTGGTTACACATGGAGTCGCAGGAGCTGTATTTATGCTTAAGTGTTTGTTTTTTTTAAACACGTACAACTAAAGTCAAGTGTAAACCGTGGCTTTGTAAATGTAGGTGCTCATTAGTGGTGCTGTGGAAAAATGTGACTTTTACACAGTTGCTTTGGGATGAGAAGAAAGTTATAATTTTGATGAAGGAACCGACCTCCCAGCCCATTGTTCCTTCAGTGGGCTGGTTTCAGTCAGTATGCAAATGTACTGTTTATAAGATTGGGGAAACCTGCAGTCAGCTGAGACTGAAGAAGTCACTTGGATGAGTGACGAAACGTTTCTCCCACTGAAAACGCCACGTCCAGATGAACAAAATCAACTTTTGGAGATCAGTAGTCTGATGTTGATTGTACAATAGTTAGAAAAATTCCAGGTTATATAAAGTGGTCAGATGAATATTCTGTTCCTTATTACTCCTCAACTAAATGAATATGTATTTAATTTCAGGGACAACTATATAACCCCACTGATGTATTTTCCACTCTGTCATATGTCAATCATATCATTCATTGTCACCTGTAAGTGCTTTAATCCTTGAAGTTGAGAAAAGTTTAACGTTTGAGCATAAATGACTAGCCTACTTCATGCTGCTGACATTTGTTTCCCTCCTTTGTGACAGTGTAAATGTGTAAATGGTAAGATGACCTAATTGCTCTCTATGGTCTGAGGTTGCCATGTTGCTGGTTGTTGCTTCCTGTGTGGACACCTCTTGACATATGATGAGTACAAGTAGTTATTAAGTGATAATGTCTACTTAAAAAGTTTGTGAAATGTAACCTATTTGAATAGTACTTTGATAATACTTGGAAATTATTGAAATTTTAACTCAAGACAATTTGTAACTAGCTCTTCAGTCAATTGCTTTTAGTTACATACCTATGCAAGAAGTGGAGTTACATTACAGTAGAAAATGAAAATGTAACTTTAATGCATTAGTGTTTTTGTGAGTGTGTGTCCAAACATCTGCTAATCACCCACCTGAGGCTTCTATGCATCCAGTTGCCTTTCTCATGCAATATGCACTATTTTAGTTGCTTTATCCTAGTCACAGTTCCACCCGATATCATGGAAAAACGTGTAACAGACATCCACCGTGTCCATTTCACGCTTTGCCTCTCCAAAGCATGAAAAGGACATGCATGCAGAAGCTGCAGTACCAGCAGGCGAGGTAATATATTGAAAGCCAAGAAGTCGCTATTGACCAAGGGTGGAATAAAGTACATTCCAGGGTCCTTAATCACCAGAAACAATTTACAATAATTTGCAGCAAGTGGCTGGTACTGCTACTAAAATGATCAAACCTAAGGGAACGTCTTCAGCCTGTAGAGAACTTTCCTGTTTTATTACTTACAAGGAATGCATTTGGCACATGACTGAATTACTTATAGTCTTGCGTTTTAAATGGTAAATGGCCTGTATTTATATAGCGCTTTACTAGTCCCTAAGGACCCCAAAGCGCTTTACATATCCAGTCATCCACCCATTCACGCACACATTCATACACTTTAAAGCTATGTCTAGCAATTTGTGACCTACTACATTTCAAAATAACTTCCCAAAAAGGTCAGTTGCACTAAAATACTTTCACAAAACACGAATACATGAAATTATGTTATTATTATCATTTTATTACATCCCTTTTCAACACTGCACCATCTTGCACTCACTTCTTCCTCTGAACTAAAACCAAGCAACTAGTTCGGGCAAAACCTTTAACCCATCTCTCCATCTTCAGCTCCCCTTTAGTTCAACCCCAGTGTTTTTCTTTCTAAGGGGGAATCATTTAACCTTAACATTCCTCTTGAGAGAAATAGAAGTATCATTTGGCCTGTTAAAATAAATATTCCCTGAGATGTTTCGTTGGCTTGTCGAACATGTGCTGCAGGGTTTACATTGCAGTCGGCTCATGCAACAGGATGCTTTAGACAGCCAGCACCCATCAGCACTTCCAGCTTTGCCAGCCATACCATTAGAACGAACACTGTTATCCCCGTCTCTGCTGCTGGTATCGCTATCAGCATCATTAGTGTGCATGTCTTAGAAATTACACAGTCAAGTCATTGAGAATCGTACAGTGGAATCAATTCAGTTCCCATGTAAGACAGAGTAAACGAGGAAAATAGAGGCATCAGCCAAAGTGGACATTGAAGCAGATGTTGGCTTGTTTTTACTAGATCGACATGATCTACATATTTACGTGCACCCATGTGAATATAGCTTACAAAAAGTAGAATAAAACTGGACATGAAAAAAATATCTATTATGAAAAAAAATAAAAATTACACTACACTAACACTAACTGTAATGATTTTGTGAACTTTGAAAACGAAAATAAAATAGAAATATAGAGGAAATATCCTTTAGTGTCTGGTAAAACTTTAATTACAGCTTGCCTGATGACACTGAGGGACATGTTTATCGAGACTCTGAATGTCCACAAGAGTCAACTGCTTTCAAAAAGTTCTGTTTTTATTGTAATAATTGTATAGATTTTTCTAAATCTTGCCTCTGACAATTCCCTTTTATACAGTAACAGTTAAAATAGACTTAAACTCTGATGCTAATTAAAAACTAAAAGTAAACATTTTATAAACTAATCCGAAACAAGAAAATCCACTCAGAGAACTAACTGAAAATAATACAAAATAAAAGCGAATTCGAAAATACAAAACTATGATAACTGATCCATTTAAAGACCAGATTAAGCAGCAATGGGGCAGTGAGACAAAAATTTGCTGTCGGGCTCCTTTTGACCTGAGACTACCCTCACTTATGCCTCTGTGCACACCTTGCATGCCCCGTGGCCTCCAAATTCCCTTTCAGTGCAGTGCGCACTACAGAGCACACATGACAGCTTCATTACGTCCCCAGAGACCCAGAAAACAACCAATACTCAAGTGGTAAAGCAGTTCTTAGGTTTTCTGCACGTCAGCTGAATATGTGGTCAACAGGTTTATTTTCCAGTAAATGTGATCTTACTACCCCATAAAATCTAAGCAACGTGAACTCAAAAAATGAACTAGACCTTTCTTCCAGCCTCCATAATCAATATTTCTAAAACACTTGAAATGATCAATGCAACAGGAAAGAGTTTGCTCAAAGAAGCATAGCAACTTAGTGAGCAGGTGGCAAACAAATTTGTGCATATAGCAGTTAAAAAGTCAGATACCTTCCTAAAAATTCAGTGGAGACAACGACTTAAGAGGACTTTACACTACAGACCTACATTCAGCATGGCCTGAGAGACATATTTACAATGAACTGGAATACTGCTTAATATCTACTGTATTCAAACACACAGATGTCTGGATAAAATGGTCATTATCAGCTTCAATTATGATAATATGGTTTCCCTGCTCTCAACTGACTAAACAATGAATTATTGACGATTCAACTGATTTTCCCTTTCAAATTGCCTATTAAAAGTACACATGCAGTCAATCTGTGAATTTTCTGGCTCCTGTAGTTTTGGCGCTCAGTGACAGCTGGATGCTGCCTTAGCTGGACGACAGTCTGGTTTTGGATGAAAGAGCAGAAAGCATATGTGATTGCAGCATCTCCTAACCCACTTTTGAAGGGAAATGTGTTTAATCAGTTCAGATCAAACATGACAATGTAATTGTATTTAGGTGTTTTCACAGGAAAAACATCCGCAGTGTTTCCTCATAAATCAAAATTTCCGCTCAGAACATGTGTTTTTGTTAGACAACAGGCCTTACCATGAAGCAAAACAATCAAAGATAATGACAGGAGTGAACCGCCTAGTAAATACCAGGACAAGTCAAGCAAACTTTATTTAACCCTAAATCTCATAATTTTGGTCTCCAGCCAGCTCTGCGCTCTCTGATTACTAATTAGTTGAGCTAGCCAGACATTTCCACCTTTTTATGTGCACCAGGGAGATGACTTTCTATGACTGTCGTCTGCTTGTTATGTATCCATCTGAGGCAGCTTCCCTCTAACATCATTGCTATGCAAGCAGGGACGTGCCCTTACCGCAAGGTGACCACACATCATTATTACTGTCTCTTTTGGCAACTCATGCTTAAACTCTGAAAGCTGGTCGTATCAATACAGAGCTACGAATGGCAGCTGACTCAGATAATGGGGGCTTTCAGGATAATATATGGAGATTGTATCTGGCTGAGTGAGTTCATTACTGCACTGTGAATGTACAAACTGAGAACTTATTAATGTGTGAAATGCCAGGTACCTTATACTCTCACCTATCCAATTCATATTTATAGAGATCTTAGAGTTTAGAAAAACAAGCTCTATTGCCCCTTCCACCCCATTCCCCCAACCGATCCAAGTATAATGACCAGCAAACCCGAGACCGTTACGGTCCATATCTTTCCTGGATCTATTGTTTGGAATCAACCCCATCATCAAGTCCAACCAAGCTTGTCTTTCTGATATAATTACAAAAACAAATCCCCATGGTGTTCCACTTAAACCTGAACCTTTTCCTTTTCCCAAAAACAGTCCCTCTATCGTTCCTTTCCCATCACATCTTTCTCTTTAATCCCCAAGACCAAGCAGTTGCACCGGTACCGTCTGATGTCTGATAGAAATGATTATTTCTGGGAGGAGTGCTGGATACAACCTCATTATGTCACCTTGGGTCCTTACTGCTTTCATTATAATGTGCTGCTATGTGAGCAATACAACAAGTCATTAATTCTGAATTACCCATGAAATTTCACCTCAGTTAAAGTAAACAACCTCCTTTGATGATCGTTGTAGAAAAATTGCTGCAAGACCAGGTCCAACCCCATAACCTCCAGCAAAAAAACCACCTCGTCCCTCATCCTCATCACATGGATAACTTCCATTTGGTGTATCACATACATCACTCGAATTGATTTTACTTTAACAAATCCAGGTTCTTAGTTGTGTTAACTGAAAGCCTGTGTCCTGATATCCGTGACAGGAATCCATGTTCAGAGCTTAGTGGAATAGGAACACTGCATGAGGTAAGACTACAGGAAGCAGCAGCTGGACCGCTGCTTCAGAGTGTTAGACTTGTACTGTTCTAGCAAAGAAGGAGAAAGTATGTTGTGTTCTACAGAAGCCAGGGACATGGGGGAGATATGCTGAATTAGCTATCACAATATTGCCAAGTCTAAGGCAAAAACAAGTAGTCCAGAGTAGCATTATTACAAGAGGAGAACGATAGAGTAGTGGGGTGATTTTTTTATGTATATATTGAGTTAAGACCACCACTAATAAAGACAGAACTTTCAACTAAGTACAGTTACAACATATTAAATTGTTTAATATGTTACCTTAATTAAGATGGTTACACAAGTAAGTTGAATACACTGCTTAGAACTAACTCTTTAATGTGTACAGCTGGCACGTAAAAGAGGTCTTAGATATAAACTTAATGGCTACTTAGTTTATATTATACTACCAACGTTAGTAGTTACAAAAATTACGATTATAAAAAGCCTTAATGTGTATTGCTTACTTGGAAATGTTGCCTGAAGCCTCTTTTCTCTCTGTAGAGAACATGGCACCACAGCTTAGGTTTGCAAAGCTGTACCTGAATGAAAAACGAGACTTCTGGAACAATGTTCTTTGGACAGACGAGACAAAAGTGGAGATGTTTGGCCGTGATGCACAGCACCACGTTTGGTGAAGCATATCTGCACAAACATCTCATACCAAATGCCAAGCATGGTGGTGGAGGGGTGATGGTTTGGGTTTGTTCTACAGCCACGTGACCTGGGCACCTTACAGTCACTGAGTAAACCATGAACACCTGTGTATACGCCTCAACCCAAATGAAATGCTGTGGCGGGACCTTAAGAGACTTGTGTATAAACAAAGGCACACAAACCTCAATGAACTGAAGCAACATTGAAAAGAAGAGTGTGCCAGAATTCAATGTGAGAGTCTGATAAAGCTATGTGGAAATGGATTACTTCACGTTATTAGTGCTAAAGGTGGTTCTACGAGCTACTGAGTTCATGGGGTCAGGTGAAAATGCAGCGTCATGAATGTACGCTTTGACTTGTGAAGTAAGGAAGCACACTCTAAACCCTTTTATTGAAACATGACATTCTTTTTACAAATTCATTCACATCATTCACGTGGAGAAATTCAGAGCCTGACAGACCTGAGATGACAGTGAGTTACTAAGAAATGATTGTAAAATCATTTAGCAAAAAGCTAATAGTTTTAGCTTTAGATTCTTCGTGAACATCCTGCTTCTTTGGCCTATACCAGGTAAATGGCAATTATCCATTACCTTTATTTATCCTTTACCTATCTTACCCCAACCAGTTGCGGTAGATGTCCACCAAAGGGAGTTTTTCCTTCCCACTGTCACTGGGGGGGGGGGTGTCATATGATTGTTGGGTTTTTCTCTGTATGTATTATTGTAGGGTGTACCTTACAATATAAAGCACCTGTTGGTGTGATTTGGTAGAGTGCGTCCACTGCTTCAGGTCTTACTTAAACAAATTGGAACTTCAGTAATTTAGCACAAAGGCCTCCAAATCTAAAGCAATCTCTTTTCCTCTTCAACTGACCAACGTGAAATTCCCAGTACTCAGAAACTAATAAGAGTGCCAAAGCTGGAGGCCCAGAGGCAGACGAAATTATTACACAGCATGTATTATTTGCACTGTAACTCCAGGCCTATATCTAGATCTGTGCTTATTGCTTATAAAAAGACATATCATCTGTCATAGAACAAATCAAATTAAACAAACTCTCCTTCATTTTTATATAACTTTAGCAGCATAGCCAAAGGGCGGCTAATTTAAAAAAGGGCTCTGGACCTGCAAAGAGATCCAAACTGGGTTAAATATATAATATGTGGGAATCCAAACCACATTACTACAAAGACAGCCCCACAGTTTGTGTGGTCTGAAGGTTTTGGCTTCAGCTGAGAAGATAATTCCAAGCTTAAGAAGTGCAGACACTGTGATGCCTCTCTTAGAGGCTACTGTGGGAAAGATGCCTCCCCACGCTCACCTGGGATACAGAGACCGATCATGACGGGTCTGAAATACAGGCAGGCCAGATCTGCTTCAGGTTTTTGACTACTTTTGGAGTATCTGTGGTGAACAGTTTTCATTATTTTCTTACCATTTATAAAACCAAGCAATCGATCAGTTCACACAGATCAGTGACAGCAAAAACTGATTTCCCTGTTTTCCACTGCTCTAAGATACACAAACACAAGTCATAATGAAAACTTTTGTTCAAGAGGTACAAGTGAAACAATTACGTTATCTCAAAAATCTGTTATGAAAAGTGACACTGCGCTGACGCCCCAGTGTATGTTGTGTAGAACAGAATTGCACAATACTTGTTACCATGTTTTCTTCTTAGCAGTGGGGTGCAAGTATAAATATCCCCTGCCCACCTTACTTATGGGTTTTCATCTCACACACACAAACCCTCACATATGTACATAAGGGCTGTGTCATGTGGTATTCTCGTGGGTGTTATTATGCTCCTGCTCTGGGGCTCTGAACATTGCTGGGATGTTGGTGTGTGACGGCACATGGCCTGGGTAGAGGAGTCGGATCTTCTGAGGGATCCTCTGCTTTATCACCTATGCCTGGCGGCAGCTGAGTACACAGTTGTTGTCCAGTGATGGGCCTGTCTGCAGTCACAATGGGGAGCTCGGGTATTAAGCCCCCACTGCCCTGCTGAGAAAAACAGGTGCATCACAGGACGATGGAGGAGATGGAGTGAGGGCGAGGTGACAGGTAGAGCGGGGGAAAAGGTTGTTTTATGGTCTGTCATGAATAACTCAATCTTGCCTTCTCTCCTACATTTACTGCTACATCATCACCCTCGCTGCTGATCTGCCACGGCTCTGTATCATGCCCAGAGTTTACGTCATGATTTTCTATTCACCACCACCTGCCCTCATCCCCAACCTCACCCCCTCCATTGTTTCACCAGCTTTTAATAAACTAAAGGGCAGATTCCTGACTGCAGTGAAGTGAGGGGGGGTGGGGGTGTACAGAACCAAAGACCTGTCCAACCACACACACACACACACACACACACACACACACACACACACACACACACACACACACACACACACACACACAGTTTGGCATGCAGAGTGCCAAGCTCTTCCACTGTCTACTGACGCCAGCTCTCAAAACGCACACACAAACTTACTCTTCCTCTCTGTCTAAAACACACACACATTCGCCCTCTCTTACCCTCCCCACGCGCCACTCTCCTAAAAGCTAAGCTCCTCACTAAATATATATTCCCCCCCCCCTCCCCCCAAGTAAAGATAAGACAAACAGTGTGGATTTGAGAGCACTGTACAGCCAATGACAGGCGGCCGTGTGAGCTGGAGCTAATCTTGTGTTAGCTTTACAATTTAGGCTTCTCAGAAACAGTGGGAAATAAGAGGCACTGAGATTGGAGAATACACAGGGAAGGCATTTGTGTAAATATTCTCCAGTTTCTTTTTCTTCTCATTTAACCAGAGTGTGGGAGCTGTTTGTTGACCGCTTTGATAAAAACAGAACCCCCTAATCTTCCTGAGTCAACACGCATGCACCTCAAATCCCAACTCCATCTCCTCTGCTGTTCTCTCCATCCGTGTCAGAAAGAAGTGGGGGGAAAGAAAAGCTGTGGCGAGCTGTGGGCTAAAAAAGCTGCGCATGTAACTAGATCAATCCTCAATGCAGCTCCAGGCCTAAGATGTTTTTGAAAAAGAGGGAGCGAAAGGAGTCGTGGACGCATTTGTTTTATCGCTCTGGACCGGGTTTCTTTGGGCAGCAGATATCTGCCACATGCTCGTCTGGGTGGTTGGTGTTAAGGATCCCCTTGATGGCCTCAGGTTCGTGTAGAGCATCCATTTGTCAGAAGCACATTCCTGTGGCAGTGAGACATTGTGAACTGCCTATCAGAGCTTCAGCACTGTCCAAATAAATATACTCACAATGGGCCCCAGTGTGTGTGTGTGTGTGTGAGAGAATATGAAACATGAGACACAAAACCAAGTGTGTGCTGCTCTGCCAGAGTATTGCTGTCTATCTGCACCTGGCTGAATGTGCAGTGTTTCAAACACACCTCCTACTCCTCGTCTTCGCCTTTTTCTCTTCCCCAAACAGTTCAGAGGTGATTCTCAGAGTCTGCGGCGCTTCTTTCGTTGCCGCGCAAACTGTTTCTCATCTGGTGTCACCGGAAGTGGACGGAGATGTCTGGAGGGCTGTTTGCATCACACGGTCTCAATCGCTTTCTTTTTTCTGCCCCGTCTTGTGTCATGCTCTCTCACTCTCACCTCCTCCAGCCCTTCTTTTCTCAGCCTCTCTCACACATCTCAGTTTCATTCTGTTTCTCCTATTTATTGTGTCCTCCTCCTGGCTCTGCCCGTCTCTTTCTTTCTCAGATGTTTTTTTTTCCCCTTTCCTCCTACTTGGGCTTCTTCTCCTACCCCACTCACATTATCCCACACTCTTTTGTAGCCACTGCATTTTTCATTTAAACACCTTCTCCCTTTATCATTCTCACACACACGCCTCTCCTCCTCAGTCAAATCAAAGTGGTAGCTCGCCTCCTCCTCCTCCTCCTACCTACCACAGAGTCTATTGTATCTGTCAACATGTACTTCTAGCATAAGCCAGCAGCCTCGGGGTCCAACATAACAGGCCAAGTCAATCATACACTTACAGCCATGAACGCACACACCTGTAAAACACATATTCATGCATCTCCGGAGATGTTCACTATTAACGCACTATTAATGTCCCGCAAGCCACGCGGGTTCCCACTATCCTTCCAGCCTCGCTGTCAGTGCCTGATTAGCAAATCCTCCGGCGCCAACACAAACATGTTTCCTCTTATTACAAATCATGTCACACTGCGTCCTAATCACAACCACTTGCAGTTTATGGACTCGCACGGTGTAGAACTGCCCTGCAGTAAAACAGGAATGCACACCTGAGCTTAGTGATGTGCAACAGAGGAAGGGAGGAGTAGGGGGGGAGAAAAAAAAAGTGAGCAGGAGTGTCACTCAAACTCTCTTTGAGCGAGCCCATGTGTGATGCACGTACAGCTACTTTACGTGTGTGCCCTGGATGTGCACACACGTGAAACACATCCAGGGTATAGCAGTGAATACTTGGATCCTCGATGGCATGCCTGATACAGAGTTTGATTGACTACATTTGCAGTGCACAGAGTTATAAAAAAAGACAACAGGATGCACCCAAATCTGCAGGAGTGCAGATTCAGAGGTGTGACACCCAGGCTGATGGTCTTACCTTCAGTGACCGGCAGCAGAAAGACAGCAGAGGTATCCGGAGAGGCTGCATGCAACACTGGATTTGTTGTTCAACTGTTGTTTCCCAGCCAGCTCCTCTCTCCTCTTGTTTCTACCTCTCTCTCTCTCTCACTTACACACACACAGACACACACTGATTGTCTGAGCGCTCCTCTCTCCTCCCTCCCTCTCTCTCTCTCTCTCTCTCTCTCTCACCTCTGCTTTCTCTCTCTTTCTCCCTCCCTTGCCCCCCTCTCCCTTACTTTTCTTTAACAGGGAAATCACCAGACAGAGGGAGCAGCCTGGATGCTCCCCGCCTGTGAGGACGCTCATCACATGTGGATCGTGACACAGCAATCGTATATCATACGCCCTTTTACCTCTTCCCTCTCTCTCGCAGGCACACCAGCTGACGCACCGACATGCTCCGCAGCGGCAAATGGGAATTCCAGGCTTGGAACGACTCTGCTTGCCCCATCAGGAGAGAGCTGACCAAAAGCTGCAGCCAGTTTTTTACGAGGTCAGGGTTATAAAACTGTTAGCAGATTTAGTTTATTTAAAAACAACTGGCCCCTGCGGCCCTTCCTCTTCACGCGGCCCCCCCCCCCCCCGTGACACAGGGGGTAGGGGCGGAGGGGTTCGCAGGTGTGGTGGTGGTTTGGAGGGGAGGAAGGAAGGGGAAGGAGAGAAGCATATTTGGGATTGCAACTCTGAGATACCATTTACTTCTACTAGAAAAGCAAAGCTACACATACGCTGAATATATTGAAAAAGGAGACATTATGAAAAGCGCCAAATCATAACCGAATGAAGGACTTATTTGCCAAAAATCACTCTGTGTTTAAAACACAGACACACAACCCGGAGGGGAGGGGAAATATGAGCACAAACCTAAAGCCAGTTGTATGTTTAGAAATGATGAAAACAAACTGCAATATAGGAGAGCCCCGAGTGGATCCAACTGTAATAACCTCATCCATCATTCTCAAGCGGCTCAATATGAAGACAGACAGACCCTGGAAATATTAAAGGGGCACACTGCTGTGAAGAGAAGGCAAATAATGAGGCTTGCCCTGAAAGTTATATATTCTCTGAGGCTGCGCGCACAACAGTCGCCTGATTATTGCAGTCGATTACGTCAGTGACCTCGCTTCCTTTTCAGCATTTCTGGATAGAGAAATATCAGAAATATGACAACTAACTGATGTGTTTGTGGTACTGGGATACAGAGGGAAAAGGGTATTTCACAGTTTTTACACAGGCACAGGGAGGCAGAGCCTATTAAGGGACAAGCTCGTGCCATTTTTCATCGCCTCATGAAATAAGTAACGAGTTCATGGCCCCCCAAAAAAGGTGTAAAAGAATAACACGTGTTTGGTGACAGCATGTGCTCCGATTGTCATTGTAGCGCACACGAACATGTCCTTGGTACAGGGAGTAAAAATTCTCAGGGGAAATAAGGGGAGCGAGCTGCAGCACACTAAGCAGGGCTTACAGGGTCAAAAGTTTAAGAAGCACAATTACCTGGAAGGCCTCGGCTGACCCCCAAATTTCTCACCTTCTGTTCCCTCTCTCTCTCGCACAAATACACCTTCGACAGAGGCGATTTACAACCAGCAGCAGGAGGTGGGGGTGAAAACTTATATGCCACCAATGGGCTCCTAGAGAGTGAGAGCGAGAAGCACACGTAAGTGTCTTGTGTTTGTGTTTTGATTGCACTTTCAGGCATTGTAAAAGATCGGGCCGGCTGTGAATGGTGTCAAATTAAATGGTCATAACTCACCTGGACTCAGCCTCTCCTTGGCTTAACTCGGCTTGTGTCCACACGAGAGGTGGTGACAGGGAGTAAATGGCTTCAGATAATGTATCATAATATCACATTAAGAAAACGGTCAGTGGAGCCAAATGTGAATCCCATATGCGGGGAGAAGAGGGTGGGGTGGGAGGCAGAGAGCGGAGGAGAAAGGCCAGAAGACATATTGAGCTGAAGAGGGATGCACTGAGCTGACATACCGCTGCAAAAGCAGCCTCCTGACAACTTGGACAAACCCTCTCACTCTCTGCACTTTTAGCTGGTAAACGGGCGGTAATAAAAAGCAAAAATAATGTGACAGCTGCTGGCAGGTAACTTACTTTTTAAAATTACACCTCGTTTCTCTCTTTGTTCGGCTCCATTTTAGTGATGTGTCACGCCTTAAGATTTTTTTTGCTTCAGTTGCATGTGACAGCGGTCCATGTCTTTATTAAGTCCCACCTTGGCTGTAGGCACTCTGATCCTGCTGTCCCTGTGAGCACCGGCACTCGAGCTGGTCTTCAACAGGATTAACAGGGCAGGGTCACATCGTATCACCTGAGGCAGACATTTTTTGGCCTTTGGGCATGGTATCCTAACACCAGCCAAGAATTTATGGTGGTGATGAAGCTCTGATGCCCTGTCCAAAGATGTAAACATTGATATCTGTCAGTTTTTAACTCGTTTCCTTCGGAGCAGCTTATTTCGAGCCACTTCATATCGTCTGCGAGACACATAAAACAGCAGGCTGACTGATGGTGAACGCACACGTATTCAGTCTTCATTTGGAAGCTTGACTTTCAGTATTATTTGAAGCTGGACGAAAAAAAATTGAAGTGGGCTATTATTTTTGGAGATTTATGCAGACCAGTGTGCAACAGAAAAACAGGCGTGTTTGCCTCAAAAGTGGTCTCCACTGGGAGCCAAATGCCTGACAAAAATAGTCCCATAGTTGTAATTTAAAGCTGGTGTAGAATAACTTTCTCTGTTCTTGACCAGGTAGAGTAATGTCACAGCAGCTGCCAAAGACAACTTGGTGTCTGATGAGCGTACCAGGTCTGCCTATGGAGCTCAGGGAGAAACACAGTTAGCTCAGAATCAAGGGATATTGTCTAGTACAGCAATAAAACTCTGGTATCAAAGAGAAACTGCACAGCTCAAATGGCGATGAGGGCGCAGTGAGTGCAGACCACACCGTAGCTAATGATCTTAACACTCATTTAAACCCAAAACACATAGCTGTGTGCATGACATTGCATGGGAAATCAGAACAAATAAAGGGATATAAGAGAGAAAGTGAAAAGATTCTGAGATATGGAACAAAGAAAAGAGCAAATAAGTGCTTTCCCATGTGCACCTGGGGCAGGGTCTGACCCTGTAAAGTGGGGTCCAAGGCTTAGCCCTCTCTACCTCCACCCTCTCTCTATACCAATGGCCATTGGCACTGAGCAATCACCGAAATGAGGGAGAGCTGCAAAAAAAATCAACTAAACTCACTTCATTCCCATAGAAGTCCCATTGCAGTGGACATTAAAGTAGCTGCTCTACCTCTGCAGCCCACTTGGGACTTCTGAGTCAGAATCAACAGGTGGAAAGGCATCATGTTTAGTGAAGGTAGTTTGAACTGTGCTACAAAAACACTCTACCTGTGTTCAAAAGGCAAAAGCAAAAACCAGCCAACAAACATGATACCATCTAGCTCTCATTTCCAAAGGTTTTGCAAAGTTTTCATCACAACATCGTCATTCCATCTCAAATCAGATGATCAAGAACTCAAAACAGAGATTTGTTCTATTTGGATTAAACTATCTGCTCATATTTTGTTTTTGTGGTAAAACTTGTTATATTTCCCCAATCCAGCATGAAAGTTGAACAAAAACAGCATTTTCTTTATTTTTGTGAATAACAATTTCATGTTCAAAAATATTCTACGTTTGCTTTTGCATTTTTGGAAAATATAACTATTCAGACATTGTCACCAATTTTCTTTTGCAATGTAAAGTTTTTTTTATTTGTGGATTCTTAATTATAGGACTTATTTATAGTCCCATAATTCTAAATAAATATATTTTAACTAGTAAATACTCAGATATTTGAATACAAATGAAAGTTTTAGGCTTTTATCTTTAATCACTTTTGAGATAATCGTGTTCAAACATGGTCTGAGATTTCAATGTGCAAAAAAAAGAGACCTGAAAATGGATAAATGGACCATTTCTCCCAAAATATATCTTGAAAGTATTTGATACATAAAGCTACAATTTCACAGCAATCAGAACATATGTTCAACCTTTGAAACATAAACTTTCGAGGCATTTTTTAAATGCAGAAAATGTTTTTAAAAATGTGATGATTTAAGAAGAAAATGGAAAAAATATACATACATATTTAACAAAATTATTTTCTGAGTTGTAATTAAAGTCCCACCTGTAAATGTCATACTTTTGATTTATTTAGACGCGACAATCTACTGATACTTTTGTTTTTGTCATATTTGCTCAATCTTTCGTGATGAAGTATTTCATGTTAAAAGCTTTTCTGCATACTTTATTTCACAGTTTTGTGAATTGTCTTTCACAACGTGAGACTTTACAGGTTGGCTTGAATTTTTTTTCTTTCATATTTTACCTAGCCAGTGTGTACACGTACTTTGATGTATGTCAGGGCAATGAAAAATTCAGGCTTTTATCTTTAACGGTCTTTCGGATATGCATGTTTATCCTTTGCCTCAGATTACAATATGTGACAAAAAGGCCCGAAAGCGGGCCAACGGACCATTAAAAAAAATAAAAAAAATAAAAAATACTAATAAATTAAATATACACATATTTTGAAATTGAAGTAAAATGAGTATATCAGAGGGACAGTTGAGGTTGAGCAGTTTGGACAAAAAGCTGGTTTGGATGCAGGAGGAATACTGGATATTTTGAACAAAGGATGTTGAATTTGGAGCTGCCAAGAAAAAGGCAAGAGGAAGACCACAGAGAAGATTTATGGATGCACTGAAGGACGACATGCAGAGGGTTGGTGTGACAGAGCAGGGCGGTGCTGGGGATAGCGTGAGATGGCGTAAGTCTGATGCCCTGCCTGTATCTTTTTTTTAATGTTGTGTAGGTAATGACTTTAGCTAAACAAACTTGATAATTTTCCACAACTACAGTCTTAAGCTGTGTAGAAAATCATTAGCAGGACGGATTAAAAGATTATAACAATTACTGGCAGATTGTTCCGAGTTAAGTGCAGGGCCAAAAACTGCTGCTTTGGGGGAACAGTTCTGAGAAAACAACATCTGAACACAGGTGCTTTGTGATGTGTGATGTGTGTGTGTGTGAGTGTGTTGTTCCAGGTTTAAGATTTGTTGTCATGAGAAAAGAAAGGCACCCAGCCAGTAAACAGAAACTCCCCCCTCTTGTTCTCAGATATCTGTTTAGACTTCATAGATTAGCCATGACTCCATCAGACTTGCATTAGGCCACTCACGCACATAGAGTGCGTGCACGCAAACATATCTGCATATTTGGACGTGCGCCGCACACTCAGATCCTCTTCACCCAGGAGACATTTATGGATTTCCTGCGTATCGGTTTTTACAGTACAATGGTCCTGAGCAGAACAGCAGTAAAGTAGAATGAGGACAAAAAAAAAGAAAAGAAAAAAGGGAGCAGACTCTTTAAAACAAGCCTCCGTGTCCCGTTTGTGCTGAGTAGAGGCAACAGAACACAAACCACATGAACTAAACAGTGAATCGCAGAGGGTGATTCACTGTTGCCCTCCGTGTTTGCTGCAAAGTTTGAGTCACATGTTCCTCGTTGTGCTGTTTGATAAAACGCTTTCTTAAACGTTAACAGCAACATTAACCTTCTATACAGCATGCAGACAAATATCAATTCACATAAAAGTCCTTTTTAAAATTGTGACGTTAATAAATAAATACATTTATGAAAGCTCATCACAACGATTAGAATTTTATGGAGTTAACCATACTCCATGGTAGGGTCCATTACAATTATGCAAGCTAATGCCTGTTAGCTTTTGTTTTCTGTGTGGACAACTGCAGCTAAACAAAAGTTTTTTCCTTTTAATTTGTAATTTTATTTTCTTGAGAAACTTCCTTTTTTTTTAACAGCTGATGAATCTTATCATTTACTTATTCAGGACTACCTACTCCCTAATGCAAGAGAGACACATGGCACAATATTCAGCTGCCATGTTTCAGGACAAAGACAGCAAACTTATATCAGTAGTTGTGTTTTGTTTTCACTGCTATGATTCTGTGCATGCAGTTGCGCTGAAAATAAAGTACATTTACTATCCAAAAGAGCAACTTTTGACCCCCCAAATCTCTATGAAGTTCTAACTCATGTAAATCAAAACCTACTAACACATCTGACTACTCTGCTCAACTGTGGACTCCATCCATCCATTTTATTCCAGTTATCTAATCTGCAGTAGACAGTCTAGTTCAATATGCAAGATTCCTTTTCATTTTTCTCCAGCTACATGTAGACAGTCATCAACTGTGGGACCTGTAAATACAGCAATATCCTGATTTTTCTTGAAATTATTTAGCTTATTACTGTTTTTGGTGTTTGCTAAATTTGTCTCATGTGAGATGAGCAAAAGGGCAGCATGTGGCTGTGGAGCTGCAGGTTCACCACCCCAGGTCTGATAATGCTTTAAAGCAACTGTGCAAATAAGAGCCAACAGCTAGACTCACTTCTAGAAGGACTTTTGTTCTTTGGGATGTGGATGACTATACAATAAGTTCATGTACCACCTTAAAAACACTTTCAAAAACTACTTCTGTCATTCTCTCAGCAGCCAAAATGAGTTTCTGTTGGCTGCTAACTTATACAGAAGGGGTCCTCACAGCAGACAGCTCCACATATTTGATTTGATTTTTACACCAGATGCAATCCCATGGGCAGTCTTTAACCATCTCGTATGCTAGCTGAATGTTTAAAGCACTACACTATGAAGCAGCTATTTTTGCAACATTGTTATTTACATTAATTTCTGTCGGATTGTTAAAAAGTGACTCAGCATCTGCTAAACAAATAAATACAGACGTGCATTTTCTCAAATTAATAAGCACAAATACGGTTGATATTGTGATAATACTCATAATTCATTTGGACAGCACTACAGAATGAGGAACTCTAGTCCATTGCATAGTGAGTGGTCGTTGAGATCTGAAACAATCATTCAAAAGTGTGGTTTAAACATTAAAATGTGCCCGTAGACATAGCCTAGAAGAATCTAAAATAAATTCAGGGTGAGGTCTGTGTAACCGCTTTTGCTTAAAAATGCTATAAAAATGTACAGCCACCTTGAAATCTGTTAAAAGCAGCATAAAGGAGGGCTTTGCACCTTTAAAAAAAAAAAAAACTTTTTCTTTTGCACAATTCTCACATAGATTTGAGTTCAGTACAGATGAGAACAGATGAAGGAGAAAGAAATTTTTTTTAGGTCAAATTTTCTTTTACCTGTGTTCCCCCCTTCCCTCAGTTCTCTCTGCTGTCCTCAAAGTGTAGCACGCATTTGAAACAATGGAATAAATTACTAAATGCTCATTGCCTTGTAACTTTACACTCTTCAAAACAAAGATGGGAGTGGCACAAAGTGAAATAATCGAAACAATCGAATTTAAGACCATACACAGGCTTCACTGGGCCAAAGTCAGATTATTTAATTAACAGAAATTTACTGTGACCTTAAGACTACATGTGATCGTTGTAAACTGTCTTCGTTCGTACCCAAATTTAAAACATTTCTGATGTCAAGATTTTGAAAGTTTTCTACAATTTGGGGAAAACTGCACTGTCTGCTATTACAGCAATATTTGGGGTAAACCCTCCAAATGTGAACCTGAACAGAATCCAAGCTGACATTACTGCCTTTTGTCAACTTGTGCCAAGAAGGCCCATCCTACACAAACGGAAGGACTCCTGAAAAAGATACACTACTTTTCTGAAGGATCGACCTAACTGCTTTTGAAACCTGACAGACATCTTTCTTTTGTGTCCGACACAGAAGCAAAAGATCTGAGATCAATAAGCTGTTCTCTCCTTTTCATAGTTTTTGATTCTCTTCTCTAACTGGTCTGGATGTATATAAATCCGCACACTTATATATGTTCTTTCACATATACATATATATTAAAGTTCAGGATGTTCTGATTATCTGCAAAAAAAAGCAGCAGTGAGTAAGTGGAAATTTGGTTCATAACTAGATGAGTGTCTTCCACTACTTTCTACTCTACATTTAATGGATTCATTTGGGAAATGATTAGTGATTAATCTGTAAAGAACACAATCATTATTTGCTTGTTTTTAACTGAATGCATATTTATAATCTAATATACAGTACACATAACAGTCACAGTGACCATTACTCTGCCTGGAGCACTTTTTAAAAGTAGTAATACATTGTCCTGAATATAATAACTTCCTTTGATATTTTCACTGCATGACCTTCCCCATATGTCAGTAAGTCTCTGAGTACTTCCTCCCCACTTTAAATAACAGAGGCATCCCACTAACAAACTTATTGTTTGTCGCAAAGCGTAATTTATTTTCTGAATACATCCAAAGACAATCAAAAATCATTGATCAGCAAGTACTTTGTATACTTCAGCTGAAACTATAATATTCTATATTTTTAAAAGCCCAGCCTACTCCTGAAGGGCGTTGTGCACCTCATATGTCACATCCATATTTCTAAGCCCAATGATGATGACGCAACCCATTCAATCTGCTGTTGCTGTGCCACAGACCGTGACAGGGCAGAAAATGGGATGTGTGGGTGTATAGCAACTGACAGGAGGAAGAGGAGTGTTGGACGATGTGTGGGTGGTGTAGGCGTTGAAATTCCTCCCTCATTATCCTCTCTCTCTCTCACCTCATGTTTCAGAAAGCAAAAAAAAGCCAAGCATGTGCCCAGGAAGCTCCCCGCCACCGCTGACCGCATCACCGTCACTCGTTGTGTTTTGGTGGCGGGTGACTGTGGAGGTTAATATTTTAGTACGTGTGAAAGCAGGCGGACAGGACCTGATAATGCCCTGAGTGATGTAATGCACTGTTTCTGTGCTCAGTGTGAAAGGGGTGAGGCGGTACATATGGTGTGTGTTTGCATGTGTGTGTGGTTACTGAGAACCTTCACAGACATGTGTGTGTGTGTGGTTACACAAAGGGGATTCGGTGTTTGATTACCCAATGTTTGACTTATCCCCTTACTATAATTTGCAACGCCGGCTCCCATTACAACGGCGCCTCAACCTGAACAACCTGTGCTTTTTCATATTCCAGCAGTGCCACATACAGACAGGCAAACATGAGAGTGTAGTTCCATGTAATTCTGACCTATGAAGAACTCACTCTTCACTTCTATGTGTTGCCAATATCCTTTGCGATGTTTTCATCCATTTAGTATGAGAAAAGAATTCCCACAACTATCACTGACAATAAGTCACTGATGCCGGAATGAGCCTCAGGGAATTTATAACTGAAGCCAAAGAGAGACAACAAAAAACAACAACATCCATTTTGTTTTCTCTATTTACATTTCGACTTTGAAAATTTTTGCCATGATCATAAAAATATAAGGCCTGGATATAATTTCTGGATTTTGGATCATTACAACCCATCTACGGATTAGGGCAAAATGATCAGCCCCCTGTGAAAACTTTTGATTTAACAGGAGGGCTGATAATTTTGTGTCCAGTACCCAGAACAACTGCCAAGACACGAGTGAATGACTTAGCCAAGTTGGGAATTTTAGTGTCAAAGACGATAATTACTAGAACCCCAAAGGAATGGACTGTGAGGCTGCAGACCAAGAAAAGCTCCATTTCTACAAAAGAGAAACCTTCAAGCCACACTGAGCTATGCTAAATACAACCTGGAGAAAGATTACATTTACTGGAAGTTCATCCTTTAGTCAGATGAGATTAAACTAGAGCAACAACAAAGACACTGCTTATATTTAGAGAAAGAAGATTGAGGCGTACAACCAATAGAATAGTAAAGCATGGTGGTGGGAGTATTATGCTGTGAGGGTGCTTCAGTATGTCTGGAACTGAGAATCTCGTGAAGGTGCAAGGAATAATGAAGAAAGAAGGATATTTGTAGATTTTGAAAGAAAACTGCAGTCAGCAGCAAAACTTGTCGCTTTATCTTCCAACGACATGTTACTGATTGGACTCCCCAAAGCCCTGATTTGAATCCCATTAAAAAGTCTGCGGCCTGGCCTAAACTGAACGGAAGGCCAAGGTCCAAGCCACACTACCATCAAATCTGGAGGAGCTTGAGATCTGCCAAAGAGTGAGCTGCGATTGGTCAGGAGACTTATTGAAAACTACAAGAAATGACTGCAAGCTGCTAGTTTTGCTTTTTTGTTAAATAATCATGTTTCTTTCTGCAAAGCAAAATAATGTAAGCATTCAAAATAAAACCAGGATGTTTGGAAAATGCTGTGTTAAAAACCCATTGCTCTCTTTAACAGTACTTGGGAAATACATTTTTTTTCATAGGGGTCTAATAATTCTGATCTCATCTGTACATTTTTTTCTATAGCTCTAGAGGAGATAGAAAAGGGTCCAGTGACTAGAAGATTCATACCAAGTAAAGAGCTGTATGGTTGAGGTCATTCACTTCAGTTCACTTCTTATGAATTAAGGTTGCCAGTCTGTCAACAAAATCAACGGAAAGACAACCATTCACACTCACTTTCCTACCTGTGGCCAGTTTTGAACACCAGTTAATCTGACTTGGGTGGAGCACTGGGCGGTGAACCCAGAGCATTTGGAGAGAACCCATGCAGGGAGAATGTGCAACCTCCACACAGAAAGGCGTCAGCCAGCTGGTGGATTCAAATACAGGACTTTCTTGCTGCAAGGCAAATGTGTTAACCACCGTGTCTGCAGTAATTTATCTTTGGCAGGCATCAGTGACAACAAGCATGACACTGATTAAGTCAGAAACAACATAAATACTATGAAATGGAAGAGCTGGAGTAGAGGTAGGGTTGCGAAGCAGCTTGCAGAGGCTGCGGGAGCTGTAATTAGGCTTAACCTTAGCCCTCAAAGGGTTAAAGCAGCTTAAACCTCTGAGGGCTTAGTCATCAGCCTAACCCTACCATAACCCTGTAAAAATGTGAATAGTTTCTGATGTGTGTCAGACTGTTTTCTAAATTCCATCATTGCCAAGATTTGGGAAAGGAATTTCACGAAAACATTAACTACATGTTCTGAATTCCCAGGGTTAGGTTTCGGAGTATCACTGATGACTTTGAACAACGTGTAGCATGTTTATCTTTACAACCTTATTTAGTTGTTAAAATGATAAAGTTTAGTACCTAAAATTTTTATGTCCTTGTCCTTTAGTTTAATCATTTGGCAAGGCAGACACAACATGGTATCATTAACAAAATGACTGCCAAATGTCAGCTTTTTCTTGTAAAGGTAATACTGTGTAATCAATATGTTTGTGAGCAGAGCTCTGGCCAGCATGTGTTTTTCAACCATATCTTGGTTAAGTTCAAACCAAATCGCAAACACACGCTAACACATGCAAGTACATAAAAAAAAACATCTGTGTTCTCACAACTTCTCTCCCCTAAAGCACCAATTTTCCAGTTAACTCAATTGTTTTAGCTTTGCGCTTTAACCACTGCTGCCAAACTGTACACACACACACATGCATACCACCTCTCCTGTGGTTTTACACATCTTCACTGTGACCCATGATGAAAACACAAGAGGCTGGTTATGTGATGTACCATGTCCTTTAATTGAGGAATGAGCAGTGTGTGTGTTTGTGTCCATGGGGTAAGGGTATGTGTCTATGCTGAGGTGTCACTGCTGTTTGAGGGCAAGCTGAATGCATCCTGCAGGAAGGCAGAGTAGTTGATGTTTTTCACGGCTGCTCGGCCACCATCAAACCCCACATCGACTTCAAACTGGAAACAGGAACAGGAACACACACGTCACTTTGAGCAGATTCAAATACTTAGTGTTGTAAATAATTGATCATTCTGGTGTCCAGCTTTATTTTACTATTTCTTTCTCTCCTCTGTGACTGTTTGTGCTTCTCTGTGATAACGCTCTCCTTTATTGTTCTTTTATTTGCTTGACTCTGCACTATGACTTGACTATGCACTTTTGCACAAATGAAACATTTCAGAGTGTAGCAAAAGGGCTATTTAAAATAGCACTGCTTTTTCAAACGTTAACAAAACTGAGGGCTGTCTTTTACCTCCATTATACTGATTAAACCCTAGGAAACAAAGGAAAATCCTGCTTACAAAAGTGCCATTTAGCACTTTCCACTTTTTTTTAAAATTGTTTCCAAGATAAAGTAAAATGAACAGAACAAAAGAATGATAACAGCAGAGGCAATAAGAAAATCAGCAATGCTAAACAGCGAGCTGGAATGCAGCAAATACCAAAAAGGCACGCAAGGAGAAGTTAGTTTGTCTGGACCTGCCAACGTGACATTCCTGTTGTTCTTGACACCTTAAAAAATGTTAAAAAGGTGCAGTGGCCATTTTTGGTCTCTTCGAGGGTTTGCCTTGGAGATTTTTTAGGACGGCAGAGTAGTTGAGCAGAGACTGAGCAATGAGTTTGGGCTTAGAAGCAGGCGAGGAAAAAAGCAGCTGGAAACCATGGCAGAGGAAAATGGAGAATAAATTAAGCACAGTGTCAGTATACACACACACACACACACACACACACACACACACACACACCGTGAGCACATACACAGATTCCTTCACTCTTGTTCTATTCACGCAAGTCTGGTGAATATCTCTCCTGCTCACCTGTTTCTGCTTAGATTTGGCTGTAGCGTAGCATGCCGAATTTGTATTACACAGGAAAGATACAAGTAAAAGAGAGAAGAAGAGAAGAGCTACTTCTTTTTGACCACCTCTGTATGTATGTCTCTCTCAAGACATTTGCCTTACACACACACACACACACACACACACACACACACACACACACACACACACACACACACACACATACACACACACACACACACACACAAATTGTCTTCTTATCCGATGACTGTTCCTTTCCGCTCACTTGATTCTGCCTTTGGCTCACTCATCCACTGAGTGATTGCAGGTTAGAGGAGAACGTAAACTCATTTTCAGTTACCCCTATTTAAAAAATCTGTGCACATGCTGTGAAATCACTTACTGTCTCTCACTGAATTGACTCTTTCTTCTTGCTTTATTTGCTTTATAGTTCCTGCTTTTTCTCACCTTTAAGGTGTCTTCAGGCATCACGGGTGGAGCAGGGTGCTCTAACCAGTTAATACCAGCAAGGAAGGCATAGTAGTCAATCTCATCTCCATCTGCAAACCTGAATAAAAGATGCCATCCACTTGAGAAACTGTTTTTTTGTGCTTCATGGTCACAGTCGCTGGAGCTTATTGAACCATTTTGCAAACTAAAATTTAAGAATTGCTTCCTTTTCAAAAATAAGTCACAGATGGAATTACACATTAATTATCAGACTCCTGCAATTTTTGCTTATTCTTCCAGTTCCAGCTGCCCCAAAGGTGCTACAATAATCATGTACTTTCTGTTTGTCTGTGGCTTCTGGAAAATCCAGTCTGAGTCAGAATCTCTGTGGCTTTCATACATTTTTTGTTGAAAGGTGAAATATTTTCAGTTTGTACGGATGCATATTGGACTGTATTCACACCACCTGGGCCAAGTTTAACCCATATTTCTGCACTTTATCTGCACTACTTCAAAACTTTTCTTTGCAACTTGTAACAACAACTGTAAAGCCAAGTATGATTTTTTTTAATGTGGAATAAAAATAAACAATGTAGACTTCAGAGAAAACAGAAACTACCAAACAATATTCTGGGCTGACAAAAGCAGCCAAAAAATACGTAGAAATTGTCTTTAAGATTTTTAAAATGTAGTTTTCTCAACCATCAGGAGATGTTAGTGCAGATTGTGATTGGGATGTCTACTTGATGTCTTATATGTCTTACCCAGTCAAATACCCCCAACACAAATAATAACAAATAAAAACAAAACTGAGTCTAAACACTGAAACTAAATAAATCAAGCTGAAACAAAAAAATGAAACGCACACTGGAAACCAACTGAAAATAGAAACCAAAATTTCAAGTGCAATTAAAAAAAACAACTCTGGTCAGAACACACCTTTAAATATTTATAAGATATGTCCTTGAAAAGATTGTAACAAGGCACCATTTCTTAATTTTTGTGGTTTTCAGTTCGGTAGAGATTTTTTTTGTATGACAAGAACAATCCCGGGCACAGATTGCGGACTGCACTTCACCTCGGTGAAAATAAACCTTTCTGAAAAGCCTTCTGAAAATGTTCTGACATTTTTGAGGGGACCTTGAACTGCTCTACTCTAAACTGATTTGTGGGCTCTTACTTGCTGAGAAGACCTTCGAGCAGGCTGTTGGGCACGGGAAGGTGGAAAGCTTTACAAATGGTCCTTATCGCTTTTGTGGAGAGACGTTGTGTCCTAAAGAAAAAAACAAAACAAGCGCACAACATATCCAACATATGGTAGAGCCAAAAGCTGCAGCTACAGTTCAGACTCGCATTGGCTGTGAGCCTGCTGTTTGTAGAGACATTTGAGAAAGGCTCTAAGAAAAAAAACAAAACAAAACATGTTGGTTAGAGGCCAGTACATTACATCAGAGACAATGTGCCATCAGCAGCAACATGAGCTGGCCTTTGTTGTTAGTTTAACATAAAGTACATGTAATTCCCATAAGGACTGACATAAATTCAGTGCTAGTGGAAAACGTTTTAAAGTGATATCGTATTTGGACAATGTGTGTAAAACAGAGGATGTCTGTCCTGCAAGAACACTTATTCTCCACAGTAATGACCGCGAGTCCAGAGGCGCCGTTCTTGTCATGCCTTCCTTATTACAGGGACGCTGATGAACAAGTTGATGCCTATCAAGGGTGTCTACACTTGTGTCACATAAACAAATCAGCAAAAGTGGGTTAAAGGTCCTATCAAGTGGATGAGCAGTGTGTGCGCATTAAATATGTGATTTTATGCACAAAAACAAAATGAAGGTGACAGACAATGAAAAACACACATAATAGACTCAGGAGACTGTGTGTGTGTGTGTGTGTGTGTGTGTGTGTGTGTGTGTGTGTGTGTGTGTGTGTGTGTGTGTGTGTGTGTGTGTGCGCGCGTGCGCACTGGGCTAAACAGGTCTTAAGGATCCATCTGGTTCCCATGCTCCGCTATGGCATTGCTGGAACTAATCGTTGCTCTGAGGTATGGGGGCCACAGGCTGCACGATTGATGCCTTGTTGTGACGCTATCTGCCTGTGTGTTTTTCTGTGTGTGTCTGTGTTTATGTTGCAATAGTATTTTGCCTTACTTGTGTCGATCGTGATCCGCGAATGCTCTGGCCATTTTAGGGAATTCTTCAAAGGCCTTCTTCTTGAGGAAGTCCTGGGCCACAGCCAGCATCAAGCCCACGTCCACCTGGGTCTGCTCGCGCTCTGAGAAACACCGGCCCAGCACCAGCACCTCGTGCTCAGACAGATTGCAGTCCAGTCCCAGCAGCAGGCTCCTATGTGGGGAGAAAATAATACACAAAAACTGATGACAAATGAATTAACCCACATCTCACAATCCTTTAAGGTTGTTTTCACACCTACAGTTCACTTACTCTGGTCCAAATCAGCTCATGAGTATCTAAACACGAAGATTTGGTTTCTGGTTACCAGATAAAACTCGAAGGGGAACTCCAAGTGAACCAAAATGTGTTGCTACAAAATAAGTGAGAACGTGTAGTATGCTTATTGGTCAGATGTGTCTGGAGCAACAAAAGTAAATAGAGGAAAGAGGTTGAGGTTATGTTCTCGCTGAGTGGATAACATGGAGAACTTACATTCAATTTATAGCTGGCCCATACTAACTGTTTTATTCTCCATTTTCCATAAAACGAAGAGAGTTCGACTTAGAATTTGATTTAAACTGACTAAACCCTGCAGATGTGAAAACACCCTTAATATACTGTGCACAGGATTTCTCTTTGCTTTCATGTGTCACTTATTATATTTACATCCCTAGAATTGGATAGGAACAAATTAGTCTCCAGTAAATCACTATTTAAACTCCACATATGTAGTGATTAACTGTCCTTTTCATCACTTTATGGTTGGGAACTAGAACCCTTCTCTCGGTCTCGTCCAAGTTACCACACTCTGCTAACAGGAGGTGCTGGCAGTAATTTCACCTTGGAGAACTGAATACATTGATCACGTACTTCAACACTTGCGGGCTAGAGATTAAACTGCAAGTGTTTTTGCTTCATTACTGTACCTTATCGACTCAAAAGGGATGAAGCCAGTGTTGCTGGGGTCACTGAGAGTCAGAAACTTCCTGATCTCACACTGTTTCTCCTCCGGAAGGGACCTTAGTTTGCTAATGATGATGCCCATGTTGGCTCTGGGAAACTTTAAAGGGTAACACAGAAAACATGCTTAATAGAATAGAATTAGAATAGAATTCAACTTTATTGTCATTGCACATGCACAGGTACAGGGTAACGAAATGCAGTTAAGGAAATAATAGCACTTAAGGAAAAGCGGACTGCTTCATGCCCCCGAGACAAAAAACTAAAACCAGCTTGAGCTGATTTCTTATTTTTCCTCTTTACCTCCTCAGCATGCTGCTCCATGTACTTGAATGTGTATTCATCAGCATCCAGAAGCTGGAAGTTGATGCTGTTAAGGCAGAGGGTAGCTCCCACATACAGATCCTGAGCTGTAAAGTACTGAGACAGCTGACTCTTAAACAGCTCCTGGCCTGGCTTCTTTACACGACCGCGCTCCAGAAACTTACCACCAAGAACACCTACAACATGGGACAGAGTGTAGAAAGAAAGCTTCTGTAATACTTAACTACATGTATCCGAACCATGAGGGTCATCGATTTGTATCTCAGGTCCTACGAGTGTTTCTGTTGCAAATGAGGATGGAAAGTTTTTACCTGAGTTCTTCTGTGGGCGTTCAAACACACTGATGGTGTCATTGGAGAGGTAGAAGGAGATGATGAAGACCCGCTCTCTGTCAACTGGATCAGCTGTAATCATCTTAGCTTGGAAATTCAGCACTTTACTGTCCAAGCCATACCTGTGGAGACAGGCTCACAGTAGAGTTCGGGGCTAGCACTAACACACATATAGTGAGAGATAGAGTAGAGATAAAAAACTTTCACTAATTTGATTGTGACTGTGACTTAAACTCATCGAACCTGTCTTTCGCCATAAATTTCTGGAAGTCTTTCCGTGGTGGCTTGGGCAGGAGGTGCTGGCAGAAGCTAAGCGAGTCCTCCTCTGAGCCAAAGCCGTTGTAGGGGGGCACAGGTCTCGGGGGCTTAGGGGCTGGCGGAGCTTTGTACTGCAACGGGGTGAAGTCCTCTAAGAGGAAGCAGAAGAAAGAAGAGACAAAACATTTAAAAGAAGAAAATAAACCCAGGAGGAGAGCTTAAATGATCACAACGAAACAGGTCATCTATCCCTGAGCTGACCCCTGACTACTCAGAGCAAGAAGGGACACTTCCATCACAGTTACCTGTCAGCGGGGCCTCTGTCTTGTTTCCTACTGTGACTAATGCAGCAAGCCCCCAAAACCTGCCCAGGGTGGCAGTGAGCAAGGATACACTATAAGGTTTTTCCCTGCTGGGGAGTAAGTGCCTTTAACTTTAACTGGAGGCCCAGGTGTCTTTTGTCAGTTCATCAGTGGTGTTGAACACTTTCTGTTTTTCTAATAAGCGTCAAGCAATAAGCGCTCTCTATAGACAGAAAGCAAATCTATCCTGTACCATTGGATTCAGGAATCACCTCCACAAGAAAGACGGCTTTGGCAGATGCTTGCTCTTACTGCCCCCAAGTGTTTATATTAATGCAATGCAAGACACAAGTGAAAATCCCCAGGAAAAAATATGTCACTGTAAGCATTTTCTTACATCAGTTATTCCATAGGTGTATACATAATGCAATTTTTTTTTTCAGTTGACAATCCTGTCCAAAGAAACAATGCAAACATTTTTAGTAATACTCAAATAAAGAAATCAACAGCACTGCAGTAGTGTTTACCGTACCGATGCCATATTTGGCGCGGTAGTAGTGTTTGGTGAAGTCATCACAGTCAGCGAGGATTACTCTCCTGCCCCACACATTCACTTCCCCACCAATGATTAAATCACAGTCCTTGTAGAATTCCTCGTGGACAGCTCCGGTCTGCAGGTGAGAATAGAGATAATGACATGAGTAAACAAAACAAAAACTTATATAGAATCTTACTTGTTGAATTGAATTACTTAAACACACATGAATTGGATGGTTATATCTATTAAGAGCCTGGTGCTGAGTGGATACAGGGAGTGGGACATGGTGATCGAAGAATCCTGTATTAAAATCCACAGCAGAAATTATGTCAGCAAAAATGGTGGAATAAGATTAACGCTCTGTGGAAGCATTTTAAAACCTTATTTTGGGTCAAACTCAGGAAACCTTTTATTTCTGATAAGACTGATGGTTGCATACAGGCAAAACTGAAAATTGATGGAATTATTATTTAATACAGAAAAGTGTGGTCAAACATAATCTGTGTTTGATTAGCAACAGCTTCTTTTTCAGCATGACACTGCCAACGCAGTAAAAGCATATCTGAATAGAGAAACACACAATGGAACATTATCAGTCATGGACTGGCCTCAGCAGAATCATTTTAGCAGTGTGGCATCATCTTCACAGAGAACAGAACAAAAAGCAGCCAACATCCAAAGAAGAACTTTGAAAGTCTTTGAGAGCTATTCCTAAAGGATAGTCAAAGAAATTAGAAGAAAACCCACCTAAGAGAGTTCAGACTGTGAAGTATAAAGGTGGTCATACTTTGACTTTCAAGGTCTTGTACATCCTCTGTTTTTGCCTTATATATTGTATTTCCACATATGTACACACATGTTTCAATAAATTGCCTCTATTTCCTAATTTCCTAGCAAAATATGGAGGAAATGAGGAGTGACACAAGAGGTTTGCACAGTATTGTATTAACTGAAAAAGGAAGCTGCCTTCCCCTAGACTGGATTACTGGATTGTAATTTGACGCATATTTTATCCTCTAACTCTAATCGAGTGTCTTAATAGCTCGTTTTAGGTTTAACCTCTGAGATTCATGTAAATCTCGCTAACTGCCTAGCCTCTCAGTGACCTCTCAAATAACATCCCGTTAGCATGTTTGTAGTGTGAGCGTGGCTGAGACAGGACATACTTTGAGGCTGTCCAGTATGTAGCGGTTTCCCATAGTACTGGAGGTGAGCACGTTGAGCACCGTGCGGTCTGTTATCTCTCCAGGCTGCTTGACTTTGGCTGGAACATGCTGCAAAAGGGAAACAAGTGCGGACAGGAAAAATACAGAAACTGTTAAACAAAAATTATTCTTTATAAGTAAATACCATTCTGCATGCACACAACTGGTAAGAGAAATAAAAAGACGGATAAAAGACTGAAAGAGAGAGGGAGAAGCAGATCAACAAAATAAGACTGAAGAAGGAAACGAGATCTGTCGTTAAGGACACGGTGATTTCCCACTGGATGGCAAAGTCTGCTCAACCTTTAAGGCTGACATTTAATAAAAAGGCATCGGAGCAAACAACGTTACTGGACTGAAAACACATAGTTATACATTGACATGATTGATGCCTGGATGTCCTTCAGGATGAATTAAGCTTGGTCAGTCAGTAACTGGAGGAGAAAGCCTACATGCTTGAGGGAAACTGGGTGCTAAAGCAGTCCTGTCAGAGTGAATGAGGTCTCCATGAAAGCAGGAAGACGAAAAGAAGCAACACAACCAGAAAGAGGGACACTGCAAGCCTTTAGGTTAGGAGTAACCATCTTTAAAAGTTAACAAAAACAAAGAAATAGCAAAACTTCAAGCTCAAAAAAGCCCTTATTTATCCTTTTGTATAACCCTGCCTGTGCTTTTTTTCTTTACTCTCTCATTTCTCGACAGCTGTTATCGCGCTCTTATCACGCTGCTTTACCTACCTTAGGTAGTCTGCAGCGACGAAGAAATTTGTTCACTTTGTCTCTGCCAGAATTTGGGGGGATCACCTCCCGGATCTCTATGGTGTCATCAACCAGGAAGTAGTGCAGTATGAGCTCCCGCAAGTCAACATAAATGCTCTGTGAGTCATCCCAGAAGCAGTAGAAGCGCAGGACTTTGCGGTCATGGTCCAAGAACTGCTTCAGCGTATCATGTCTCTCATATGGCCGAAGTGGCTGCATACTCTTTTTGAGCTGAAAGCGTGAAACAAATAGATTATTCGCTATAACTTTCTTTAAAAAAAATAAATAAAGGAGGATTAAAATATATTTCGACAGAGTTAAAAAAAAAAAAAAGAGTTAAAATAAAATACAAACAACAAAAAATGTATTTCGGATGCCCACCTGTTCCCGTAGGCTGCTGTAGGGGTCCTCAGGTACAGTTGTAGGGTTATTTACGTGCACCCCAAGTTTTGTCAGAAAGTTCCTTGTGAAAGAGTCACAGTCAGTCACAGTGAATGTGCGAGAGTGCAGCTTCATCTGTTGGTTGATGTTGAAATGGAACAGGTTGTAGAACTGGCCTTCATTTGGAGGAGGCAGTGGAATACGGTGGCGACGAATGAGTGTTCCTATGACAGGGATCACCAACACAGTAACAAATGAGTCTGGAAACTCTCATCATATTGCAGATTTTTGGGCCACTTGGGAAAAAGCAGAAGATTAACAAAAATCCAAACCCAATCCCAAAAGAGTTGTGATGCTGTATAGAATGTAAATTAAAACAGAATGCAATCACTGACAAACTCATAAACCCATATTTGTCTGGAGAAATGTCTTTTTGCAAGAGACAAAGCTGAAAATCAATGCTGGATGCCCATGATCATCGCCACCCCGAAGGCATCTAATACAGGCATGGTTTTATCATGGAAATCACTGCATCAGCTCAGGGACACTTCCAGAAATCACTGTTCACTTTCCACAAATGGTTGGCAGAAACGGTTAAAGCTCAATCATGCAGAGAAGAAGCTGTATGTGAACAACGCCACCATCTTCTCTGAGCAAACACTCATTTAAAATTTAGAGAGGCAAAGTAGACTGCATCTGTAGTCAGACGAATTAAAATGCAATATTTGAATTTCTTCTTCTTCATCTTCCTCCCATCAAATTCAAAAGTGACTTTATTTTTTTCTTAAAAATGTTACAAGTTTTTATCATGAGTAAAATGTGAGTTTATCAGATTTGCAACTCATTTTATTCTGTTTCCATTTATATTTTGCATAGTGTCTCATTGTTTATTTATTTATTGAGGCTGTAATTGAATTTAAGCAATATTCTCAAGATATTTCCTGTTATATCACAGACACCTTGGGGAATGCCACTGTTCTTGTACTCCGGCTCCACAACCTGTATGGTATCGTCTTCCAGGAAGAAGTAGATCTTACACTTTCTGATTCTGTACGTCTCAGACTGAGCCTCAGGTACAGTCTCCTGGAAGTATGCATCAAAACACAGAACCTAGAAGAACAAAATGATATTTTGTGGCTAAAATTACTCAAATGACAAATGCGAAATGATTACAGGCTTTAAAAAATACCAGGCTTTAATTTTTTTTTTACTTGAATGAGTAACACAAGATATTGGAAGCTTTAAACCTTAATAACAGACATGAAAAAAATAACATAAAGCTATACCATGTCTGTCTGAGTGGAGAATTAAAATCAGTTTCTATTATTCACCTGTTTGTCAAAGGTTACCCATGGTGGTAAACCGGTACCACTTCCTATGGGATAGACGGAGTACTTTGGTTTAATCTCCTGACCAACTAAATGTTCTCCTCCAATGCCTGGCTTCTCAGACCCAACCAGCATAGGGACTCCACTGGAATAGTTAAAATGTTGGGATTTGTGGAATCTCTCCTTCCCCAGCTGTGGTACAGAAAGGAGAAAGTATATCTGAGCACTTTCTATTAAAAACATGTTAAATAGACTGGTTCTTATATGCCTGAGTACTCAAAGCGCTTTCTAAACAGCATACATCACTCACCCACTCGTACAACCACTTTTATCTGAGCTTAAGCGCTCTCTAGCTAACAGGCGACCTGGGGTTAGTTTCTAGCTAAGGAAGTCGCCTGCTAACGAAACTCGGTAATTTGCGAGAAACATACGAAGTGTCGTAAACTTACTCTTTCATTGGGAGAGTTCCCTGGCAGAAACGGTAAAGCCATGGTGGTAATACTTATAACTGTTGGATTACTTTCTCCATAAAACTCAGCGGCCCTGAAGTTCCAACGGTCTGTTATTGGTCTGTTACCATGGAAACGTCTTTTGGGGACACGTCTCTTAGCAACAAAAAGAACCAATGAAATATTTTTATTTTCATAACAATATTCAAATTATTGCTGTTCATCGTATATTTTGATGCTAACATAGCCAATTAAATAAAAAAGAATTTATAAACAGTATTTTTCCTACAAGTTAAAAAGTGCAACAGAGCGTAAACTGTGTACTTATGTACTATTTATATATTAAAGTTTACAAATAGTATCAGAGTTGGCATAATATAACCACCACTACTAAGGTAATTAAGTAATTATCCCTGTAAATAATACCTTGCTGTTTAGAGTTTACTGTACATTCTGATGATTTGGAAATAATTCTTGCTTGAACTTTTACGCCATCTAAAAGCCCTCTGTGTCTACCTAAGAAATTATAATTTAATGTATGCCACACACATCCTGCAAAAATTTAACTTGGACTCAAGAATACATTATAACACATCCTGTTTCCTTGTAAACTGTAAACTATTATGCTTGTAGGGCATACAAAAATAAATGGCCAGAGTAGCAGCTCATTTTTGTTTCTAATTATAAGTGCAAACTAAAACATTTTACAAAATCCAAGTGAAAGTAAACCAAAGCATGGATGAATGTATACTAACAGACTTCAAAGGCATCCGAGACTAGGTTTCTTCATCTGTACAGTTAAATAAACTGCACTGTAAATTGAATTAGACACAATTAAACATATTTCTTTATTTTTATTTACTTACATAATAGTCAGACCACAGCCTTCAGTACCCAAAGCAATGCTAAACATAATAGACCATAAAAAACAGAGACCGCAAAGACTGGTGTAACCCAGTTTTTACTTTGAAGATGATTGATTATAATGTGTTAAACCAAAATATAAAAATTAACAGTGGCACTGATGGAATACCCTAAAGACATGCATCCCCTGCCAGGTGTAGGTGAACTGAAATCTATTTGCCCCAACTGTGCACAACCACAATGGGAAATCTTTCCTTCTGGAACACTGTCCCGTTTTTTTAATAAATACATAATAACAGAAACATTCTGCTGGGTTTCCTTTTTTGATTTAATTTACATGATATGTATTATTATTTGGCGTTAAAACTGGAGTGTTTCAAGATGGCCATTCTGGGCTAATAAATAAGTCCCATGTCTATATCAACAAGTATGGTGTTATAAACAGAGGGGTTTGCAATGCAGCTTAAGTAAAAACACAGAGCTCCAAGCTAAACTGGTATCTGTTGGTCACTTGCTGTTAAAACACTTGAGAACGTTTCAGCAAAGACTTATAATTATCCCCTATAGCTTTTTATAACATCAGAAACATAACACAAAAAAACCCCAATAACTCTTCTCATTCGGTAGGTCCTAAGATGCCAGGCCGAGCAGGAATCCTCCGATGAAGCCACTTGTGACGACAATGTTTTTCTTCACAAACTCTCTGGACTGAAAGACACAAACCATATTTCATATGACACAGTCACTTTTTCGTTGTAATGGGAGGGTGAAAATGATCTCACAGTCAACCAGACAACTCACAACAAAATTACCTTCTCAACAAATGTGTTGAGCTCAGGGACTGCCTGATCTGTTCCCTTCTTTAACTGCTTCTTAGCTTTGTTGACATCCTTCTCTACTCGCTTCCAGTCCACTTGGATATAGCCACTGTTGTTAGCTACCTGAAGAAAGACAGATTCATGAAAACAATGTCAATGTGTTGAAAAGCTTAACCTGCACATATTTATGCAGGGCGATGCAATAATACCTGTAAAAGCAGAAGACCTCCCCCCACTGCGGTAGCAGCAACTTTTCCAACCTTCTGGAAGAGGTAACCTGCACACCTAAGGCAAATTGAAAAGAGAGCATAGTAGCTGATCTAACAATAATAATGACACAAGTTAGCCTAACAATGACCATTGTAAGGTGGCCATTCACTGTCATAAGGTTTGCATGATGTGAAAGGTTCCACTGATAAAGTGTAACTAAGACACTGTTTGCAAGATACCTTAACTGCAGAGTTATAAAGTTGGGAGTGTGAAATTTGTTTTCTTAAGTGATGGCAAAATACAATTTTGTCTCTCTGCTACAGTAACACGTGAACAGCACGATGAGCATGCACTATATGTAATACAATACTGTACAAAACATTTTGAGCTACTCCTCATTTCCTTATATTTTACTTCCAAAGAGCCAGGCCTCCTGGTCATTTTTTAAAGCGGCCTTGAGCAGTAGCTCTCCAGCCCTTCTGATGCTCTTTTAATGTTTTTCTTTGGACGTTCCTTTCCAAGTTCTGAGGTATGCCAAATGACACAAGAACTGGGTTGTAAATAACTTGTCAAAAGTAATAAATTCATGAACACAGAAAATGATCTTTGATCCACCACCCAATGTCATCTCTAAAGTGTTTGATTTGGAAACTGAAACTAAAGAATGAAACTGCTGCCATACACGCTGCTAAAGGCATACCTGGATAACCCCCCCCCCCCCCAAAAAAAAAAAAAACCCCAAACAAAACAAAACAACAACAACAAAAAACACAGTGGAACGCTGTCAGCCACTGATTGTGCAAAGCCTGGACCTCAACATTACTGAAGCAGTGTGAGATCATCATGACAAAGAATGGATCAAACAGCATTCAAAGGAGAACTTTGAAGAACTATCTTTGAAGAGTGCTTAAAGGACTTAGACGAAAGCTTTCTGAGGAGACTTCGGGCTGTTGAAGAATACTCATGACCATGATCACTTAAAAGGTCATGAGTATTGTATAAACTCTGTTTTTCTTATATACTGTATATATGTTTGCATGTTTCAAATACTGTCTGCACACATTTCATATTTTCCTAGGAAAGGGGAATGTGGGGTGGCTAGAGATTTTTGCGCAGTACAGAAATAAAGACATCCGTGTCCAATTAGCCAACAGAAGATATACTGTAAACAAGATGAGACACAGAGCAATTTATAACCATCTAAATCTTGAGATTTTCTCATTTTGTGTTGGGGTGTTTCTCAGCCATTCATATTTACTACGCTAAAGGCAGCATAATTTTAACGAGAATATTTACCATCCACTCACTCCACCTATTGCAATCTGTGTGGCCACAGAGTATTTTTCAGCTATGGGGCCGGAATTCTTTCCGAAAAGGCGGTTCCACCATCGCTGACGTTTAGCGTATTCTGTCAGATCCACGACCTTGTCGTAAATCTCATCTTCCACTTGTGTACATACAAGAAAAAATAAAAGACAGCTAGCATGAAATAACAATGAATACAGCGGCGAGAAGCCTTACAAGCACAGTTATATTAATGCTACAAAATCAACATACGATTCTGGACGCTATTATCCATAACTCAACGATCAATTTTAGTAGTTTCCTGCTTTTTTACTTAAGATTTATCATGACAGAGGCAGATACCAATAGTTTCATTACGGGCTCCATTACAACTTACTAAAATTCATGGGCCTAACAATAACTTAGCATGACTACATAACTAAAGCTAACAGGTGAAAAGTTAATGTTAGCTGTAAATGGTGCGGCCCAGGACACAGTCAACGCTACAGAGGAAACGGGAAAACGTCTTCAAGGCTTCTTAGCAGCAACGCGAACGTTACTAAATGCACCCACGGTGTCGAGACCGTCCTGGATCCGAATAACATGCAATAACTTTGCAGGCCTCCTTACCCTTGCTATTCGCCATTTTGGAGTGCACTGGTCTGTCCTCAGCTGCTTTCACGTCCGGCGTCATTTGCATAAATTTGACGGTGAAAAAGAAACTGAGACATGGGCAGGCCTACATATACTGCAATGTTATACGTTGTGTAGTAGTAATAATAATAATAATAATAATAATAATAATAATAATAATAATAATAATAATACATGTTTTTGTTTCTTATGAAACATTTGGAGATTTTGCCAGTCTCGCAACTCCATCCAGGTTTCGCGTGACCTCCAATACACTCAGTGCACTGAAGGTTGTTAGGACACAGGTATGGGCAGCTAAAGGTGTGTTGGTTGTGACTATTTTGTTTTTTAAGAATAACTCTAAATGAGTGCATTCCAAGTGGAGATGGTTAGCCCCCTATTTTCCTAACTGATATTAGGGCGATCGTGGCTCAAGAGTTGGGAGTTCGCCTTGTAATCGGAAGGTTGCCGGTTCGAGCCCCAGCTTGGACAGTCTCGGTCGTTGTGTCCTTGGGCAAGACACTTCACCCGTTGCCTACTGGTGGTGGTCAGAGGGCCCGGTGGCGCCAGTGTCCGGCAGCCTCGCCTCTGTCAGTGCGCCCCAGGGTGGCTGTGGCTACAATGTAGCTGCCATCACCAGTGTGTGAATGTGTGTGTGAATGGGTGGATGACTGGATATGTAAAGCGCTTTGGGGTCCTTAGGGACTAGTAAAGCGCTATATAAATACAGGCCATTTACCATTTATTAGGAAAACAATTCCTGACTAATTCCTGACAATAACAGGTTTCATTTATTTAGGTTATTTTTGCACTATTAAGTTAGCAGAAGAAATTCTGCCGTGAATTCTCCATGAATGAGTTTCGTAATAACCCGGTGTGCCTAGTGGTAGAAAAAGACAAAACAGACAAACAAAAGAAAGAATCGATAGTAAATATATTAAAATGTTATTACTAAGTTTTATATAGCTTTTTATTTTTATGGGATTTGTTTATATCTTTTTTTGGAACACCAAGGCATTGTGTTCATTCGCTAACTGACGTCCTCCTGAAGCTTAAAAAACAGATAAATAACACGGCACAAAACTTCAAAAAGGGAATAGTTATAGTTTTCTGGACTGTTTCGCTTTAGTTTACTTTCTATGGTTCATTTCACAGTTTCTTCAGTCGTTCATTTTTTTAAATTCATGTTTATTTGTGTTATTTGGAGGAAAATGAGTTCCCAGTTTCTTGATCTATCTATCTATCTATCTATCTATCTATCTATCTATCTATCTATCTATCTATCTATCTATCTATCTATCTATCAGTCAAAAAGTACATGTGCGACGTTGCAACAAATACCCTTGGCACATATGACAGTTATTTTAACCAATACGTTACCTACAAAAACAGTTACGTAATCATAATATAGCCTGAAGAACCAATCGCAGGACGTGAGGCGGGACTTGGAAACAGATTTGATGTGTGCGTGCGCGTGTTCGTTCGCGTGTTCGCAACACGTCAACAGGAGACCACCACGTGACCGCGGATGCCGCGTGCTGATTGGGCACAATGAGCAGAGGGCGTGTCGAAGGTGGCGGCATGCGTTTGCCTGTGTGACACAATTACAACAACTTTGAGCCGATGGTTGGGGAAGTTTGCGATATTATAAAATAACACTCAGTCCTACAACCCAACATTACATCAACTTCATGCATAAATAGCTGGGTTTCATTTGACGTAGACGTGACGTCGACGTAAAGCGCGAAATTTGACTGGAGGGCGGAAGTGAAAAAGATCAGCGCAAAATCACAGACAGACAGTACGCAAAATGCCTTTGTCCTGTTGTGTTTACGGATGCTCCAGTAGGTCGACCCGAGAAACTGATAAACGGTATTTTAGGGTACCAAAAATAGCCCAACGAAGAGGAGAAAAATGGAAAATTCTAACCGAAAAACGTAGGAAAAAATGGATTTTAAATTTACGTTTACAGTCGGGAGGAGCAGAGTCTGCCAATGCCCGTGTCTGCAGCGACCACTTCGTCAGAGGTAATGTTATGTTTGCAAACGAACTTATTAGCATTATGTTGTCGTTAAATTCTCGTTTACTTAGTGCTTTTAAGTTAGTAGTCTAATATTGACTTGATTGGGACTATAGGCTGCCCAAGTGCTTTGGATGACGAAGAGTCGGAGGACTGGGCTCCGACGGTCAATCTCGGCTACGAACGAAAACCCAGATCGGAATCAGTTCTCAAACGAGATAAAAGAATGAAGCTTAAGGCAGAACAGCATCGATGTGCAGAGGCGATTTTGGATATGCAACAGACGGCTGAGAGCCCGGATTTGAGCCTAGTGACAGTGGAGAACCCCGAACTGCAGCTTCCAGCTGAGAATCCACAACCAGAAGACTTCAGTATGAATGAGACATTCACTTATCCAGGTAAGATATTGTGCTGAGATGTAAAACAAACAAGAATCATGTCAAAGAGAAAAAGATGCCATTATCTGTAATGATTATGGTCCAAGTTACATATTACATGTTTGTGATTTTTTAATCACAGAGTAAATCCATACCATTTTATTCAGAAAAAAAGAAAAAGTGGCACTTATTACCGTCAGGCACACACCACAGGTTTTTGTACACTGCTGTGGTTCTTATATTGCCAGATTCCAGACAGTCTCCTTTCACAGATAAGTAAAGATATCCGTAATGTAAGGTTTCTGTGGTGAGAAACATATAAATATATTTTTTGTTTAGACGCAACATGTTTTTTTGTTGATTAAAAAAAATAATTACATTAAATTAACATAGTGAATTAAACACATTACACCAGATTCTAATAGCCCACTAAAAAACTCCTACAGTGAAAATGAGTAAAAATTGAGGTTGCCTCTATTATGCTGATTATGCTCCCCCACTGTTATATTGCAGGCTGTGCGGATGCTGGATGCCAGACAGAGCTGACGATGGATGACATCGAGAAGATGGAGGATGTTTTGAGACAGAACACAGCAGAGCTGGTTGATCTTCGGAGCAAGGCTCTGGACACACAGTTCAGCCAGGAGGCTTTTGAAAAAAATGAAGACAAGACAAAGTTCTACACAGGGCTCCCCAACTTCTTAGTTTTAATTCAGATTTTTGAACTGTGCGAGCCCTATATCACCTCGGGACCTATGTCTTTGTTGTCCAAATTTGAACAATTCATACTAGTTTTGCTGAGGCTGAGACTAAATCTGCCCCTGAAAGATTTAGCTTTCAGGTTCAATATTTCTCTGTCCACTGCTTCTAGAGTTTGGCATAAAGTAATTGACATACTTCATAAAAGGTTAGAGTTCCTAATTGAGTGGCCAGAGCGACATGTTCTTCAAGCTACGATGCCACTGAGTTTCAGACAGGCATTTGGATGTAAAGTGGCTGTGATTGTTGATTGCTTTGAAGTCTTTATTGAGAGACCATCTAATCTTCTTGCACAAGCTCAAACTTGGTCCAACTACAAGCACCATCACACTGTAAAATTTTTGATTGGTGTTGCCCCCCAAGGCTACGTCACTTACATATCTTCTGCCTGGGGAGGGAGAATTAGCGATAAGCAGATCACAATAGAGAGTGGCCTCCTAAAGAACTTGTTACCTGGAGATATTGTCCTTGCAGATCGTGGGTTCAATATTGGCGATAATGTGGGGTTTTACTGTGCTTCACTACAGACACCGGCATTCACTAAAGGGAGAAAACAGCTGTCAGCCTATGAAGTAGCAGAGACAAGGAAAATAGCCAATTTGCGTATCCATGTTGAGCGAGTCATAGGTTTAGTCAGGAGGAAATATCAAATTCTGCAGAGCAGGGCTATGCCAATAGAGAACATGTCCACAAAGCCAGGTGAGACACATGCATTGATCGACAAGATTGGGGTAATTTGTTGTGCCTTATCAAATCTCTCCGAGTCTGTTGTCCCACTGGAGTAAGGGGGGTGGGTGGTAATCAATCAGTTAAAAAAAATTAAATGTCTTGTCACTGTCACGGCTCACAGAAGGGGGTGGAGAGGAAGAGTAGTGTCCAGTATCTGCTGCTTGGCTCTGGTGATAAGTAGAACAGGGTAGAGTAATAGTAGTACCTAAGTCCTGACTCCTGATTAGTCTGTAAATGTTTTCAAATGAAATATTTTTCTCCAACTGTCATATTGTGCTGGCAGTTTGTACAGTATTATACTGTGAGATGGATTGCAATCTATTTTGTTTATTTGTTTAAAAGTCTAATCTTGTAAATAAACCACCAATGTATTATTATGCTGCCTCAATAGCATTTAATCATTGTGTAGTGTTACACAACACTTAAATGACACAATTAAATGTACAATAAAATTAAATGACAATCTGTGCTCTAATGCTACGTCAGAGCAAATACAATAGCCAGAACTCATAATGACTACCATCAGGTCATAACAATATTCAAAATGTCATTATGTTGTCGTCCTTTTATCACATTACACATGTATGTTTGTAACTTGCTGTCCCAGTATTTCTGGGAGTATACTGTTTCTAAAAAAACACTCAACTTTAGGAATCGCATCATCCCAAAACTCAAGGTCAGGCAAAATCCTTTCAACAAATATGTCATTGCGGTTCCACACAACAAAGTCACAGTACTCTGCATTTGCAATGTGAAGCTGTGCCTGAATTTGGTAATAGTAGTCATGAGTTGGGTCCAGTGTGACATTATCCCCGTCACTGATGAGGCAGAAGCCCTTCTCCCCAGCACGCATGCGCAGGTTGACCGCATCTCTCTGAGAGTGTGGGCACTAAAATCACAGTGATGAGAACAACAATCAAGATTTATCTGATGAAACAGTGAAGAAGCAAAGATGATGGGTGTGGTCTGTGTTATCATAATCTCTCATTGCCCAAAACAAATGTCTATTTGAGACAGACAATAAAGCCTCATCTTATCTTAATTGAACAATAGATTAGAAATTAGAAAAGGTATTTCCTGCATTTTTACTCAGTTCACTGATTCTTATGGAAAGATGTCACACCTATGGCCTTGACTACAACAGAGTCAATACCTTAATCTCGCAGATGCCAGTTCCATGACAGTCACAAGTGACTATCCCATCAGGGGTGGACCCCATGTATGGCCACTTGGGGTTCAGCCAGAGACCGCTGTCCATACATGAGAAGCCTGCATGCTCCTGGCTCATAAGCTTCTCATATGCTCCTCTGGCTTGTGCTTCATGTTTGCATCCATAACTATAAACAGTACACATGCCAAACATGAAAAGGAAATTATTACTTAGTATTGGATGTGTAAAACAGTAAAGTGATGTATTATACAATATGCCATTACCCTAAACTATACTTAGTTCTTACCCTGTATAACCCTAGCCGTATAAGCCTATAACTAACCTCCATCTTCATAACACTTTTTTAGTTACAGTTATGGACAGTTTCATACCCCAAATCTTAACTCTGCCTTACCCTACATCAAACCCTAAATACCTTGTAGCAGCTGTGGTGAACCTATATGCCTCTGGATAGCATATGGCCTTGATCAAGCTCTTTGATGGTTGCTGGGGGTTGGTCTTAAGAACTTGTTTCAGCTTAGAGGCAGTTACGCGTCCAGCTCTTTGCCTAAACCAAATACTGCTTGCACTCTGACTTCGAGTCGCCCTCTCTACAGCCTGGACTTGGGACAGGGTGAGCTCTTCAAGCTGGAAGTCCAGGCATAGCTCTTCAAGGTCTTTGGGGGGGAGCTGCAGTGTCTCTGGTGTTCTGTACTCAGGCACAGTTTTAGGAAGCATGCTAGACTGGGGGACAAATTCTTTGTGGTAAGGTTCCCTAGACATCAGTGCTGCACTCCTTGGACAGTTTTTGCTTAAACTCTCAAAAAACCTACAGTATGTCTCTGAATCTCTCTGCACTCTTGGGCATGGAAGTGATTTCCCAACCTTTTGTGTACTTGTGCAGCCATCAATGGAACACTCAAGCTTTCGTTTTTTTGACTTTGCTGAAGAGAAGTCAATCAGAGTTACTGGGCAAGCAGGAATCTGGAAAAATTAAGCCAAAGAAGATCATTAAAATTTAAAAAGCTCTTTTCCAAAACGCTATATATGCCCGGCTTGATTAGATCTACCAGGAGCTTGAAGCCCCCGCCGGTATAGCCTACAGGGTCATTGAGGCACTCAAGCTTCCCCACCACGACAAGGTAGCAGTATAGGGGAAGATATTTTATCCTACTGTCACATGAAGTCCCAATATAACATTCTTTATCCTACATTTTGCTTTTTGGCTTACCTTTTTAACATGAGATGGCATCAGCCACTTGCACTGCTCTGATGTGCATGTCGCTCTCATTTTCACCCCAGCTTCAACTGCAAAAAGAACAGCTCCAACGTGCGAGCATGATTCTGATAGTCTGGAAATAGAGCACATAATCTTTTTAACATGAAATGCAATATTTACAGTACATTTTGATGATGCATAGCTTACTAATACTAATGTGCAATGGCACTTTATTTGAAGTAACATGTTTATTCATTAACTCTTTCTCAACAGCCTATAGAGAAATCATTATCTAGGTGATGACATGACTGAATAGTTCTACCCTCTATCTGAAAAATGCATCTGAGTGTCATGAGGGATCTAAGGCAATCACACAAATTCTTAGCTGATGAATTCTTAGCTAAAAGAAAACACTCTCTCCCCACTACTACTGAAGTACACCTGCAAAATGCTAGCAGTGCCCTATGCGTATATGTGTGTGTGTGTGTGTGTATGTGTGTGTTCTCATTGCAATAACATCCTACTTAATTAGGCTACTAACCCTGCCATACAATTGCAATGGGCTGCAATCACTTCTCCATCCTCCTTTGCAATTACCCAAGTCTTCAGAGGTGTCTCGTTAGACCTCTGAGAATGGTTTACCTTGAAACAAACAACTGTCACTCTCACGAAGTCCTAAGGATTTGGCATGTTTGTTGACGTTAAAGCCGCTAACGCTAACTGTTAGCGTGTTTAAGATAAAGCAATATAAGAACAAACACTCACCCTTGCAAACACCAAACTGTATCCATCACGGAGACGTTTTGTTCCAAGGTTGTGGACCCACCCGCTGACAAAAAAATTGTACGCCTCCAGACTCTTGAAAGCTTTCATTTGCTCCCTAGTGTAGTAAGAAGTCTGGAGGACCAAGTAGTTGGTGATATCCACAGCGTCGATAGTAGGCAAATCCTTTACTTCTGTGGTGTATTCGGACATTTTCAAAGAATACGGATCACGTCCGATATATTTTTTAACTATCTGTTTATATCTCTCCCGAGAAACGGGGTCTAAAGTTGCACAATAGCTGCTCTCCTGACTCTCCACAGTGTCCTCCATGTTTACTTCCGCCCTCCACTCAAAAATCGCGCTGCCTCCGCACGTCATCAGAACCACGTGACTGCAACCCAAGTATTGGCACTGGAATACACGTTGAGTTTGATGTACAATGAGGAGTGTGGAAGATAACTTGAAGGGATCATTTCCTTGAGGATTTGGCAAGAATTACACTACGCCCCGTTTTAATCCTGGATAGGTGTGCAACACTTTCGTTGTGACTGCATTTTGGCGGAGTTGCTCGGTGCCGTTGATTTTCCCAGTTCTTTTCCATGAAATCGTGCGGAGTGTCGCTCACCGCCGCTGCCTCTGCTGCTGCCCGGAGTCTCGGCGTTGCTGGTAATGACGAGGAGAAAATGGCGTCGGGAAAAGCGACTGAAATCGAAGAGGACTTTCCGAAGCTAACAGCGCAAGAGAAAGAGAGCTTGGTCGGAATTGACAGGTTAGACGCTCTATTGTGTGAATAGTTTAATTCGCTTAGTTTTTTTGCAATTAATAAATTTTCTTCGCGCAGTTGGAAACAACAATTGCCCCCCCTCCCCTCCAAGTAATACGGAACCGCCTGTGTTGTCTGTCCTCTACTTGCAGTTCACTGTTTGGATTTCATAGGCTTCAAGAAGATGGCGCCAGAACGAAGGCCTTGCTGTTAAAGGTATGCCACAGAATAGGATCACAGTTGCCGCTCTCCGTTATCTCCACAGACGAGTGCATATCCCATGAAATACGTGGTACAGACCTCCCAACGCCACTCTTGGTATAAGGCTAGCAGCGACATACACAAACCATAATTTCCCCAACTTTGAAGCTGAACCTGCGGGCTGAATGTACAAACCAGCCCTCAGTTTTACATCATTGCATTCGCAAGACAACACGTACAGTGCCAGGTACACAGCGAGCCAACTCGAGTGTATTTCTGCTATGTTTATTACTATGTTTAGTATTAAACATGCCCAAACTAGCCGACAGGGCTACAGTACGATTGCAGGGAGATGGGAATCTCCACCCTGCTCAAATCGGTGGTGTCATCGGTAGTTGAGAGTAGGTACCATGTACATAGCGTTTTATGGAGTGTTGAAAACATACTTGGCGTAGCAAAAATATTGCTTTTAACAAAACTCACAATAAGTGGAAGGCACGTGTATCGGTGAAAAAACGTATTACAGTGGTTATTACTAGTTAAGTATTGCTAGATAGTCATGCACACGTTGTAAACTGTAGGACTAACAAATTTAATACTTTGCTACCAAGCCAACTTGGTGTTTCGTATCTAAAAGCATTACAGCGAGCCTAATAATACGGTAAACGCCGACTTTTTTTACTTTTACCGAGAGGCGTTAACAGAAATATCAGTGTCGCACTATGTCGTCCGTCCCCTCCTCAGTAACGGCAGGTAGAGTTTGGTTTGTGCGTCAGCTCACTCTGTTAGCATGTAGCAGCTAACTGTCCAGTGGTTACCCGCCCCTACCCCCTTCCTGCTCTCACTTTTAGCTATTACGGCATAACCTGGAGAACACTAAGAATGAAAAACACAATGTTAGGTATTAATGTAAGCTTGCAAAAATAATGGCTGCTCAACTTGGCGCAAGATGGCGGGGATAGGGAGAAAATACCTAGCAAAGGTTTGCTAGGTGACTGGCTAACTATCAGCGGTGGCTAGGCTAACCACCATTCGCTTAAAAGATACAACGACGGTGGCGTTCAGTGTTTTAGAACAAAGGTGCACGATTAAAGTGCAAAGAAGGGTTTACAGTTGATTTCACGGTGTGTGTTGCAAACACATCAACCCTGCTCATTCAGTCAATGTTACTACAGGTGAGCTGCCTGTGCTGGATGTGTCTTCAACATGTGGCTTCTGGGTTTCTTGTTGAAGCGGTTTCTTGGGACGTTGTTTTGTCAGGGTCTACTTTCAGATTAGGGCCGAGCCATTACACTCATTCTTTGCACATTTGTGGTGTTGCTGTCCTTCATACTCTGCTGGATAGCTGGACAACCTGACCGTTCAACATCATAACGTTAAACTTACAACGTCTGGTTGTTGAGTCTTTCTTGGCGATGGTGTTTTAGATTGTATCCCATTAAATACAGTTGTGTCTTCCAAAATGAGTGCGCTTTACCTAATTCTTCTTATATTCTTTCCGCATCCTACCATTTTAAAATGTGGTGTGACTAATTCTTTGCACGATGCTCTGTTCATTGAATGGTGAATATTAAAAACAAGTAGATTTGTCGTCGTAGAGTATATAATTTGCTTAAATGGTTTCAAAAGTGGTCCTTGCTGATTGACACCGTCTCTACAGACTTCACTGCTGCACCAAAAGCAGAATTCGTGAGCAGAACAACAATAGTTTCAATGTGCATGGATTTTTAACCAGTTAATGATACATCACAGCCCTTTTTATGTTAGCGTAGTTGTATGTGCAGTGACGAATCATGCGGGAATGTTTTTCTTCTAGACCGCTAGATAAGGTGCATGGTGCACAAGAATAATGTTTTCAATTTTTTTTCATAAGGTCTTGTAATAACGAAGAGATACTGAGTCAATTATCTGAAAAAGTACTTTGCCAGAATCTCTGAAAAATATACCTCTGCTGTAAACAAGCAGCATACATATATGGAAGGTTGCCTTTTTTGCAGAGCAGTAGAACTGATCACAGATAAACACTATGCAGGTTTCAGAATCAGTGCAGCTAGTTAATTATATCTGTCTAAAAACAGTGCAGCAACATTGTGCACGCAACATAGCCGTACAGTGAGATGGATATCATTGCTTGCAAAGTACACCTGTCAGGGGAAAAAAGTGTCTATGCTAGACCGACATGCATGGGATTCAGAAGGATGGAGTGCTGCTCACGAGTTCTGCAAAACAAGAACCAAAACCAAAAATAAGGAACCATTCTGTGTTGGCTGTTGCTACCAGGCTGATTTCCAGTTCTTGCACTAACATTATCCACTACTACCTCTTTTCCACCAACATAGTGCTGGTGTGTAGCCAGTTCTGCCTTGGTTCCCATTAGACCTCTAGACTCAATTTGAGCGTTTTAAGAGCTAGTTATTGGGTAGCTCTGCTTGCAGACATTGGGTCATCTACTATTGTAAGAAAACTAAGGTGGTAAGATACCTGTAGTTTGCTCTGCCTATATTTCTTGCAGTGACTTCTCCAGTAGCCACTGAGATCAATGCTTTCAGCTTCAGCTCCATCAATATGATAGTGCCAGTGTTTTAGAACAGGTTCTAAAAGGAGCATCCGTGACAAAGCCTTAAACTGTAAATAGATAAATACTACTGATAGTTTTGCTGTGTTTCAAATATTGATCTGAGTCACATCACATGACAATAACCTGACAGTGATAAAGTTAGTTCTTTGCTGAGTAGGGCTGCCATGATTAGTCGACTAGTCACGATTACATCGACTATTAAAATCATCGACAACTAATTTAATAGTTGACGCGTCATTTGAAACTTTGTAAGATCCCAAAAGACGCAGGAATAAGTAGTAGGATTTAAGAGTGTAACAATGGCCTGAAACAGAAGATGGCAGCACTGCATGTACAAGGATGCCAGCTGCTATTAAACCTTGAAGAAGAAGAAGCAGTGTCCGGTATCGTAGCTGTGTCCAAATTCAGAAACCGCATCCTCCTGTGCCCGCATTTGTAGGCTGATTACGTTACAACGACACAACGAAGACTGTCCAAATTCGAAGACTCCAACAAATGCGGCCGACAAATGCGCCCTTCATTTCCCCAGATTTGAAGGATGGGTCGGGTGTATACTTCGTGGCCTAACCTATCCCAACAATGGCGGCAGCTAGTTAGTTTGAATTTTACTCTTATTATTCTTTCTGGGTCACAAAATAAACGTTTAACATATTTTTTAGGCGAGAATGTAGCTGTGTAAACTTCAGTTTATCAAGACGCCACATATTTTCAAAAGTGCTCCAACGTTTTCGGAGACGTCTGTTATCCACCAGCTTGATAGGTAGCCGGGATTCAAGGCTCACTAGAGCCGGCGAGAACACCGGACTCCCAACAAATCGTTTACGAACCCACAGCCGTCTTTCGTTACTCAGGTTAAACATATATATAAGTCACTTAGATAACTTAAAAATGTTATTGTTTGGCTTTTTTCAGTATTTTATTTGTTCCTGAGTAAATCGGTTGGCTGAGATTAAAGGTATAGTTTTTACACAGGTGAATAAACGTCTAGCAGACAACTGATTATCAGAAGTGTGAGATGCTGGAGAATATACTGCGGTGTCCTGTTACATTTTAGATAGCAAGGGACAGACGGCTGAGTTTATTAAACTCCAATGAAACAATCTGCAAATTTCATTAAAATTTAATAAACTATCATCTTGTCTTTATTTTTAGTTAGCACATACCTGAAACACTTAAAGCTGTAAGCTAATGATAGTTATATAAGAGCAGATGCATGCTGGTGCAATAAGCTGTACGCTGTACGTCCAATGGATGCATGATCTGATTAGTCGACTAATCGCAAAAATAATTGGTGACTAGTCGACTATCAAAATAATTGTTTGTGGCAGCCCTATTGTTGAGTTGTAGCTGGTATAAAGCAAGTTCTGTAAAGCACTTTGAGTAATCAGGCAGAGTAGAAACGCGCTATATAAGCACCAGTCAAGTTACAATTTATTTTCTGTGACTGTTACCAGCTCAACAAGACTGTATTCTGTATGCCCAAATTCACAGTACACTCTGTTCAGTTCACTTACCATTTATTTTTGTCAGTTGAGTTACATTTAATTTATTTCAGCGGTTCCAAATGATACAATTGTTTTTCCGCCTTTATTTTACCCTCTCATGTACGCACACAGTCATACTCATCAATCATTTGTCCTTAGTGACTGCAGCGCGGGCTAAAGCGCATAATTTGTATAGCCATTGTTTAAATACTGACTTTCCAGGTCCATATTTGGGCACAGAGCTGGTACTATGCAAAGCAGGTCTAGAAGGTTTGAAAAGGATATCCCTTTGATAGTATGTGAGTCAACTGTGTCAGAACGTTACCTCCAATAAAGCTCATCCGGTGACCTAAGCATTGGTCATATCGGTCCTTTATAGCCTCATAACGTCTCTGTAATATGCACAGGACAAACTGAACATCTACCTTACTGTTATCAGTCGCACCCTTTTAAACTCTTCATTGCTATCACCTTTTTATTTAGGCTGTTAGCTGCTATGATGCCCTCATCCTGAAAGCAGAGGGGAAAGTGGACCCTGACATTTTCTGCCAGCTTGGACACTTCAACCTTCTGCTGGAGGACTATTCAAAAGGTGAGAGACCAGAGTGTAAATGGCTCCCTGTTCCTGTCAAATCTGCTTCTTAGGATCCACTAAGACATCTTTTTTTTCCCAGTAAAAATTTGACTTCACTCTTGTTTCTTTACTCTGCTTGAAAAAATGTTGATGATAAAATATTCAGATTAGGTCATTTGTGCTTTCCTGCTGGGAAGCGTTGAAGTGTAACAGAGCTAAATATCTTTAGCTTTTAACATTGTCACAAATTGTTTACATCCTGTTGAGTCTTTCCCTCTCTCTGCTTTATGTTCTTATATTTAGCATTATCTGCATACCAGAGGTACTTCAATTCACAGTCGGACTACTGGAAGGTAAGCGTTCATGACTCTTATAGGTAACACAGCCATTAAAAAGCTGTATTCATTTATTTATGTTTTAATTTGCTAGGACTGATTTTTTTCTGGGATACACAACATCCCCTATTACCGATTTTTCTACTGCTTTTGTTTTTGAGCTGGCAGAAAGGTACAGGTCAGCATCAGAAACGGTGCCTTAAATGCGCTGCAGGTACTGAGGGGCGGTAGAGGCTAACAACTGCTCAGATGCAAGAATGTTCAGCATGTCATTGTCCTTAAACAGTGTGCGCATACCAAACAATGCTTGACTGGTTGACAGTTAGCCTGTAAAATGCGCCTCAGCAACCTGCTTTAGATTATTCACTCCTAGTCCAGAGCCACTGCTGGAGTAGATACTGTGATTGACAGTTTGATATTAGAATCAGAATCAGAAAGGGGTTTATTGCCAAATGTTGAGCAGGTTTACAACATTAGGAAATTGCTGCGGTGCTTCAGTGCAAACATAGTGTCATAAATAGCACTTAAATAGACATGAAAAAATAAAAGTAGGGATAAGAATTAAAAGTGCTACGTAGAAAGATATATACATGAGTGCAGGTGGTGATCAGTGCCAAACATGGAATGATGCAGTGACACAGCGTAGGGTCATGTGTTAGTGGTGGGAACAGTCATATGGTTATTGTTCATGTGTCCAACAGCAGAGGGGAAGAAACTGTTCTTATGGCGAGAGGTTTTGGTGCGAATGGACCGGAGCCTCCTGCCTGAGGGGAGCAGGTCAAACAGACTGTGTCCAGGGTGAGAAGGGTCAGCTGAGATCCGAGCTGCACGCCGCAATGTCCTGGAGGTGTACAGGTCCTGCAGAGATGGGAGTCTGCAGCCAATCACCTTCTCAGCAGAGCGCACAACACGCTGCAGTCTCTGTTTGTCCCTGATAGTGGCTCCAGCGTACCACACGGTGATGGAGGAGGTGAGGATGGACTCGATGATTGCAGTGTAGAACTGCATCATCGTCCGTGTTGGCAGGTTGAATTTCTTCAGCTGCCTCAGGAAGTACATCCTCTGCTGGGCTTTCTTGATGACGGAGGTGATGGTGGGCTCCCACTTCAGGTCCTGGGTGATGGTGGTACCCAGGAAGCGGAATGAGTCCACAGAGGTGATGGGGGTGTCAGTCAGGATGATGGGGGGGAGTGGGGCTGTGTGCTTCCTGAAGTCCACAATAATCTCCACTGTCTTCTGGGCATTCAGCACCAGGTTGTTGTGGCTGCACCAGGACACCAGACGTTCAACCTCCCTCCTGTAGGCAGACTCATCCCCGTCAGAGATGAGCCCAATAACGGTGGTGTCATCTGCAAACTTGATTAGCTTGACAGACTGGTGGGTGGAGGTGCAGCAGTTGGTGTACAGGGAGAAGAGCAGAGGAGAAAGAACACAGCCCTGAGGGGAGCCGGTGCTGATGGTCCGAGAGTCCGAGACATTCTTTCCCAGCCTCACATGCTGCTTCCTGTCCGTCAGTAAGTCAGTGATCCACCGGCAGATGGGATCAGGCACATTCATCTGGGAAAGCTTGTCTCGGAGATGGTCTGGAAGGATGGTGTTGAAGGCAGAGCTGAAGTCCACAAACAGGATCCTGGCGTAGGTTCCTGGGGAGTCCAGATGCTGCAGGATGAAGTGTAGGGCCATGTTGATGGCGTCGTCTACAGACCTGTTGGCTCTATATGCAAACTGCAGGGGGTCCAGGAGGGGGGCCGTGAGGGTCCTGAGATGGGAGAGAACTAGGCGCTCAAAAGACTTCATGACCACAGATGTCAGAGCCACGGGTCTGTAGTCATTTAGTCCAGTGATCCTAGGTTTCTTGGGGACAGGGATTATGGTGGAGGACTTGAAGCAGGCAGGCACATGACATGCCTGCAGTGAGGAGTTGAAAATGCCAGAAAACACTGGGGCCAGCTCGTTTGCACAGTGTCTGAGGGTGGCAGGAGACACGCCGTCTGGGCCGGGAGCTTTCCGAGCATTCAGGTTCTTAAACTGCTTCCTCACATCTGCTTCATGAATATGAAGAGTTGTGGTGGGAGGAGGTGGTGTGAAATCCTCTTTTGTGTGGGGTGAGGAGGGGGGTGTTGTAGGTGAACAGTTTGAAGGTGGTGATGGCTCTATGGAGGGGGGAGAGGTGGGGGAATTAGTGTCCAAAGTGCCTCTATTGTTGGGGCCGTTGGAGGTGTGAAGGCTGCCTGATGGCTCGTCAAAACGGCAGTAAAAGTCGTTAAGGGTGTTGGCTAAACTATATATTAGTTTATAGAGCTTGGAGATCGGTAGTCATGTCAGTGTGAATATAGTGTGGATATTCTTTTTTGCTGTTTAGTTATTCTGCTGAAACTTGAAGTGCATTCTCTGAATTGGATACAATACCAGGAAGATGGGGTGGATGGATGGAAGCACGCAGTTAACTAAATGTAACAGTCTTGCAAAGACAGTAGCAAACATGATTTCATATAAACTGGCTTGATTACAGGTCATTTAGTCAGCAGTATTATGTAACCGTTTTGAAAGCTGAAGTTTGCCAAATGTTGCCAGCTAGTTTGTGTTTTTTTTATATCTGTGCAGAGACCAGAGTCACGTTGGAAATGCTGTGGCATGAAGGTTAAAGGCTCCTTTCTACTGTTTGTTTTGAACTATCGCAATTCTGCTTTTCATAGCCTTTAAGAGGTCAGGGGATTTTGTTATTCTGTGCTGTGTCAAAGGTTTAAATGTGCATTGGTGGGAGGCTTTGTTCCCCATACGGAAAAGAAATAGTAAAAACTTATATGTGATTACTCATGAAAGTGGCCACTTTCGCATTACTTTCATACATTATTTTAGTAAGTATCCAAAACATGCAAGTTTCATTATATAATTTTTCAAGGGATCTTATATCTGTTTTCACTCTTATATGCTTTTCATACAAGTTTCACACAAGACGGATACAAACTTTATAGGATTTATATATATCTTTTCCATATGGGTCCACCTCTAACTTGGGATTTTTTACTGTAGTCGCTTATTACTTAGGAAGAGACTGTAGCAGGATGACAACCTGCCTAAATTGCAGTTCCAGTGACATCCAATTTGCATCAAGAATAACCATGGCTTTACAGCAGTAACTAATTTACTACTGAATGGAATAAAATAAAGAAATAAGGCTAGTCAGCTAGTCTATAAGTAAGTAAGTAAAATGTATTTATATAGCACATTTCACAGATAAAAATCACAAAGTGCTTTATAATAAGATCAGACATACAAGCTAAAATTAATTAAAAGCCCGTTTGTATAAAAATGTCTTCAGCTGCTTTTTAAAGGAGTCAGTTGAGTCTAGAAAACAGTTACAATTTAATCAACAAGATAACTGATTTAACCGAGGTTAAACAGTGTCCCAGATCTAGCATGTGTGTTTTGCCACCATTAGTCACATAATTCAGGAAAGAAATTCTGTCTTAAATGTTGCTGAAATGTCTTTCTCATTGTGCTGTGCCTAACACTGGACACATGATGCTGCAGGTAGCACTAGCAGCCTTCTTTCCTTGTAGATTAGTGCCCACAATGTGGTTATTTAGTGTTCTGGTTCATATGTCGGTTTCGTTTGACAAAGTCTACACAAAACCGTTCATTAACGGAGCAAAGTAATGCAGAATCAGTGGCTAGCAGGGAATCATCTGGATTACTTTACGTTTAGCTAGTTTCAAACTTCCTATAACCACAACAAGTAAGAGAGAGAGATGCTGGTGTTTGGTTTCACCTCAGCACTGAAAGCGACCAAGCTAGAGAGAGATGGTGTAAGCATGTTTGCTGGAGCCTTAAGTCATATCAACTCACTTAATCACAGTTTTTGGTTAAAGAAAAACTATGTCTTTAAAGCCCAAAAGGTTGATTCTGTTCATCTGGACGTAGCATTTTCAGTGGGAGAAACGTTTCGTCACTCAGCCAAGTGACTTCTTCAGTCTCAGCTGACTGCAGAGTTCCCCAGCCTTATAAACAGTACATTTGCACAATAACTGAAACCAGCCCACTGAATGGGCTGTGAGGTCAGTTCCTTGGTCATTAATATGAAAACCATTGATGAAAGACCACTGATTAATGGCCATGAGAACCATTCAGAGAGTTGGGGAATGGCTGCAATCACAGCAGTGTAAGATGGCGAAAGATGTACCCTTAGGCCTCCTCCTGGAGTCTAGATGAACAGAATCAACCTTTTGGGATTTACTTACCTGGATGACTGAGCATGCATCAAGATATGCCTGCAAAACAAGCTATCTTAGTGGTCCCATTAGCGGCCATTGCTCTGTTGCTAATGTGCAGTGTAGAACTGAATGAATAGACTTTAGATCAATTGGTATCAGAGCCAGTTTTTGAAGTCCGGATTGGACTGATATCCAGTCCAGCTACTGGATCGGTACATGCCCAGTTGAACATTAGTCTTTCACTGTGTAATGAATCCCCTTTTGGGGATGCTCGTTTGTTTTTATTCTTTTTACACTGCTCTGCTACAAATGAACTACGTTTGTTATGATTTTGTTTTCTCCTATCATCACAACTTTTTCAGTATTTTGTTGCTAACTGCTTTGAAGCAAGTTCATAGCATGACAGTTTTAAGCTTGTTTTTCTCCAGTGTGGTCATATGATTTGTTGTCTTTGCAGTTTTTTATTAATCCCAAGTTTTTTGGAAAGTGGAGCGGCTGTGCTGAGAGTTTGCACCTGTATTCTGTCTAAACTAAAAGCAATAAGGTTAAGTGAAGTGTCGCGCATCCTCTTAATTTAACAGGGCAATGCATAGCTTGTCCTGCTAAATTACAAGTGTATCATGCCTGGCATGAACTAGCACATTAACTTATTTGTATTGTTCAGGAGGATCACAGACAATATTGTGAGGGGAAAAGCAAACTTAATATGGTGAGAAAGAGGATCACAAAAGCACTTCAGGGGAAGGAGACAAAAAGTGCTCTATTTCTGTCTACCCGACCACAATTACCTCATCCATAATCATGGTCCCCCATTGTGTAATTTGTTAGCTTAAACCCCAGATCAGTAGTTTTTTTTTCCTTAAAGCATTATTTGAACTTTAGTCAAATTGTCCAGTCATCTATGTTATGATAGTTTCCAGTCCGTGCTCTTCATGTGCTTCAGCACGCCCGTTAAACAGAGGTGTTGAGAGTTCGATTGTGATCAGACCTGACAGCTCCCTGCTTACAGCTCACCACAGTGAAGTGATAATGTAAGCTCGTAGTCTCGATTTCCCCGACTCAGTGCCAGGGCTGGGTCGCGGGGGCAGCAGCCTAAGCAAAGCATTTTGACATTTAAAAAAACAAATAAGAAGAAGGATTCAGGGCCCTAAAATTGAAAATGGAAACCTTTTTTCTTTTTTTGGCTATTGTTTAATGTGGTGCTACTTTCTCTCTTCTATCTTGCTCTCTGTTTCACCTCAGGGAAGAATTCATTTAAAGTGGTATTAAAGGCCTTGAAAAGTCATACATTTAACTAGTATTGAATGTGTATAAACATGTTTTCGTGCCATCAAGGTTATCCTTGCGAGCTCTTACTTTAGTGCTAAATTCTGTACAGTAAACAATGAGCTGAAAAACGTCTGTTTTGCTCTTAACAACAATTTTCCAACCTTTGGTTTTCTCCACAGAATGCTGCCTTTTTATATGGCCTTGGCATGGTTTACTTCCATTATAATGCATTTCAGTGGTAAGTACTTTTGAAAAAAAAAAGTTTCTCATTGCATGTGTGATCTCTGCCAGTTTTATAATTGTTTCTCCATGAACCAAGTGGGGATTAAAAAAATCCTTTTCCTTTGCTGTGTAACGGTCTGACCTTGTGGTAAATAAGCGCACGTTATGTCACCCCAACTTTGTGTGAGGACCAAGAAACTTGATAAAAGCAGAACTGTTTCAGGGAAAGACAGAACAGTTGTAAGGCAAGGTTCCCCTCTGGACTGAAGGCTGCCTTTGTGTATCAAGCTAATATGCAGATAAGAGTAAGAGAAATCCTTTTTTGAATTCCCAGTGCTCAATAGGCACTTGACATATTATTGTCAGGCATTAGTTGTGTGTGTGTGTTTGTTGAAGTATTGCTTTCCCGGCTATTGGAAGTACACTTTTCTGTGTTTATGTGATTTATATGCTGTTAACAGGCACTTTTTGTCATTAAATGTTTACATCTGTTGCACTAGAGAAACTTTGTGTGTTATGAATGATGTCTTTGTATTCCATTAAATATTCCCAGTAAGCCAAGAGGCACTGGCTGACCCTCAAGGTTGTGGAATTGGTGTAAGTTATCACCACCTCTGCCATTTAATTTTTTAAAAATTACACATGCTGGTAAAAATATTCTTGACTCTTTTTTTGCTTTCTTAAATCCTTTTAACCTAGGGCTGTTCGATGTAACGATATATATCGGATGACGATATAAAAACGTCTATCGTTTCATTTTACGCTATCGTTTGTTTCGTGGTGTCGCAAAATAAACTGTTTACGGCAATATTTTTTCATGGTTTTGATGGTCACTGTAGTGGCTATATTAATTTCTTAAAGTTCTCTCTATCGCTTATATTTAATATAACTACACTACAGACAGACAAGCGTTTGTTTTTATGCGTTGTCGTTAGCAACAACGACGGTAAAACCACCGCGTGTCTGCTTGTTCCACATAAACCTTTCACAATAAAGCTCAAGATCCTGTTGAGACTTTTCAAAATAAACTGAATCACGTGAAAGAGCAGATTGTTTACGGATGAGAAGCAAAAAAGAGCCGCCAGGTGCTAAAAAATAAACCTTAGACTCAAACGTGAGTGCAGGCTTTTCCCCGCAGCACGCCGTGCACGCCGTGTAATAAGCCGTGTGCAGTCAGCACAATCTGGAGCTGAACACTCTTAAGACTGTAGAGATGACAGTGGCCTTCAGGAGACATCCCTCAACTCTGCTCCCCCTCACCATATCAGACAGCCCTGTGTCAACTGTGAAGACCTTCAAGTTCCTGGGTACCACCATCTCCCAGGACCTGAAGTGGGAGACCAACATCAACTCCATCCTCAAAAAGACCCAGCAGAGGATGTACTTCCTGAGACAACTTTGAAGTACAGTCTTCCACAGGAGCTGCTGATCCAGTTCCATACTGCGGTCATTGAGTCTGTCCTGTGCTCCTCCATCACAGTCTGGTATGGAGCAGCCACTAAACAGGACAGGAGCAGACTGCAGCGGACTGTACGGGCAGCAGAAAGGATCATCGGCACCCCCCTGCCCTCCATCCAGGATCTGTACCTCTCAAGAACCAGGAAACGGGCAGGGAAAATCATCACAGACCCCTCACACCCTGCACACAGACTTTTTGATCTGCTGCCCTCTGGCAGACGGTACAGAAGCCTGCAGACCAGGACCACCCGACACAGGAACAGTTTCTTTCCCCTCGCCATCTCTCTTCTTAACAGTTGACCTGTCACACTGCTCCCACTGCCAGACTGCAACTGCACCTTATGTACATTTTGTAGTATTCATTCCACCTCATTCATTTCTGTATTTTAGGTATATAAGTTAGATTCGTTATTTATAGTTGGTTTACACAGCTTTGTGTATGTATGTGTAATGTGTATATATAGACACGTGTGTGTGTGTGTGTGTGTGTGTGATTTACATTGCTGTGCTTGAGAGCCACCATCTACCGGAACCAAATTCCCTGTATGTGTCTGCACATATACTTGGCCAATAAACACGATTCTGATTCTGATAAATACTCACAAAGAAAACGGCGGCCGTTACAACTTACCGGTATGTCTAAAAATGTATCGTTTCATGCATCGGTTAAAACACTCGACTCCAGCTACATGACGCTCAGCTGGAAACACTTCACGCAAGTCGAGCTGCCTGAGATTCACAGAATTTACAGAAAATGTTACATTTTTGTGATTTATATCATTATCGGACGATAGATGTCTTAATATCGGGATATGAGATTTTGGTCATATCGCACAGCCCTAGCACAACAGACTTTCCACTTGTGTATCGTGATTGTATAAAATCTTGGAGGCTAAGACTGTATTCAGATTGTTTTGTTCTGCTGCCGCCTGTGCTGGTGTTGATGTGCAAAGATGTGATGAGCGCTGACACTTATTGCATTAGAATGTAGTAGATAAGTCTGTGATGTGAGTGTAGTCATCTTGCTGCACCGACTGAAGTCCCATCAAACAAATCTTGTAACCAGACTTATGGAAACCAGGGGTGTAGCTTTCTTATATACCAGGCTGTAGAGGCTGACCTGCTGCTGTGTCTGTTACCTTTGGGCCTGTTGATTTTATTGCTTTCATAAGCTACACCAGCAGAACATCTTATTTTTTCCCTTAGCCTAAGCCAAGCTTTTAAAGCTTGAAAACCTTCTTTAGCAAGTCTTTTACTACATTAGTGCTTTTTGCCCTGTAAGGGACCACCTTGTTCCTGGGTCTATTTCACTGAATCCCCATTGTAGAACTTTTACTTTGATTTAAGATCAAATACTTTTAAGTAATGTCCAGCATTTTTGTCTAATGACCAACCAACGTATTATCATTGGTTGGTCATTAGACAAAGGCAGATATTTCCTATCAAATTTAAAATTACATTATACATTGCAGTGCACCGGCTGCATATGCACCTGTCAGGCTTTAGGATCAGAAATGACTACTCGTCTGTGCTCCATCAGTTTCAGGAGTAGAAAAATATGATTGGGTGGCTGATACAGTATTTTCCTATGGAGTACTGGTACCCAGTACTCCATTTTTTAGTACTGGGATTCCAAGCGATCTGAAAATGTGACATCAACAGACTGACGATGAGTCACATGAGCACATCTCTTTCACAAAATTCAAAACTATAATTTTTAACACCAGGCAACTAGGGAAAGGGCTTCACCTGCATTAGGTGGTACTCAATTTTAATGGAAAAACGACCAAAAGGGGGATCGGGCCGAGCTTGTAAGGTACTATTGGAAAGGGCTATTAGTGTAGCCGAGAGACCTGCGCAGAAAAAGTCTGTGTACAATAAAGAGGAGAAAGATTTTTACGTGATGTTCTAAATGGTTAATCTAAGACTGGTTGCATGTTTCAAGTGATAAACTATGTCTGAGTTTGCTGAATTGCAGAGAAATTGTTGTCTGCAGAGCCTGCATATTCATCCTTTGCCCTCTTGCTCGCCATATGTAATTCCTTTCCTAAGTGCTTTCTGAGTCTCTCAGTGCAAACAGTGGTTGTAGAGCTGTACAGTCATGTTTCATTCACACTAAGATGAAACCATGGTTTTGACAGGTTTTTGAATCTGTTTGTGTAAAACGGCTGTGAGTGTTGGGGGATGTTAATGGGGGAGGGGAGCATGTCATGTTGGGACCTCAAGGTCAGATTACGTCAACTTGAGCCGGAGGCCCAAAGGAATGCTGAGCTGTCAAACGGTGAATGTTACTTCACAACGCTGTAGTTTTGCATATCCAGAGAGGGATGCTAGCCTATGAATCACAATCCTTTGATTCTTAGTGTTTATTAAAAATAAAAATAAATAAATAAAAAGAAAGCCATAATGGAAGGATAAGATATTAGGTCATAAATGCCATGCTAATTTTGATGTTGAAATAATGTTGGACATTCAATTTCAAATGGTCACCAACCAGTAGCCATATTTCAGATGTGCACCTTTTTGTTGTTGAATGGTCTTTTCTAAAGGCCTGGGTCGCCCTCTGTTCATCCTTTGGCTCGAGTCTGCCTTATGCTGTGTGTCACAACCTATTTGGTAGAGCAGCTTCACTTTGGATTGTGCCATTTAGGGAGGGGAGGGTGAACACGGAGGGGAGGGTGAACACAGAGGGGAGGGAGAGAGGGAGGGCCCAGATAAACAGGGAGGAGGGAAGGAGGGCAATGAGTTCAGTCAAGCTGCCGTTTGTGTGTGCGTGTATGTTGCACACAGTCAGCAGTGAGCTGAGTGCCCTGCCATACAGGAGAAGGGCTTCGTGCTGATATGCAGTTGCTATTGTTGTCATAGCTACACAGTGAGTGGCTTCAACTGGAAACTAGTATTTGTCTGTGTTTTAATGTGCTCTCGTCTCTGTAGGTTAGTTTATTTCAATATTGCTGAGAGATCGGTGCTGAAATGTTGAAAGGCTGCTGTCATGCTAGCAAATTTACGATTGCTCTGACATACACTACACTTGTGAAGCCAGACCCGCCAATATAGACCAGATCCACTGTGCAGATACTGTTACTGAATGACTGATTTTTAGCTTGCAGCAAAAGTGTTGAAGAGAAATTTGGGGACTTGAATTTTCAAACTGCTGAGCATGCTGTCATTCTTAAATAATCGTGCTCCATTTTCTGCTGGCTGTGCTGTATTTGACATTACAAGGATGGATTTGTTTAAAAAAAGGAGGGAGGGTTTGCATGTGCACTTTGCTTTTATTTTACAGATAAAAACAAAACGGTACAGCGGAAAGTCTGTTTGCCTTTTTCTGGGCTGAACTGAGAAATTAGTTCAGCATTTTGCTGGCAACTAGGGACCAAGATATGAAGTCCTCTTGTTAGCTTTGATGGAACATTATACCATTGTCACGTCAAGTTTATGTGAACTGAAACCTGTTTCAGACTAGAGTAAAAAAAGTAGGATGGCAAACTGTGCAACCAGGAAAAACCACTGGTAAATAAGCTTGGCTTTTGGGTGTGTTTGTTTGTTTGTTTTTTCTGTCTGGGAACAGTTGAAAGTCAATGCAGTTACCCTCTGGGAGGCCAGAGGCTGAGTGCCCTCTGCTCTGGGCACCCAACTTTGGTCGCAAGGCAACTGCTCAGCCTCTGGGTGGGAAGTCCAAGGCGGGCAGACTCCAGTCCCTCTTCAGTAGATTGATGAAGGTTTGCTGTTAATTGCCGTCTAATCTATAAATGCAGACAAGTTGCCAACAAATTTTAATCAGTGGTTTGCTCAATCACATATAGAATAGCACAAACCTGAGTTACTGTTCGGGCACTGAAAAGCATGTTTTATTTTGTGCCAATGTGTGTAGTTGCCTCTTGGACTGTTTATTTGGAATGAGAGGGAAAGATGTTACCAGAACAAGTGTGTAATTGGCACGGCTGGATGGCTTAAAGCTGTAGGTCTCTTCTGTCGCTCTTTCCTCAGTGTTTATAGCCGAGTCCCACATGTTCCTGCTCCACAATGATGCTGGTATTTTACTGAAACAGTAGAAGTAAACTCAACTTAATGGAAGGAGGAGAATTCTAATGCAAGACACATACAAGGATTCAGCTTACTTTCTCTCTTTATTTTATTTTTTTTAAATTATAGTGAGCAGAGCAGGTTCCAGTGTGTCTGAATGTTGCAAAAGGGTCAGTGTTAGTTAAATTAATATGCAGAATATTCCAAGTCGTGTGCTTTCCTCTTCAGACACTCGAAGTCAGACGCAACAATACAAAAGTATAATCTGTAAGAATTAAACGCCCTCTCCACTTAGCCAGCTGTGCCACTCAACTTCGATGTTTAATATGAAGTAATGGCAAGAAGTTGTTAAAGAAAGAAAGAGTTAATGTTACACTGCAGTAGATTTCTAAGAAAGCACTCTACTTTGATGGAGGATTTATTTATTTTATTTTGTAAGTCTGCAGTTACCTTGAGAGTTAATAAATATGTATAATTACTCTGCATCTGTAGCAAGTTTCACACCATCACCATGGACTGGAAGTTCTAAGTGTGCAGTGAATGATGGTTGGGTTAGGGTTGAGTTTTTTTCACTCAGCTGCTCTTCTTGGCCCGTCACAACAGTTGCATCATCATTTGCAAAGCCAATAAACTTTGCATGACATTTTATCAGAGATCCTCTCACAGCAAGGCTTTCTAACTGTAGGATGTGAGACTGCAGCCCCGGTGCATAGCATCAGTTAGGTTTCGCACACTGTAGAATACCTCTGATCAATCATATTTGTACACCCGGCACAGTAAGAGCATCTTCATTAACATGCGGACAGCTTGGAACTGACAATAGATAATGTTTTGTTCTTCTAAACATCGTATATGTCAGGTGTTACAAATGGATTTCAGGCTTATATGGAGGAACAGTTTGCAATAAAGCAACTCTAAGGTCAAATCCTGCCTCCACTCGAGTCTCAGTCCTCAAGCCTTCACACAGTTACCGACAATTTCAAACAGAAGTGTTCACACTTGTATCATATTTACCGATTCCTCTTCAGCCTTGTTACCTGCTCCCTGACTTTTGCTCTTGGTGAAATGCTTGTAGTTTGCCGCGTCTTTACTTGTTTGCCCCGTTTAGATCTGGCCCAGCCTGAGAGAGTTGATTATGCACGGTCCAATGCTGGCAAGTCTGTCCCTGGCCCAGGGTACAGCTCTGCAGGTTGGATGTAGGCGGGAACAGATTTGAGATTGCAGTATTATCACAAACAGATTGCATGTAGAGTGCTTAACAAATGTGTTAAACCACATGTCATAAGTGCCAACTTGTTCCTGAACTGATTCAGAGAAAAACCACCCCCAAAAAACAGTGGTAGCCGACCGACTCGGTCTTATTGCTGTTTTATCCCCATTCTACCGCCATATTGACACACCAGTGTTGATTTGAAGACGGGCAAGTTGACTACAAGTGGTCTCAGACCCTGGTCCCTGACTTTGAAGCCACAATGTACAATTTAAAAATGGTGTCAGACTATGTTAACTGTTCATCTGCACAATTTTATACAATTTCTTCAGATTTACTGCAGATTTTTATTTGTGTAAAAACAAACAGCGGTGGATGGAGCAGCTACAAAGTTTTGCTTTTCTTTGCATCAGAGTTTTTGATCGGGTGTTTTGATGAAGGACTCCCGCTTGCCTTTTTCCACTAAAGGCATTAATGGTGATCACAGGAACAGCACTGCTGTTTACGACACTAGAAACACGTTTTTCTTTCACTCTACCCGAGCTCACCAGCTCGGTAATGGCTCCGCCTCTTTGCTCTTTATGGTGTGTAAAGATACTCTGGGTCCACGTTAAACTGTGCCAGCATCATCACTACTGCTGTTATGTTATCAGTGTTTTTGTTTAAAACTGGGGCCTGTTTGGGCTTAATGTTGTCAGACCTTTTAGTCACACGCTGCTCCTAAACACATTTATACTGAAGGTCCATTTTTAGTCGCACATGCGCGTGAAACCCTCATGTTTACATCATTTAACACATCGGCGCAATACAGAGCCATGCGTTAACCGAAGCATCGAAGCAAAGTTCGTGTTGAGAATTTTTTTTTAATAATCGAGTTCTTGGAATTACTCAATGAAATGTTGTAGCCCTGAAATGGTTTCTTTACCTACAAGTTATGCTTCTATATGTATGCAAACATGTAACAGCTCAAGTGAGACGCCTCTGGCTCCCACCAGACCACTTGCCATGAAAAATCATCTTATGAATATAGTAAGCTAACAAAGTGCACATAACTCCATCTTTACTGTAGTGATGAGGGCCTCCACGTAGTTGACCCTGTTGTGAACTTTGCAAGCAAGCAAAGAGGAAAAAAAATTTACTTTTGGGAAAAGACACATGCGTGAAGCCCACATGGAACCATGTGTATCATAGATTTGGGCTGGTAGATACCAATATACAGTAGTGTCTGCAGCACCTTGAAGAATAATGGGAAGATACTAGAGAAGACACTATCCACTGACCATAAAGGCTACAGTACAATATACTGATACACTGCTGAAGCCATTTTATTTAATTGAAGTAAACAAATTGCCTGCAGCTGTTTGTACAGTGAAATGATTAAGATTTTTTTTCTGTTGTAAAAGTAGCATCAAGCCTTATCTGGGCTACCTCAACCTGGATAATGTTTCGCAACACTAGAATAGTTTACAGCTTAGCAGCTGTTATGTTATGTATGGGTTAAGTTGCACAGTTGCATCTTGCTGCCTTAAATGGCTAATATTAGGTCCTCATCCCTTATCTCAACCTAATTTCCGAGATGGTTTTACAAATGGGATTTCACTCATTTTCCAAGTTTTTTTTCTTTTTTCTTTTCAAAGTAGCATTTACACTTATCTGGTTACCTTGGAGATTTTTATACTCCATATTATTACCATATCAATTCCATTCGCTTCCGCTTCTCCTTTTCAGGGTCGCGGGGGGCGCTGGAGCCTATCCCAGCTGTCATAGGGCGAGAGGCGGGGTACACCCTGGACAGGTCGCCAGTCTGTCGCAGGGCTAACACACAGAGACAGACAGCCAGTCGCACTCACACTCACACTCACTCGCACATTCACACCTAATGGCAATTTGGATTATCCAATTAACCTATCCCCACAAGCTGCATGTCTTTGGACGGTGGGAGGAAGCCGGAGTACCCGGAGGGAACCCACGCAAACACGGGGAGAACATGCAAACTCCACACAGAAAGACCCCGGCCTGATGTTGGAATTGAACTCAGGACCTTCTTGCTGTGCGGCAACAGTGCTAACCACCGTGGCACCGTGCTGCCCCTATTACCATATTATTATTATTATTATTATTATTATTATTGATTGGTAGTGTAGTAAAGTGTCCACATGGGCTATATTGGCATATTTTATTAGGTTTACTGTTTGTATTCATTTCTGTTCTTGTTAATCCTCCTATTTTTGTGGTCTTTTTCCAGGGCAATCAAGGCATTCCAGGAGGTGCTTTACATCGATCCCAGTTTCTCAAGAGCTAAAGAGATTCATCTGAGACTGGGATTCATGTTTAAAGTCAACACAGACTACGAGTCAAGCTTAAAGGTAAATTCAATTCAATTTCAATTCAGTTTTATTTATATAGCACCAAATCACAACAACAGTCGCCTCATGGTGCTTTATATTGTAAGGTACACCCTACAATAAAAGATACAGAGAAAAACCCAACAATCATATGACCCCCTATGAGCAAGCTCTTTGGTGACAGTGGGAAGGAAAAACTCCCTTTTAACAGGAAGAAACCTCCAGCAGAACCGGGCTCAGGGAGGAGCACCCAACTGACGCGACCGGTTGGGGTGAGAGAAGGAAGACAGGATAAAGACATGCTGTGGAAGAGAGACAGAGATTTATAACAAGTACAATTCAATGCAGAGAGGTCTATTAACACATAGTGAGTGAGAAAGGTGACTGAAAAGGAAAATCTCAATGCATCATGGGAGTTCCCCAGCAGCCTATGCCTATTGCAGCATAACTAAGGGAGGGTTCAGGGTCACCTGGTCCAGCCCTAACTATATGCTTTAGCAAAAAGGAAAGTTTAAAGCCTAATCTTAAAAGTAGAGATAGTGTCTGTAAATCTAAATAGATATGAAGTTTGAGACAGAATCCAGTCTGTGTTTTCAGGATTTTATTTCAGTGGTGTCATATCTTCCACCTTGTCTTGTTTTATGTATTTTCACTGAGATGGTAAAATATGTTGGACTGAACTGAAGCATGCATGCACAGATAAAAAGGGTGATCTGAGGTTGCTATACTGAGGCTGCAGAACAATGTCCAACTTAATAGGATGCACTGTAGAGGACTACTGAACAGATGTTGTCTCACACATTTTAATAATGAAGTTACTGATTTCAGTTGGAATATTCTAAATATCTTGAACTATCCATCACAAAGGACTTGGGGTGACAACTCTGGCTGTGGTCTGACGTGATTTAATAAATGTAGTCAGAAGTAAAGCCATAGGGAAGCAGGCGAGCTATCTTATCTTGTAATGTTGTCATAACAACCTTATCAGCTAATATTGGAGGGATACTGGAAGCATTTGCTATTGTGGGTGTTTATGAAGTGTATTATACAGTCTTACTTTGTTCATTGCACATCTAAAGGTTCTGCACCCACAGCTGATAGAAGTGCAGCTAGAACAAATATATACATTTTGACTCGAGTCATCAGCAGAGTGTCCTTGCCTGATGAGAGTGCTGGAACAATTGAATCATTTTGCATTCATGCCACTTAAGTTTCATGAATTCCGATGTACAGTCACAGATAAGAGCCTTTTAACTTTTTAGATAATTCTGACCTCCCTAGTCCTTTGGATCAACACCGGCTGCAGGATCATCTGTCCTGTGTGTCTGTAATCCCCGGATACTTGTGAGTTGTCGAGACAGTAACAAAAGGAAAAAGGCATTCTGACTTTTAGCTGCCGATCTGTTGTCGGGGATCCCTTTGGGGATTGATTGCTCTGATCCTAGGCTTTGTCCTGTTTCAGACGTTATGTCACACTAGCATACTTATGCCAGTGCACTACAGAAGTTTAGACATGCCAACTGGATATTACAAGTTTAAAAAAAGTAATATTTATTACACTGCCATCGCAGAGGATTTTATTCATGGTGATTATTTATGAAATAAAAGTTCAAATAACCAGAACTAAGAATAGAAAACTAACTAAGAAAAGATTAAATTCCAATAAGTTACAAGTAAGTGTCAATATTGCAGCAATAGGTGCATCAGTGTATTTAACACTCTGAATGACCACAGTCAGAAAATAGCAGGGGAAGCACTGCAGTAATATTCTTCCAGGCTTACAGAATATGAAGTTCATACATAGAGCTGTTTGATATAACGATATATATCGGATGACGATATAAAAACGTCTGTCGTTTCATTTTACGCTATCGTTTGTTTCGTGGTGTCGCAAAAAAATAAACTGTTTACGGCAATATTTTTCATGGTTTTGATGGTCACTGTAGTGGCTATATTAATTTCTTAAAGTTCTCTCTATCGCTTATGTTTAATATAATCACACTACGGATGGACAAGCGCCTGTTTTTATGCGTTGTCGTTAGCAACAACGACGGTAAAACGATCGCATGTCCGCTTGTTTATTTTCCACATAAACCTTTCACAGTAAAGCTCAAGATCCTGTTGAGACTTTTCAAAATAAACTGAATCACGTGAAAAAGTATGCAGAGTGTTTACGGATGAAAAGCAAAAAAGAGCCGTCAGGTGCTAAAAAATAAACCTTAGCCTCAAATGTTATAACAGGCTTTTCCCCGCAACATGCCGTGTGATAAATACTCACAAAGAAAACGGCGGCCGTTAAAACCTATGTCAAAAAATGTGTAGTTTCATGCATCGGTTAAAGTACACGACGCCCAGCTGGAAACACTTCACCTTCCCGAGATTCACGGAATTTACAGAAAATATTAAATTTTTTGTGATTTATATCGTTATCGGGACGATAGATGTTTTATATCGGGATATGAGATTTTGGTCATATCGCACAGCCCTATTCATACATTACTAAATCTTTTGGGGAAGGTATAATAAGTGCCAGACACACAAACTCAGACACATATCGCTGTGATCTCAGTCAGCAGCACAGGAGCTCCTCCTCTCCTCTGATGCCCATGGAGGATCTAGAAGGAAAAAGGTCGAGGTGGTCATATTTTCTTAAAAGTAAGTTGTGAGTTAGTGTTGCCTGATCTCCCTGACTTTCTTTTTTTCAGTCAGACTAAGTAACCTAGTTTGAATGTGAGTAGAAATCCTGCCGAAACACGTTTGAGCGGTATGGTTCAGAGGTCTATGAATTCAAATAAATTTGTCATTGATAGAAAAAAGCTGCAACATACACATTTAAACAATTCTCTCTCCAAAGAAAACACACCGACATCAGATTAACAGATAAGATGACACAAGAGGAAGTGCATGTAATCAGCAAGGTGAATTACATTTCCAGAACAACACCGACAGTCCTGTATATGTGCAAGAAACGAAGTGTGCAACACTCGGAATTTAAGGTGCATGACACGTGTCTTAACTATATCAAGCAAATATTCTGTATTGGTTAATGGTGAAAGAAGTATTTCCTAAAGCTTGACATTTTCAGTTTACAGTTTATTACCAAAGGTTTTAAGAGTTTATACACATGGTGCTCTGTGGAGCTAACTAGGCTGCACGCGTTGCACGTCTTCACTCGGTGTTGGAGGCCACCCCTCCCTGTTTGTTCTGGCTCGCTGCCAACACATATACACACACAACTGCCCCACTTATCTAAAGGGAGGGGTGGTCTCTCACGCAGAGGAGCTGAGATTGAATAAATGTAAGAAACAGAAATGAGAAAGGAATCAGAAACTGTTTTCTGTAGTAAATGCGTGCAGGAGGGAGAGGGAGGGAATGTAGAAATGGACTTTCATGAAGGATGCATGTTTCAAGGTGCAGAGCATCAAGTGACTGAGATGCCTTGAGTTTCTAAGAACACATTGCAATGTGAATCACTGCATGTAACTGCACCAAACTTGGATTTCACATACAGCGCAGACAATTTCATCCCATTAGTGTCTGCTAATGTGGTTAATGAGAGAAGAGGAAATGATTTGGCCCCAGTGTGCTTTAAATTGAGGTTATATGAGTTGGCTGCTTCTGTAGAGCTGCGTAGCCATAGAGAAGAGCTTTGAGCTGAGAAAGAGAGGTGAGATTTGGGTTGGGTGAGGGAGGGGGGGCTGTAGAGGTGGTGTTTCCCTGCCTGTTCCAGCTTTGAGGTATTGTGTGTCATCTCTCAGCACTCTCCACTGCAGCCGTCTGCTGAATAGTAATCAGTGACACCAGGATAGAAGAGGGGGAAGGAGGTGGCGTGAGAGAGGGAGGGAGAGAGACAAAAAGAAAGATTGCAAAGAGACAGAGAGAGAGTGAGGAAAGCGAGACATGGGGAGGGAGGTGGAATGCCAAGCTGACAATCCTGCTGCATTATCTGCCTGATGGTAGAGCAAGTGTGAAAGGGAAGGAGGGAAAGGATAGAAGAGGCTGAGGCGGAGATCTACTGGAGGATGCTGTGGGGTTCCATGAGGAGTGTGATGTGAAAGCGATCTAGGTAAAAGCATTTGTCTTTGCCTCTGTTGCTTGACATTAAAGCATGTGGATGCAGTTGGAGTGTCTGGTGTTTAGTGGCTCGTAGCGCTGTTTAAAAGGGAGTTTGTCCTAAGCAGGGTCCTCTGTGTGTGTCTGCATGCGTGCGCATGCATGTGTAAGTGTGTGTGTGAAGCTCCACTGGCCCAGGGTGAAGCATGCAAAGAAAGATCCAGCTGGATGGCTCTTGATTTTTATCTGGCTGACATTGACCGTCTGTGCGGCTGCTGTCGCTCCAAGACAGCGGGCGCCTCCTTTTTCTGTGTGTGCCTGTGCTTATAGCTGCCTTTTCCCCAGCATGGACCGCTGATACCGGTGCTTGCCTTTTAAGGTTAAAGCAAGAAATCCTCTTTAATTTGACCAGTTCAGCAACAGCAGCAGTACAGTTTGTTCCAAAAGTGTGCGTGCCATTGAAAGAAGTTCAAGGTTTTGGGATTTTCCTCGTGCTCAGGTGCTGACAGGTTTTACTGACCCAGATTCTAGTGGTGCCTTTTTAAATGCACAAAGCATCATTTGGGACTGCATAGGGTTACAGTGCAGCAACCCTAGGGACTGAAAAAGGGCTCCAGTGATTCGTCCAAATAATCGATGACATCAACTATAAAAATTAATTGATGGGGGAATTTTATTGTCGATGCATCATATCATGAATTTATTTTTGTAACTGCAATACACTACAGGAAGCTATAGGGCAGTATCGCCTATATCGTCTGCCAAGACTGCAGATAATACTAACGAAGAAGAACGTAGCGCGAACAGCAAAACAGGAGGACAGAAGAAAATAGAAACTGAGATTTTAAACAAAAGTTATTTGCAGAGTGTCCAAACTGGCACTTTCCTTCCACGACAGGACTACTGCTGTGCACGAGCATTTAAAACGCCGGCACCCTGGAGCTGTGACGTCAGCTCTGAATGCTTCAGTTTTAGGGAGTTCAGTGCATCGCGTTAATACTTTATGTTCAAATTTGTCCAGTAATGTTTATGTTAGATTACCTATCAGAACCTTCTCATGCATGATGCTTGCTAAGCGAACACCATTTCAGTTTTGTTAGCTAAAGAGTGAAATGCGATAATGTAGCTACTCCTGTATGCTAGTTTGTTTGGTTTTTGTTTTTTTTCTCACATTATTATTAGTGTTTATTCTGAATAGTAATTAGTACAAGTTTCTGGGTCATTATTTTATTTTGCTGTGGGCCGAGACAACACAGTGATATTCACAGGTGGGAAGACTTGACTAGGTGAAACACTGGAGCCTAGAAGAGGAGGTTCACCCACTGGAAGTGGAGATAAGCATAAGTGAAATGATCGTTGACTAATTGAAGAAAAATTGGCAGATTAGTTAACTACCGAAATAAACTGCAATGAAAACTGTCACCTTGAAGCCACTTATAGACAGGACATCTTGCTGGAATTTACATTTCACTTTCTCGTATAATGAACTTGAATACAGTTAAAATTACAGCAGTGTGTCAGCAACATCTGGGCATTTTGTGGAAGAACTAAAGGGAGTCCGAGAAGGCCAGAAGAGCTGTGTGACTTGGGCTAATCAGTTCAGTGACCCCATATAGAAGGCATTTCCTGGTACTGTGGCACGCCTTGGCCTCTGCAGACATCTGCCTTACCCAGAAACCGTAGTTCAGATGATGGAATTGGATGCCATTAATAGCCTGCCACTGGATATCAGCGTCTCATTTTGAGGACAAGTTGGACAGGAGAAAGGAGGGGTGAGATTTGCGCCTTAGCTTTTCCAGCTCTGTGTCCTCTCTTGTTGCAGTGGCAGGAGTTCATTTATGGTTTATTAGGAATGCTGGGGATTTGGGTAATGCACATTAGCTGGAGAAGAATAGAAATTTCTCCACGATTTCCTTAAAAGTATCACTCCTGTGCTCTGTGCTCTCGGTTAAATCGTTTTTGTTTGTTTTTAATCTTGTCACAGAGATGTTTGATTTGTGTGAATTTGCTTTCACACTAAAATGATTACATTTTTTCCCTCTCTGCAGCATTTTCAGCTGGCTTTGATCGACTCCAAACTCTGCACTTTGTCCAAAGCTGAAAGTAAGTATAGGTGCTATAATTGTTCCAGCCAACCAGTCACACGCTACAACGTAAAGTATGATCACATATGATGGGCCGTGTTGCTAGTGGTATGTAACACATATTGAAAGGGCATAGGAATATTTCTACAGAGCAGATTTTTTTTTTCTCTCTCTGTTGCTGTTTCCCTGCTGACTCTGCCCAAGACTGGGGTTGCCTAGGAGACAGCACAAGGAGAGAGAGCGAGCTGGAAGTGCTTTCAAGCACATTGCAGATACACACTGTGATTTCAGATTACATGTACACTCTGGGGAAAGTGTCCTACTCCCCCTCCCATCTGTGCTCCATAGTGCTAGCAGTCTGTACCCACTGAGCTTCATGGAGCCATTATCTAGCTTAATTTCTCTCTTTGTTTGGGTTTTTTTGTTGTTGTTTTATTTCACTAATTTCTAATTTCTCACCCCCACAGTTCAGTTCCACATCGCTCATTTATATGAGATCCAGGTAAGCAATCGATAAATGTGGGCCAAACAATTTCATGTTGTACTCAATTAATATAGCATCATGCACCTGCTATAACTTTATATTGATTTAACAATTTCTCTGACAAGGGAAGACCTTCAGTGTAATCCAGCCTTTTTAAGAACTCAGATACTGTGGCTTATAAGAACAACTGTACTGTTTATTCATAAGTATAAAATAATTCAATTATTAAAAAATTATGATGAACAACACCAGTAATATAAAGCTTTAACTTCTAACTATTATTGTTTGGCTCAAAGGCTGCTGGGAATGATTCAGGGTATATATAGGTACATTACACCCCTACTTTGTACTAGACCACTGGTGTCGATGAGTTACTATATCTAGGTATTGTTTTTATTTACATGTATCTGTCCCTTTGCCTTGTTTAGGCCAAGTTTGAATATGTTAATGCACTCCTCAGTATGCCATTATGAAAATATGCTGCACTGGGGGTAGAGCAGGTTATTTACTAAGTGGAAGGTTGTTGGATCGATCCCTGGCTGCTCCAGTCACAGATCCCAAGTTGATGCATCCATCAGAGTGTAAATGTGTGTATGTCAGGTAGAAAGCACTTAGGCATAGAAAAAAGTGCTTTTTTGAATGGGTGAATGAGGCATGTTGTACAAAGCGCTTTGGGTGCTCAGGTAGAGTAGAAAAGCGCTATATAAGAACCATTACTGTTACTATCATGTTGAAACAACATGATCAGGACCTGTTGGAAAATGTGTCAATTAACTACAGAACAGTGTTTGTTCAAGTATTATCTAAAACTAAATGACTCTAAATGTCAGATCTTGTAGGTAATGGCAGGGCTTCATTACCAACAATCCCCCCCCCATTGCAATTCTTCAGTTGTAGTAGTTCCAAATGCAGCTGTTCATTTGGTTGTATTTGCCTTCAGCCTTAATGACAATCATTAGTCGACACAGGAAGGAACATTAAAGAATCTCTCTCGCTTGTGTGCCCAAGTGTCAGTGTTTGCCCAGAGGTGTTTTTATTGTGTGCAGACAGGAAGAGTCTAGAGCCAGACTGTATGTGCAAGGTCTGCACATACACAGTCTGGTGGGTTGGTTTTTAAAAGGCTATTTTAGACCTGATAAGAGAAGATTCTGTCCATGCACTGACATTACTCTACCTGATGATCTAGACAAAAGGTCAGTAAGCCCACTAAGTTAAAACAAACCCTTGGTTCACCAGCAGGCAGCTCAGATTTCCCCAGATTTTTGTTAAAGCACACAAACATTTTAGTGCAGACACACACACCTGCCAGACTTGTTGAGTCTCCCTCCCCCCGTGTGTTTGTCTGTGTATGGAAGGACACTATGAGTGTGAGGAGGTCTTTAAAGTCTTTGTCTGTCTAGATAAAACCATAAAACACTGGCTTTCCTGTCTGGCCTAAACAACCCCCATGTCTACTTCTCTTGCTTGTCCTCCTCTTCCTGTTCTCCCCGCAGAAGAAATACAGAGCAGCGAAGGAAGCGTATGAAAGTCTGTTGCAGACGGAAAATCTTCCTGCACAAGTGAAGGCGACCACACTGCAACAACTTGGTGAGTGACCTTTGCTGATGTAGGCCGATGCTCATGTCCACATGTGAAATGTACCGGATTAAACTGGCTGAAAGTATCTTCAGGCTCGGTTGGTTCGATTCCCGGCTTCCCCTAGTCTGCATGCTCATTTACCATTTACCATCCTGCAAAGAATGGGGGAAAAAAACCATCTGCAACCAGTGATTGCTAAAATCGTTGTATTTTTACATCAAATGTTGTAATAAGTGGATTTTTATCTAGTTTGATTAAATAATTCTGGCTTTATTTACTCAGGCATTGGTTTCTCTCTCTCTCTCTGTGTGTGTGTGTGTGTGTGTGTGTGTGTGTGTGTGTCAGTATTAATCAAAAGATTTCATACATTTAAAAAAAATTTTTTATATAAAAGGACCACACACGCTGTGATGTTGTTGGTAAATTTTCTATATACACTTGCTGTATTACCTATACCTATTTAACTGCTTGTTAATGCAGATATCTAATCAGTGAGTCACAGAATAGCAACTCGTTGTATTTGGGTGAGAACAAGATGACTTATTGTAGTCCAAACTGAGCATCAGAATGGGGAAGGAAGATGATTTTAGTGATTTTGAACATAGCATGGTTGTTGGTGCCAGGAGGACTGGTCTGGTAGGAACTATCCAGTGAGCAGCAGTTATCTATGTTCATGCCAGAAGTCAGAGAAGAATGGCCAGAATGTTTTGAATTAATAGAAAGACAGCAGTAACTCGGGATAAGCACCGGTTACAACCAAGGCAGGAATGCACAACATGTTGAACCTTGAAGCAGATGGGCTACAGCAGCAGAAGACCACAGCAGAAACTGACAGTATACTTTGCACAGGTTCACCAAAATGCCAAGATAACCAAGGTAGTGAGGCGCACAGATTAGTTTGTTTGGTGTATTTGGCTTAGTATGTTTGTATATAGTTGTGGTAGCCACTGTTGTACCTATCAGGACTTGCTGGAAATTGGTTTTTGGCTAAAACTTCCCATTACAGATGATTTACGATGCTTGCAATAGCCCTGCCAACCTTGTGAGACCACTAGGAATTGCCATAGATTGCTGTCAAGTAGGGGTGGGCGATATAAACGATATACGATAGAAACGATACCACTTTCTGACTATACCGCTCTATCGTGATAGCGTATGTTGATGATGTCATCAAGCTGCGCCTGTTTTGGTCGAAAGCATCGCAGCGGCTACAACCATTATCATCTGCAAATTATGCCAGGTGACAGTAATGGCAAAGAGATGAAGCACTTTTTAAATATGGGGAAAGCCAAACACTGCGCGTCCTCCACTTCCGTAACATTGATTCATTAATGTTGAATTCTCTCGCAGCTGTTCTGTTCCCATGTTGTTGCAGTATATTAATAACTAACCTTGTATTGTGGATGAATAATCTCAGTTGTTGTCCTGACTGAAGTTTGGCCCGTGTATAGCATCCTGCTATGCGATTGCATTTGTCCCTGACCACCAGAATCCCTCACGTTAACTTTTATCGAGTGGAAAAAACGTTGGCGTTCATCCTCCAGCTTCACTGTGCTAATGTTATGCTAACATAGCTGTATCACTACTAATCACGTAGCACAACATTATATACCAGGTAGTCCAACTTCAGTAACCCTGCAAACGCCATCGCTGTTTAGTTTTCTGTCTTTGTTTATGTTGGAAGTGGTAGCAGAGCTGTACGTTTTAATTTGTTTCAAAAATCTCTCAGTCAGAACATGGTATGTCATGTTTAGGTGGAAACTAGCGAGCTAACTTCCTGCTAACTTCTCACTCCGTTAAATTGAATAAATTCTGTTTTCATGGATGTTAAACTTAATTGTTACACCTGGTAAAGCAGCAACGCTGATGAAAGAATTTAGACAGTTTTTAACTCTGTGTTCGTTTGACTTTGGGACCTGAAGCCGACGGAGTTTTGGACCCAGATTACTCCGCGAAGCTCCTCACTACGGCAGCCGTAATGCTCTGACAATCCATCAAAACATTTTTTAACAGATTTCTGCACGCAAAAATAGGTTCGAGGTCAGTAAGCACAACCAGAATTCATACATAAGGCGCACTCGATAAAACAGGCGGAGTGAGAACACATCCGGGAATTTTTTGCGTTCTCGGCTTGATGCGTACTTTGAATTGGAACAGTACTTGGTCTCCGACTGATGACGTATCATGAGTACACGGGAACGCAAGTACACATAAGTACGCATATGTGGTTACACAGGTGTATAGGAGAAGAGCTGTGGGAGGTTTGTCATTGCTCATTACAGTCTTCCTGAGCCTCTGTGTTTGCTTGAAATTGCCCAGTTTATGTGTGTGCACGCACACGTACTTGTGCGTGTGTGTGCTTGAATGCAGGGAGGAGCTGTTTGTAAAGGCTGGTTCATATCAGATGTTTAAGCGTTTTGAATATAACTGCTTCTTTGACTTTTTCCACTGTTACTCTCATTAAAGTTTCAGGAAGTAACAAGTTTTTATTTATTTGATCTGTTTTTTTTTTTTCTCCTTTGGCAGACAGAACTTAATCTTATCAGAAATCTTACCTTTTTCATTACATTTAAAAAAAAATGTGGATTTTGATTTATAACACTTGTATTCTCCTTTGGTATGTAATCATCACTAAATAAAAAAACAAAGCCAGGAGCTGTGTTACAGTTGAATCGTGAAGGCTGATGTTTTGTTTTGCTCTTCTCAGGCTGGATGCATCACACAGTGGAACAGTTGGGGGATAAAGGCACCAAGGACAGCTATGCCATCCAGTGTCTGCAAAAGTCTTTAGAGGCAGACCCAAACTCTGGCCAGTCTTGGTACTTTCTTGGCAGGTACGAAAGCAAAGGACGCAGCTGTTTGCGTATTATCTTGTCTTGTGTTGTCAAATTTAATTAGACGGCAAATTCTGATTTAGTTTTAGTCGTAGTCTTTTGGCTGACCTTACTGTATATGAAGATTATTTCTGATTGGATCACTTCCAAACACGTCCCACCTTTCTGCACAACTTAATCGGATCTCATCTCTTCAAATTCATTAGTTTTTATTTAGTTGTCATCTTCTTTTCATCACAAAAAAAAAACACTTGTTGCCAAAAACATGACATAACACTGTTAGAAGGCATCACAAGATAATTTGTTTGTTTTTTAGCAACCTTAAAATCTAGCTAATGCTTCAGGATGTTAAAATGCATGCTCCTGTGCTGCTGTTTCGGTTGAATGTAGTAGATGCCCAGTCTTGACCATGGGGCCAATGCTGTCCTTGAGGTTACAGCCTAAGCAGGGAAAAAACAAAAAAAAGGCATCCCTTAACTGGGTTATTGGTCTTTGCATAATATTCCTTTTAGACTAAGCAGTCTTTACTTGAGTCACTATGTTGGTGCACTAGAATCGGCCTTGCCTGATGACCCACATAAATAGACCTTCCTCTGGATCAGGGTGCTTTTCAGTTCACCGACTGAAAGAGTTTCTAGTTATTCAGGAAAATAAGTTGAAACTTGCTGCACAATAGTCAGCATTCAACACTGTAAAATCACTTCACCATAAAACACCATCTGCACTGGTTTTTTGACTCTGTGTTTTGAAGCCTCAACTTTAAAACAGTTGATCATACGTGGACAGTGTGTAGCGTTACCAGCTTCCTTAGCAGGCTGCATGTGTAAACTGTATAGATTAGCAACACACGTCTGGTAATTGGTGCTAACCGGCAGACTAATAAATACCAGAATTTCACTCACCAGATCTGGGCAAACAGCAGGCATTCTTAATATTTTGCCAATTATTAAAAGCCTTACAAGCCTATGTGACCAATTATTGATCTTTCATTAGGGCAAGTAGCTGTTTAGGTAGAAAAGCTTTTCTACTGCTTGGAAGCTGAAAGCTGCTCTTGCTCTTGATATAGCCATCTGAGTGATACCATGTGCTTGGTAGTCTAAGGAGCTTGGAAAGAAAAGCGCCTGGAGTTTCCTTGAAGACGTTTCACCTCTCATCCAAGAAGCTTTTTCAGTTATAAGTGCAATCGGTGGAGAGTCCCAGATTTAAGCCCTATTGGGAGTGTCCCTAAGATGGCCACGGACCCCCTATTGATCCTCTGCCTAATCACACGAGCCAAGGTGTGTGTGTGTGTGTGTGTGTGTGTGTGTGTGTGTGTGTGTGTGATATTCACAATCAGCCAAGGTTTCGGGTGAACCCGTTATGAAACCTAGCCCCACCCTATCATGTGATTTATTAAGGTCAAATGGCCCAGGATGTGAGTGGGCTTTAAGGTGTATGAGAAGGGATCTCAAAACTTTTCAGAGATGAGAGGTGTATCGTCTTCAAGGAAACGTAAAGAATTCCAGACACTTTTCTTTTCTAGCACCTTAGACTACGATGACCTGGATGACTGAGAACCTTCACAGACGTGTGTATGTTAGTTAAAAAGTACCTAAAAGCATGGAAAATGTATCTGTCTCTGTCATGAGTTCTTACATTTATGCATGGGCAAACAGTAATGATTAAAACTGTTTTGTGTGGTTTTCACAGCCCAGGAAATTCTACAGGACAGTTTTTGGTTAATTTAAGTAACTTGACTCGGTCGATTGCACATCAAGGGGCTTGGTGTAAAAAGGTGTCTTAAAAGCGGGCTAAGATGCATGAAGAAAGATAGAAAGCGAATATGTTTTGGAGCAAAGTTCAGTGCAGATTTTTCCTCAGCAACATCTACTAGATAGCTAAATGTTGCTCCCTTTGCTAGTTGGCAACAGAAAAACTAGTTGGTTAAACTAAATTTAATGCACAAAGGCATTTACATGTCCCGTCTAGCAACCCTCCTCTCCATTATACAATGTTGCAGATGGATGAGATGCAAGGTAGCATTGCAAACCACTGTATTAGTACTGTATTGAAGTTTTGTAGTGTTGTATTTTAAACTACAACATAAACTGTTGTATGTAGGCTGTGTAAGCGTAAACTGACACATAACCAGTAGATGCCCAACTGTCTTCTGAATGTTTTCACATCAGTCAATTTGTTCCTAAAAACAAACATCAAACTAAACCCTGAATTGTCTGCTTTAGGGTAGAAATTGGTCACCAGAATGGTACCAGTCATATTTTTATACAGGGAGTGCAGAATTATTAGGCAAATGAGTATTTTGTCCACATCATCCTCTTCATGCATGTTGTCTTACTCCAAGCTGTATAGGCTCGAAAGCCTACTACCAATTAAGCATATTAGGTGATGTGCATCTCTGTAATGAGAAGGGGTGTGGTCTAATGACTAGGGGTGCAACGATACACAAAATTCACGGTTCGGTTCGGTTCGATACTTTGGTGTCACGGTTCGATATTTTTTCGATACAAAAAAAATGTTCATGCATTTTTTATTTGTCATTTATTAAAATTATAAATATATATTTTAACTCAAAAGTACAGTTTTTAAATTTAACCCTAACCCTTGTGCGCGTTTTTTATTTTGACAGCGAATGCGCACCTGCGGACCACTTATGTGCAGCCCTGGTTATTTAGCTCATCATATTGCAGCCACAGAAATTCTTTTGTCCATGAAACCATAAAGCTGCACTTTCTTTTTGCCTGATAGTCTGATTTGTCATAACTTCTCCGTTTTGTGGTAAGCTTTTCTTTGGCTGTCACTTCTTCACCCTGACCTGTCTTATTTGGCTCAGCAGAACTGAAATGCTTTTACACACTCACTCACATAAGCTCAGCGATTCTCTGCGCGATCAACCTCTCACATGTTTAAGCTTGCTGCGGGAGATTTCACTTGTCATGTTTGCATAGTAAGCTAACGATTAATAAGACGATGTCAGAGGAATTGGTGCACAAATTATCATCACTCACAGATCAGTGCTGTCGCTCTCTATACACAGTTCGCGCGATTGCAAAGTGAAAGCAAAAAAACAAGCGCAAATTCAAACGCGATTTCAATATGTCACATATTGACAGTGGCTCACCGATGCCAATGACATAATTACCCAGCTACATTTCTGAAAGAATGCAAAAGCATTGACATATATTTTTCCTACAATAGCCCGACGGGCAGGGAAGAGATAGATTTTGGTAGCCCGACTGAAAAAATCGCTAGCCCCGGGACGTCGGGCTAGCGATTTTGCGAGCCCTGTATCTGATTGAGGAATCACTCATCTTTGGAAAAGAGAGTTTATTACAGAGAAATGGCTCTTTCCAAAATAAAAACTATACTATCCGCTTCTTCTGGGCTATATTCTCAACAGCATAAGGAGAATCATGTGCTAACAGCTGTCTAAATGACTCGGCTAAAGTTAGTAGCATGCTTGTTGTTTTTGTCTTTGCACTAGGATGATGTCGGCGTAAATGTGCAGTCATATTCGTTGTGTTCCCACTAGTGCTTTCAGGTTAATCTCGTTGAAATGACCTTAACGCCACAACACGGCAAATCTCCGTTAACGAGCTACCGCCGATCACTCCGTGCATGGGGCTAGACGGCCAACACGTTAACGAGCTAACTGCGCTAACACACTAGTTCACACCAATGTAATTGAGCATTGCGTGGCACATCCAACATACTGTTTTACTTTAGTCCATGACTCGCTTACCTTCAGGGTCATACGTCACATGAAAACCAAAATAATTCCAAACGCCAGATCTGAATGAGGTTCAATTTGCCTGTTGCAAGGAGAGCTTAACTTCTGTCTCGCTAGCTTACCCTGCGCTCTTCCTTCTGACTATGCTGTCTGTGTTGAGGCTCAGTGAATCTGCATTCGACTACTCCGCCTAGGCTGCACTGTCGAGCCTAGGCGGAGTAGTCGAATGCAGATTCACTGAGCGCTCAACACAGACAGCATCGTCAGAAGGAAAATTGATAAAATAAATTACAAATGTTGTATTGTTCGATACATATGCGTACCGAACTGAAAGCACTGTATCGAACGGTTCAATATCGATACGAATATCGTTGCACCCCTACTAATGACATCAACACCCTATATCAGGTGTGCATAATTATTAGGCAACGTCCTTTGCTTTGGCAAAATGGGTCAAAAGAAGGACTTGACAGGCTCAGAAAAGTCAAAAATAGTGAGATATCTTGCAGAGGGATGCAGCAGTCTCAAAATTGCAAAGCTTCTGAAGCGTGATCATCGAACAATCAAGCGTTTCATTCAAAATAGTCAACAGGGTCGCAAGAAGCGTGTGGAAAAACCAAGGCGCAAAGTAACTGCCCATGAACTGAGAAAAGTCAAGCGTGCAGCTGCCAAGATGCCACTTGCCACCAGTTTGGCCATATTTCAGAGCTGCAACATCACTGGAGTGCCCAAAAGCACAAGGTGTGCAATACTCAGAGACATGGCCAAGGTAAGACAGGCTGAAAGACGACCACCACTGAACAAGACACACAAGCTGAAACGTCAAGACTGGGCCAAGAAATATCTCAAGACTGATTTTTCTAAGGTTTTATGGACTGATGAAATGAGAGTGAGTCTTGATGGGCCAGATGGATGGGCCCGTGGCTGGATTGGTAAAGGGCAGAGAGCTCCAGTCCCACTCAGACGCCAGCAAGGTGGAGGTGGAGTACTGGTTTGGGCTGGTATCATCAAAGATGAGCTTGTGGGGCCTTTTCGGGTTGAGGATGGAGTCAAGCTCAACTCCCAGTCCTACTGCCAGTTTCTGGAAGACACCTTCTTCAAGCAGTGGTACAGGAAGAAGTCTGCATCCTTCAAGAAAAACATGATTTTCATGCAGGACAATGCTCCATCACACGCGTCCAAGTACTCCACAGCGTGGCTGGCAAGAAAGGGTATAAAAGAAGAAAAACTAATGACATGGCCTCCTCGTTCACCTGATCTGAACCCCATTGAGAACCCGTGGTCCATCATCAAATGTGAGATTTACAAGGAGGGAAAACAGTACACCTCTCTGAACAGTGTCTGGGAGGCTGTGGTTGCTGCTGCACGCAATGTTGATGGTGAACAGATCAAAACACTGACAGAATCCATGGATGGCAGGCTTTTGAGTGTCCTTGCAAAGAAAGGTGGCTATATTGGTCGCTGATTTGTTTTTGTTTTGTTTTTGAATGTCAGAAATGTATATTTGTGAATGTGGAGATGTTATATTGGTTTCACTGGTAAAAATAAATAATTGAAATGGGTATATATTTGTTTTTTGTTGAGTTGCCTAATAATTATGCACAGTAATAGTCACCTGCACACACAGATATCCCCCTAAAATAGCTAAAACTAAAAACAAACTAAAAACTACTTCCAAAAACATTCAGCTTTGATATTAATGAGTTTTTTGGGTTCATTGAGAACATGGTTGTTGTTCAATAATAAAATTATTCCTCAAAAATACAACTTGCCTAATAATTCTGCACTCCCTGTAGTTCAACTGTTCTTTGGTCCTTATTTCTTTCTTTGTCTCCTCTCCTCAAGGTGCTACTCCAGTATTGGGAAGGTGCAGGATGCCTTCATCTCTTACCGGCAGTCCATTGATAAATCGGAGGCCAGTGCTGACACCTGGTGCTCTATAGGGTAAGAGCAAAATTTGTCATGTGTTGGCTATGCTGAGAAGTATGATTAAGGTCACAACGAAGAAGGTGAAGCTCTTTAGGTCTGACTCAAAATGGCTGGTGGAGAAGCAGCAGCTGCATAGAGGACATGGAAAAAGTGTGAAAGGATCTATTGTTAGAATTATGAAGAACAGATTAGGTCCCCTGAGAACTGTGAGTTTGTAAGAGGATAATGACCTAAATCCTGGAAGATGGCAAGAGAATAATTTCCTATCTTTGCCTCTGGGTCCAGGGTGCTTTACCAGCAGCAGAACCAGCCTATGGATGCACTGCAGGCTTACATCTGTGCTGTTCAACTGGATCACAGCCACGCCGCCGCCTGGATGGATCTGGGCACTCTCTACGAATCCTGCGGCCAGCCGCACGACGCTATCAAGTGCTACATCAACGCTACTCGCAGCAAGGCCTGCCTCAACACTGCTGCACTCACACAACGTATCAAGCTGCTGCAGGTAGAGCTGGCCTTTACATAAACCCAACGCACTTTGTTACGTGTTGTGCATTTTGGTGTGTGCGTGTATTAAAGTGACGTGTTAAGTGCCAAACATTGCCAAAGCAATCAGCTTTTTGAATTGCAGGCTGCGTGTTTGTCCTTTTGATTTCTGGTAACAGAGATATGAATAATAATTCATATTGGTATTTTGTTTTGGCGTTTTCCCCTCACTTTATTGTAAAGCATTCCTTCATGGCATTGAACATTTTAGTATATCACCTATATAAGGTGTGATCAAAAACATCTGAGAATTGCCCCAAGAAAATGTAACTTTACCAAATTTGTAATTTTTCCTTTAAGGTCATCTTTTTGTGGAGGTCAGAATGTTTTCAGCATGGCTGCATTTGTAATATTGCTCTCTGGAAGTCCCGTCTTGCACTTGCACGCCTGCGATCTTCAAGCAAAGACATCAACCAATCAAGTTTTAAACTGATCCAACTGTGGTTTTGAGTGCTGGGCCAGCTTCAGTTTTCACTTGAAAATTCACAACATGTCAAAAGCTCAGGAGAGGTAAAACCAGAGTGGGCGTGTGAGTTTTTTAGTATTGAGTAAGTTCCCCTGAGTTTGGCCACCAGAGTCAGACTCTTGGTGTGGAGTTCTACTATAACACCAGAGAAATGTATCTGGCTGTGTGCAGATACAAAGCAAAATACTTTTTTTTTTTTTTTGGCTACAGAAAATAGTCTTGTGTCACAATCTACCCTACTAGCAAGTGCAAGTGGTCAAAATGGGACTTCCGCTTACCTACAAATAGCTACAAGCTTTTCAGACATCCACAAAAAGGTGACTTTGAAGCAGAGATCAGCCAAATAAAACCAGCCAAAGTGTTTTTATCTTCTTCTGTTTTTTTAAACGGGCTCCTTTGAAGATTTTTTGATCACAGCACGTACACGAGCAGTAACTTTTCTAGTATCTTTTTTTTTTTGTCCAACCCAAGTTCAGCACTAAAGTTTGTGTCTTACACAATTTCTCCTAGGCTCAGTTGTGTAACCTACAACCAGGTAGTCTGCAGAATAAGAGTAAAATGCTTCCTAGTATTGAGGAGGCATGGAGCCTACCCATTCCTGCTGAGCTCACGTCCAGGCAGGGGACCCTGAACACTGCACAGACACAGCAGGTGAGATCCAGCTTATAAAGGAAACTCCAGTCTCTTATAAACTAGTTAAACTGTAAATTGAAGAGGATTGTTTAAGCCTTGCCCTCATACTTTTAGAGGATTTAACTACATCATAGTCATTTTCCAAAATTCTGGCTAGCATCAGTGTTCAATATGGATCCAAAGATAAAAAGCATGAAAGAACTGGAGTGAGGCCCATTTTGCAATAATCTTAATTGCTAAAGTGCAGTTTCCCTTCATAGCCCCTCTCTCATCAAAAGGCACGTGTTAGAATTACTAAGGATTTCTACAAAGAACTCATCATGCCACACTGCTTTTATCTTTTTTACAAAAATGCACAAATCTTATGCAGACATTGCAACAGAAAATGCTGAAAATGCATGTCTAATGAGCATAGCATATCGAGTAGTACGAATGCATGGATTTGACCTGTGTTTGTCATGAATGGCATACGCGAGTTTTGATTGCCACAACTGACTTAGAAAAAAAGACTGAGGCTCAACTCCACCACTGTCACATCAGTTTTAACCCTTCTTGTTTTTTCTGTTTGTCTGTTAGTAAAATCCTTAAGTCCTCATTTTGGCTTCAAATCACCATATTTGCATCATGCTTCATCTGTGCCACAATAATAATGAGGTCATTTTCAGTGATTCTAAGTATTGATCAGAGTGAACCAAGTGATATCCTGTCTGCATTAGTGACTTTACATGAACAGAATATGAGATGTTCAAACTACTTTCCTGTAAAGCAACTAGGGATGCTCTCAATACGATTTTAGTAACAGACTGTGAATAATCAAGGATTCACATGAATTAAAGACAGTGGCTGCAATCTGATTTTAGTCAAACGACCAAAATTGTTTTACTCAGTGTGACCTGAAATGAGTGACTAAGCCCATAAGCTCGTGGGAAAAGCATTTAAACCCATCAGGATCGAGGGCCGTTTATCCATAGACTAGTCATTTCACAACCACAGGTATCACCCCTCGTCGCCATTACAAAGAATGCAGATTTAAGCCACTTCAAGCTTGCTTTACTTTTTGGATTCTGAAAGAGAGGGAGAGAGAGCTGTGTCAGTGCCAGGTGAACAAGAGGCCGATGCAAAGCACTCGACTGCTGGCTATAGACTGTTTGCCAGGCATTGTTTGGAAGGAAAAGGCTAAAGAGATCTGAAAGTCACAGAACTCTAGTGGCAGTCGCTGTGTTGGCAACATTGGGGTTAAGTGAAACATGATCATCACTGCTGAGAGAGAGTGGGAAGTCAGGCACAGAAACTAAGGCTTTTTATTTCCTCATATCTGAATCCTGAACCCAACAAAAACTGTTTCATTATCAAATATCCAGTTACAGCCCTAAATGCAACAAATAGCACATTGTTTCACATAATAATCACAGTATGAATACTCTGATTACCACCTTAATCCATCTCAGTTATTTAGATTAAGGTAAACCATATTTGATATCAGAGTATTGCCATACAAGCATTGTTTAAATGCTCAATGTTTTTGCATGTAAATGTGTAGTATGGACCCTGTCCTTTGATCTCAGTGTGGGGAAAGTTTGGATACTTTGGCTCATTTTTTTTAAATTTTAGCTTACTTTTTTTGGGGGGGGGGGCAGCTTTACTGTTGTTGATAGTCCAGTGTGTAGTCACAAACTGTCTTTGATGCATTTTTAGGCCTGTAAAGGGGAGGGAGGCCAGTCTGCCAGCAATCATGCAGATCCGCAGGCCAGTCCTGCTAAGAAGAAACGCACTGCCAGCCCAGCCAAGGTACAGCCAGGGATGCTACTGTGTGTGATGGTGGAGAGTTAAAAATATGGTGCATGGTACATATTTGTGTCTCTTTTACAGGGTGCTGCAGACTCGTGGGGAAACACCACCAATCAACAGCAAATCAAGCTTCAGGTAGGAACATGCATTTCTTAATTTGGTAATTATTACTATTTTTCACAGAGGCTTCACATTTTAGTGGTTTACATTTGCATAATATGCAAAAGATCCAAGGTTGGAGCCCAATAGGGGATGCAAGACAGACAAAACAAAACAAAAAAAATTGCCAAATCAAACTTTATTACTGTTACACATGATTCTGATTTAGAAGAAAATGTAAAGTCTGATCTGACATCTGACTTTTATTAGCTAAAATGAGACATACTCAAAGAGGTCGCTTTGGGGGTTTATATGCATTTCACAGAACCACTTATATCAGCTCGTGATATTGTATGTTTAACATTTTTATCCTGTCTTGTCATTTTTCTTTATATCCTCCATGCTTCCCATCTGTATCACATTCATAAAGTTGATCATGGATTGTACTTGGACATCAGTTTCATTTATAAATTCCAATTACTCATTTATTTATTTATTTACATGGAACTCAAGTGTAAACCTAGAAACTCTTTAAAGATTGTAACACTTTTATATGAAAATAACTGAAGCAGTCATTTAAAATTTTAACATATATGTTTTTTATTTTACTTTTTAGGTTAGTTGTCATTAAGGATAACAATCTCAGAATCCCCATATAGTATGGGTAAAAATGACAAAAATACCATTAGGTTGTGTTTCTCTGCAGCTACTTTAATTGCCAAAACTCAATGACAAATTTATATTGGCATAATGTAATCAGCTGGACTTTTGAGTCCATTGTCTTGAACTACAGCTGCAGATGTAGTGTTAATTCTGCTCTGCGTCATTGCTGAGGGCGTTGCTACCTGTTGTCCGAGGTGGTGGGATTGAAGATTGTACAATGAGACAAGGTCGAATGGTGTCAGAGACTGCCACCACAAAAACACAGAAAGGGATAGGGCTAGCTTGTCATCATGACTGAAGTTTAGAAATAAGAAAAGGAAAATTGATGACAAAATAGATGAAAATAATACACAAAAAATGCTAAAGTTAATAAACCAAATATATTTGGGTGTTAATTAAAACATGTGTGTCTTGCTCAAGTAATAGATATGTGTGGGGAATGCTACCTGTGCATTTGGCAGTAAGCTTTAATAAGTGATCTTCTAATTTTAATGCAACACTGTTGTGAAATGTACAGCACCTGGAACACTTGCGGACCAACCGAGCAAACCTCAACCCCCACCAGTTGCAGATGCTGGAGCAGCTGGAGAAGCAGTTCTCGCTCATGCAGCATCATCAGCAGGTACACACATGCTAGCTTGGTTATTAGTGACGTGAGTTTCTACTGGCTAATGTGTAGGAGGTTTATATTTTACATACAGTTATGATGGACATGAATGTCAAGGCATTTCAGTGATTTCTCAACCTCTTAGTTTGGTCTTCATGAATAAGTTTTGGCATAATTCTGGTTGGAGTGGCCACACACTTGTACCACGTACTTATAACACTGGTTTATCTAATTACATTTAAAATTTGACTACAAGAGAAGTGATTGGCTTGTGTAAATCTACCATCTTCTTTGTGAGGTCTGCTTTGAGTCCCACTGTATGAGTGAGCGCTGTGAAACAAATCCTTTTCATGATACTACCTGCTGTAGCCCTTCATGGTCACCAAAGGGAAGTGCACAGGCCTTGGCAGTTGAGACACTTTTAGATTTTGATGAGCATCATTTTGATGAGCACACTCATTTGAGAAAGAAGGTGTCTTTTTTTTTTTCTTATATGTGAATGATGTGAAAGAAAATGAGTAGCTTACAGCAGCAATTGACAGCTCAACATAACCTAAGCCTTCGTGTTCACATTAAGTGTGTGTGTAAACTCCTGATCAGAACAGTTTGTGTTAAGTGTGACTCTTTTCTCATTCTCTGCCCTGTATCAGATTCGGCAGCAGGCAGCAGCAGGTGGCCAACCGAGGCCCAGCCTTCCCAACGGCGAATTGGCTGGGCCCTCTCCCCACCACGCAGGCTTCTCTCGCACCTCCCCTCTCAATCACACAGCCACCCGGCCCCCGTGTGTCACTCAGCCCACAGCCAATGGATCCTGTTCCACAAGTCCTTCAGCGGGGCTGCCTGGACACCCGGACAAAAATCACAACCTGGGACTGGGAGGTGGCGGCGCAAGCAACGGAAACGTGCCTTACCCGCAGCAGAACTCTCTACCTCACAACTGCAAAGCCGCCAGTCAACCCAGCACCAGCAGCACTACCAGTAGTCCCAGTCAAGCAGACGAGACATGGAGGAGCCAACAACGCAACACTACCACTCAGGTACACTGTTGACTGCTTTGAAATGGCTTTGTTTTGCACAACAGCAATTCACATTCACTGGCCACTTTAATGAGTACATACTAGCACCAGGTTTGACCTCCTTGTGCTGTTAGAACTGCCTTAGTTCTTAATGGCATAGATTTAGCAAGATGCAAGAAATATTCATCAGACATTCTGGTCCATGTTGGTTGTAACATCAACAGGTCACCTTTACCACATCTACACACCTAAATACTTTGAGTTGCTGCCATGTGAATGACTGATTAGATTGGTGAACTTGTAGACCGTTTGCACATGTCACTTTCTGCATTATTTTGTTTCTGCATGTTTTTCATGTGAATTATTTTGGCTCATTGAATGCACCATTTATTAATCAGTATGTCTCACTCTCTCTCTAGGGGCTTCAAAAAGGTCCAGGTTCACATTCGGCAGGTCCTAATGGAGAACCCCCTTTTTCTTCTTCCTCCTCCCCTCAGACCTCATTCACATCATCTGGCATTCTGAATCAGGTTGGACATTCCTCTGGGCCCTGCACTGCCTCTTCCTCTGCCTCGTCTTTATCCCCCACTTCCCCTCAGACAACCCCCAACCACTTGTCCTCACCTCCCCACTCCGCTACTACCTCAGGGGTCCACACCAAAGACACCACGCCTTCAGGGGGCAACACCGGCAGCAGTGCTGCAGCTGCCGCTTTGCCATCAGGTCAGGAGGCTGCCATCAGGCATTCCGGAGGGACGTCGCATAGTCCCAGCACCACCCCTGCGCAGGGATTGACTAATCACATCCAGCCACGGGTGACTGACGGCTCTGCCAGCGCGTCTCTGCCCAGCTCTCCTGCCCCCAGCGTGCTCAGTTCAGACAATCCTCTCTCAGCCTTGATAAAGGGAAAAGCTAATACTACCAGTAACGACAATAACAATAACTACAGCAACCACGGAGGGTCTTCCTCAGAGAAAATGAACAATGTCCATCCAGGTCTCAATGGCGCCACCAAGCCAGTTTCAGAGCACTCAGTGGCATCCTCGCCACTTTCTGCCACTGTGATGCCCTCTCCATGTTCAGCAGACCCTCACACCATTAACAGCCTCCCCTGCCTTAACAGCCCGTCCAGTACAAACAGTCAGGGGCCCACGCTCAATGGAAAGGGGCTGGAGGACTCCCAGAGCCCAATGAAGGTGGAGCCTTGTGGGGGGCCTCATAGACATTCTGGCCCTGCTGGCCTGGCTCCCTGGTCCTCAGTTTCCATCTACCCCAGCTCCAGTGAAATGCTCAAAGCATGCAGGTACGAAGTCAGTAAAGCTAAGACCACATATAGAATTCACTGAGTTAATATAGTGCATGCCCAAATTAATATTCATTTTACTCCGCTTTGGATTTAAGTGTAATTCTGAGTTTTTCAAACTTTTCAGCCTGCCATAAATTAGTCACAGAAGTTTATATAAGTACAAATTATTGTGTAAATCTAAAACTGAAACACCGCGAGAGCTAAAGACACCTGCAATGCCCTCTCCAGCTCACTGCTAACACCTGCCCATTATCTGTTAGGGTTGGGGTAACCGACACAAACCGTGTCGGTTAATGCAGCAGACACATTCATATGTATGAAACCATGTTGTGAAAGTGAGGAATGCCTTGATTCTTTGTTACATTTAAAAATGCCCTGATATTTTGACCCCGTACTATACACCATTTAGCTCCCTCCCAGCATCATTCACACTCTGCACTCATGTCAGACAGAGATCTGAAGTGTACATGTGCTTAAATGTTTGTGTGAACCACATAGATTTGTAACTGTCACAGTGCTAGAAACTTGTTTCTTCTCGCTCTTTCCTTCTTTAGAGAAATGTGGAGGACATTTTTGCCTTTAATCTTCAAGTCATGCAGAGTTAGGCCATCGCTCATGTTGGTCCCTCTCCTTATCGTGTTTTTGGGGGTTTTGTTTTATTTAAGAGCAGAATGACAAGCAGCTAATTTAGAAAAATCATCCATGTTTGCCTTCCAGTTAGATAAGTTGCAGGGTTTCCAGCACAAAAGTCATTAGACCCAAAAGCTAATGCTAACTGGTGGCACAGAGAGAGGGATGCGCTGTCAGACTTGTAATAAAGAGATGTACATGCAGTGATGTGAAGTGTCAGTGAACCTCTAGTGAAATTACCGTAAACCAAAAGTTGTTTTTCTTTTTTTCTTTTTTTCTTACTGATTTATTGATTTGTGTCTGTCACAAAGCAGGGCAGTTAGAAATAGTGGTTCCAGATACAGAAGCAACATCAAAGCACGAATGAAAGGTGTATGAGCAGTTGATGGTAACACTATATTAGTATATGTTAGGGGTCTCAAACTTGTGGCCCAGGGCCCACTTGCAGCCCACATCACCCCTACTTGCGGGGGATTTGGCCCAAGAAGTTACTTTTTTTTTTTTGTTAGGGAGGATTTATTTGTTGTTGAGTGCAATGTTAAAGTAAGTTCTTTAAAAAGCAAAAAATCATTTAACATGAAGGCAATATGAGCAGAGAGCACAAACTTGTTGAGGGATTGGCTGTATTAGTTCAGTGAGCTGCATTCTCAATCATCCAGGAAAGTAAATCTCCAAAAAGTTGATTCTGTTCATCTGGACGAAACGTTTCGTCACTCATCCAAGTGACTTCTTCAGTTTTCTTCTTGAGTAGAAGTTACTTGGATGAGTGATGAGTGACGAAACATTTCTCCCACAAAACGCTACGTCCAGATGAACAGAATCAACTTTTTGGAGATTTTCTTTCCTGGATGATTGAGAAGGCATCAAGACATTATAAAGGGAAGGAGAGCGAAGGGCGAGTTCACAAAATGAGGCACACTAAGCACTGATGTTTCAGATTTCTACCTAAGCCGATACACAGCGTGATGATCTCGTGTTCTTTACCTGCAGGAATCTGGGGAAGAACGGCCTGTCGACCAGCAGCATCCTCCTGGACAGGTGTCCCCCACCACGGCCCCCTCGTGCGCCATCTCCTCCACTGCCAAAGGACAAACTCAATCCCCCAACACCCAGTATTTATGTGAGTACAGCTGTGCCATATAAGGAGAAGTATTCATCATGTTGTTGATTCTCAGTATCTTAGCTACAGCTAACAAGCACAAACACTCTAAGCTCCTTTTTAATGCACTGATACTCTCAGTAAGCCTGGAGTCAGTTCACGTTTTCCTGTCTGACATACAGCTAGAAAACAAGAGGGATGCCTTCTTCCCCCCCCTTCATCAGTTCTGCACCAATCCCACCAACCCGGTCACTGTCATCAGAGGACTGGCTGGAGCACTCAAACTAGGTAAGAGGATGGGATGGCACAGTTTTGTAAATTAGGTGTTTTCCGTGTTGAGGGTTGCAAGTGCGGCTGGTGTGGCTGACTCGATGTTTCTTTCCCAGTCTCACATGGCTCTGTGGGTGTGTCTCTGAAATCACAGGAGGGAGCATGTTGTGTGGATAACTTTGTATGACATGTATGACAACAGCACCACCTGCAAGCTGAAAATGTTACTGCACACATTTCCTGTGGAGAAAACTAGTTGGATTTGCACCAAAAAAATAATATAAAAAAAATCACTACCATCAGCTCTTTTCCCCCCCCAACTATTATGTAACAGATTGTCCTCAGGTTATTAATAAAGAAAATAAAACAAAAACCAGTTCATGTAACATACGTGTTCCACTCTGTTCCCCTTAAGTCACAAGTTCATATCGATGGTTCGCTAAAATCTATTTTAACACTTGTTTAAAATGATGTAAGATGCATGAAAGCTGTTCTAAACTCTTCCTTGCTTCCTCATCCTCAGACTTGGGCCTGTTCTCCACTAAGACACTGGTGGAGGCTAACCCAGACCATTTAGTGGAGGTGCGGACTCAGCTGGCTCAGCCCACCGATGAGAACTGGGATCCCAGCGGCAACAGGAAGATGTGGCGCTGTGAGAGCAGCCGCTCACACACCACCATCATCAAATACGCCCAGTACCAGGCATCGTCCTTCCAGGAGTCTCTGCGGGTCAGATTTTAATTGAAGTTCTTATTTTGGCTTTCAAGTAAAAAGATGATCAGGATCAAATGCTTGGTTTTGTTTGTTAATTTTCACTACAAAACTCTGACCTTGTATTATGTTACAAATCAGCCACCTCCCATGTTACATTGAAAATATTTTCACCGTGTTGCTGAGTATGTTACCAGCCTATAAAAATCTTTTCTTTAACAGGAAGAAAATGAGAAGAAAAAGGAGGTGGAAGCGGAGGCGGGTTCCTCAGACGGGTGAACTTTCTCTGTCTTTCTGTGTAGATTTGAAAGCTTTGCGAGCTCTTGTTTCTGTTATTAATGACCTTTTACGCTCTTGCTCTTAGTGTGAAGCGAAGGAAGGGTCTGTTCAAACACATCAAGTTTGGCACCAACATCGAACTCTCAGATGACAAGAAGTAAGTGACTCATTCATTTTAGTCGATGAAACGTGTAGAGCGATTTGCAGTTGAAGAAAGATGAAGCACTAGTCCCTTTTCTTCGTTTCATTGACCTCTGCCCTTTCAGGTGGAAGCAGCAGCTGCAGGAGCTGACTAAGTTGCCTGCTTTCGCCAGAGTGGTGTCAGCTGGTAACCTGCTCAGTCACGTAGGTCACACAATCCTGGGCATGAATACTGTGCAGCTCTATATGAAGGTGCCAGGGAGCAGGACACCAGGTATAGATCAACGCAGTGACCACAAGTGTGTGTGCAGTCTTTTGTCTCACTCTGTCTCACTCTGAGTAATCGTGCTTTTTCATAGGTCACCAAGAAAACAACAATTTCTGCTCCGTCAATATTAATATTGGTCCTGGGGACTGCGAGTGGTTTGCTGTGCCTGAGCCATACTGGGGCGTCATCAATGAATTCTGTGAAAAGTACGTGGACAGAAAAGATCGTTTGAAGTCTGTTAGGTGAAGCTCAAAGTGGTTCATTGTATCTGATGATATATTTCTTTATTTTACAGGAACAACATTAACTACCTGATGGGCTCCTGGTGGCCCAACCTGGAGGACTTGTATGAGACCAATGTGCCTGTTTACCGCTTCATCCAGCGTCCCGGGGACTTGGTGTGGCTTAATACAGGCACAGTTCATTGGGTTCAGGCCATCGGCTGGTGCAACAACATCGCGTGGAATGTCGGATCCCTTACAGGTTAGGAAAGGAAAGCTCCTTCTCCATCGGGGCCAGCTGTATGACTGAATCATGCACAGATGAACATAAATATGTGCTTTTTTCTTCAGCCCATCAGTACAAGCTGGCGGTGGAGCGCTACGAGTGGAACAAACTGCAGAGCGTCAAATCCATCGTTCCCATGATCCACCTCTCATGGAACATGGCCAGGAACATTAAAGTCTCAGACCACAAGCTTTATGAGATGATCAAGTAAATGCCTGTAGATTCATCATCTCATTCTTGGTTTTGTGTGCATGTTACCTTGATCTTACCTCAGGTGTGTTTCTGTTTCTTAGGTATTGTTTGTTGCGCACTCTGAAGCAGTGTCAGATGCAGAGGGAGCTGCTGCTGGCTGCCGGGAAGGAACTGGTGTGGCATGGGAGGACCCAGAACGAGCCGGCACACTACTGCAGCATCTGTGAAGTAAGCGCAGCCCTGCTCATTTGTATTTTCTTTCCTGCTGCAGGCATGCCATTCGATCGTCACTTTTCCTACTTTGGTAACGCTTGTGCACCTGCTACTTTGCACCTAGGTGGAAGTGTTTGACCTGCTGTTTGTAACCAGCGAGAGCAACAGCAGGAAAACATACGTGGTGCACTGCCAGGACTGTGCCCGTAGGGGGAGCACTAACCTGGACAACTTTGTGGTGCTGGAGCAGTACAAGATAGAGGACCTCATGCAGATTTATGACCAGTTCACACTTGTAAGTATCGGGCACAAATCCACCAGGGCGGGCCACAGAGAACCATGAAATGCTTCAGTGTGTGCTTCTTTGTCCCCACAGGCGAGTCCCCTGCCTTCCTCCTCTTGATGGTGATATTCTCTCGTTCTGAGGACTTTTAGTACCACAAATCAGAAACTCTCCGGAAACCTTGTTTTTTCTTTTCTTTTCTCTCTCTCTCTCTCTCTTTTTTTTTTCTTTTTTTTTTTTAAGTTTGTTTCTTCTGATATTCAGGAAGTAAGCCGGCAGTCACCCAACTGCACCCTGTAGCTAATCCCATAAGGCAGCTGCCTGAAAGCTGTGTGTCTATGCAACCTGCCCAGAGTGGTGTGCCACCCCAACCCCCCCACCCACCCACCCAAACAAGTGGACTAGAGGGGGTGAACGGTAGCTCCACCTGTCATCACGACCAGACTGTTCTACTGCTGGCTCAGCTGGACTTCACCCCAAAAACCACACAAAATCACAAAAGGAGGAGAAAAGTCAAATTTTGTACATATTAAGTTTAAACTGGCAACATCATCACGCAAAGACTACTGACTCGATAGTTTTCCTGTTCCCCGCCATTTTTGTCTTCTGTTTGTGAGTTCACAAGAGCTTTGTTCCCTCCTTCCCCTCGATGACACAAGTACATTAGCATAGCGGGTCTTTTGTATGTTAGACACCTCCTCGGTCAGGAACATGAGTTAAAAACTGTTTTGTAATGCGAAACGTTGAGTGACAGATTCTTTGAGACATTTCCCTTCGTTTGTTTGTTTTGGATTTTTTGTAATCACTTAAGTTTTTTTGAGTATGCTGCAAGTATGATGAGACTTTGGTTCCTTTGGGTTGAGGGAGAGGAAATGAGTTGTAGGCCATGTCACAAAGAAAAAGGGTTGCACATAGTTGAAAGAGTGAACTTAAATTTGTGATGTTTTCTTTTTGTATTTGGTTGTAAATTACACTATTTATAAATGCCTATTTATTGCCTGAAAAATATTTGTTGATGGAATGCTGTACTTTTTTTTCCCAGAGTACCTGCCATTAAATTTGAAGGAGCCTTGTGATTTTTTTTAAAGCAGGGCCCCTCATAACGTTTTCTATATGAATAAAACTGCTTAGTAAGCATTGTACAGAGACCTTACATTGAAATGGGTTTATTGTTTGAAGGATGTTTTATGCGTCAATAAACAAAACCGGTCTTTATTTACATCTGCAGCTGTGTTGTGTCTGTGCAAACAGTGCTGTCTGCTTGTTGGGTGGAAAGTGAAAATATTCCATACATGCCAGAATTATCAGTATCATCATCCAGCAATATAAAATTAAATGCAGTTAAATGTTTAAAGTTTATGTAACACAAGACGAGTGCAGAGCCTGCAATACAAAGGATGTAGATAAGATACAAAAATGTATTATTTTTAAAAAAATTTAAAGCCCGGTTACTGAAAGGCTTCCATGTGGATGGGTGGAATGCTAATTTATCATTGCATCCAGAAAATGCAACATTCATTCACTTGTTCTAAGATTAAATTTATTTTTCACCTCAAATTTCTACACACAATACTCCGTAACAACAAACTAAAAAAGGTTGGCTTTAAATTCTTTCAAATTTAGCCATCGTCCTGTCCTTATCAGTGCTGCTGGAACCCATCCCAGAGCGCTAACACAGTGAGACAGACAACCATTTGCACTCGTGGTCAATTCGTGCATGTTCTTGGGAGGAAGCTGGAATACCGCGAACCACTGCACCACAGTGCTGCTCTAATTTATTAAATGTAAGATGCAAAAATTATAACGTGCGCCAGAATCCAAGCCTTTCCCCAATACTTTGTTGAAGCACCTTTGGCAGCAATTACAGTCTCAGGTCTTTTGAGTATGATGCTACAATCTTGGCACATATTTTTGGGCACTTTCTCCCATTCTTTGATGGGGAGCTTCAGTGCACACCCATTTTCAAATCCCTCTCCAGAGATGGTCACTCAGGTTCATCATCATCACCCATGGGTTGGAGAAGAGCATGCCAAACGTCCTGTGGTGAATTTGGCTTTCAGGCTAACACATACAGCTCTTCAGCTTTCAGATGTATTTTATGTTTGATTTGCTATTTTCCCAAATTAGATGTGTTACCATAGCCAGCTTTGCATCGTACAAATGATGGAAATGCAGAGATCACAAGTTGCCACAAGTTTTGACAAGTTGCCACATGTGAGACTGCTTTCAGCTAGCCGCTGTCACAGCTGCCCTGAGTGTTTGTCATGGCAGGACTGTCACTACATGCCCTTGGGCTCATTGTTCCTCTAACCCAGATGTGCTCTGGTATGGAAACTTTGGTATTCAGTAGGACTGATGCAATTTAGTCTGCACACAGCCTGTGTTTTGTAGCAGGCTGTGAAAATGCTCTTGAACACTGTAAAGTTGAAGATTTTTAACACTGGAGTCTCTGTGTGGATCGACTTCTTTTTCCAGACAGCCTCAAGTGAAACCTAAAGGTACTGCAGTTGTTATCAATCCCTCATTTTCCAGCTCTGGAGGTTGCCCTTTGGGGTTCACAGCCTGCTCCAGTCGACTAGCATGGGTTCAAAGGAGGTCTATTATGCTCAGTCCAGAGTTAGAAATTTACAGGGCAAAATAACCCTTTAGTTAATCTTATACTGGCGTTATGGTTTAACGGGCAGTTTTACTTAGAAAGCTTCCTGACTGAGTGAAGTGACCTGGACGTATCTGCACAGCAGCTTCAAAGAGACTGTGTTAAATTCTTTTACTAATGAAAGGTGTTTCAGTGCTTCCTCCATTACCTCCTTTATCAGATGATACTGGAGCATCCTTTCTAAAGAGAAAAGGAGATAATATCATCACACAGTTTAAAACCACACACCATCTGACTGTCCACAAACGTAAGTAACTCGACAACTAATGCTAGATAGACTGGTTCTTAAACACACCGTTTCTGCTCTACTTGAGGACTTTATAATAAAAAACGTCTCATTCATACAAGTGCTTTAAAAAAAACAAAAAAAACATCTAAGTGCTTTCTGTCCAACTGGAGGAACGGGAGTAACTCAGGGTTCAGTATCTTGCGCAAGGACACTTCAGTAAAATCTGCTTCTTATGAATTTGTTTCCTAATAGCTGTATTGAAATGATCAAAGTAAAGAGAAGGTTGTAGAGTGATGCGGTATGCATTGCTTTGTCTTGAGGATTCCTGGTAAGCCCTTTCCTCCAGAGATCTGTGGTTTTAATAAAGGCAGTGTTGAAGTACATCAAACAGCAGGGTGAGCAACATCTTTTAGTACAGCTGTTTCATGTTGCTTTTGTGATTAACATTTTGCTTTAACCTTGGTTTTCCCCCGCCCTGCCCACGTTTATTTAGCCTGCATAACAGAGAGCAGGGTATAGACATGAGGTGATGCGTCTAATATGCTATAATCTTTGGGATGTTGTAGTTTTAACTTCACCTTCACCTTAACTTCATCTGTCAGATTTAAGAATACTCATGGAAGGGTCGTTGGATTGTCCTCATGAATACTTTTCCACTACAACAAGAAAAAGACTTTAGGCTAAATGTCTATATCAGCTACAAGCATTTATCTCATGCTACAGCCTCACAGTTCATCTCCTGTCTGAAACAAGCCATTTTGGATCTTCTCCCTTTCTTCTGATTGGCTTCTCCTCACAAGCAAAAACTAAACTAACATAACAATAAAGAGCAAATATACTTTGTACTTTTAGGCTTTAGTTATCGAAACTTGCCTGATGAGGCTTTGACAGACGTATTTATTGAGACTGTAAGTCAGCTGCTTTTTAGCTAATTAGAAAATGTCAAACTATCATAACTCTGAAACAAATACTGTAAAACCACTTTCATTTAATGGTCGGGCATTGTACAGCTACAAGCATTTCACCCCCATGTCATATTGTGTATGGTTGTGTGTGTGTGACAAATAAAATTTGAATTTGAATTTGAAAACAGCAGATGAGAGGTCAAAAAAGCTGCAACTTAAGAAAAGAAAAGAACAAAACACCATGTAAAAAGAAAAAAACAGATGAAGTGTTTCTTTGTGACAATAAGACCAGCTGCACATGTAAGTTACTGTAAGTTACATGCTTACAGTAAAGAGCTAATGGCAAACATGCAACTACAGTATTGCATGAATTGTGATATAAACACACATTACCTGCATCCTTTTCTCCCTCACTATGCTAAAGAATCCTCCGGTTTTTGGCTCATAGTGAAAACTTCTCTACACGCTGACCTAATTATTTGACACTATGGCCACATTTCATATGAACAACTAACAAAATGAAAAAAACATTTTTATTTTTTGTTTATTATATATTTTATGCTACTAGAATGACAAATGTTCTTTTTTACGAACACAAAATGCTGACAATTATAAGACGGCTCGGTGTGTTCAGAGACAAACATAATCAGATTGGTGGGGCCTGACTGATGCAACAGTACAGATCAGCCTCCCACTACCAAAACTACAGGTGGCTGAAAACAGTTTGATAAGGTGCCAAACAGCAGTTGAGACAGCTGTCCTGTGTTTGTGGCTGTTTGGCCCGTGCTCTGTGGGTGGTCATTTCCACCTTCACTGGAGCAAAGCAGGAAGTGAGTCAGTGTGATGGCCATCGCCTGCGTCTTTGAATGAACAGTTTTTGGCTCTATCTCTGCCTGCACTTTTTGTTTGTTCACTCACCTTGCTGTTCCTCCTACTAATACGATCAATTTAAATACTGTACACTACCCTTTAAAAGAGAATCCTTTAAAAAAGCTAAAGTCATGCTTGGCCTGCTACTTTTTGTAGCTGATGCACACATTAGAGTGAAAATAGATGAGCCTCTTGTTACAGGTGAATGCATAGGTTCTCATACAAAATGATGTATTTTAGTTGAGATTCCTCATAGCACACATAAAGAAAAAGAAATCTGGAAATACCCCGGCTCTAGTTACCCTTTTGGATTTTGTGATTTCTGTCAGCTCAGTGCATTTCTTCCTGTTAAACCCTAACTTCATATTAAAGATCCTTTAATAATACTACCTGCCTTCAGTCCTGCAGCGTCAGCAACTGGGTCCACGCTTGGCTGCTATTTGTCCATTCTTTGGTTTTTCTACAGCAGGCTGCCAGTAAAAATTTAACTTTGCCAAGTGGATCAGTAAGAGAGCAATTAAAATAGTTTTGCTCACAGGGCTTCAGTTTTCTTTAAATTATTTCACAGAGTTGTTGAGCTGTGCGATATACTGCTTAGGGTAGCGCTTAAAATATTACATTTAGCATCACTGAAACATGTGTGTGAAAGCACTTCCCCAAAAAGAAATAAAATATGAAACAGGCCACCTAATTTCTTGTTTGTTTTTTGGTGTAACTTGTTTGCTTGAACACAGCTGAGGTCTCCTTCAGTGCTCGCTGGTTTTGTGCACAGAATTCACGAGGGAGCCTGTTATTCCACCATATTCAGTCCAGTGCAAGTGTGCCACAGTCAGACTGTGTGGCATAACAAAGCCATGATGCCTCATTAAATGTCCCCATGGTGCATCCAGTTTCAGTGGGGAACTGTTTCTTTATAAAATCCAAATGACGTCTATAAGTACAGAAATGGAAACAAAATAATGACCCAGAGCAAAGCAGCTGAGAGAAATCAAAAGCTTTTCTGATGTTCTGCCTACAATCAATATAAAGTTCTGTCTTTATCCTCTACCCACTAGGTTGTCACATTTGGTAATTAAACAGTGTAGTTTTTTTTAGAGGTGCTGTGCAAAATCTACTTTACGTTTTCCCCCTAAGAGAAGAACAGATAATTCCGTGATTTACAACTGAGGAAAAGAGGAACTTTGATAATTGTCGGTTTGTAAAAGAGGAACAGAAAGTGCCTTCCACCTCCGGGCTAATAATGGTTCAGAAAGGTTACAACCAGCTAAATAAATAGTGAAATGACTGACTGGCTCCATTTGATTAAACTGTTTCTACATTTATGATCAGTTTAACAGCCTTGATTTAATCTGACTCTATGTAATGACAGCCCAAACCTCAAGTAAAAGAAAGAATAAAGATATCTGTTATATTCACAGTGTTTTGAAATGGCATGTGATAGCAATATAACTCCAGACTCAGTTATATTAATGTCTCAACATAAACCAAGCCACTGGCCTTCCCTCTGGGGTTAGAGTTTGAGCTCAGTGAACGCTCCTTTTTCACCTACTTTTAGAACTCCCATGTGGGAAAGCTCATAACAGAAAAAGGGTTAAATGAATGTGCCCTGTGGCTAAAAAAACAAACAAAAAACCCAGTCATACCCCTAACCTTAGATAAGTTGAGGTTGACTTGGACACGAGATCTGGCAACTTTGCTTTTATATATAGGAAGTTTACCAAAATACAACCTTACTGTAAAGTGCATTTATAAATCTGTCTGCAGTTATTTAGATTACACTCAGTCTGACCCTGACCACTATTGTCTGGAGACTGGTTGCCTCCCACCAGTCGACCTGTGCAATTAACTTGTCATGGAAAGTAGTTTCCCATTCTCAACCTCTGGGTGACCAATTTATTGCAATCACCGAGCAGCCACCATTTTTTCGTTGTCACACAGAGGTTGGTGCCTTATTTTGAGTCTACCGTGACTGAGCCATGAGTGCCGTAATTGCCTAGTGACCGGTCCAGTACCCAGCCTCTGATCGTAGGTTCCAGCCCTCCTTCAACTCATCTTGATAAACAGCTGGAAATGGATTGATGTTTCCACTGCAGCTGGATGGAATGAAATGGATACATTTTCCAAAACTTGTTTGATTCTCTTTCTTTTCCATCTCATTAGAATGAAATCGTTGAGAGAAATGGACAGATAATTTGCTGTGCACATCCATTTCCTGTTACGTTTGCAACGTGAACCAGCAGTATGTCTGCAAATGTCTTTTATTTCAAACTACAAAGGTTATTTTTAAACAGATGTGACAGTACCCTGCAGTCCACCATTCTTTGTGGGCCTCACAAGCCGGATCAATCCAAATATTGATAGTATTGATACCAACCTCGGTATTGGTGTATCAATGGAAGCACGATTGGATCTACTCTTTAGTTTGTTTCTCTCTTCTAAGTTCAGAACGTAGCTGCTGTTCATCAGAAAATAGACACGTCTGTGCAAACACCACTCTTCTCATGCTGGTACTCTTTGCTCCATCCTCTCCTCCCTGCAGTCACGTGACTCAGCGGCACTGAGCAGAGCCAGGCAGACTGACGTGAGTAAGAAAGAGGAACATGGCGTAGAGGTGCTTTGTGGCTGTAAATGAAAACATTGTAATCAGTGATGTGTGTTTGAAAGAAACTCAGTACTGCACCAACTCATGTAAGGACAAGAAAGGGCATAAAAGAGAAAAAGCTTGAACATGAACTGTGAAAAATGAACACATGATTGTCAAGTCTGTTTTAATGATGTGACACATTTAAGACAGAACTGATGCAAAGTGCTTTTGAGACAGGCACATTTACATTCCAGGTTTCCAAAAAACCCGGAATGTAAATGTACATGAAATACTGAAAGTTTTTTTTTACTGTGCTACCTGGTTACTGTGGAAAGTAAAACTCTCATAAATCATGACACACTGCTGTCCGCTGCATATGCTTCCTTTATAAGTTAAAAGCATCAATATTGGCATTGGTATTGACAATAACGGCCCTCTATTTACTTGGTATCATATCAACATCACAATTTGCAGTATTGCACAGTAAAGTGCATAAACCTGGCAACTGACCTCATCATTCTCTCACATCATTTTTTATAGTGCTGGTTTAGTTCATTTTTTAAGGTACTCATTTGTGCACTGCTGTCTTCAGGTCCAGCTACAGGGCATTTTAATCAGGTCTGGGTTTTGACTTGGCCATTGCAACACCTCGATTCTTTTCTTGTAAAGTCTGTATGTTGTAAATTTGCTGCTGTGATTGGAATCATTGTCCTGTTGCACGATCCAAATTTCAGGGGTGTATAGCTTTTTATTTATTTTTCAGCTTAAAATATCACCCGCTTTAACTTAAAGTAGTTGTACGGTGATATTAGTTTTTACCACTAGATAGCAGTAGAAGCTTTGGTCTCTTATTCAACCCCCAAAATAACAAATACCCTGGATTTTCTGGATTTGATCCACATAGAAGCTTCAACAAACTAAAATAAAATGTTAAAGTTGGCTAGCTACTATTTTAATTTTTCAAGGAAAAGAATGCAGCAGCAGCTATTTACCACCAAAACTCCAGCGACCTCAGTACTGAATGTGTAAACTGCTGCTAGTATAGGACAAAACAAAACAAAATCCATCCATTAATCCATTGCAGCTTACAAAAACAACATTTTTTTTCTTTACCTAAAAAATTAACCACAGAGAGGAATTTATGCCAAAACAGAAAGCCTACTTTAAACAATTTGTAACACAGCAGTCAGGTCAATCATTCCTTTTCACTTTAAAGGTCCTCTTTAATTGTGTTGCAGTCTGTTCACACATCATGTTATGACAGTGTTATCTCTGCTAAGCTGCAGCAGGAGTGTCAAACAAAAAGTATGGCTTTGGCACTAAAAAAGCACCTGTGAGGAAAAGAAACCTTCATCAGAGCTACTCATTTAATAACAAATATCATACTTGTTCTGTGGTTTCACCAAAATGTAATTTGCACTGAGGATCATCACTGGAAATCATTGGATCTCAACTAGATTTGATAAAGTTTGGCGCATTTGAATAATTTGGCAGCACATATATGACTATGAAATGGCTTGAGGCTAAGTTTCAAGTCAATGTTGAAGAGCCGCTTTTCACAGAAGTTTTTCTGGCATGTGACACGGGGAGTTGGACAGGTGTAATGAATAGTTGGCTGAATGGCTGCATTCAACTTAGTTGCTTTAATTTCAGCTCCTGAAACTGTACATGCTGTTTCACTGACACGCTGTGATTGATCGCTGGGACATTTGAATAGTTTGGGAGCATGTTGTTACATTCAGTCATCTACCTATTAACACACTGGTGATGGCCACAGCTGCCCTGGGGCGCACTGACAGAGACGAGGCTGCCGGACACTGGCGCCAACAGGCCCTCTGACCACCACCAGTAGGCAAAGGGGGAAGTGTCTTGCCCAAGGACACAACAACCGAGACTGTTGGAGCTGGGGCTCGAACCGGCAACCTTCCGACTACATGACAAACTGCCAACTCTTGAGCCACGATCGCTCTTTTTTATCAGTAAAAAGAAATATCCTGGTAGTGTGAGTATAGCATCAGTTCATGCAGGCAATACACTCAAGCTCAACCAGCAATCTTGACAAACTGGCAAATCTCAAATAGGGTACAGTATTTAAAAGCTGCTTCAGCCTGCCCACTATTGCTGCTTATTGGCAAGCTGCATTGCAATCCACCTCCACCCAAACTCCTCCTTTCCATGCTGTTTCTGTTCTATTTGTTGCCATATCTTCTTTTCTGTGCTAGAGGTTATCAAACACTTATCAAACTAAACACATCACCCGCTGCACGGCAAGGCTGACACAGACAGACAGACACAACTTACACGCCCGCAGCTGTCGTTGGACTTTAGGGAATAAACCAGACCAGCTGGAGACAACCTACACCTGCTGGTTTACTTTTTTATTTGTGAAGCTTTGTATAACTACTCTACAAAGTACAAAAAGTGAGGCTAAGAGAAATGTATTATTATTTATCTATGTGCGAAAAGTGCTTTCCATTAAAGCTATTAATGTGTTACGCCCATCATTCAACTCAGCAGGAGGAAAGTGCTTTGTCCTAACTTCAAATCAGACATATTTCTTCGCTTTCTTCAACACCTGATAGCTGGATTCAGTTTATTCTTGGCAAAAGCTGTCACTGCTGTTACTGTGTATTCAGATCATTCCGGTTACAGCTTATTTTGTCCATTCATTTTTCAGTTAGTCCAACTTTGTACTACATGGACCCATCAACACACACTGGTGCCCTCCACTGCAGTATTTGGGTGACCATTCTGACAAAGTGGGCATTCAGTTTATTATGGATCATTGTAAGTGACCCTATCCTGCTGGTTAAAAGCTCATTAAAATGCTGTTTTAGAAAGATTTCAAATATAAAAACAAAAAACAATGGAAGTTGCAAAGTGCTGAGAGACGGACTAATGCAATGTTGAAAATTTGTTGATTTGAACAACAACGACAGCAGAATGCATTAACATCCCGCTGTGATACTGCCATAGCGTTGGTTGGTTTGTTTGGCCTCTGAGTGGGCACCACTTTCCTTTTTGTTTTGGCTTATGGGTAAAAAGGATCGAAGTATTCAAAAATCTGGCGACTTACTGGCAATTACTCTGACAACCTTTTACATGAACAGTCGGTGTGAAACATATGAATACAAGGCTTATAATAACACTAAAATTAGACTTTTTGGTCCTTTGTGGTGCCTGAATCTTTAAACAATATATTCCTTACCTAAATCTTTGAAAATCTTTAGAAAGCATGTGATGGGGGACATTCATTGTGCTCACTGGATGACATTCATTGTGCTACTGTAATAAAATGAGTCATAAGTGCGAGTTCATTCATCTGTAACAAGGTCTGTAGGCACTGTGCTTGACAGTTACTTCATTATCACGACCACAGGTGGCTGTGTTGAACCGATGGACTGACAACCGCTTCAACCAAAACACTTTTAATTTATTCATGATCCCTGTACTGGCAGGCTATGTTTTTTCTCCACTCTTCACTTACCTTCAGAGTGAGGATGGGGTGGAGGCTGACATTTTAGAAAATATCAAAGATGGAAGCTGAAGTCTGGTTTTGTAGAGATTTCTGTTTTTGGTCTGTCAGGTATAAAAGGCAGTTATACACATTTATAAGTGCAGTTATGCACTTTATAATTACAATCATGAGGTTCAGTAACAAAGTGGATTTGTGGGTCTGTGCACACACATATTATGGATGGATAAGCTCGTGCACAGCATGCACCACGGGCAATGGCTGAGCACAAGATCAGTAGAGGCTGGGGTCTATCACACCATGGTCCCAGGTGCTGGCTGTGCAAAGATGCCCCTGAGACAATCCAGCACATAACAGCAGGGTGCAGGAAGGGATGAGTGGAATGCTATAACCAAGTGGCTCACATATTATACAGGAACATCTGTGCTGACTAAAGTCTGGAAGTCACGAGGTCAAAACTGAAAAAACAAACAAACAAAAAACGCCAAACATGACCAAACTAAGATCCTGTGGGACTTCCAGATACAGACAGACAAACTAGTGATGGCTAACCAAGGCAGTCACGCAACAGCTCTCCTGGCTCTTCCATCGGATGAGATGCTTGCAGATGTGAACAGTACTCTATTCACCATCCCTGCTACCAGTATCACTGAAACCAATGTCAAAGCAATCCTAAAGCACTTGACTATAAAATCAAGGATGCTTGTAGAGGAAGCCCCCTGTGGAAAAGAAGGTTAGAAGCCAAAGTCAGGGAAGACCAGAAGGATGTTAGCCAGTTAACTAAGATGCTACTGAGGTAGAAATTAAGAAACAAGGGTTCACAGCTCTGATCACTTGGCTCAAGAGATATGGAGTGGAATGACCATCAGACACCTCCTGTGTATGGATGACATCAAGCTGTCAGTGTGTCAAAATGCCTGTAAAATGTATGTCATCACAGATCTCAGCGTCATGGTGAGTGATAGCTAAGCTGTACTTGAAGTGAAACCTCAATGTTTGTGCTTAAAATGAACCAAACAGTGAGCAAAAAGAAAAGCAAGTGAAAGACTGATATCTACAGAGTTTGATGAATTTAAAAAAAAAGATTTATGGTCTTTTCTAGTGTGCAGACCTACATGTCATTTCAGGAATGCTTATATGGTTTGTTTTGAATAGCATAAATGAAGTACACTACCCACGATTTTGCTAACTCACCCCCATTTAAAGTTTACAAGTTTGTTGTGTTTTTACTGGTGAGAGTTGCACCACACGGTTTGCAGTGCTAGTTGCCCCCCACTGAAAGAAATGTTCTTTGCTGTACTGTTTTCAACAGTCAGATTGGTCTAACCTTACTGTACTAGTAGTTTACATTTCATTGGATCACTTACAAAGTCGTACTGCCTTTCTACACAACTTAATTAGTTCTGATTGGATCTCATATCTCCAGGACACATTTTTATTCTTTAATGAAAGTATCAGTCCATTTCATCATAGTTTTAGTTTTAGTTTTTAAAATATAATGATTGTCTTGTTTTTGTCAGGAAAAAAAGGTTGTTGATAAAAACTAAGCAAAAATTATTGGTCAAAGAAATGAACATGGGAATAACTGGTAGGAGGCAGGTTGAAGATATGCAGCAGCTACTGTCAGGGTAAATCATATGAGCATCCTATATGAACAACAAAATCAGCTGTGCCATTAGCCGATGTCGTCTGGCAGTGAGATCAAAGGTCCTCTCTAAAAATGAACTTTTTTCTTATTAAAATTTCCTCCAAATCACACAAACTCCACTGCCTTCATTTAAAAATCAAGATCTGTGATGTTAACAATATTTTTCATTTCAAATAAAATGTAACTTTTGAAACAAGATGGCTCTCAGTCCAGGGAAAGTTCTGCTTCCAGTGAATCGCAGTTGTAAGTTTCAAGTATCCACACCACTTCAGCTCAGAGTGAAGATGAAACATCCAGATAAAGGATCAGGTTTTTGAGCTGAGAGGATCTGAAAGCAGTCTTGCTGAGCAGCAGAGAAAGCCTAACACTTCACATCAGTCTGATCAACCGATGACCCCACTTGCCATTAAAACCATTAAAACTGTGATCAGAGCCAGTTTAACACAAAGCCAGCAGATGTCACTATAGTTGTGAAAAAAATGGACACTAACTTAAGGGTGTGGAAAGCACCACACACACACACACACACGCACACGCACACACACACACACACACACACACACACACACACACACACATTACTAAACAGGATCAAAGCTGTTCCTAAATCCTTAAGGTGTATTCCAGATGCGTTAGTCACTCATGTGAGTCAACTTGTATTTGTTCCGTTTACTCCTAAACAGAGTGAGTCACGGCAAAGTTGGCAAAGAAAACACATGCAAGTATTTTAGAACAGGAAATGGATGTACAGAAGGGCAGAAATTATATTTCTTGGACTGTGTGCATCAAGCACTTTCAGCAGCCAAGAGGAAATCATAGTCATTTGTGGAAGTGCTGGGTTTGTGAGGAATGTGTCTGTAAGAAGCACGGACTGCCGTTAATGCAGAGAGCAAAACATCTGAAGTCTGACAAGGCTGAGATGAGAAAATAAAATAGCTTTCTGGTAGAGAATGCCACCAAAAGATAGTTTTCTTCTTCTTGTTCAAGGATGATTTATTGAAAAATAGCAAAAGTTCCAGCTTGCATCCAGCTGCTTCAGTTAAACTTTGGTATGAAACTGGGATCAGAATAAATTGCAGTAATGCATTAGCTTTTAACAATGAAGAAAAGGGCTGAATGTAGCTGAAACATAGCACAAAGTAACAGTGTATCTGTTGTCTTTATAATAAGTATTATTCTTAATATTAATTATTAGGCATCGTTACGCACCATCATCAGCTTAGTCTGAAATGAGGTGTTAAAACGTGATTTCCTCACAGTTAACAATCTTATAATATTGTATAAAACACACAGACAATATCCATAAATACATGCATGAAAACGTATCCACGTGAGCTTAATATCCATCAAATATAATCTTGAAAAGGAATTCCCATATCATGGGAATCCCAGTAATTTCTGTCTCCATTAACCACTTTTCTAAAGGAGGTATCCACACCTGGTAACTAAATGGAACAGACACCATGAATCTAGCAAGTAAGAAAGAAAAATAGGTCTTATCATCTGCATCACTAAAGAAAAAGTCTTAATAAAATAGTGTTAAAAAAAACAAAGAAGAAGAAAAGAATTCACTTGTGAATATCAATGGATAATAACATATAAATAAAAGGCAGGATAAAAATCTGGAAAGGATTCAGCTTTAAAAGCAAATGTTTGTATGTAATATGTGTGTAGCATTTCCGTTATTTCACTCCAAGTAAATTCACAGAAAGACTTTTGAAAAGATAGACGTAGAAGCACCGTGACGACCATCCACAGCTCTCATACGGGGAACACGGGGCATTTTTATTGCTTTTTATTGCTTTTATTTACTCAAAGGCAAGCTAAAATACATAGTACATACCACCCACAAAATGTATTTGAATAAAAGAAGTATTTTTCATTAAAATAATATTGTAGTAGTTAATAATTATGCAAGCATGTTATTCTATTTGTACAGCTGTTTCGTAAAGAAAGTAACCGCACTCTTGGTCGGTTATTCACTGTCGTTTTTGAACTCTTCCTCGTCTCGGCTGTTTCACACGTACACTCTGTATTGAGAACTGCGAGCCGAGGTGCTCGGCATCCGCTCTGTTCGGTTTCAGGAGCGAGACAGGCGGAGGCGGAGGCGGAGGGTCGGTGTGGTGCGGTCCAGTGACTCAGCCGAGAGTCAGAGCCGGCGCGGTGGGTCGCGTGCGTCTCCCGGGGCGCGAGGAAACCGCAAAGTACAGGGCTGGGACTAACAAACAACCGCAAACTTCATGCGACCTCACAAGGCAACAGAACCGCAAACTCTCCTGATAATGCAAACACAAGATAGTGACAGGAAAAACGCGCAGGGTGACTGGCAAAAGGCCAACAAACTGTAAGTCATCCATTCACAAGCCTTCTTTATTTGGGTGGGAAAAGTCCCTACACCTCCGGCAGCCATAACTCATGACTCATTTCTTATGGAAGTTGTTAGTTAGCTGTTTATGTAGTCAATGTGATAAAGACAAAAATGGAAGATTTAAATCTTATGATAAAGGCACAAAAAATGGGAAGGAAAAAAAAAAAAACACTTGCAGCAAAAGCAACTGTTGCCTGCAGTGAAAAACCTACAAAAACCTTTGTATTACGGCAAGAGACGCAGAAACCTGAAAAAAAAAAAAAAAAAGCTCTTGAAATCTGATTTCAAAACAAAAGCATTTGAAACCTTATTTCAAAATAATAGCCAACTTCGAGTGAATTTAGCTTTCAAATTAACAGACACGTTAAGAACATAATAATAAATATCATTCAGTCTTGTTTCCACACTCTAATGTTAGATCCAACTGATTAGACCCTTGTACTCTTGTAGCACCCTGTCACTATCAAGGCCATCTTCTTGTACATTTCAAAGTAAAAGCTCTCTGAATTTTCATTTTTGAACTACTCTTTCAATGACTTCAGAATTTTCTTAGAAGGACAATTCATGTTTCCACAGGATAATTGGAGTTTATATCGACAGTATACACCTTCACAGGGATGCCATGTCAATATCAAGACAATCTGCCATTTAAAGATGCTGACTTATTGCAGAGTATTTGTGAACGAGATGAGGCCTGTTGTTTGTATTCCTAGACTATTTAATTTATTTAATAAAATATCAGGTCGCCACGCAACATGCCATGAAACTATGGGGTATCATTTTTTTCCCCAACCCCTAAAATCTAAGATGAATGAAATCAAAGGCTCTCAACTGTTACAGTTGTCATGGTGCGCAATGTACTCCTTCGTGTTCAAAGAGAGAATAGCTTGCTACCACACATTTGAAACCGTTGGACTCTACTGTGCATCAGCGCAGCAACATTGGCTAATACAATGGCTAATACACAGTGTTGGGAAGGTTACTTTAAAAATGTATTCCACTACAGAATACGTTTCTGAATACTTTGGATTCTGAATACTTTGGATTGCTTAATATATTATCATGCTTTTTACAGCTACATGAATGTACTATAGCTGTGTGATTTATTACTATTACTGAAGGTTACTCGCCATTTTTGCAGCGATCTCATATTAAAACTATTCCTCTGGCTAATACGTCGGGTTCTGTGTCAGGCTCGTAGGCAAAAACTAGCTTTACTTTGCTGTCTCGGTCAACTTTGCTAGCGAGAGACAGAGAGAGGCGTTGAAAGGCTGCTCCAACAGAACTTATTGTTTTGGAGGAAAACACGAGCACAGTGTACAGTCGAGTCTTAATAGCTTACTTACAACTGGGCTCGTCAGGCACTCTTTTTGGCTGCAGTGGTTATTATTATATTTACATGCTTCCATCTCTCGTTTCTGGTCAGTGACAACTCATACTTTTCCACTCACCTTTTTCTCCCTCCCTCGCACTCACAGACACATAATGGGTATGGCAGTCTATTCTCCCTGCAGCACGGACTACACTGCCCATGAGGCTACATTCTTTAAGGCTATGCCTGTAACACTCTGCCTGTTGCCTTCATATTAAATCATTTTTTTGAATAATAATTTTAAAAAATATTTCTTCACATCATTAGAGGTGACATGGGCCGCGAGACTGACACACACAGGCATTAGAGCCTCTTAATGTGTGTTTTGTTTGGGTTGCCACCGGCATGGAATTACCAAAAACAGAGAGGGCATAGCCTAACATATGAAACAGGAAAAGACTGTATTCTGAATACCATCTTAAACTGTTACAGAATAAAGAAAGTATACTTTATTGATCCCCATGGGGAAATTACTCTCTGAGACCAATGTGTAGGGACGGTACCTTGCTCAGGGGTACCTCAGGGTAGCCATTCAGTGGATTCGAACCATCAACTATGGGGCCATCACTCTACCTACTGAGCTACCCCTGCCCCCAGATGGAATACGGTTACCCATATTTTGTATTTTAAATATGTAACGCCGGTACATGTATTCCGTTACTCCCCAACACTGCTAATACATTTCCTGTTACTACCTGAACTAGCTGTTAACTAGCACTTCTGGAGGTGGAGACAACTGTCATCTTTTCAGAATTTTGTAGTAGAATTCTTTAACTGCCACATTTCTCCATGTATGGTTTCTGTGGAATAACCATGCTAATTTCTTGGATCTAATACAGTAGCATACTGAACATGTAATTCGGGTAATTATGCACAGTAGTAGTTAAACACAAAATAGCACCAAAAATGAAGGTCCACAAACCCTGCAATTCCTGTCTCAATAAACAGGTGGACTGGATGTACACACATATCACACTCCTCCTGTATCACTGGAGGGGACGCAGGAAGTTCAGCTGCTTTGCCTGCCAAGTGTGCAGACCGTTCAGCGTTGAGCAAGCTCACCATTATGTTTTCAGAAAGTATCCATTTCCCCACATGTGCCAAAGCAACAACAAGGTCTCCATGTGGTAGAAGTCCCCCAGATTCCGCTGGTAAGAGCTGGAGTATTTTGGAGCTGAGTCACAGGATGCATCGGGTTAACTTGATGAGCTTCTTGTGATTTTGTGCACACACACATACATAGTGAATTAAATGTGCATGCATAGTAAAAGTACTCATTACAATGACTCACCACCTTGCAAAGTGTTTTGATGCTAGAACAGCACTGTAGGTCCAGGTGGTGAAAGAAAAACTTCTGCATAGCCAGAGGATGTTCTGTGTAACAAGCACAAATAGAATCCAGCTATTTTAGCCAACAGAGCTATGTTTCTGTTGGTTTAGAAGAAAAATTGTCATACTTATCATCTAGTAATCTGTTATCCCACAAAGGTTTTTTTGTCTTTTACTTAGGTCAACTTTATAGACAAAGACAGCTAAGTCTGAGATGGTTTGGACATGTGCAGAACAAGGAGCCTAGAGCTGCCAGGCAAGAGCAGTTGTAAATGGACTGGTGTACTCTTGTACTTTAACTGAGCACTCAAAGTGCTTTTCACTACAAGTCACATTCACCCATACACATACAGCTATATTTCTTGCCTTTAAACACTTTCTAACTACTACGCACATGCTCACACTCCAATGGATGCATTAGGGGCAATTTTTGCTTCAGGATTTTGCCCAAGGACTCTGACATGCCGACTGGAGGATGGACCTTCCAATAAGTAGACCACCCGCCTGAGCCACCGATGCGCGCAATACAGGAAGACAAGGAGAATTCACTGATGTAGTGATAGACATGCATAACAGATGGTCTGACAGGATGGGATGGAGGCAGACGATCTGCTGTGGAGCAGTTGAAAGAAGAAAAAAAAAAGTCAAGGTAACTTTAGTTTACATAGCACACACCTAAATGTGGAATTTCTAATTAATCTGATCAGTAATAGATCATTACTATGAGTTATTCTCCTATTCTGGCTCCTACAGGTGCTGTATAGATCTTTCTAAGAAATGTCTCACAATACTCATATTTTAATCAAAATTTTCCTGAAACTCTGGACCTTTCCATTTGTCAGCAGTGTGTCAACGAAATCATTACCTATAACAGAAATTTGTTTAGCCAAATGGTATGAACATCCACTTTGCAGATGCTGGAATACAACAGATCCACCTTCTTTGTATTTAAAAAATTGTGTTGTTCTGCAGATTTTCAATCAATAGGATCTTAAAATCAATAGGTTTTAGAAAAACCCTTTACAACACAACCTAACAGTTTAAAAATCTGTACTTAAAATAACTGTTCCAATCACCCTGTGGCTTTTGCTGGGAATAGCCAGTAAGGATTCTGGGTTTTGGCTTGCTCCTTATTCCTTAAGTTGGAAGGTGGTAGAGAGCAAGCAGGGTTCCTTGCAGAGAGTGAGGAAGGTAAGTAACTGGAAAAACTTCACAGAAACAAAACTCAGCCTGAACTAGTCACCACTTTGATAGCTATAACAATCTGGCAGTAAGCGAGCGATGAGCTGTCCTTTGATGTGCAGGAGGTTGATGAGTGGATGAGAAGCAGGTGTGTCTGCCAGAATCTAGCCAGGTCTGTTTTGAGGACCTTCAGAGGGTCCTGACAGGCTGGTACGCCCTCCCATATACTCATACCCGGTGGGAGAACAAGTAGTGAGAGAGAAAGGGAGAGAAAGACAAGAGGAAGAAAGAAGGTAGGGGACACTGGAATGTGAGGAATCATAATCCATACAATTAGAAATGGTCAGGAAATGTTACATTGAGCACCATGATAAGATGACAGTCTTATTTAAAAAACTGCAGAGATTACATATATTTTAGGCCATTTTAGTCTTTAGTTTCACCTTGGTTCCCTTAACAAGAGTCCACTGGTATTTTTTTTACAGGTCTTCTTTGGTTCTCGGTTTGATTCACTACCTCTAACCTCCTGGGTTTCGCTTTGATAATGTTGGACGCCTCTATGTCTTAGCCATTTGTTAGCTAAAACCTTCACTGAGATACACAAACAATTTGTGAGCTACATCTATATTTATGGATTTCTGAGATTGCTCAAGGACAGATTGATGGATGGATAAGATGACTGCTAGTGCAAAATCCAAAATCTATTTCCTGCCGCACTGTATTCTGCAGAATGTATCACACTTTTTTAAAAAGGTATTTGCAGTTGTACTTTTTATTAACTTCCAGCATTTTTACGCTGTGCAGAGGTATAAGCACAGTTTGACCATCTTGATATATTTGTTATGAAAGCAGTCATGTGTTTTCACTTCCAGAAGTTCATCACCAGGAACTGCAAAGATAGTTCTTAGATTTGTCATCCAGCGATGTGGCAGACAATATTACTGCTGTCACTCATCAAGCTACTGCAAAAGTACACGGCACATTTTTGTGGAATGCTTTTTCCTGTTGTAAATTATTAACCATTATAACATGAATCAGTGGGTGTTGACCTCGGGACTGATTCATACTTTTAAAATGTGCAGGGGGAAAATATTTATCTGCTCATTCAGTAACACTGCTGGTTGGAGGTGATTTTCTCATTAAACTGTGTTAGCTGCACAGGCTAAACTCGATATTAATTCATTAATAGGTTGATTTTAGGATTGAAATGGAGAGCAATTACATAACTAAAACTGGCATTCTTGAATAGTAATTAATCAATTAGCCTTAATATTAATGCCAGTGAATTGTCGTGGGTTTGATGCATGACATGAAAAACCTGATCTGTTTTCACAGCAGTTTGACTCTGTGTCAATACTGCCTGTCCGTAAATAAATGTGAATGAACTGATATTTCAACTATGTCAAAAGGAATTACAAGAATACGCACTGTCCATTTAATCTCAGCTGTGGCGAATATAACTGGATCTATAATAAAAATCATTTGTGTGTGCACAGTTAGTGTTTGAATTGAATACCAGCACTCAATGCTACTTATCTGAATTGAAACCTGTATTTTTTTCACCTGCTAATATTGCTACTATTTACTTATTATTTGAACTATATGTTGCTGATATTTGAGTTTGATCCTTTGCTGTGATGAACCTCAGTAGAATGGAAGGAGCCACATGGTGGCAGTGTCCACAAATGCTGTCAGCTTGTCTTCAGTGTCCACATGAATACAACTCTTGCTTGTGGCTTCCCTGTTTACAAGGTGATTGCACCTCCAGCTAACAAGCCATGTCCGCTGTGACAAAATTTAAAACAGGAGCGATCTCTGCAAAATACAGATGGCAACCCAACTGGCACCTGGCCAGTTTTCCAGAAATCTTGAAATTCCTTCCGCTGTTATGCTTGAGTCACCGTGACTCTTCTGACAATCATCAATCAGCAGAGAGGTCACTTGAACAGCTATTTAATGGTTCACATTGCCAATTTGAAACAGTGGTTAAATCCTCCCACAGCGGTGGCTTTTAGTCATTTTGTATCGCATTTTGTTGCCAAGAATATCTGGAACATTAAACAAAATAAACCGAGGGGAAGATCAGCAGCCTGAATATGAGTGATAACGGCAATGAGTAATGATGACTTGATTGTAAAGCAGATCCAATAATAAAATGTATAAAAAATATTTTGTTAACGGCAGGAAGAAAAGCATCAGTGTTCTGTTTGTTTAAATCATAAAGCAACGCTCTCGTAGACAGGTGCTCCGCTACCTGGGCAGCAAGGGAAACTCCACAGTTCCAACAGATGGGAATAAGAGACTCCTCTTTATCTGCTATGTTGACATAACTTAATCCAGTTCTTCTGTCTTGTCAAAATTCTGGCACTGCTTCGAACAGAACGGCTTTTATTTTTAAGTTAGAGAGAAGTCATTGTGTTTTTTTTTAAAGTATGACAAATACGTGTGTATGTGAAATAGTCCACATGCTTGTGTGTAACAACCAGAAACAGGAGAAACAGCTGAAGTTGGGATTGAGTTACTTCCTGTAAAAACAGACCACAATGTTTGGTCATCTGAAGTGCCTCCAAAAGTCATCAGATTATCTGGCTTTGCCAGATAGTACGGTGCTTTCCACCTACTAATGCAGTATAAGTCACTGGCCCTTGACTAACCAGAAGCACTACAGCGATGCCTCTGTGCCGCCTGCAGGCTCCACATGACAGATGTTGTTTAGAAGTTGGCCAGCCGGCTCCCAGCTATGACCTGCTGTTGTCCTGGTGCAGAATGACGCAGGTATTGCACAACATTTTCCTTGGTTATGACTATGTGACATCACCAGCTCCTATTAATCCTCACTTTCCCAGTTGCCCTGACGCGTGACATGCACTCAAACGATTGCACTGTTATGTGTAAACACCACAAACAACTCAAAGAGCGCATGCATACACACATAGACCTTCGCTGCCTCAGGTCCAGGTCCTGCTGTATCTACAGAGGCACCTGTCGTACATGACGTCACGTGTGAGTCAGGTGAATGCATCCATGCATGCATATGGGTGTGAGTACAGGCTCCTACTGGCTGTGGGATGTTTGCATAATCAGCACAGCAGCACACCTTGGTCACAAGGTAAACTTTCCACTGTGTCAGAAAAAAAGACACTTTTTCACACTTGAGTAGTCCGGGAATGGCCTACTTTCAGAGAAAGGAGGTAAAAAGGAGGTAAAAGGTCACAAAGAGAGCTGGGAGGGTCTGACTGTATATGCTCTTTGTATATGCAGTGAGTAAAGGACTTATTGTTACTTTAAGAGAACTTTAAGAGTACTTTTTCACTGTATTACAGCAGTAGTTCTTAAACTGGGACTCTCCAGCTGGAGTATCATAGGGCGAAAGGCAGGGAGACTGATCTATTGCTGGGCTAATATAGAGGGACAGGCAAATATTCACACTCACATTTACACCTATGGCCAATTTAGCAAACTAACATTCATGTCGTTGGATCATTGGAAGCAGAGTACCTGGACAGACATGCAAACTCCATACATAAAGACACTAGCCAGCTGGTGGATTTTCTCACTTTGATGCAGTGCTAACCACTGCACCAGTGTGCTGGGAACCATTTATATCAATAGACCAGTAATATTGTGTCCATAATTCTTTCCACCGTATATTTGGACCAATGCTCTGACATGGTTGTGATGCATTACAGTAAGCTGGGATCATGGAATCACTGCCTTCTCTTAGGATGTAGCAAACTGATCCCACTACTTAGCTTGGCTTATTAGCTGGCTAATATTTGAGTGAGTCCCATTCGATACTAAGCCTAAAACCAGATAAATCCATCATTTCATGTTGAAAATCTACAAGTTAGTTGTTTGTAATAAAAATTTCCTCAAATACATGTATTTGCTTTCTTGCTGAGATTTAGATGAAATCTATAGAAACATGTAGTTAGCATAGCTTTTGTCTATGGAACCAACTTACCTAGTGACTGCTAGCATAGGCTCCAGCGCCCCAAAGACCATGAACTGAAGAAAATAGATGGACAGAACTTTAATTATGTACTAATTGACACAAGTAAAGTAAACTTATCAACTGTTTTCTCTCTGTTTTTAGTACTTGTGCTAAGCTACAAATCTTAATATTTGGTTGCAGCCATACTTTAAGGACAGAAACATAAAGTGGAACATTTCATGCTTGGTTAGGATCCTATTACTTCCCATCACCTTTTCATACCCACGATTAACCTTCAAAGAAATTAAATTTAAAATAATTTCAATATGAAAGAATTAACTATAAAGCCAAAAGTCTGTATTAGGAGGAACACAGAGGTGGTGATTGCATAAAACATTTGCAGTTCACCTCTCATGAAATCGTGTTAATTTTTGAATTTTCTTTTTGTGCGTGTTCATTTCCAGTTGCTGTTTAGCTAGAATTATGCAACAAAACTACTTGGTTAGATTTAGAAAAATCTCATTTCCTCTCAGGATATTATGGGTAATTTTGTGAGAAGCCAAGGTAGCAGAGTTACACGCAAAGTATTTTATGCCTGCGCTGCCTTGACACACTGGCTGTGTGATTACTGAATACTGCCAGCTAATTGTCCTGCTTGAAAATAGAAGCTACATTTAAATCTGATGGGAGGAAGTCTGGAACATGCATCCATATATGACAAATTTTGAGTAAGACCTGTCTGACAAGTGCCATAACCAACACCTTCGGATGCCTTGTGTACAACTGGAAGATGTCAGCATTTTTGGCCAAATGAGCGTTTGATGTCCTGAGATAAAGAATGGGATGTTTCACAGTGTTAACCACATGATAGAAGGCAAACTTTACCCACCAACAACAAGCTCCCCTCTGCTTGCCACAATGAGCAGTCCATTCCAAGTGCCACGTCAACACGGTGTCATGGTGTCTATTTTAGACTGTAGGACTTGTGAAAGGGTAGCAAGCACATTAAAATGTAACGCCAAGTGGTCCTGCCCAAGAATCTGTTGGTGGCAGCTAAATATCAAACTACAGGCACACAATACAAATTGCTTTAAGGATTTTCCTTTGAACGTCAAACAAATCATAGAACAGTGACGTATTGGCCGGGCATGTTAATGTTGAAATGATTCCTGGATGCCGCACCAGCTGTGATCCGGACTCTTTTTAGCTAGTATTTATAGTGAGTCAAGTAAAGTAAACTTGAGACAGGAAATAGAAATCAACACACTTTACATGAATACACATCATTTCCTTTGCAAATACTGCAAATCACGCTTTTTTCTATTTCTGTATGTAGACTTAATTGGGTTTGACTTTGGCTTTACTTTCTTGAGCTATAAATGAATGTTCAATTAGAAAATAAAAACAAAGAATAAATAAGTAAATTTATAAATAAACAATAAACTCAAGGAAACTTCTTTTAACCGACTATTTAAAAAAGAATTACTGAAGCTCTAATAATGTGATTTTTTAGTGCTAGCTGCAAAATGAGCATGAAGTTTAAAATTAAACTATTCTGTTTGCCAAATGCTAATTTTCTCAATGAGAATTTTTAAAAACTTTGGATGCCAGCTATCGTGTTACCCTGTGAGTGGCACTGTTGGGTGGTGCTTTCGCAAAACATTGCTAATGTTCTGACAGAAATTGCTGGCTCTGACCTTAATGTGCTAAAATGAAACTGAAGGGATTATTTATTTCTAATATCCTGAAGTCAAGGATATACACTTTAAATTCTAATGATGGCAAATGAGAGCTCTTGTCAAACCCCTTTTCATAAAGCCTCTTTTAACTTAATGGTCATTTCATGCAAAGTGGTATCATCCTAAGGAGATTTTTTTTGGTTTTACTTGAAGAGGTTTTGATAAATCCACCTTTGCAAGTTCTGCTGCTTTCTCAACGGGATTTTTCTTGTTGTATTGAAAAGACCTGAAAAGTATTTACTCTTAAAAAGTATCAACACCGAAGAAATGCTGACCCATCTGTTTTCAGTGTCTAGTGCTGTCACATGATGTCGAATAGCCTGGATATTCCTGTTGAACATAGCTTGGTCATCATATTTGATATCCATCCTTGACTTTCTAGCAAGGGGAAGTTTGTGTACAAGAAATATGATCATTTTTTCAATTAGAAATAAATGGCATAAGCAAAACATTTGTGGAAAAGAAGACTATGAAATGAATGAAAAGCTCTCTTCAGAGTGAGAATTGAATATATGACTTTTATCTGTGTTTTCCCAATTGCAGTAATATGAAAGGACTCTGACAGGAGCACTACCAACTGTTCCTATATCTATGTATGTATGCATGTGCCATGCGTGGTGCACTTTTTTGCCATTGTAGCATATCTGCGTGTGATTGTGGCAATAGTACTCTAATGTTTCAACCATGTTTGCTGGGTGTGGTTTTCAGACAGTGTGCTGAGGCTCAATGGTGTCCTTTGAGACAAGTAAAAGTGTCCCTAAAAATTCAAAAACATTCTGTATGAACTTTCAACCAACTATATCAATACTTTGTACGAACTAGTTTCTTTTAAAATAAGTAAATAAATAAATTCTTTAAAAAAATGTAGTCAAAGGTAAGCCCAGTCTATGAATGCACTTGCTGGTGGTAATCAAAAACTATCATTTATAACAGTAAGGAGGCTAAAAAGGGGGGAAATGGACCACTTTTCGACCACAACTACCCATCACTAGCAACCAAACGAAAAGAGCAAATGTGTTGCGAAAGGTAGTTGTCTTTTGGCTTTGCCTTCATTAGACACATCAACAGTCCTCAATCTGAGGGCGTCATCTGTCGGGAGAAGCTGACTAACATGGTGCCACAAGCTAAGGAGGAACTAGAAAACCAAATGTCTTTTCTTAAAGAAACTTTGCCTATTTCGTAAGAGCACTGGATCTAAACCAGAGCCAGCAAGACCATGTTGGCCAAAGTGTCACGTTTCATGCTAGATGAGTGGTGATGCTAGCTTAAAAACATATTCCAGTTGTCATGCTTGGGCTTGGTAACCCCTTGAAAAAACACTGACAATGAAGCTACTCTGTGCAGATAAAAGCCCAGGTATGGCATGAAATGCTCTTTCCTTTGATGAGATTTGCCACAAAAAAGTCAAAACTACCGGTCTAGTGGATCATATATTTAAATGGTGTAAATAACAAAATAAAATTCTAGGCAATGACAGTCTCACAATCTTAGAAAATAAAACCTAAACTGTTCAGTTGAGACAGTGACATGAAATTGAATTCCCCTTATCCTGTTGATAATAATCCTCCACAATCCAGCAGTTAATTGTTTTAATAAGAGTTGAACTGCAGTTGACTTGCCCAGGAGACCCTAATGGTGGACCTGTTGTTAGCCTGGACGATGCAACAGAGGCCCATCTGTTCCGCTCCTGAATGATCATAAGGCCAGGCTGAAGCATCTAAATATAGAAGGGCCAAATTAAAATCAAATGACTCAGATGCTTGATGACTGAGACGAGTGGCTTCAGTCAGTCGGTGCACTGCCTGCCTTTGAGCAAACATGCAAGCCCGGAGTCACTTATTCCACTCCGGGTCACCTCTCAAACCTTCAAGTGTTAGAGGAAGGAGGTTGGTGGTATGGGATGGCGGGGGTTGTGGGGGAGTGAAAGGAAGACGGGTGGAGGGAGGGACGACAGAAAGGCTAAATCAGTTGGCCGAGGAGAGGAAGCTCTGTCATATCCAGGAGGAAGTGTGAGTCAGTCGTTGTACATTCTTCAAGGCTGATTCAGCGCTGTACAGGAAGTGGGAAATGCTTACTGCTGGGCTTTAACACCAGGAGGGAAAGAACCTCGTCTGGAGCGGTGTAACTGTAAAAATTGTCCCCAGTAAAAAAAAAAAAAAAAAGGAAAAAAATTGAGAACACACACGCGTAATATTTTGTGCACGGAAATGACTGACTCATTGCTTACAAGTTCGAAGGAGGTGGCTGCCACTCAAAATAGATTTAACACAGACAACAGAAAGAAGAAGAAAGACTGTATCAACAGGGAGAGCGGCAAAGAGCTGTCAGAGAAGAGGAGGGCAAAGGGTAGCGCTCTGGGTCTTCCTCTTTTTCTTTGCTCCCCAGAAATCCCCCCTTCCCTCTCCCATCACTTCTCAGATTTCACAGTTCCCGCTATAGCAATTTAACTCCTTCTGTTCCAGTAAAAAAAGCGTTCAGTTTCAGCTACATCCAAGTGCTGTAAGTCACTCAGAAGGAGGAAGTGAAGGTCTGGCACAGAGAAAGGCTGAAAGCTTGCTTAATTGTGCCACTAATACGTCAGTCTACGTTTGTTCCAATCGAGTTCGAACTTTGGTGTCACTCAGCTGAGGTTTTCCAGGTTGTGACCTATATTTCAGTTCAAAGCCAAGGTTGATGACATCATGGTGGCCATGTGGGTGGCGGTGGTGGTGAAGGGGAAAGAGGTAGTTGTTTATAGGATGTCTTCCCCCATTTATACACCCATGGACAGTCTGTCCCACCCAGACTCTCATGGTCACTGCCCCCGTCCTCGTGATAAAACGCTAGCTTATCACCAGTTTCCATTCAGCTTCTTAGTCCTTATGTAACGTCAACCCAGGGAGGAAGTGCTGTCCGCTGTGAATGAAGAATGTATCTGTGTGTGTGTTTGTGCTGAAAGAGCAAGACGACGCGTGGAGTGGAACGAGTTTCCACATGACAGAAAAAGCCTCCAAACATGTATGACAGTGGAAAAAGTGTGCTCAGCTGATTAGTGCACACACACACACACACACACACACACACACACACACACACACACACAGCTCAGATGGTTCCCAAACTCTCTCACACTTCTTACAAACACATACACACACACATTACTCTCACACTGTGTCTCTGTCTCACACAAAACCATGTTGTATTGTGCGGGTTGTTGCTAGGAGACAAATTCCAAACCTCTTGAAACAGAGGGACTTACTCCTCATTTCTAAGCCGGTATGTCGGGAGAGAAAAGGGAGAGTGAAGGAAAGGGGCAAAGAGGGATGGGGATGAGGAATGGGGGCTCTAAGAGACAAGAAAGCAAGTCTCCCACGCACAAAAGCTTTCGCTCTCAGCAGGAAGAAGTCCACAGACTCATCAGTCTCTTGCTTTGACATCAACTCCGCTTCTCAAAAGATCCTACAGGGAATGGCGATACGCATCCACAGTATCGTTGGTGCAAAATGGCTCTGCAGTACTATTCTTCACCTTTTCAAAATGAAACTATTTCTAAGGAGGAACATGAGAGTGACAGCTGCGGCCAAAAAGACTTTTAGGATTCATAGAAGAAAATGTAATTGGGGTCTGTTGTATTTTGGAATCCATGTCTCAGGATAGAACTCAAACCTAAACCATTGTATTAAATCCCACCATCCGTTTGAAATGGCTATAGCTTTACTAAGGTTCATATAGGCTGAGAGGAAAAAGCCATAATTTCAAAACTGTATAAATGCCAGATATTCATGTTCCTGGGTGAAACAAATTTTTTTTTGTTTAGCTTAAAATACAAGCATAAATACAAGAATATTTTTTAAAGAATGTTATTTTAAGAAATAAAATCCATATGTGGAGTATCCTCATTCTCATATTTTCTGAAGCAGATTGTGTGTGTGAATAGTGGACCCAAATGCAGACACAATGAAACCTGGAACGTAACTTGAATTAACAAAAGGCGAGCAGTTTAATAAAGCCGATGAAAATGCACAAAGGGCAAGGCAAACTAATGCAAAACTAAACATTAACCTAAACTGGGGAAACTAAAATAGAACACAAAAAACCCTGACATGACATGAACAAACCTGGAAACATGGCATTAAACAATAGATGACCAGACAGTGAATAAAGGAAGACAGAGAACTTAAATACACAGAAGGGTTATGAGGGAATTGAGAACACAAGGGGAACACAGCTAACACAAATGAACATGATGCCAAAGGCATAGCTGGACTGGCCATCGGGCAGATGCCCGGTGGGCCGATGGTGATTTTGGGCCGATTATTATTATTTATTTTTTTATTTTGTAACGGCATAAACAATGAAAGGTGGTGGATTGGCCAGATGCTGGTCGATGTGTAAAAATAACTCAGTTGTTTGGTGGTTGCCTTGGCGGAGCTTCAACAGAGGCCAGCAGATAGATGAGGGAAATGGGAGGCAGGAGGAGGAGAGACCCGAGGTGGCCGCCGGTCCGAGTGTCAGGTGAACTGAACTTCAGGTAAGAAGTTATGACCTGCAGTCTATCTGGGTCAGATATAAACCAAGTTTAGGTGGAGTTTATTTTTGTTGTGGTGACTTTTTACCGTCAGTTACAATAAATATGCATGACGGAGTTTCTATACAGCTAGGTGGGTGCTATGATGTTACTGAGAGTGAACTTTATTTTATTCATAAGGTTCGTTAGTAGAGTTGCCAACCGTCCCGTAAAAAACGGAATCGTCCCGTATTCATAGAAAATATTACGCGTTTCGTATTGAGCTGAAAAGGAGCACAGTTTGTCCCGGACTTCAGCTAGAATGGAAAAAGACACAAAGCTGGAGTTATTCTGTGTTTATGCCACACAGCTGCTGCTTCTTCTGTCATTCTCTCCCCTCCCTCTCCTGTTGCTACTTCAATCATGAAACTGATCAATGATCAGCTGATCGGCAATACGACATGGAAAACGCAGACATGAAACACATAACAGACTGGGGAAACTGAATGATACGCAAGGGGAGGAACATGGAGACAGATAAGGGGAACAAGGCACAGACATAACTAAAAATCATACATAGAGGACAAGAGACTCACACAGGAAACAGAAAACGACACATAAACAAGGGAGCATGCAGACACGATGATCCAATCAAACCTAACTATGCAAACAGTAAATTATGCTATTTTAATGTGTCAGGGAGAAATCCCTCTTCCATTTAGCGCTACTTGTCCAGCTGTGCTGTATGAATTCTGTATGAAACAGTTTGCTTGGACTGACTTTTCCTGTTTTCCTGCAGTGTCATCCCCAGTAGGATTATTATAGGTAAATAAAACTAAAGTAAAAACTAAAACTAGATTCTGAAAAACATTTTAGTTAAAATAAAAATAAAAACAACACTTCTAAAAAAAAAACAACAACCTAAAGCTAACTGAAAAGATTTTGTGAACTTGTAAAACTAAGATAAATGTTAAAAATTAAATAAAAAATAGAGGCAATATTTTTAGTTTTAGTATTTATTAGTTTGACTTGAAACACTGATTGACATGTTTATTGGGACTCTGAGTTGTTGCTTTCCAAAAGTTCAGTTTTTTTTAATACCTGTACTGATTTTTCCCAAATTTTGCAAAAGAGTAACACTAACACTGAAACTTATAAAACTAAACTAAAACTAAACGTAAAACTAAATCTACCAAAACTAACCAAAATTAAAATGAATTGAAATCCAAAAGTCAAAATGAAATTAGAATAAAAAACAATTAGAAAACACAAAATTACAATAACTCTCCAGTGTGCAAATTTCTGCTATTGCATTTACTGAGACTGGCAGCAGACTAAATGAATATGTCTGATGTGTTTTATGCATCATGGACCATGACTAGTGTGTGAATCATGCATTGAATAAGAATCTGCTTAGGGTTGGTCTTTTTACAATGGAGTGTGGCTGCAGCAACTGCTCCATCAGTTGCAAGTTTTTTTTAAATCCCTTCATTGCAAGGCTTTCTAACTGCAGGATGTGATGAGCAGAGATGGGCAGTAACGCGTTACTTGTAACGCGTTACTGTAATCTGATTACTTTTTTCAAGTAACGAGTAAAGTAAGGGATTACTATTGCAAAATCAGTAATTAGATTACCGTTACTTTCCCGTAGGAACGCTGCGTTACTGCGTTACTAAAACCGTGATTTTTTTTGCGAGAATGTCTCATGACAGTGACGTAAGCAAGTGCGACGTTGGTGACAGCAGCTGTGTGCAGATCAACAATGGATAATATATCGAGTGCGGGAGAGAGTATGAGCGTGCAGCGTTTAAAGTGTGGAAGTACTGACCTTACTTTGAGTTTGATTCCATAAAAAGTGACAAAAACATTAGCGTCCATCGTGCGTGGGAAGAAAACTTCTTTTTACAGCGAAAAAAACCCCTAAACTTCCGAGCAAGCACCGAGTACCTACGACGTGATGGGAAACTCACAGAGACACTCGCGCGGATTCTTCAACTGACCGCAGCACACCTGCACCAGGGTAACCCTCCGCCTACCCTGCTCCTGCTTTACAGGTGAAAATAGAGCAAAAGGACCGCTGAGTCTTTGACTTTATTTATTTTCTGCTGTGTTTTACTTGCATCTGTTTGAAAGAGTGAGTGAAAACACAAAAAATATTTTATTTTATGTGCTGGAATGTGTAGAAAATAGGTTTAAATGTTAAACTAATTTATTCAAGTCAGAGAATGTTGCATATAATTAAATGTTTTGCTTGATGCATAAAGTTAAAAGATTAAAACTGATAAAACAAGTTAAAAAAAAGAGACTTTTCCATTTGATTACATTTTGTATGATGGATTATGTAGAAAAAGTAGAATTGGGCTGAAAGATCTATCACTTTATCACCTCTTCAGGTTGTAAATCGTGTTTTTAAAAAGTAACTAAGTAACTAAGTAATTAATTACTTTTGAAAATAAGTAATCAGTAAAGTAACGGGATTACTTTTTGGGGGGAGTAATCAGTAATTAGTTACTGATTACTTTTTTCAAGTAACTTGACCAACACTGGTGATGAGTCAGTGAAGCTCACTTCTGTATGATGACAGTGATAGATTTCCTGAACCTTTCTGCCACCTATGGGCAATTTAGAGTTTCCAATTAACCTATACCCACTAACTGCATGTCTTTGGACTGTAAGAGGAAGCCAGATACGGGGAAAACATGCAAGCTTCACACAGAAAGACCCCAGCCTGATGGTGGAATTGACTTCAGGACCTTCTTGCTGTGAGGCAACAGTGCTAACTACCGTGTTGCCCATAATAATAGTAATGATAATAAAAAAACACAATGTACAGACTTATGCTAATAATTATTAATCACTTATTTGGGGATGTGTTGTGCTTGGACATCAGTTCACATTAGTGAATCAGTCATTTGTACCTGATATTTATTATTTTTATTTTAGATCTTTCACCAAATTCTTAGCTTAAGAATATAATTAGTATCACCATGAGCTGAGTGTGAATTTAAGATAAGTGGTAATTCATCATTTTTCCCAACAGATGTTTTATTTGTTACCAGTGGATCAAAAAAAGGCAGTAAGATTCATCCTCTGGGCAACAGGAATATCACAATTTTGGTCAACTCCATCCCAGAGATATGAAGATATTTCCCATGTATCTTCAAACATTCTTCTGCTGGTGTGTCTAAAGTAGGTGAGTCAAAATATAAGCCTTTGGGCCTTAACGTGACCAACAAATGGTCCACCCTTGTTAACTGGAAGGTTCTGCAAAAGGTAAAAATGGCAGAGTTTGTGCATAGTTTAATTTTGTTTTGCAAGTGCATTTACTGCAAGTCATCCAGAATGACTAATACCATGGGAGTGATTTATTCTTAATAATTTGAGTTTCATCACAACCCTAGTCTGAATAATTGTCAGTTTTTTATCCTTCTCACCAACAAAGACGCTTCCATGGGCTGCCACTCCACTTTGAAGAGAGGTACAGAAGCCAAAGAGCCAAACCCCGTGTTTCTTTAATTTATGACAGGCACAAAGTAATGCCAATACACCGAACACGTGTTGAAATATTTAGTCTGGACCAGAAAGCTAAATGACCAAGATATATACTGAGCATCCAAAACTGCTAAAAACAGACAACTTTCTTCAGTTATAAGAAACAGCTAAATGCTATTCAGTGAAGGCAGCAGCAATAATGACTCATAAGTATATTATTTGAGACTGTTTGTTGTACATATGGCATTGCAACAAAGTCTCAAAGCAGTTCTTGAATTATTCATGAAATTGAATCTGTTGATTCATGTTTGTTTTTGATTCACATTTCCACTTGGTTTCTCTTGTTATCTGTTTGTGTCCATGCACTCAAACCAGGGTTTTTCCAGCTTTAACGAATAAAAAAAATCAGGATTTACAGGTTGGCAAGGTGGTGGAAACTTTCACACAATGATCTGCAGTTGTTCAAATCCCACCTACCTATGATCTAGTGATTTTTCTTTCTTTGACTCCTGATATGTGTGTGTTTAGCTATTTTTGTTGCCATTCTGTGTTTGGTTAGGTTAAAGCTCCAAAGAAGTCTCGACAACATAGTGCATGCACAAAAAATTTCCATTTGAAATGCAACAGATTTAAAGTCACGTCGACTGTAATGAAAACAAAACAAGACAGGACAGTTTGTGTCTGTGTAGAAACAGATTTTTGCCTTTTTTGTTTCTATTTCACATAGATCACATTAGATCAGGTGGGCACTGACTGAAAGCTGTATATTTCAATTAAAAGTAGGTAAGAGTTCTCTCTTTTGATTATTAAGATTTCTTATTTTTGATATTTAACCCTTCAGAAAGATTCTCCCGACACCTCCAGTGATAAGTCTAGGCCTGCAAACTGCTAAGATGAATAAAAGTATGCAGTGTAAAAGCTTGTAAAGTATTAACTGGAATGCAATTAAGGAGTTAAAAAAGGATAGTAAACAACAGCACCTTGAACCCTTTCAGCACTAAAATCTGTTACTATGTGTCAATCATAGTGGCTGTCCATACTTACAATGTCATTACCTGAACAACAACTTCTGCATGTCAGCATGCACACACATACACACAATGAGAGAGAAAGACACTTTCAACGACCTGTCATGTGCTCTTCATTTCTATCGTACCATTTCAGCTGCTCTGCTATATACTTACTCCCCCTTTAGTGTTTGCATATTCTCAGCTGCCTGATCTTTACTTGTCTCTCGTGCTGTGAAAAGCAGACCTTTAGCCAAAAGATTGATCGTTGGAGAATTCACACCCTTATTTGACAATGCTGTCCCCTTGCTGTCAGGTCTCCCCCTGACACTAGCTGATCCTCTAGCCCATAACGTCTCATACTGTGATGGTGCGAGGTCAGCTGCCTGCCTGTCCATCTGTCTGACATGACAGGGAGTGTGCCGCATGATTTGCAAGGTCAGGGTTTCCCGCAAGATGAAAACTAACCAGAATGCTATCACACATTTCCTTAGGGATTTGATGCGAGAGATATAAAGGCTTCTGACAGAATGTTATTCACTGACTCTCCACCTGTGACTTGTCGCACCCACAAACACCTAAAGGTCACCTACTGAGGCTACTGTGTTTGCCGTTGAGTCACCTGCATGATGAAGACTGATGAAGGGACTCCAATCTTTAAGAAGACTTCAGTGAACCACAGCTAATGCAATAACTAAACACATGACTGACTTAGCCTCAGTTTCCTATTCTTGCCCTGTAGTGGCATTAGCCTTTACCTGTGGTATCCAGCTACTGTAGCCCATCTGCTTCAAAGTTCAGTGTGTTGTGCATTCAGAGATGGCCTTCTGCGTACCTTACTTGTAGCAAATAATCTGAGTTACTGTTGCCTTCCTATCAGCCTGAAGGAGTCTGGCCATTCTTCTCTGACCGCTGCCATCAACAAGGGATTTTTAGCCAGAAAACTGCCACTCACTGCATATTTTCTCTTTTTCCAATGGCTCTTTGTATAGTAGTAACCAGCTATGAGGGCACAGAGGTCTGAACCACAGACAAGATAGTAAAATGACATGACTACATGTGTGATGCTCTAGGAGGCTTTTACTTTGGAAAGACTAAACAGGAATTCTATGAAGTTATGTCCTTCCCTGCAGTAACTCCAACTGAGTTGTTTTTAGGGGATTAGGTTGACACATGAGTCATGAGAAATGATGATTGGTTGGTTTGAGGCACGACGTGTGAATCAAAGGTACAGTAGAACCAGAGCCACGAGTAAGTAACTTTTTCCCTGGTGCTATTTTAATTTCAAGTGAAGAAAAATTCTATATTCTGTTGTTTTATATACAAAACACACTCATTCCACATTTCTATATACACAGTTGTCCTGGAGGAAAACTGTACAATATAAAGTCCTATAAAGTTTCCAGATTTTCTGTCTTTGGTTCTGTCGAGGCTTTTTCCTCTTCAAAAGTGTGGCGTTTTATATGAAATATGATATACAACCCCAATTCCGAAAAAGATGGAACGCAGTGCAAAATGTAAATAAAATCAGAATGCAACAATATGCAAATCTTAGAAATCCATATTTTATTCACAATACAACACAGAAAACATACCAAATATTCAAACAGAGAAAATGAAAATGTACCATTTTAAATTATTTTAAGAAAAAAGTAAAGCAATAAATTACAGTCACAGCTCATGAAAGTACATAGAAGTGGGTTTAAATTTGATGCTTTTTAAGTTACCTTATTTTAGAAGCATTGTTGAGCCCTCATAACATCTTAAATAGAGAGATTTGGACATGAAATGAAAGCTGTTGTCAGGGGCTGAGTCTGTGACCCAGCACTTTCAGTTGGTTTTGATCTCTTTCATTATATTTTGAAGATAATGTACAATTCTTGGATTATAATTAGTTGGCTTTGAATTTTAGTTTAGTCTATGTGTCACCTAGGTGTTCTGTGTTATCTGTCATTATATCTTGTCTGCGTTTTTCTTGTTGTCAAGCCTGTGTTTTATTTTGAAAGTCTCGTGCTTCTTTGTTCGGCGTGTTTAGTTTACTCTTCCCCTGTGACATCGTTATGCTCATTTGTGTCAGCTGTTTCTCCATGTGTTTCCACTTCCCCTGAGTTTCCACACCTCCTATGCGTATTTAGGCTGTGTGTTTCATTCAGTCTTCGTCAGGACGTCTGTTTTCATCCCTTCATGTTACGTCAAACGTTCAGGTCCTTCATGATTCAGTTCAGGTCATGCTCATGTTTCATGTTAATGTGTTTTCCCACAGTTTCCCGCATGCTCCTGCTCTGAATCATGCTCATGTCTTTTCATAGTAATCATAGTCTAGTTTTTCCCAGTTTAGGTTTTAGTTTTAGTTTTTGCCATTCATTTTGGCCTTTTTTTGTATTCATGTTTTTCGAACAACAAACGACTCACTTTTTGTTTAAACGTAGTTCCTTCTTCTCTTGTGTTCTGCATTTGGGTCCTCCTTCTCACTCCCACACAGTCTGGGGAAGACTGTGACACCTGTTTCAAAGCTGCAACTAAATTAAATTTTCAACCATTCCAAGAGTCACAATCAAAAGTTGGAGTTTTACTGTGCAAACTATGATATGCTAAGAGTATAAAAATCAGCCTCATTTGTCTTCCTCGTTGATCAAAAGCACATTTAGGCTTAGTTTGGAAGATACCATCATCGTGCAGTACTAGCCGAACAATCTGAAATAATTAATGTAGTGTATTCATTGAGTTTTTTTTTTTTTACTTTATTTCTGGAGGATCCCATAATGTACAGGAGAGATAACAGCCCTGAAATCTTATATGTTGCTGACTGACTACAGTATGTTTCTATTTTATAATTGCTTTGTAAAACTGCAAGTGATGTGGATATTTTTATACACACTGCAAAGTAGTAATAATGTCACAAACACAGGATTTCCAGATTCTTTTCTCTAGCATTCACATTGGCACACAAATCAAAGCGGAGGATTCTTCACATAACTTTCCAAAAATATGCAGTCAGAACAGAAGAAAATATCATTCATCAAGCTTCTTGATGGTCTTTAATCTAAAGAAGTGCAAACATAAGATCTTCTATTAGGGATAACAAGACAGCAGCAATACAACAGCTACTTGTATGATTTTGTGTGCAGATTTTTTGTGTGTGAAGATGCGGCTGTTCTGTGTCCTGTGTCTGGGTTAGGGTTAGTCTGCTGAGATGCTTTCACGCCAGACTCAGTGGTAGGGTTCTCATCAGCCTGACTCACCAAGTTTGATATTTGATAACAGAGCGGTGAACATGTAGTTGTTTGCCTTACTCACCCACCTTTTGAAATTCTGGTGAGCTGTGGTCAAACCAAAGTAGCGAATGGCACATTATGTAAAGCCTACATTACGCTGCTGTAATTACTGGTCTCGTCAGCCCATGACCTGGACTATCATGTTGCAAGTGATGGTTAGTCACAGGTTTGGTTAAGGTTTTACGTAAATGTCATGATTCAGTGTGCGTCATTAGGAAGCACAATCAAAGACACTGACCTGTTGTAGTGGTTGTCTAAGTGTATGTAAGATAGGTATTTAGATGCAGATGTGGCAGACCCTGAGTTATTTTCATATTTGACTTTAAGCCTCCATTTTTGTCTGTACATCAAGCTATTTTCTTGTCACATTTGGGTTTTTTTTTTTTTTTTTTTTGTGGTGTTCAGGATTATATCACATAAACTGTTACCTTTCCTGAACTCATCCATATGACTCCAAGGCTGCCAATTACTATAACCCTCTCAGAAAGCACATGTTATTTGAAATTCATGTTATTTATATACAATTCATTTGCACAAATGATGGTGAAAAGCATACTCTGTTTCATCATCTTTTTGGTTCCGATGGGAACCATAAATTACAAAATGAATACACGCGTCTTCCATATGACTGAATCTAATGATCGAGATCATGAACTCATCAGAAAGGTGTTTAATTGGATCACAGATCAAATGTCCTGATACCTAGCTTCACTTTTTCAGAAGTGGCAGTCCATCATTTATAACTAGTTTATGTTTCCTGTGTATTTTGGTGTATTTTTCCCTTTTGTTGTTAATCGACCGTCGACTGAAACCAGCAGAGAATTTTTTTTTTGAATAGCTGTGAAGGATAATGAGATTCCTGTCCTTTTCTGTGTTTGCAAATTCTTTTATAATAACCTCTTTCACAGACGCATGTTTTATGAATAATTTTAGAAATATGTGCGCTTTGTTGAAAAATGTGTTGCTTGTTTTAGGGAAAAACAGAGATGAATTGCTCCAATTAATTATTTACTAATTATTTGGTGGCTGGACAGACCCTTGAATACTGGGTGAGGACCTCTGTGAGAGCTCAGTGTATGACCACTGCAGCTATATGTTAAGGAGCCAGTTTAGGTTCTTCTGAATCTGAATCTGATTAACTAGCAACTTTAACTGCCAATGAAGACATAGCCACTTACTTTGATTATGTGGTCATTTTGTGTGTTTCTTCATTAAGGCATTCATTTCTTCATTCTTCATTAAGGCTGTCATTTAATATTTTACTTAAGTCAGGAAAGCTTGAGTAAAAGTCCAGAAGCTCTGTGTCCTATAGATGCTCGAATGGAATGCAAAGTGTTAATTTTTCTACATGTTTTTCTGTATTTTTATTGAATATCTTTATAAAACCAATTGGATAATTGGATAATAAGCAATTTTACAGACCCTCTACCAGACATACAAAGAAGTAACTCTGTTCTATTGAGAGGTGGTGATACTGTAACATTTACAAAAATTCAGCTCTGTCGTGGTTTTGAGTTTTTGTCTGGACTTGAAAGGAGGAGACAATAATGTCTGGTTGCTGAATGCTATTTTCTAGGTTACCATGAGTTTTGTGATTGAGTCTCAGTCATTTGTTTGTTCTTTATTCCTAGTTTCTCTGTTCTCTCTGTTTCATTTCTTTGTCTCCCCAGTCTGTCTTGTCCCCATGTCTGTTTCTCCCTAGTGCAAAGCCTGTGTGTTTTAGTCTTTGTCTCCGCAGTTATCTTACTTCCTGTTTTACTTTGATAGTTTCCTGCCTCGTGTGTAACATATTCACTTTTGCTTCCTTTAACTCATTTGCCTAGATTAGTGTCATCTGTGTTTCCACCTGTGGACCGTTCTCTCATTACCCCTTGTGTGTATTTATCTCCTCAGTTTCCCTCTGTTCCCTGTTGCCTCCCCCCCCTCGTGGTTTAGTCCTCCTCCCTTGCAGTCTGTTCCTCACTGTGTCAAAGGTTTGACTTTCCTAGTTTTGTCATTCATGTTATTTTGCATTTCATTTTAGCTTTATTAAACCAGCTTTCAGTTTAATCCTCGTTTTTGCGCGTCCTGCATTTGGGTCCTGCCTCTGCCAGCCACTGTGACACAGTTCAAGTGGAGTGTTGATTTATTATAGACAGTAAAACAGGAAAGGAAATTTAGGTTTTTTAATCTTTTAACCTTGCTTATAATTACATTACAATAAAATAAAGAGAGCCCAAATAAGTCTCTGCGGCACTGGAAATGACTTTGCTGGAATGCATGTTTGAAGGAAATTGACCTCTTAAATATACGAGAAGTGTTTCTAGAATTACCTCCGTCTCTAAAGTTCAGTGCAGGGACAGCGCTTTTCCAGGGATGTGCATGAGGTTATGAGTTTATATCTCAAACTGTCACCTCTATCTGACAAAAATCCACTTATAGAACAATTTGCTTTAGTTCTTCTTCTGCTTCCTCTTATCTTTCCAGTTTCCTGGATCATAGCCATTCACCTTGATCACAAATAACAAGATAAACTTTTGAATGTGAAACCCATTTCCAGCTACTAGCTGCCAATTCCCGGGTAAGCTCTATTCCACGAGCTTCTGAATTTCTGTCATCAGTCTTTCTGGAAAAATAAATAAATCATGTACTGTACATATTCACATCCACTAAAAGGCTTTCTCTCTAAGGTAATGAAACCTTTGTCATCTTAAATAAAACAATATCTTTGTGAGTAGAAAAAAGAAAAAAACAAGACCTCCTTTAAGAACTTAGTTCATTTCAGCTTGAATTCATTTATATTCTTTAGACTCATAACCGGATAATCTCTGGTAAGAGTGTTCAGACCCCTGTTTTCCCAGTTAGTCTGAATTAACTACAGACTCTTCTTTGTCAAACCTCAAAATCGACTCTGTGAATGTCTGTGGCTTATAGAAAATGATGCTTGGTTACTAAACAATATAAGATCATTTTTCAAACACATACAGTGAGTTTCGTGACGTAGTGCTCAGAAAGGCTCTGTTCCATTTGCATTGTTAAACCTGTCAGTGGCATTTTGAATGAAGTTTTCTCACTTCTGGAACAGAATCCAGAAGTTTTATTTTCACTTCGCCTCTCTTTAGGGCACTGTTTTTTTTTTAATTGAAGTGAAACTCACATGCACAATGTCAACAGGTGTTTCATTCATTGTACATAACAAAGAACCAAAGTGTGCCACTGTGACATGGTGTCCATTCAACAAAACAACAGTACGTGAAGGTCAGGTGGTAAGATGGGTTACCACACGTTAGATATAAACTTTTTGTTAGTGAAGACCCCATAACTGTTACACAATAACCATTAAGGAGTACGTTTTTGTAAAAAGAAGCTCCTTTGAAACCCTAAAATGAACTTGGACCGTTCTTCATAACATATGTTATTACTATCTATTGGCTGCAGGGACATTTGTAAAGTGATAACGTCTGTCCATAACTGACTCACTTTCCTGGTACAAACCAACCAATCGAGACTCTTCTTATTGACTGTTGTTTTATCTAGAATGCTGCAGCAATGAGTCCTAAAACCCAGAAATGATGTAGCATTTTGCACCACCAGTTCACTTGTCTCAGTGTTTCTTTTTTTGAATGGGTGTTCATTAGATGTCTGCAATAAGGTCTGTGATTAGCACAAGTTTTAGCTTTCTTTTCTACAGCGTATAAAAACATCGATAAATACTTCACTTCTAAATTTTGAAGTTTTTCCATGTCTCAGACAAGGCATTTGCTAAAAACCATGGTCCAAAGTTTTGTGGTGGTGACGCTAAAAAACTATGACCATGGTGTTGTTTGTTTATGGCACAACATTAATTTAGCTTTGGCAGTTGCATTTAAACTTCAGAATTCAAAAATACATCCGTTTCTAAAGATTAACATGTACGCTGTAGACTTATTTTTTTGCAGACTTAATGAAAAAAGCATTTTTGAAATATCACATCAGGTTTTTGTTGAGGGATCTCAGGGCAATGCTAACTTGTGAGTTGGCCTACAGCACTCTATTAGGGGCGTACCCTTCAAAACACTAAGCATACACATACTCTCTTACTTTGGTGTTTTTTCACTTCAGCTCATATCAGTTCAATTCAATTCAGTTTTATTTATATGGCGGCAAATCACAACAACTTGAGTAACCTCAAGAGGTTTTATATTGTCAGGTATTGAACCCACAATAAAAAGATGATTTTGCATCTAAACATATTGAACCATTGCTGCGGACTTGTAAAGAATTAAAATATTTCTTTATGTCTTGGAAGGTACAGAAAAATCATGGAACACTATCTGTAGGGTCTATCCATCCCTCGTTTTGCAAGAAAGGAGCTTGCAAAAGGTGTCACAGGGCGAGGGGTGGGGTTCACTCTGGGCAGGTCGCTGGTCTGTCATAGTTATCACTATTAAAAAGCCTGAACATGAAAGCGGCATCAATTTAATGACTGTTGTTCAAGAGAAAAGCCAGTTAACTGTATCTTACGAAACCATAAACATCTTGTGACCACTGTAAACCACGTCATGTAAATCTCCCTCTGGAGGCTTACTGATGGGGAAAGCCCTGCTGTAGAGGTCATTGAGAAGGGCTCGGATGACTTATTACAGCAGTGACGCAAACAAGAGAGGGAGTGTACGTTTAGCTCACCTTCAGATAACAGCACCTTCACCTTTTACCCTGTCCTCCTTGAAAGTGTTTAAATGTGCGATGGAGGACGACAGATGGCCTCATCTCTCTTTCATTTTCCCACAGATTTTTTCCCCCTCCCCTTATCGCCATCATCATCAGTCATTTTTTCTCAGCATTCTGTTGTTTTGCATTCTGACTGTCCTCACACCACGCACGTCATCGACAGCTTATCAAAGCAACAATAAACCGCCCACGCACCCCTCCCATTACAGGCCATTAGCAACCACTTGCATTGTTGGGATTCTCATAGTGGGTCCCGATGGAGTCGCTCAGCTCGCTGTCACAAAAACAGAGTTGGTAAAGTTGAACTTGAGGGCTTGAGTAGCGAGAGACTGACAAGACCTGTATTGATGATGGAAATGAGACGAGTGATTCAGTGTGGGGGATGTAAATGCAAATCTATTATAATTACACCCGAAGGGGTTCCAGGTGTTATGTTTTTTTTGTCCTATAAGGCCACATTTATGAGGTCATATCTTTTGCATTAGCACGCTTGTTTCATCAACTGTCAGCTCGGCTTCTATTTCATAACAATCACTGTCTGAAAAATGTAATTTTCCACACGAATATATAATCACCATTTTCTCAACTCCTTTGTTTACTTGCACAGACTTTATGCAAATCTTTTCAAGCTGACACATGAATGGCGCCGGTTCACTTCTTTATACCATTACCACTGAAAGGCTTTTACATAAAGAGTTCCTTCACGTTTTCCCTTTTAACACAATGCTGACATGCCCGCCTGTGTGTACACTGAAAAATCTATTGTACAGCATGTACAGCCAGATCAGTAGAATGCCTTTCAAACAGTCTTTTGAGCGCAGAATTTGCTCATTGTTGTTTCCCCAAAAGATGCGAGCGCTGCTTTCATGTAAAATCATAAATGGTGGGAGCGTTATTTACAAGCAGCAAATAAATCTTTGTGTCCTGTTGCACGGGGACAGGGTTTTGATTAGTGAAATATGCCAGACTCAGCTGGAGAGGTTCTTATCCTGTATTATGTATTGCAGCTCATGTGTTAGTTTGGTATAAATGAAACAGCATCACTCAGCTACCCCCTTTTTTTTAAAAACTTGCAGCGATAGGAGGATCTAGTGTAGGTAATTTTACACTCAACAAATAATTTTGTCTGTAGAATTTATTATTTATTGATTTGTTCGAATGACAGCTGAAAACTCAGTTTATAAAGATAGAAAACACGCAGACATACACGGAGAGGAAGAAGGCACATGCGCTCATGGTCACTGTCAGTGCAGCTCGTATAGAATATCCCTCACCAAAGCCCAGAGTCATATTCGATTAGCAAAAAAACAAACAAAATTGATAAATGACTGAACTTTTTTCCCTCGGTTGCTTAATGAAGCGAATCATTTCAGCCTCACTCATATCAGCTCTACTTGAACCTTGGAGCTGTGGAAAAAGTAAGGCACAAAACCTTCACTCTATATTTGTCTTTGATTTGATTATAAAAGAAATAACACTGTAATTCAAAAGACCCGCTGTTGCGAGGGAGCTTTGCCTCGGTTTCGTTTCTTAGCTGCAGAGACTTATTATATTTTCAACTGTATTGCCGGAGCGTTGCTGGAGGGCTGCAACAGGACAAAGACGCTGCTGCCGATCCCTGCTGAACACACACATTAAAAGTAGAATCGTGCCCCCCTCCCATCCCTTTTTTTCGGTTTCTTGTAAGGCTCGGTGCCGTAACATGTGTTTTCAAAGCCAGCTGCCTGCTGCTTTATTCATGTAGGTATCAGTCTAGTTAGTGTGTGTGGAAAGAAGTTGCCAGCAGAATTTGTCAAATTACAGTTTGACTGCATTTCTTCTGGTTTTGTTTTTTTCAAATTAAAATCGTTTGTGAAGTAAAAACATACTTTGGGATGTAGAAGTTGCTTTTGGGGTTTGCAGACTTTCACAGGTAGGGATGTCTTCTGAAAGCACTGTGTGAAGGTTTGGTATAATCCCAGGTGTGTGTGCGGGTGTGTGCTTTTTTTGTAGCGTGTGTGTGTGTGTTGGCTGCAGGGGAGACAGTGCTGCCCCATTACCGTAATAAGGAGCCGGTCTGACAGCAGCCTGACAAGCTCCTGACAGACAACAGCCCAGCTTTGTGCTGAGTTACTAGAATATTCCTGGCATCTCTTGCTTGGGGTTAACTCCTGGGACACAAAAGCAACACTGAATCAATTTAGATTTAGTAGATTTGGAGATTTCTTTCTTTCTTCAAATGTGATTTTCAGCTTGACAAACGACAGTCACTCAGCAGTATTAATGTGAAATATTTTCTCTTTATTGAATTGTCAGGGTCAGACATTTGAGCCACATTGACAGAACAGATGAATGCTTACCTTTTCGAGCGCCCGTGGGATTATATAAGAGCTGCTTATATTGCTTGCCAGAAACCCAGCAGACAATGTAGCTGTAGAATTGAACCACACAGAAATCTACATTGTATGCCAGGTTCAGGACGAAAGCAAAGGTCTCTCCGAGGGCTTTTCAAATACACGTTGCTGCTTTTCCTTTGGAAAAATACGCTCCTTTAAATTTCTCTCACAGAACTTTAATATTTACAACCAAGGACATTTCATATTAAGAGAATCTTGCAGAGGCCAAGGAGAGAAGGCGAAATGAGTGAGAATTTAAAGAAGAATGACAGAGGAGGAAGGAGTGAAGAAAAAAAACCAACACAAAAAAGCCTTGACAAGGGGCCCTTGTGGAGTTGTGACACAGAGAACATCCTGTCTGTGGGGTCACAGGATGGAGCCCCCCTGACATCGCAGCCAATGCAGGGACTGGAATGTGTCACTTAGCCAATAGGAAGAGGAACGAGCAAGCTTGACTGGGAAGTAGGCAGAACTGTCAGAGACCCAGTAGCCAGATGTAGCTGCTGATTGCTACACAGGATCTACACTGCCTACTGAGCAACTGACAGCAGCTAGAGAGGCGTGAACTGCGAAGGCTGGCTGGTTTAGTCGTGTCTGGGTGGGGAGACTCTGGACCCCATCTGAAGAAAGAGTGAAGAGAAACAGAAAATAGGTCCATTATGAACACATACAGATCTCAGGGACAGACCAATTATGTAAAACAACAAAAGGAAAATAAGAAAGAAGGAGAAGGTGTGAGTGCAAGATGCAAATATGTAGAGGCAAAGGAAAGAGCACAGGGGGCAAACTGCAGAGACGAGATCAAGCGGGAGAAAATGAGGAGCCTGAGGGAGGGGAAGGATATAGGAGATAATCTGCTGACGAACATCTCCAAGCATGGCATTATCAGTTGCAGATTCCTGTCATTCTTTCCCATTAGCCCTGAGGCATGACAGACAGAGCCACCGCCGTGCCGACCCAACGCTGAGCCCTACGCATAAAGAGAGCGCTAACTCAGTCTTCATAAAACTGCAACCTAGATACATGTGATTGGAGGAGATGGGTAACCTGGAAGGAGACAGCGGGGCCGATCTTTCTCCCTTCATTTCGCTCTGCATACCTGAGGCCTCATGACTATATTGATCAAACATTCTCTGACCAGCTGATGGTCACTTGACTCCACTTTCTTTTTATTAAGGGAAATGTGCTGGCTTCTCTCTCCCCCTCTCTCTACTCTGCCCCTCTTTCCTCCTCCTTCCTCGCATTCCAGCGTTCTGTCACCGTAAATGCTCTTTCTGTCATATGCGTCTTTACATTTCCCCCATCTTACTTTTCCTCGTTTCAGCACCTCATTTTTTTTCACCATGCCAACTATGTCATATCGTTTGTCTCATCTTACCGTATAAGAGAAATTTCTCTGACAGCTCCCCAACTGAACTTACCTGTGAGCCTAAGGTTTAAAGTGCTAATACTGTTTGGGCTCCCTGCACTGAGGGATTTGAGGTAGGGAGAAGGGGAAGTGGCCTAGGGCTCTGTTCTTTTGACAATACTGGCAAAGAAGCTGAGAGAGGAGGGGACAGTGGCGAAGACAGTGTTTGATGCAGATTTTTTTTTTAAAGAATGAATTTCTTACCTCTTGTGGGAATGGCTCGCGGTCATTTATCTGGGACAATCCATGCAAAATCAGCAAACCTGGAAAAAAAAGGAAAGTGATACTTAAGACTTCAGATGCTAATTTTAAGATGTAAAAAACAACAACAAATATAACAAAAGATGTTGTTTAGCATAAAATAAGGACCGGTGTGTGTTAAAGCTGTGCTAGTGTAGTGTCAACAGGTCCAGACTGGTGAGGCTCAGTGAGTTCACTGGGCTAAGAGGCAAAGTGATAAGGTCTATGTGTTATCGCTTCCCTTTTTTTCCACACTTTGGTGATGCTGCCACTGCCGCTAGGCAGAGAGGTCAAATGTACATAAGCCAATCAGCTTTTTCAATTTTTCAATCGAAAGCAACACATTGAGTTGATGCGATATGGACATGCTTAGGAGGACAGAGGGTGAAGGCACACAGAGACAACAGAGGAAGTGAAACACCATCTCAGATAAGCCAGATTAATCGGGGTTTTCATCAAAGCGACACCAGCTCTCGGTTTTTAAACACACGTCTTGTGCATACTCAGATGCTACGGCGTTTGAGGAGCTGGACTGAAATAAAAGCAGGTGGACAATCTGATGCTTAATACTAGCCAGGAAATCCAGGAAAGCGAGCATGCGTCTGTAGTTCTTCCTCTAGAGAGGAGTGAAATGAGCAGTGATGCGGAGCGCTACAAAACTGCAAGATGAAGTGGGGAAATGCAAGCAACCCAAGCGACAAGGGCGATTTGGACTAGAGGAAGAGGGGGTGAGCGCTAGGAGGCCTGGGGATGGGTGAGGTGGTTCGAGGAGGGGCGAGGCCAGGCGTGCCATTCCATTCCTGCCTGCGCTGGCCTATTCTATTCCTAGAGTGTGGTATATGGCAGTTGATGTGGCTTTCGTCTTAGCTGCCTTGAAGATGACTGGGCCTTTACCACATCCACATTCACACACAGACACACACACGCTCGAAACACATTCACAAAGTGGCAAATGTGTTCACATATACACCATGTAGTACACACAGATGTATACACACACACACACACACACACACACACACACACACACACACACACACACACACACACACACATAAAGAGGAACTGAATCATTACCCTGCTTTAGCCTCAAAGTAGGGGGTGACCACTGTACAAGTATGTGTGTGTATTTTGTGCAAGCACGAGAGTTGCAGTTCTACAGTGAGCGACACTGGTTCACTGGTAGTGTGCATGTGCTCGTGCTGTTGCTCAAGTATGTGTGGGCATGTGTGTGTGGGTGGGTGTGTAGGATGTGTGAGCTGGGTGTGGATGCATTCCCTCCCTCGCTCTCTCTCTCTTGCTCTTTCTGCACGTGTGTGCGTGTGCAATACGTCCAGCACTCCATCTTTAAAGTCCCCTACTGTTCCAGCGCTGGGCTTATTATCTACAGTTGCTCTTCCAACAAAAACAAAAAAACAGCCTGGAACTGTATCAGTTTATTTTTGAATACTAAGATTTGGATAGAAAAATTGATGGTAGAGAAAATTGGACTTTAGAAGCGCAAGCACATATTTTACTTTTTCTCACTGAAGCTGTCAGTGCTAGAAGAGAATTGGTGGACACTGACAGACTAAAATTCAAGAGTTTAGATTAAAATAAAAAAAAAGCAAAAAACAAACAAAAACAGTCCACTTAATCTTTTAACGTCCACCAGGTCACCCGCAAACCATTGAGCATTAAGGGTTCTAGGTTGCTTTTAGTTGCACAGCAAATGCACACGATTTCAGAAACTAGTTTTTGTTAAGTTTTTGTTTTTCCAAGTCTCCTACATGGATTTCAGCCCTCTACTCCATCTGTTATTATTCCATCTGCGTATGCCAAAATAGGTGAAAATCCATCATTCGAACTTTAGTGTAACTCTACCCCAAACAGACTGCTGACAACCTGGTGAGTGTGAAGAAGTTCATACTTAGCTTGTTCCCATACAGCCTCGGCAATTTCGCTGGGTTAACAAAGTGAACATTGCACCAATCACTTTGCTTTCACTCACACAAAGAGATGCTTAGACTACAAGATGAGACGAGCCTGAAATGCAGTGCTCACCAACTGCTTGCCACCAATTAAGCAGCCGTTCCATGAGGCCTGCTGCCAATCAGATATTAGTTCTCAGCTCCCCAGATTTCAATATACCCCAGCCTGACAGTATAATTGGTTATGATGGGGGAGTGAGAGCTTCCAACCAAAGAGAGGAAGCCAGTAGCTCATATTCGGTGGCGGCAGAGGTTATGGAAGCTCTGTCTTTGCTGTTACCTCTGTTCGCCATCCAAAGTCATTCCCTGTTCCAGAATATTGCTATCCTGTATCCACGCTGCTAAAGTCACTTTCCCCGCCACCCTTTCCTTTCCCTCCCTCTCACTTTCTATCCTTATTATAAATTGTAAAGATAAAACAGGCCTTTACTTGTAAAGCTATCCCAAATGGTTCCTTTGAGTGCTGCTAGGTGGCTGTCGGTCGAGTTACACACTGAATCCAGACCTTTAGACTGAACAGCCAAAGAACCTCTCCAGAGGGAGCCCCAGCCTCAAATATACAGCTTGTACCCCAAACCCAGGCTCAGCCCCCCGGCCTACAGAGAGGGATGTCTGCAAGCTCTTCGAGGGGGCTGGACTGATGGGAAAGACCTGGCGAGATGACCAAGGAAAGCTAACTACCTCCTCGAGCTGCTTTATGAAGGTTTGGCAAATGTGCAGGGAGCACAGAAAGAAGGGAGCCGAAAGGAAAGGAAGGGAAAAGGAAAAAAGTATAGAGAAGGAATGGAATGGATGAAAGGTGTCCCATTGTCCAAAATCAGTGTGAGGGTACTTTGCTTTGTCGGGTCACAGGGTTTAAACAGGACCAGCGCTGAACCCTGGCACACATAGCCATAAATCTGCTTCATTAGTGCCAACATAAGGCAAAGCAGAGGCTATAATGTAATAATGTAAGCTCTGTCTGCAAGAGGCACAACCCGGCTACTGATACCTTCACTACCTCCACCCTGAATACTAACGCACGTCTTGACAAATAGCCCAAAGAGACTGAAAGTAGATAAGTCAGTTGTGGAAAGTTTGATTTTTAGCAAATAATCAGAAAGTCTGGATGTTGTTGTTGGGAAAACTGTTGAGCCCACTGTGTGTCTTCTTTTAATCAAGAGTACACAGGGATTTCATTCTGCTCTCTTGAGTGTTGTATGCAGCTTGTCTAATAGCAACATGACCACAGTTCCTTCTTGACGTCGTCCTACTGAAGCCACTTTGAATAATCAGCCAAGCTGAGTCATTGTGCTAACTGATTACCTTTGGAAAACAAAAGGAACACCTTAAAAACGCAGCTCTGCGGGCCTTGCCCATTGATCCTGGTTTTCCATGACGTGCATCCGTCTCTACAGCCTCTTTCTCGCACACGCACGCACGCACACTCACATTGCAACTTATTGGAATTCAGTGAGGCCCAGGTAGGGGAAGCTTTGCCCATATATGTGCAAAGGAGGAACCAGGCCAGGTGTGTGTGGTTAGTACACGTTGGAACGTTCTTGAACACACACACACACACACACACACACACACACACACACACACACACACACACACACACACACACACACACACACACAAAAGAAATGCACACAAGACGTATGCAAACACACAGAATCTCTAACGGGCTTTTTCTGTTGTGCATGCACACACAGTGCTTTGAGCCCTGCGACATCTAAGTTATCTAGCTAAGCTCTTAACACTACAATCTGCCTGTGAATGACAGACTTGTGTAAGTGAGCTGTTGATGTATAAACAAAGACAAGTCATGCGAAAAGGAAAGTAGGGAAAAGAAAAAGGAGAAATGAGTCAAGTCATAGTTAAGATTGTTCTTGCGCCGCTTAACCCAGTTTCAGTTACATAACTCCTGTCAGCGTTGGAATAACTATGGTATGTCACAACGCCTCACTTCCCGACGCCAGCCGCTATGAATGCAGTTCAAAGTAAAGCCTGCCACAGGTGACTTAAGTCCTAAGTTCCTCCAGCCATCTGCCACCTGTCATTATGCGGTCCACGTTTGCCCCCTCCACTCCACGTCACGAGCACATTGTTCCTGATATTAAGTGTAGCCGTTATATCCTTTTGTTGTCAAATTGAGTGTGGTGGAATAAACAGAAAAGCTGCTTTTATCACTACCGTGTGGATATGTGACCATTCCACAGCAGTTTGTCAGGATGACACCTTTCTAATTAACCTAACCTGCTTGCTTGAGGTCCTTTTCAGCACATTAAAAAAAGAATTCTTCCATTTAAAACTCACAAAGAATAAATATTTCGTATTAAAAAAATTCCTGCATGTTTATCTTTGACCATAAACCTTTATTTGTATATATTTTATTTCCACTAGTTAATAACCAAATAAAAGTAATATAAAAATAAACTAATTGGTATTAGCTCTGCATCTCTACATTATGTCAAAAAAAGTAACACATGTCAATATATTCATTTTTTATGGGTTAAATCTGCTCAGCCAGTCATGGCCTTTTAAAAAGATTTAAATCTATTTAAAAATTGAAAGTTTAACCATTCTGTTGAATAGTTCAGTTTAGTTAGATTGACTGAGCTTTACAGTGCTGCATCACTGCCAAGGTTAAAATTAGGTTCAGTTTGACTAAAAAATGAAAGGTTTGTAGATGACTCACCTTGCTGTTTTTTCAAGCCACTTTTATTTGGTTGTTAAATGGTTGTAATCCAATAGCCCCTAAAATCTCTACTCATGCCAGTAATACAGTCAGCAAATAAATGTATGATGCAGATGTAGATTTCTCGCCTTTTTTGTAACCAAATCTCAATGTTGCTTTGACATCTGGAAAATTATCTTAATCAACATCTAAATAATCATAATAATAATCATAAAACGTAAGAAACTGCTACAACATGCCCTGGATTTGTATACGTGACAAAAAAAAAGTGCTCTCCTCTTCTTATTATCCAAAAACCAAGTCATTTACGTTTGCCTATAGAAGCTGCAGAAAGGTGGTTGGCCTGAGATGGTTAGCTGCTTATTGTCAAGTAGCACAGAGCAGGGTTCACCGTGTAGGCAGGGTGATAAGACAAAAGGGCAGATTCCATGCTAATCTGGGCTTGGGAATTTAATCTTCCTCATCAAGATACCTGCGATGCATCTCGCCGCCAATCTCTTTTCTATCGTGCACTCGCGCCGGAAACGCTGCCCCGATAAGTGCCGACAGATCCTCGCGCACCAACGTGACAATTCCTTATCACCACTCCTCACTCTCTTTCTCGCCGTCTCCCTATCACACCTCCTGATAAACCATAAACTAAAGTGGGGACAGGAGGAGTGTAGGAACTGCAGTAAGCTCAAGGAGTGGCCATTATTGTGTCGCAGTAAAACAAAGGGTGTGCATGTCCGTCTGTAGGGTTGGCTTTTGGCAGGCACCGGCATGGTAACGTGGTTATGGTCCACACACACACACAGAGGTCACCCTGATAAATTATTTTCCTGTTTGTTTCCTGAGAACGGCCTCTTACATTATCTCATCATCTTGATGAGATCGACAGATTGATAGCATGACTTCCTTCTTTGTTGAAATTCTTTAAGCGGAAATCTAAAAGTGTAGACGGTCACAAAATAAACCTTCGTCCCCGAAAGTGAGTCATGAGGGAGCATTATTACGTGTTAATGCTGGAAACTTTCCCTCTTATTACATGACAAGTAAGAGTAATGATAGCTGGAAGGAGCATTATGTTAGTCAGAGAGAGTGGGAGACAATTTGAAGAACAACAGCTGGGCAGAGAGCCACAACTCTTTAAAAAAAAAGAAGATGAAGAAAAGAAGAAAAAAAGCCCACTGCTTCAAGACACACACCCCTCTGTTCAGATTGTGACTAAGCCCGCTTAGGCAAACACATGTCACCCACAACCACTAGCACTGATTCACACGACTCCTTAAAACACTCTCTCTGTGTCTTGCACAGACCAACACATATACACACATGCGGCGGCAGCGCTTTAAGAGGTGGTAACCAGGAGGGACAGTGGCGACAGCGAAGGGGAGAATGACTCCAGAGTGCCGGCTCTGCAGTCATCAGACGTCACTCCTTTGCAGCCAATCATGTCAGCTGCCTGCCATGTCCATTCATAAAGAAGCCACATGCTCGCTGTCCATGCTGTATGATATTTTATCCACACCCCACCTCCCGCTCCACCACCAACGCCACCGCTTCCACCTCCACCCCACCCCAGACGCTCAGTTCATTCATGCCTTCTGCTGCAGAGCAAAAGGACTGTGCTATCTGTGTCAGTTGAAGAGGGGGGGGGCACAAACACACAGCGTGACTGAAACAGAGAGGAAGTGGTGCTTCTGTATTTAAAAATGGCCCATTGACCACAAAGACCTATTTTAATCACAAGACTTCATATCAGCGTTGCCTTCAACAGACTATGTCTGGTATATTACCGCAGCACTGATGATAGCACACACCATACATTTTGCCTCCCATCTAATCCTGGCTGTGCGACTGTAAGTCAGCCTCAGAGCAGAGTCAAACAAATCGGCTATGTGACAGTGAATCAGCTCCTCTGTAACGCGATCGCAGCGCTGGGGACGCTCACGCTAGTGACCATTCAAACTCAGAGCAACCCGAGACAAGCTGAAGGTGACCAATCACCAGCTTCAAAACAAAACAAAATTGAACAGAAAGAAAAATCAGAGCACAACTTCACTACTTCAGGCTGTGTGAGAGTTTGCCGACAGCCTACAGACTGCTCTTCCTCTCCACCTATTAAGGATCTGGGAGCAGTTTCTCAACCTTAACTTGTAACATATGATATCCATCAACAGCAGCAGCAGCAGCAGCTCCCCTACTTTCTGGGAATCTTTTCCCTTTCTTTTCTTTTTTCTTTCTTTTTTCACTTACCCGTCTGGGTGAGAGTAGTGTTTCCTCCCAGCGCTGAGTTTGGAATGAGGGAACCCCCCCACATATGCACACCCCTTCCCTCAACCTCCACTCGAATTTCTTCCTCTCTGGTGTCTTTTCTTTAAGTTTTTCCCAGTGTTTCTGGGCGTCCTCTCGCTCTGTCTCTGCTTCAAAGAGGGATTCCGGGTTCCCTTTCACTTTGACTTTGCTTGGTCCAACAGAGAGTGAAAGAGAGAGAGAGGGAGGGAGAGACGATGTTGGGTAACGGTGTCTCACCCACGTCACTGCCCAGGACCGTGAGGGCAAGTGACATAAAGCTCGCCATAGCTCAGCTTCTGAGAGATTTCATCCTTACATGTCTCCTCATCTGTTTCCCTGTCTTTTTAGCCTCCTCCCGTTGCATTCTTCTGAGTGTAATCAGTAACAGGCTTAAAGTGACAGCAGCAGCACTGAAAAACCGGCTCTCTCACTCACACACAGAAGCACACACTTTCACGTACGCACAAAAAGACACACACACACACACACAGACAGCTTGTGAGGCTCCCTCTGGGCTAAAGGTGCTTTCCCAGAGCTCTGGAGACACTACAGCCGTTAAACTCCCTCTAAGCCCCGCCAAAGTTGCACTATCACATGTTTCACAGCAGTCTATCTCTCTCTCTCTCTCTCTCTCTCTCTCTCTCTCTCTGTCTCTCTCACCTCCTTCCTTTTCTCTTACCCTTCACCCTCCCCTTCTCTCCCTCAACCCCTTGACTGACACTGTCGGACATACTCGCTCACACACACTCACAGGACTGCTGCTTCTCCCTCTCTTATACATAGAGGGGGCTGAGCCTAAAGCAGTGTCCTGTTACAGCTCTCAATTGAGGTTAGGGAGAGGACATCCATTCAGAAAAAAAGAGAGGAGGGAAGAAGGAGGGGGAGAGGGAGGAGGAAAAAAACTTAAGGGTAGCCTCTCTGTCTCTCTCCCTCGCTCTCTCTCTGTGTATGTGTGTGTGTGGTGGGGTCTTCAAAAGCAGGAAACTCCCCCGCTAGAGAGTTGAGACTTCTATTAAAAAAAAAAAGGAAAAGAAGGACTGCTTCTCATATAGTGCTTTGTTACTCGAGCACTATACTACATGTATCAGTCAGTCATTCATACAAGCGCTTTTTACAATGCCAAAGTGCTCTCTGTCTAACTTTCACACTGGAGGCCATTCAGGTGATCGAACCTCCCGCACTACCTCCCGAGCCGTAGCCACTCTGAAATGAATATGAAATAAGGCAACACAAACAAAAACAACAGCTACAGTCTTTGTGACTTCCAGCCTACATTCTCCACCCATAAGGACATACACCCACATAAACAAATGCTATATATGTGCATCGTATCTCGACTGCTTCATGCGCCACATTTGAAGATGGAACTAACAAATGGGCTGCTGATTGAGACCACAAAGAGAAAGTACCAGAGTTTACAGAACCGGACGGACTCATAAACAAGCGAGTAACCACATGTTGACCACAGCTACTAAGAAGAAAGTACCCAAGTTCACAGGTTAAAAAAAGAAAGAAAAAGAAAACGGGGCAGGAATGGATGATGACAGTTCCTGGGGAGACTGTGATATATTAATTTACAGGAGTCTTTGGCACCTTTTGTCCCCCTGATCTGAAACTTTTGACCTGAAGCTGCCCTCGACCTCCCTCCCTCCTTGGAGCTTGCTTTCTCACCTACATCCTGCTATTTTACCCCAACTTCTGCCAACCACACCTATGAACCATCACCACCCTGCCCCACCCTCAGCTTCCATCCTCCTCCTCCCTGCTCGTGTGTATGGGGTAAGAGTGGGCTGAATGGGAGTCTCGAACTGAAGGGATCACATAGTTGGTTTGTTACTCACACGGGAGGCCATGTGACTCACCAAAGGCCATGCTGCACCCATGCTACGCTCCCGTTACACATATTGTGGTACGGAAACACGCACACACGTTTTAGTGGAGCCGGATAAATGCTTTTGTCAGACCTCATTCATAACTATTTAAATAACCTCTGTGAGTCACATAACAAGTAGGGTTAAGTAATAATTGACCTATATACACACATTTTGGTATTAAAGCCCTTAAGTGCAATCTCAGGGCAACTTGCAACCTATTGTTTTTTTGTATGTACAAGAACGCCACTGATTACCTGACCTGACTGTCCTGAGGAGGTAAAGCTCTATCACGTTATAAAAGAAGCTTAGGAAAGTTTCTCACCTCAGTGGTGACGTGAGTGGGATCCCAGCTTCCTGTGAGCTGCGACAGCATCAGTTGGCTCTCCTGTTTGGGACACAATTGAACCTAGTATGAGGGATTGTTTGTGTATGTCTCGTTGTTTCGGTGCGTTCTCTTGTACACACATGTACACTGTATAATTTCATGCTACCTGCCCAGGGACTGTTGACGCAAGTCAGCATTAGTGCTTAAAAGATTTGGTTGTATATTTTTTTTAGAACATTAAAACACTGAGATTTGGTCAAATAAAAAAAAAAGTTTTAAAGGGCTTCTAAATAAAGCCTTCATGAGAAATATTATATAAGATTTTTTGTTTTTAGTCTAAATTTATAATTCTAGTGTTTACAAACTACATTTCCATCCAGTGTCTTTGGACCTCATGAGCTAACATCAAAGACATCATCGCATATAGCTCTGCTTGTCGCGCAGAGAGAGTGAGTGGGTGAAGGCTGAATAACAGCTCTCTCCGTGTGTGAATGGGTATCTGTACGCGCTTCGCTGTGTTCAACGGGTGCCGCTGAGCCTCGGCATCAGGCTGCACTCAAGCCAGGGATGACTCAGGGTGAGAGCGGCTAAATGACTCCAGACCTGCCGACAAACTGCGGCATGAATGTGCGCGGGTCGAGTCACCGGGAGGATTTAAATGGGACTCTGTGCGCTTGCCTGGTTTGTTTTTGTTTCTTTCTGTTTGAAATAACTTTGTTAATTTTCTCTCGTGTATTCCTGTGTGGAGCTATTTCGGGTCGACCATTTGATATGATGTGCACTATCTGCCAAAAGCAGCGATCTGACAGATTATTCCTGATCTTGTTATTCAGATGCTCTGCAAGCCAGCGACAATGAGTCATTGATTTCTTTTTTCCCTAACAAGTAGGTAATTTATAGTTAAAATGAAAAGAGTGCAACGGTCTGTCTTTAGCAAATGATGAATCTGCAATTATTGATCCTAAAAACAATTTATAATAACACAAAACCAAAAAGGAGTCAGGTAAACATGAGACTGAACATATTTTCTTCTAAATGATCTAATCAGAAAATATGAAGAAAACTGTTCTGTTTTGCGGTTAAATCCCGTGTTAAAGACAGCAAATTAATTAGCGTGTGTGCTGATGAAATTCACATGATGTGAGTCTCAGTTTGACATTAAAGGGTTTCTCCTAAAGAGCAAAGTTTCTCAGTAACTAAGAGGTTTGCCATTTTAGAATGTGACTCAGTCTATTGTGGGCACAAAGTGAGCACCGCCTGCTCGCTTTCTCTGGGTGGATACAAGGGCGGAGATGTGTTTCAACACACATGCACAGCACAGGCGGGGGTCTTTCCTTCATGTAGTTACAGACACACACGTACCCCCCCACCCCTCCACCCACACACACACACACACACACACACAATGGAGATTTCAGTGGAAAGGAAACTGGGGATTCCTAAGATTCCTGTGGACAAAAAGGTGTGAACTCAGGCGGCTGAGCAGCCTGGGAATTCTGCTGGGTTGACTTGAGAAGCAGTTAAATGGCTGACCAGAGTTAGTGGTGACACACAGACAGACAGAGATAAGGAAGAGCTGGAGAGATAGAGCGAAGGAATTCAAACAGCAGGAGAGAGACGAGAATGTGGAGAGAATGCAAGAGAAAATATTGAAATGGTAAAATGGGTCCGCGGGGCTGTGTCTTTACAAGTAACTATACCGGTGCTTAATGATTTACATGAAAAAGGTAACGCTGTTCTTCTGCAGTCAGATGTGAAACAGAGTAGTCAGAGAATAATGGCACAAGCAACATACAGAATTTTGCCTATTTCAAGAAAATCAAACTGTGTGTGTTTGTGTTTTCAATGGTTTTAAATACTTTCTTATCCACCTTGTCTTAGCTGCAGTGGCGTTTTATTCATCCTACCCAAGTAAACAGGGTCAGAGAGATAGCAGTGATAGAGGTTGGGTGGGGGAGACACAAAGACCAGCAGTGAGAAGACCTACAGTAAGTTTCCACGGTGCTGCTCAGAGTAGTTTTAAGACATGACAGTTCAAAAAAAAGCTCACTTGTGGAAGATTTTCTTTCAGCTGGGTTGAAGTGAATAAACAGATTGGCTGTCCATAAAAAAATTAATTAAAAAAAACGCTTAAAAAGAAAAAGTGAGCAGCAAATAAAAGCAAAAAACCCCCAAAACAAAACAGCTAGAAACTGTGTTTCAGAGAAGTAGGGAAAAGGTCAGCAAGACAAATAGAACGTGCAGCTAGATATTTCCACAGACGTGTCAGAACATTTAGAGAATGTCTCCAATGCCCCAAATTCTTGTGAGCACTCAAAGTTCTTTCTCAAGTGGCATTCCACATAGCCAGAGAAAGTTTGAATTATAAAAGCACAAACTCTCTCACACACGCACACGCTCACACACTATGTCACAGATGCACCTGTCTGTGCCAAGACAGAAACTCCCAGCCACTGATAGACAAGAACAGACGTAACAGTGACGTCATCTCATTCACTAACCCGGCACACAAAGACACACCTCTGAAGAAACGCACGCTTGTAACCAACCAAGGACAGGAGATGGAAATATGGCAATCAGACTCCCTCCCCCGCCAGCCTAGTGTAGCTGTGTGTGTGTGTTCTGCACTGACTATATTAGGCCCGTCGGTTTCTAACATGGGGAGACGGCGAACACGCAGATACAACTGTGATGTCACGGTCACGTTGGAGAGGCATGACTCTACATCTTATCTCTCATCACGGTGCTTGTTCTGCATTGCTCTCCACTGCCCTGCAGTGACGCGCGTGTCTGTTTGTGTAAGTGTGCATGTGTCTGTCTGTCTGTGTGTGTGTGCGCGCGCACTTATTACCCTGTGATAACCTTGGGCGTTAGTGACACGCAGGGATTTCACAGCAGCTCTAGTGTCACACGAGCACCTCTGAGCTCAGGTGAAACATTTTGACAATACTTGAAATTTCCATTACTACTGCAAGTCTCTGTAATTGCATCATACACGCATGCTTCTATTGTGACACAATGCATAATTATTAGGTTGAGGTATATAAAGTAATAGCTGCCATAACGATAGTGTTAGTAACATAGTATTAAAAACATCATTTTTGCTTATTTTTTTTAAACTTTAGATGATACTTTTTAAACATTTTATTTCCAAAGCAAAATCAGTTTTGAGCTCGTTGTATTTTACTTTGCATATTTTACATTAGTTCAGCCTGACACCCCCCCCCCCCCCCCAAAGAAAGTCTATTTAAATTATGTTTATTTACATGCACTGCTCACATAAATGTACTCCATTAATATTTCAGTGCTCATTTTTGACAGTTAAGACAACTCAAAAAAGAAAACAGCAATGTTACGTTTTATTAAGTCAAAGATGCTCATTTTAAGCTCCGCAGTCCATAACAGGCCCACCAGAGATGGTTCCACCTCCGTTTAATATTATACACACTCTTTCAAATACAACATTTGGAAGTGCATGGAGCTAAAATCTAGTTGTGCCTATTGCACAGAATTAAATAATATTTACCTGTCTTATAGGCTTGTCCCCATTCTTGTATAAATTATTGTGGTTAATAGGTCAATTCATATGAAAACAAACAATCGTGCCCTCTGATGAATGAAGGCTGAGTATTTCTGCTTTGATTAAATGCAGTAATAACAGTTGCACTGACTGCAGTTTTCATGCTCTTGTAGTAAAATGCATAACGTGCCCGTGACAGCATGATCTGATTAGTGCAGAAATGCATTACTTACATATGCATGAATGTATGGCCGCCAGTATTGTGGTCCCTTTAACAGAACCCACTAATGCATAGCACTGACTCCCTCACTTACACTGCAAGACTTTCTCTCTCTATTCCACAACCGCACAGCGTGGACTATACGAAGGCTGGGATGGTGCTGCAGGCTGGCCCACTCCCAGGATATAAGAGCAGTGAGCTCTGCCAAGGCGGTGAGGGGTCACACTGTGGAGAATGTGCGCATGTGTGCGTGTCAGAGGATGGCTATGTCACACATGAGCTCCCTCGCTTGGCGGGTGGCTGTCTGAACAGTGACACCAACAGCGGATGCCCACATCTTGACGCTACAGTGCAGATAAAGCTCTTGTGAAACATTCCACTCCCCACTCCCACTGCTCCTACCAGCGTTTCCTGCTCTCACTTCCGTGTCCTTCCCTCCCATTCCTCGCCTGCCTTCCTTTTTCACCCGTCCACATCCCTCCAGCACTTCCCACCGCCTCATCGACTGCTGCTCCACACCCCTGGGCTGATCCCATAGCTGGCCCACTTACTGGTCCTACACCCCAGACTGGTGGACTCCCTCTTGGCTTCCTGGAGAACCACCTTCTATTATCAGAACAACCGGCCCAGCCCAGAAACACCACTGCTGAGTTCACTGGGACATTGTGGCCCTGAGAGTGGTGTCATGAAATCTCCTAAAATGGAACTACAACAATTTAGAGTTAATTTGATTTTAATCTTATCAATTACTGATGTCAAGTATGTATGTCAGTATGTGAAGCTAGCAATGACACTTGCTTCAGCTTTTCTTAATAAACATAATATTGAGATGCAAGTTTCACATTTAGAAAGACAATTTACAGAATAGTAGGATGACAAACCTATTTCATTTCAGTTTTGTTTTTATAGCAAAACAACAGTCATCTCAAGGTGTTTCACACTGTACCGTAAAGACTCTACAATATCCCCTATGTGCAAGCATTTGGCAACAGTAGGGCAGAAGAACTGCCTTTTGACAGGATGAGACGCAGCTAGGCTGAGGGACACTCAGCCATCTGCTGTGACTGGGTTTTGGGGTGAAGGGAAAAAGATGACAGAAAATGAAAAATTCAGAGACAACTAACAAGTCCCCTTAGTGAGTCATTAGTTCATTGACACAAAAGCATGATTTTAAAACTTAAAAAAAAAATTATGTATCTGATGAAGCATGAATACCAAACACTACTCTACATCTAGAAATATTTCCCACCCTATACAAGAATTTGTTCCACCAGATACAATATTTATTCTCATTCTTAGAGATATTGAGGATGACTGCAGTTTTCAGCTACCTGTATTAGGCTACTTAACCCCTAAAAAAGCATGAAGAATCTCCTCTAAGCTATTTTTTTACCACAGTATTTACAGGCTAATCATGCTCCTGTACACGTGAAGAAGATTTACACATCAAATCTCGCATTTTCCTTTAAACAGCAGCTCTACTTGCAGGATGAACGGAGAGCATTCATGAATGATCCTGCAGTGAGTAAATAACTTGTGATCTGCAATGCAGGCTACACTCCTGTGAGCTTCACACTAGAAAGTTTATTAACCTGGCAAAAAGCACCAGAGACAAACGGTCCCTGTTGCTTTTGACTAATGGACTATGCATATGCATAGTGTGGAATGGGAGTGTGTCATTCACTGAAGATTAAATGGACATGCAGCATGGAGCTTTGTTTTCTCAGCAGACAGAGTGAGAAAGAGCAAGTGGTTCCAGCAGATGGGGCTGGGCCTGATACCGCCATCTGTCTCAGAAGTGCAAGAAAATGCATAAGCAGGCTGAGACTGTGGTATTCAGAGCTGTTCTGTGGAAATACACGAAGGTCTAAAAGGTCTAAAAATACAGAAGTGGTCTGCAGAGCCACTTTTTGATCTAAGTTTAACATTAGAAATTCACATCAGTAAAATAAAGAACCAACAAAGATGCATGCAACATCTTTGTGTCCCCTGCCTTCTCCTGTAGCTCCTGACCATGTTTTGAGGAGCCGTCAGCCCCACTGAAATTGTAATTTACTCCATCTTCTCAATACCTTCAGAGCCTTCTCCCACCACTGCCTTCTGTCCTATGTGTAATCCCAGCAGTTACTTCTCCCGGGACTTGTAGACTCCTCGTAATAAACTTAACAGTTTCTTCAAAACGCTGGCAGGGAGAGGACTCTTGCCCGTGTGCTTCTTCCCTCAGCGCTCTCGTGTCTAGGGGCTCAGCAGCAGGCTGACTCACAGCCCCAGCCCACTCTTACCTCCCACTCTTCCCTCCCACTCAGCCCCAGCCGTACCCCAGCGTGGGAGGCAGTGCAGCCCAGGACCAGAGCCTCCGGCTGGGCACACACGCACACAAACACACACACATAGCCACCATGGGCCCACGGCTCTGGAGCTTTGGCTTTCATTCCCCATCACCCACACAGAAACAAAAACATGCACACACACAAAGCCCACATGCAGTACCTACAGTGATTTTTCGATCACTTCTTTAATGATGTCATGTGCCTCACATCTGAAGAGAGCAAAGGCAGGGGAAACACGTGGGAGTGTGTGGGCCGTGCATGCTGCATGTGTGTGTTTGAATCTTTTGCCAGTTTTATATCAAATACACTACATTTAAAAAAAATGTTGACATCTACTGTTGCCTACTGTACGTAAAGAGCTTTTAACACAGCTGAGCTCAGTAGGTTGTAGTTATTTATAAATTGCAGCTACAGGGGAGGATTTGGATTGTGAGAGTGATGAGGTCTCCTTAGATATAGTAGATGGATTGTGAAAGGTAAGATTTCAAGAGAAAAGACTGATACAACATTTTGATCTAAAGCTCGCAACGATGCGTTCAGTGCAAGGTGCATTAACAAAAACTTCAAATGGAACCTGGTCTGCTGCCGCTCAGGTTCAACTTTTCCATTTGAGAAATGAATTCAAGCTATTTCTGCATCAGTGAAAAATCACAGAAAATGTGTGATTCTTACCAGCAGGACAGGAGCCATGGATTGCAGGTCTTTGCCGCCTTTTCACAGATGTGCATCGTGAAGAGCTCGAGCTGTGAAAAACGGGTGGCAGAGGAGCATGTCACTCACATCATACGGAGCCTTTTCAAATATTCTTATCACTGACACCTTTATCAAACAGAAAATTTTTGAGGAAGGAAAAAAAGAAGATATTTTACGAAATTGATAGACTCGCACAATGTCACACATCGTAGGATGCTTGTACTGTGAATAATATTCAGAAAGGGCCAGATTGCTCATTAGAATATCTCACATTTGTGTGTGGGCGAGCTTTTAGCAGTCCATCTCCCTCTAGTCCCCAGCACTGTTCCAGAAACACTGATTTGTGTCCAATACCAACCGGGATCCTAACCTCAGTCTGTCCATTAAAAAAGTAAATCGATGCACCAACTTCTGTCAAAGTTTCAAGTACAGTACATGGCATATGCTGTCAGCTTTCAGATTATACACTCCGACTGTGTATAATCAGATAAAGCTCAGTCTCCTCCAATACTGTCACTAATGCTTATTTTCCCTTAAGGGTGAAGTCACATTTGTGGCATGTTATGTTTGATATGAGCAGGGTTGCAGAGGCAGTCTATGCACTTTGGTTCTCTACTTTCTGTACTGACTAAACAACAGATACAGCTGATGGAGGATCAGGAGGCAGGGACAACCTGTTGCGCATGACTGCGCTCCTCATGGCAAAATGAAAATCACTTAGACTACTGCAAAGCTCCCACGAAGTCCTAAATCTGATGGACTCTGAGTAGACTGAGGAGCAAGTTTTGATCAAAAGTTTGTTTGTTTGTTTTTAAAAAGCTTCTAATTCTGCAAACTCCTCTGAAATTCTGTTTAACGTGCTTATTGTCAAGTCTGGAAAAAGAAAAACGAGACACTAAACGTGCAAAACAATATTAAGCTTTTAAAGAAAATACAAAATTTGAAATTGATATTAACGGCCAGAGTTAATATATTAATAACCACAGAGATCCAACTGCACGTGTCACAAGTGCCCCCTGTTGGATACAGCAACACTCTTTCTAAAACTAACGGAGCATGGTTTCAATTATAGTCCTCTAAAGAAAGAACAATAAAATCAAAGAGAAAAATGTGAATAATTCGAACAGACAATCTAATTCACTTAAAAAAAACCTCAAGTCCCTTCACGCCCGATTACTGTGATATTCGCATTAACAAACACATCAAACACACCATTCAGAGATTTCTTAGAAAGCCAGTGCACTCACAATAGACCGCTCACTCTCTCTCCTCACGCCACATGCATCTCTCTCTCTCTCTCTGCGCCCCTCGTCTATCCCGAAGTCACGGGTCTCCCCCGGGGTAAACGCATTCCAACACACAAGAATTTCCTCCAGCCCTCAACTCACGCCCCCCTCCTCTTTTCTTTTCTTTCTCCCTCTCTCACACGCGCGCGCACAAACACGTAAACGCGGGCGTGAAGTAATAGCGCTCGCACAAGAGGCCTTGCCAGAGAAGACCACACACTGTTGCAATGCCATGTTCAAGTCTCGCCGCATGTAAACAGTGCCAGCCCTAATAGAACTTCTACACCATACCGACAAAGTCAAAGCACACATTTTTAAATATTTAAGTCTATGAATAAAACAGCCCTCTTCATTTTCTTATTCACTACTGTTTTTTGGCACTGATAATAATAATACTAATATTAATACTACTACTAATAATAATAACAATAATAACAATAATGACAACTGAAATTGTAAATTCTTATCATCAAACTGCGGTACCTGTGTGTATTCGTCTGTGTTGCAGATCAGCTGAAGCTAAAAAAGAAGAAAAGAAAAAAAAAAGAGCCCAGTTTGCAGACACCTTCCTCGAGCGCAGCGCTCCGAGATCTATCCGTTGCGCGTACGAGAGCACGCGAGAAGCAGAAGCTGAAACAACACATCACCGAGGGCTGAGCGCAATAAAAAGAAAGAAAAGAAAGAAAAAGTGCTGGTGGAACAAGCGGAGACAACCGCAGATATATGCGGGAGGAAAGGAGGAGGATCGATTTATCACGTCTCTCGCATTTTGTGCCGTGGTAATACACCGCTCTATTACTCATCTGACGTGAGAGTCCCTTCTCTCTCTCTCTTTCTCTCTCTGTTTTATCTGTGTGCCTGCCCGCCTGCCTGCGGGCCTTTACAGCGGATCGCTCGGAAATGCCACTGACTGGTTCTTGTTGCCTCGAACTGGAGGCTGGCTACCCCCCGAAAAAACAACAATCAGTCACATCAGTCGGCCACAGCTCGGTCCCCGCATCGACCTCAGCCCGCGAGAAATCCCCCCCTCCTCCCGTCGCCCTCCCCTTGAGCTCCGGGGACTGTCCCCTGCTCGACCGCGGAGACTAATATCAGGATAGTGATGCCACTGTCAGTGACACACCCAAGAGAGAGAAAAACACCTGCACACAGAGAACAGAAGTGAAAAACGAAGAGGGGAAGGCAGAGAAAATTTCTACATTTCTGTGTGATTTCAGCACCTAATTTCAAACTCCAACAAACCAGTAAACGCCACTCAGCTGCAGATAGTAAAGAATTTCTTTTAAAAATCAAAAGCTCCAAAGCGATGAGGACATTCCTCCGGTTTTCCCTGCAACTAAATCACAAGACGACGTGCTGCAAAATATGCTAAACAAGCCTCAGCTTTCCAGTAATAAATTAGGAGCTCTAAACATTTCCTTTAGGAGTAGATAGTACATTTTTCCTCCTGCTGTGTGCAGTGGCTTTCCAGAGTCGGGTGGGGGGTCATCTAGGGAGAAAAAGGTCCTTTGCAAGCTGAGCGCACAAGGTGAATTTCACTTAAAACAGATTTCACTCCTCTGCACAAGCATACATGCAATGCTAATGTTTTTGTGGGAACCCCTGTGTTATTGTGCCAGGTCCAAATAGCTCTGCACAGACATTTAATGATGACTTTAAGAAATGTCACAGCTTAGCATCATCTTTTTAAAAAGAAAAAACCTTTAAATATCAACTCTCTCCTGTTCAATTTTTTAAAACTCTTAACTACTCCAAAAAAAAAAAAGAAGAAAAAAAGACAGGCTGAACAGCAAGCAGTCACATTTAACAGTTTTACCAATGAGCTGAAGGATGCTTACAGTTCTGCGACTGTTTCATTTAGCAGCTCAGCTCCCCACAAGCGCTCAGTCAGAGCGTGAAAACATTTCAGAGATAACAAGTTGACTGAGAGCTGTCTCTCTGTATCTTTCACTGGGGAAATACACCTGCAGTGGGATTGTACCTGCACTGTTTAATGTATGCGTCTGCATTTGTATAAATTTCCTATGAAATATGTGATATGATGTGTTCTTGCTCACCTGCTCCCTCCCCCCGTTTTGCTCTTGCAGGCTGTCTCATCACTCTCACTTTGAGAGTGAGAGTGATTTCTTTTGTTTTGTTTTGTTTTTTTGTGACAGCGATCTGGGAAATTAACAAATGTTTCTGCTGCTTGTTTCTCTTCAGTCCACCGGCGCATGGTTTTTGAGGAGCTATGAGGTCTCTGAACCACAATGACAATATCACCGCCGGTATGATGACGAGGGGTTCATATTGTGAAAATTCCCTGAATAAATTACTGTGCCCACTCTTTCTCTTATCTGGTTATGAGTGCAGTTATGACCTCAGTTTCTGGTATTTGGGATGGGTATTTCTTCAATGTAAACTTCCCAGAAATATTTCTGTGTTTGCAGGCTGTTGTTTTTTTCTGTAAGCCGTGTGACCAAATTAATTTAACCCTATGGCGCTTGGCAGGTCACCTCACACGGCTAAGGAGGACTTCATCTAGGATTTCACCCGATTGACGGAGGCAAAGAGGCAGCTTTTTCATACCTGACGGAGCTTTTGATGAGCTCTGCACTGTTAAGACTTGTGATTAACTGACTGAAACGATTATTTAGCAAACTAACAAGGCGGGTAAAAATTGACTTGACGCTTTTAAATTTTATCATTTCACAATCCGATTCACTAGGGAATGTTTGGCAGTCACAGTTAGGCTAGATAAGCATGAAATCTGAGGAATTTGAATTGGTTTTGCTCACAGAACAGATTCAGTAAATTAATGGTAAACAGTTAAATAAAGGTGCATTTTGCAGTGACCTCAAACTGCTATTGCAGGGTGTGCAAAGACTGCAGCGACTGGGGATAATCCCACACTTTCCCCCTTCATGTTTCTCAGCAAGAGGACCCGGGCTTTCGATTCTGCGTGTATACTGATCTGACTCGGAGTGAGCAATATTGATTCCAGTTCTGTACAAATGCGACCCCGTCACCTCGCCCTTCCCTTTCCTCCTCCCCGACACACGTCATATAACGTCTATAGTGCACATCAGAGGCAGGAGGTGCGGGGAAAGGAGGGGGTTGACCTGTAATGTTCATTGAACTCCAGTCCCCTTTTTTCTGTCTGCCCAAACCTGAACAGCAAACACCTGATGAAATCTCAACTTGGGAGATACCGAGCCGACTTTGAAGTCGCAGATAAACACTTTCGCAAGGCATGTTTATGTGTCGCAGACTTTGATAATCTTTACTTCATGATGTCAACAGAACAAGTTGAAACCGCAGTGTCTCTGGAGACTCAAGAAACTGCAAAAAAAACACCCCTAAAACTTCGAATTGATATAATTGCTGGAAATGTCATAAAGTGTTGGCATTTTGGCGGAAATCTCTGCATTCTTTCCGTCGCTATTGTCCTTCACAAAGTGGCACGTCAGAGTTAAAATGCCTTATCTCGATTGCTATAACGCTAATCCATTCTCAAGACTCGGCCAATTGGTGTTTTATGAGCCCATTCAACAGTTTAGTCCCGGGTTGATGTTTTACACATGAAGCCTTCAAAGAAGCGGTGTTGCTTTGTCATACTTGAAGAATTTGTCACTCGCAGAACTCCCTTTGAGCTATCGGTGGTTTTTAAAAGAATTCAATACAGCGTTACCATTGAAGTGACTGGCATACCGCAGCTCTAGTACCTCCACCAGTGTGTTTCAGCACTGGTATTTTGGCTCCCAGGTTCATTGTGTATATGAAGGCAGAGGTGTGTTTTCACCGTCTCCTCCCTGGGAATTCCCCTCTGTTCCAGACTCTAACAGTTTGTTGGAGCCGCAGCTGTACATATGTGTATGTGTGTGTGTGTGTGTCAGGATGTATACACATTTTAGAGTGCAGTTATTCACATTTCAGTGTGCATAGGCATGCAATAATGTAAGTGTGCATGCTTACAGTGTGTGCGTGCGTGTGTGTGTTTCCTCCCTGATTCCCAGGGTTCTGCCGAGTTAAACCCTCTTAAATGTCCCCCTGGCTTTTGTCCTCACGTTTCAGCTGAATTTCCCCGCATTCATCCCACCATTCAGACTCTGTGTGTTCGAGCGCTCTGGAATGCATTGGGTTTGACAGGCGCCTGAACTGTGTGTGTGTGTGTGCATGTGTGTAAATGAGCATACAACATAAAGAAAGGAAAGTTTTTTTTTCTTTCCCCTTTTCTTTCCTCCACCTCTTTCTGCGAAGGTGACTCGGAAACACACAATCACCTCACCTTTTGCACACACACGCGCCCGCGCACGCAGCACTTTTCATCTTTCTACACACACACACTCAACACCCACACACACTTCGAGTCACATGTGCTCTCACTCAAAGAGAGCTCTGCACCCACTCACCCTGACACCCACACACCACCCACACACTCACGTGCACTGCCAAATAGCTCACTCTTTACCCTCCCACTCTATCCCCTCTACACCCACCCACCCACCACCATCACCACCACTGAGCACACGCATGTATTTTACACACATAAACACACGCACGCACACACACACACAGTGCTGGGCATGCGCCTGATCTGGTTTCCTCTTTTGCTTTGCAAGCGACCCGCAGTGATAAAATAAACACAAATACGTGATAATCACATTCCAGGCATTTCTCTCCTGCCGGTGGGAAGTTTCAACTGGTTTTCTGCAAGAGTTGGTTTGTGTGAGAGTGTGTTGTGTGTGTGTGTGTGTGTGTGTGTGTGTGTGTGCAACCCCAGAGGAAAAAAAGGAGAAAGAAAATGAGAGAGAAAGAGAAGGAACAAAGAGATCTGGGGAGAAGTCTCACACATTCCTCACTCCTGCCAATATCCTACCAGTATTGTAGACCATCACACAGCTCAACATGCACACACACACACACGCACACACACACACACACACGCGCACTCGCACACACACACACTATGATACAGCCAGATCTGAATAAAATCTCCCAATTTGCACTGCATCTGTGGTATCAGTCCAACACGAGCAATTCTTTTTGCAAATCACAGCATGCAACACTGAACCAAAGGAAAAACTTGCACTCACAATGGCATCATCACATTAAAAAAAGAAGAAAAAAAGCGGCACTGCATGGGATTCATAAAGGCAGAAAAAGAAGTGAAAACACACAAAATTCTTTTGAGCCCTGTGCCTCTGAATAGCAAGAAGAAAGCCATCCTACCTTGTGTTATTACTCATTTTTGTAGAAAGAGACAGAAGCAGAGAGAGAAAAAAAGAGGTTGTAAACGTGAGAATGGAGGACCTCCGTTGGAAGTAGTAGATATAGATAGGACCTACCTGAGCACATGGCCCGCACACTTCCTCAGTCAACACGCTTTGTTTCTCCTCCTCCTCCCCTCTCTGCTGCTACATGCTTCTCCTCCATCTGTCTGTCTCACTGAGCCTCTCTTCTTGTCTTTCTCCCCCTTCCCCTCTCTCTCTCGCTCTCTCTCACTGTCACTCTCGCTCTCTCTCCCTCCCTCTCATGCTCCACAAACCCTCTCCTCTCACTGTGCTGCTCTCTTCAAACTTCACTTCACTTTTCCCCCCCTAAAACAGCAGCAGCCCGTCCTTCGTTTTTCACCTTGCTCTTCTTCTCGGGCACCCAATAGAGTCATCCCTCTTTATGTGAGAAGTGAGAGTGATCCATGAAGGCAGGCTTAACTAGAATGTCACTCTCCTCCCCCCATTGTTGTTTGTGTGTGTTCGTCTATACTGGATTTTATGTGTTGCTATCTTGCCAGTTATTCACCTCCACGCATATGTCTTCAAACATTTTTCTCACTTTCCTTATTAGTCCACCTTTCCTGTCTCATACTTTTGCATGGTTTACACGCAAACACACACACACACACACACACACACACACACACACACACACACACACACACACACACACAATGTCAATTAACAAAGATGAATTACTGTGTGTCCGTGGTACTTTTTCTGCGAGTTCATTTCTTGCGCATATTCCTCTCACAAGATAACACCTGCATGTGTAATTTATTCAAGCAAGAAAATCTCGGCTGCAGATTGCAAGTGAGCGTGATGGAGGAAGGACAAATGGAGATTGAAAGACAAGGGAATAAAATTGGTAATACAAGCCAACAGAACCAAAACCAACCCCCCCCCCCCCCCCCCCCCCCCCCCCAAAACAAAAAAAAAAACCCTGACATGCATATCCTTGTGAGACCTCTTTGGGTATCATATGAAATCAGTGCACACATGTCGCTAGACTATGCATTTGGTTACGGATCCATAGCCCTTCTTTTTGAAGCATGGCGTTCAGATTTTAAACTAAATGTAATGTAATGTTTGTTTTTGCTTGCTAAATGAAATCACATCACAAAATAAATAAATAAATGTAACCGAACTGAAAGCAACACGTACATATTTATTTTTACGTGACTATGGATTTGGAGAAAACACAGGCAACAATTTTAATGAGAGGCAATGCTATAGTCTGGGAAGAGCTACGTCATGAGAGCTTATAGAACTGGGCATGTCGATTTGTGCACAAATTTAAGAGCCGATGTTAAAGATGCAAGTTTTAGAGCATAGGACTACTTTGGGCTAACAGAGATTTAGGTTAAAACGCCTCCTTCCTTATGTTAAAATCTAGTTTTTCCATATTTATCTAATACACAGGCTTTGATTTGTGAAGACAGAACAATGAATTAAAAAAAAGAACCTTGCTTTATCTGCTTTGCACCATGAATATTGTTAGAAAAACAGAGAAATTGCAAATTCATTGTACATCTTTGCGGATAAACTGATTAGAAAGACATTTCAGACATAGTTCCTGTACAAGCTCAGTCATCTTCCAGAGCGCTGAGCCACAACAGGCACAATGTAGCAGCACAGACTGTGTCGAGCGTTTTTCATTTTTTAGCTCGCTGTGTGTGTGAGTCAGTGAACATGCTTTGGATCAGTGGTCACAAGAAGCTTTAAAGGCGTTTGCTTTATAGAAAACTGCAATGCCTTGTCCACACAAAGATCTGTAATTACTGTACATATCTTTGAACCAGCAATTAAAGACGATGTGGGCATTCCTGATGTGAGCTAGAATATCTTGTTTCATTACACTGGACAAAATTTTCAGCATTGATTTTTTTTTAATCAAAACTGCGTAGCTGTGAAATACTCATATAAACAGCATTCTTAGATAATTTCTTGTGCACTTACGTAATAAATAGACTGAAAATAAATAATTTTGCAGTTATACAGTTGTAATTCTTTTAGGTTCTTATACTACCTGACGTGATGGCTGACCTGACCCCACTTTATGCACACATATCACCAACTGCGTTGAATGTAAATTAGCATAATTACACACTTTTCTGAGTGACTGATTGTAACTCCATTATTTACTGGGTACATTAAACCAGTGCCACTGTTTTTTTTGTGTTTGTGTGTGTGTTTTTGTGTGTTTGACTGTTGGGTTTTCCTTTTGTTTTTAACTTCCATATTTCCATGAGTGCGTTTTCCAAATGCTATAAACATGACCTCCAAACAACTCCACAGTCTTGTCAAGGATGCTTTGTTAACGCCGGGATGGAAAAGGTGCCCTTTGTGAGCGACAGCCACACGGTGGTCGGTGATATCCAGCAGCCATGAGAAAGTGAGAAAACACATGGTTATTTTGACGCCGTAATCAGAAATTCCAAATTTGCTTCAGTGGTGGGATAGTGGGAATGCAAACACACCTCACTGGGCAGCGAGAGAAGGGGATGAATGTCCATAATATGCCGTTGTCTTTTCCATTCCCCTTTTAAATATTAGTCCGTGTTTCCACTGGCTCCATAATAATACGGAAGGGAAGCTGATGGGATATCTGGGTGCGTTTCCATGTGAAGGGACAGCAGTCACGGTCCAGCGCTAATGTGTATGGCTTTCTGATGAACAAGGGAAGCATTTGTCTGTCTTGTCAAACACGCTTTGTTGTTTTTCCTGCTTTTGACAGAAATTATGGCCAATGTGATGTCTCAACTGAGGGAACGTCCTCCAGCGTGCTCCATAATGTCAAATAATAACACAGATACACCTGTCCGTCTGTCACCGTGGTATAAATTTTCTCCGTCTGCGATTAGAAATTAGACATGAAGGATAGAAAGTGAGTAACAAAGCAGGGCAGGTTGGTTCGTAATGCTTGATTTACCCACGAGGCACGTTGCCGGCTGTCGGAGCCCACACCCACCAACAATCAAGGCATAATAAGTGATTTCATCTTTTGCCTCTGCTTTTGTGCAGCAGATTAGAAACTCTACTGAATGACCATCCCTTGCCCACCTCTTCTTTGCATCCGCCCTCCTTTCCCTGGCCCAGCTGTGTACTGTATGTGCACGTATGAGTGTGTGTATATAAGTGTGGGAGTGTGAGGGTGAAGGAGTACTCTGCGTGGGCTGAAAACAGTGCTTGGGCTTCATGTGCTGTGGTGTTAATAGGCCTTTTCTCCCCTCAGCGGGACACAGAGAGCTGTCATTTACATGGAGGTAATGGAGTGATGGAGAAGTGGATGGAATATATGTGTGGGCGATCGATGATGAGGGCCTAGCACCTAGCTCTTTCTCTCTGTCTCCCTCACTCATTTTTTCCCTACTCTTGCTTTTCTTTCTTAGCGTCTTTCTCTCCTTCCCTGTCTCGATGTAAGTCTCGTTCTCTGCTTTTCTTGCATTAGTCATCAAGCGGTTGTTATGATTGCTACCAAGAGAAGAAATTCAAAGATGGGAAAGTAAACATTAAAGTCCTTGAAGATGTTGTGGATGCAAAGAATTTCTGTGTGAAGTTGAACAAAGAAAGGCAACAGTAACAGAAGCAGGTTAATATTTTTTAAATGTACCCGCTGGCTAATTGAATATTCTTCCACAAGACATTAACAATCATTTGGTGATCAAATAATTTTTGTCTTGTTTGGCAGTTGCTCAGTGTCAGTGGCTGAGCTTGAGCGGTGTCCAAACACATGGGAGAATCAATTCACTCTGTGGGAGAGTAAAATAGCCTGTGTGGAAGGGAAGGCACCCATCCAGCCAAGCTGCTATCTTGAATTTAGTTGTTCTGTTAAATGACACAAATTTCAGTGAAAGGATCCTCTTGCTGTGTCAGTTTTAATAAAATCTGTATCATTTAACTAGATTTTTCCCCCCACAATGGGGTGAATAGGATGGATGGAAAACAGTCTACTTTTAGCAGAAGTCTTGTGTTCTGGAGTTTTAAATCAGCTAAGTTTCTGGTTACGTCTTCCCGGCTATTGCTCTTATTTTATTTGTGTTTATTGTATTTTCAGATTCCTGTTCATTCCTTTCATTTTTGTAGTATTTTTGTAGTATTCTTGTGAATTTTAGTTCTGGTAAATGTAAGCTTTACCAGTCCTAAACGTAAGTCCTTTGGACTGCTTTCAGTCTGAACTAAGACTTGTATCTTTTATTTTTTGGTTATTTCTGTCTACCTCTTTGGGTCCAAGCATCTCAAAATTCTTGTGTGTATATGTAAAGATGTTTTAGGCTTAATAATAAAGTTAGGAGACTAAAAAGGAAAGGAAGGAAAGAGTGAGAAGAAAAAGCTAAAAATGGTTTGTGGTATGCTTCAACCCAAGCTTCTTCAGCACCTTTGGTACAGCTCAACCAGGTGAGCTATACCAATGCCCCCTTGTCCTCACTTTTTGACATTACACTTTGATCACAACAGGCTCTTTGGACAAGGAGGCATTTAATGGTGGCATTTTTTTTTTCATGAAACTCTTTGAAATTGTAGCCAATCTCATCCCTGAATATGGGCCCACTGTTACGAGGACTTAGCCCACTATGAGATCCCCCAACTGAAGGTGTGGTCCTGAAGGATGCCATGCCTGGTCTTGGGCGCCAATATTAGTCCACTCTCCGTCACAGCTGGGTGGTTCATTGTGCAGCTTGCAAGCAAAACACCTGCTGCTGCTCCTGCCAACTGCATTCCTACGGCTGTTTCCTTGAATTCACCACCTTCTTCAAAGAGAAACCATGACTTTCAAGGTCACCATTCATTTCCAACATTCTCGTCCCCTGTGCTGCCAAGCTGTCATGTTCATAACCACCTGGAATCCCAGTCTCCTCATTGCTAAGCTCAAGCCTTTCAGCGTCATCATTTACATCCAGCCCAGCATTCTTGACCCTGCCCAGCACCCCAGGTGGCTTTATGGTAGTCCCTGCACCTGGGTCAGGCCCAGTTGACACCAGGTCCATGCCTGTAGCCATATCTGGATTGATTACTGCCAGACCTAATCCCATCACTGCTAAGAAGGCAGTCAATGTTAGACACAAGCACATCCCTGATCCAAGGTTGGTTAGCCATAGATTTTGAATAATAGTCTAATCTAGTCTATATCAGTAAATCACATTACATTGTGTACATACAAGGAATGTATTAAAACATAAATATAATAATATTAACATTCTTTCCTTTGAGCAGCTGAGCAGCAAAAGGGGGAAAGAAGCAAAAATAAAAAATTTCCATCTATCTCTGTAGGTAGAAAACGGAAATAAAAAAAAACCTGCATTGTTTCTCCTTATGTCAACAAAACAAGTGATTTATAATTATAGAACTGTAGAGAAAACAGCTGAAAGAAAGCAAAGTAATATTATTTCTTTACCAGAGAAATCAGATATTGTTTGGGCGCATCATACTCTGAAGGCAGTGGGGGTTTTCGTCCAAGAAAGGTACTTTTGCTTTGCCTGTTAGCACCGAGGCGTGATACAGTTAAGAAGATGAAGGGATTGCCCATGGGAAAGTTTGGGATGGTTGTTTGTGTCATTTACTGTCACCAGAGAGTAAATGCATTTCCTTGAGTTTATTTCTATTATTACCAGTTATGTTAATTAATCTTACCGGAGAAGATAAACTCGAGAATTTCCCAAAAGTGAAACGTGTTTAAAAAAAAAAAAAAACAAAACCAAAAAAAAAAACATTAATCAAATTAGAAAAACAACAATTTTAACTTCTCAATTAAATCTTTTCCTTAAGTTTCTTCCAATATCAAAAACAAAATTCCATTTGGTTGATCTAATATCCATAATTAGATATTAGATCAACTAAACCACTTATTGCAGCTTCTCATGAAAGCCAAATGTTTGCATCCAAAAGCATTTTAACACCTTTACATTTTTAACAACATAAATTTTAAATAATAAAACCTTTTGCATGCAAATGTTCAGAGCAGCTTAAATAAATGTATTATTTGTGTTTGGAAACTTTGAGCATTAAAAAAAATAATTTAAAGATACATTTGTGTGGGTTTGCAGCGATGTACGTGGAGATAAAGCCACAGCTTGACAGAAAACATAACTCTGCAGGGTGTATTCTTGATAAGAGATAAACTGCTGCAGGTAATGATTCCACATGCTGAACTAACGGGAGGAAGCCGAGACAAGTTTAGTATCAGGAGATACACTGGGGGGACCAGGGGGGGCTCTCCCCACCTCTTCTGAGACATCGGTGGTCCTATTAACTTGTCACTAACAGGAAACACTCACCACAAACTAACGTCTTCTTCCACCCAGATCGCACACACACACTCACACAGCTCATTGCCTTACAGGGACCACATGACTATAACAGCCATTAGTTTCTCACTTATTCATGTGCTATAACTGCCCATATAGTGACAGCATCGGGGAAATACTAATGTGAAAATGTGACAAAATAATACTTAAGTGAGCACATGCATGTACGCATATATGTGTGTGTGTGATTTCCCCATGCACCTCAAAGAGGGAATTCCCCATCAGCTTTTTGACTGCAAGGGGACTCTACTCGTGTCCCAGCAGAGAACACACCTCTCACTCTGAGTGCTGGAAACTTTTCTGATGCTCTGCGCTCTACCTTTCAAAACTCCTTCTCATCTACATCTTTGATGACTTAATGGCGACAGTCTCAGTTTTTGCAGCCCAAACTAAACTTTTCAATTTCTCTGGGTAAACATATAGAAAAACATGTTATTACATCACTGGCCTCCAAGTTAGTTATTCTAACTAGGCAGAACACAGTACCTTCATATCAAAGGAACAACATTTTAAATCTTTACTTTTCTTTTCCTAAACCTTGAATACTTGAAAAAACTAAAGACTTAATTTGACCTTTGGTTCCTATACCTTGAAACTAGCTTAAGTGCAGTGTAGTACTGAACAATGAGCCTACTTCATTGTAAGTAATAGAAAATGCAGTTTTTCTCTTTAAATAAAATACTCTTAAAGAGTAGACTTTATCTTTTTCATTACATTTTAACATTTCATTAAAAATATATTCGTTTTAATAATTTCCATAATTTGTGACCTATTATGACATGAATGGGTTTTATTTTTTTAAACTGCTTTACAATTTATTACTATGTACTATCACTTTTTACATTTTGCGTTTACATTTTTTAAACTACAGCTGAGCTATTTAAAATAAATAAATAAATAACAGAGGGCTGGTATGATGTTAAGGGTGTCGTAATCACAGGCTGTAATCCCAAAGATTGTGGAGTCAAAAGCAGGACAGAGACCCATGATGAAAAAAGCAAAATTGCTTGTTATTCCTTGTTTTTCTTTTACTGTTCACAAAAATAACATAAGCAACGAATTCCTTTCATTCCTTTGCATGTGATGACTTAATTGAGAGCAGTAGCTGAGTTGACTGTTTGTTGACAGTTGGAAGCATTTCTATGTTTTGCTGACTTACAGGTTTGTTTGGGGGTTCAGTCAGGGCTGGACTGGGACAAAAAATCGGCCCGCGCATTTTGACTAGAGACCGGCCCACCAAAAATGTGACGTCATTCAGGGGTAAAACCGCAAAGGATTCTGGGAACTTGTGGCAAGAGGTACTAGCGCATGCAGGCTTTCAATTGAACTCAGTTACACAGCGATAAAAAGAAACACAAAAAATGGCAAGAAGCTGTTGTATTATTAACTGCAATAGCCGGTGTTGTGCCAAAAAGTGATTGTCTGCCAAAAACTGATTTCCGGTATTTGCCAAAAACTGATTGCTCGTATTTAAATTGCTACAAGTAACTTGTTGGGCTATAATATGTGAAACATATGTCAAATGCATCCCTCATGGATGACATAAAGTCATCTCTCCATCTCTCTCTGCTGCTCTTCTGTCTCCTCTGTCACAGACTTCTCCACTTTTGATGATAAATCAGCCTGGTGCAACATGTAAGGATTGGCACAATTTGTTAAGATTTTGAGGAGTTTGAGAAACTAACCTTAAGCATAAAATAAAATTTGCTATCGGTTAACTTCATAGCACCCGCCCAGCAGTATATAAACTCCGTCATGCTAGCTAGTACGCAGTACCAGTTATTCTAAGCGACTGTAAAAAGTCAGCACAACGAAAACAAACTACAACTAAACTTGGTTTATATCTGACACAGAGAGACAGCAGGTCATAACTTCTTACCTGAAGTTCAGTTCCTCTGCCACTATGACCGGCGGCCGCCTCGGGTCTCTCCTCCTCTTGCCTCCCCTTTCCCTTATCCACCTGCTGGCCTCCACCACTTGCTGATGTTGCTAAATATGTGGAAGCTATGCCATAGCTACCGCCAAACAATTCAGTTATTTTTACACATTTGGCAGCCTGAAGGGCTTGTTTCTTTTTGGCCCTAATTTTTTCTGCACCTCCTTTCCTTTTTTTGTTCTCCATTTTCTTTAGTTCGTCTATAAGATTGCTAAACAAGGGGGAGGGTGCATCCGACCTCCTCGGCTGTAATTGGTCCAGCCCAGAGTCGATCATGACCAATTGGCCAATCCAACACCTTTCATTATTTATACCCTTCCAAAAAAAAAAAAAAATCGATCGGCCCATATAAAACAAAAAATCGCCAGCGGCCCACCGGGCAAATGCCGATGGCCAGTCCAGCTATGGGTTCAGTCATTGTCCAGACTAGACAGTTCACAAAAAAGATAGATGAGAAAATATAGTCAAGGAACTGACTGAAACAGGAGCAAAGGGCTAACATTTAGAGAGCCTGAAAAGTGCCCTAAGGGGGACAGCAAATGGAGGTGTAACTGGTCCTTAAATCCAATGATGCAATAAGTTGATGAGATGGCATGTGATGGGTAAACAAGAGAGCCCTAGAAGAGGCTTTCTCTCTCTTTAACTTCTTTGTTTTAGCATGGCTATCTCTACAGCTTACTTACTTAGCTGTAGGGATAGCCATAGCTTAAGTTTAACTGATAACCAGTATGTTTAGCAAACAATTTGGTGTTTAAAGTTAGCTATGTACTGGAACTGCTTCTCCATACCCATTTCTTTCTTTTCACTGTTAATCAGTGCAATTAAAATTTTCATTTTTTAGTCATTTCTATATTTGTAGCTAGCTATTTCAAAGTGTTTACCATTAGGTTTAGCAGTAATTTCAGTTCTCAATCAATTTAATCATATTTAAAATCAGTTTCTATTTTCTTTTTTTCTGATTCGTTAAATCAGAATCAGATTTACGACATCTGGGATGAGACATCTGTAGTCTCGATTGGGAATCACTGCTGTAACAGAGAAAGAATTCCAGTATTCCATTAGATTTACAGACTGTATCTACAGTAGACAAACAAACAAAAACTGATAGATACACAAAAAAATTTTATTCACTTTGAGCACTTTGAGTTTGTTATTTTGTTCTGCATAAGTTTGGACTGGTTTATGAATATTCTGGGACAGGCAAGCTAGAAAGTTGTGTACCATGTGACAGAGACTCAAGTGTCCTTGTCCCTGCTGATCCATAAGCACATTATGATGCAGCTAGTTGAACCTTCACCGCTCTGATGGGAAAAGCACTAGAGAAAAGTCAATGAGATGTTCTGTCATTTTAGGGCAGGATACAGAGAGGCATTACAGAGATGAGTGACATTTTAATTCACATAAGTGGATGTGAAGTTTTTGTAGATGTAAACACCTCAAAATTTTGATTCAGTGGGAGAAGTAGACAAGTTTTAATCTGTCAAACAAGCATTTCAGCGGTTTTCTTTAAGGATTTCATGTTCAGTAAAATGCTTTTTAAAATCTGCTGTTATTTTTATGTATATTTAAGAAATTTTCCTTTTTTATATTTGATGAAAAGAGAGTTATGGAAATAGATCAGAGATGGAGGGGGCTGGGAGGAAAGAAGGTGGATAGTTTAGACTGCTGTCACAATTTATCAGCCTCTTTCTGTTCTACCCCCAGATGAATGGAATCACAGGGCTACTGATTATTTTCACGCCAAGCCTTTCCATGTTGTCTGCAGTGAGTCTGGATCATTGGTGGGGAACCCTGCTTCTCCAATCACATTACTTGTCAGAGACACAGTTTACCCACGTGATTAACATGTATTTTGCATTTGTTTGTCTTAGTGCATGTGTGTGGGAGAGAGAATAACCATTACATAAATGCATAGGTGTGCAGGTGGACAGGTGTGAGTGTTACCGTTGTGGGAATTCCCCAACCTGAATCCTGTTAGCTATTTGTGGGTCAACTGCTTTAGCCTGAAGCGAAGAAAAAACTGTGTTCCTCACCACAGTGGCATTTAGCTCACTTAGTTGTAAACAAAGCAACATGTTTGGAGCCACAAAAATGCTCTGGATTTCTAAATGCTTTGGACATAGTGTAAGAGCTCATTGAGAAAATCTGAGCTGAGTAAAGTAATGGGACACATCCTAGAGAAGTAAGCGTACATGAACGTGTGTCTGCTGCACAAATATTGTATATTTTTTAATAACCTTCAATAGCCTACAAAGGTTATTCAGTGGTCAGTCCTATATAGATCTACTGTTTTAAACACAGAAGACAAACGACTTCCACTTTATCCATAAGGTTGATGAATTAAAACTGAAATTAAAATTTCAGTATTTGTAACAGTAATATTTGTCCTTCTACTTAAGTACAGAATATGTCTCTACTTCTGCCAACTCTGTCTTTTTTTTTTACTTTTAGCATCTAGTTTTTACATCACACCGTGCATTTCAGGACTATCAAATATGAAAAGTTTGTTTCGAGAGTCAAACAGTAACTGGTACTTACAGTTATATTGCTGCTGATCTTATGAAGTGACGATTTTCGCCCATATAATCTGACAAAAACGATCCTGTCAATAAATGAGAGAAGGTGAGTTCGTGCTGGTCACCAGTGTTTGGATTCTGTTTACTATGCCTTTTATACATCAAGATTAGATTACTGTAATTCCCTTTATACTGGTCTCCATTCTGCCCTTGTTCACAAACTGCAGCTCGTTCAAAATGCAGCTGCACGTCTTTTAACTGGAACTGGCAGGTTTGAGTCTATTACTCCAGTTCTTTCCGACCTGCACTGGCTCCCTATTAAATTTCGTATTGATTTTAAAATCTTATTGCTCACTTTTAAAATCATAAATAACACCGCGCCCAGCTATCTTACGGATCTCCTCAGCTTTTATACCCCTGGGAGAGCGCTTAGATCAGCAGGCCAAATGCTCCTGGTGCGACCTAGATCTCGGCTCAAGACCAGAGGTGACCGCGCATTCGCCGCTGTTGCACCCTACCTCTGGAATAACCTCCCTCTAGCTATTCGGGCGTCTGATTCAATTCAATCTTTTAAATCTCGATTAATAACTTATTTGTTTAGCCTTGCTTTCCCCGCCTCCTAGAGCCCGCATTTTTGGTGTACTGTAAGTTATCTTTTTTGCTTTATTAATATTTATAATGTTTTAACCTGTGCCTACTATGCCTGGTGTATTATATACAGTGGGGCAAAAAAGTATTTAGTCAGCCACCGATTGTGCAAGTTCCCCCACTTAAAATGATGACAGAGGTCAGTAATTTGCACCAGAGGTACACTTCAACTGTGAGAGACAGAATGTGAAAAAAAAATCCATGAATTCACATGGTAGGATTTGTAAAGAATTTATTCGTAAATTAGGGTGGAAAATAAGTATTTGGTCACCTCAAACAAGGAAAATCTCTGGCTCTCACAGACCTGTAACGTCTTCTGTGAGAAGCTTTTCTGTCCCCCACTCGTTACCTGTATGAATGGCACCTGTTTGAACTCATCATCTGTATAAAAGACACCTGTCCACAGCCTCAAACAGTCAGACTCCAAACTCCGCCATGGCCAAGACCAAAGAGCTTTCGAAGGACACCAGGAAAAGTATTGTAGACCTGCACCTGACTGGGAAGAGTGAATCTACAATAGGCAAGCAGCTTGGTGTGAAAAAATCAACTGTGGGAGCAATCATCAGAAAATGGAAGACATACAAGACCACTGATAATCTCCCTCGATCTGGGGCTCCACGCAAGATCTCATCCCATGGGGTCAAAATGATCATGAGAACGGTGAGCAAAGATCCCAGAACCACACGGGGGGACCTGGTGAATGACCTGCAGAGAGCTGGGACCAAAGTAACAAAGGTCACCATCAGTAACACACTACAACGGCAGGGAATCAAATCCCGCAGTGCCAGACGTGTTCCGCTGCTGAAGCCAGTGCATGTCCAGGCCCGTCTGAAGTTTGCCAGAGAGCACATGGATGATACAGCAGAGGATTGGGAGAATGTCATGTGGTCAGATGAAACCAAAGTAGAACTTTTTGGTATAAACTCAACTCGTCGTGTTTGGAGGAAGAAGAATACTGAGTTGCATCCCAAGAACACCATACCTACTGTGAAGCATGGGGGTGGAAACATCATGCTATGGGGCTGTTTTTCTGCCAAGGGGACAGGACGACTGATCCGTGTTAAGGACAGAATGAATGGGGCCATGTATCGTGAGATTTTGAGCCAAAACCTCCTTCCATCAGTGAGAACTTTGAAGATGAAATGAGGCTGGGTCTTCCAACATGACAATGATCCAAAACACACCGCCCGGGCAACAAAGGAGTGGCTCCGTAAGAAGCATTTGAAAGTCCTGGAGTGGCCTAGCCAGTCTCCAGACCTCAACCCCATAGAAAATCTGTGGCGGGAGTTGAAAGTCCGTGTTGCTCGGCAACAGCCCCAAAACATCACTGCTCTCGAGAAGATCTGCATGGAGGAATGGGCCAAAATACCAGCTACTGTGTGTGCAAACCTGGTAAAGACCTATAGTAAACGTTTGACCTCTGTTATTGCCAACAAAGGTTATGTTACAAAGTATTGAGTTGTATTTTTGTTATTGACCAAATACTTATTTTCCACCCTGATTTACGAATAAATTCTTTACAAATCCTACCATGTGAATTCATGGATTTTTTTTTCACATTCTGTCTCTCACAGTTGAAGTGTACCTCTGGTGCAAATTACTGACCTCTGTCATCATTTTAAGTGGGGGAACTTGCACAATCGGTGGCTGACTAAATACTTTTTTGCCCCACTGTATACCACCCGCCTGCTAGTATATTTTATTTGTATTTTGTGTTTTGTATTTGTATTTATTATTGCTCTAACTCTGTTCTGTGAAGCACTTTGGCATACCTGTGGTTTTTTAAATGTGCTATATAAATAAAATTGTATTGTATTGTATTGTACTAACTTCTGGATCCCGCCTGCCTTTTAATGTCCTGTGACGTCAGATGCTACCGTTCTAAAGATGCATCCCAGATAGCGACAACTTCGAGCCAATCCACCTTCAGTTCAGTTCTGGCTGCTTATGAACAGCGTCATTAAACAGTGCGTTTTTCTTTTCATACTTAACCGACACAACAGCAGCTTCTCACACAGAAAATACTGGGCAAGTACTGAAAACTATCATGTCAAATGTGCTTCTTTCATGGAGGTACCATTTCAGTGATATTATACTAATATGAGAGAATGAAGGTAACTGCTTTGTTTGCGTTTTTATTCAGAAATGTGAGTTGTGGTGATCAGAGTTAGCTTATAGCTAATTAGCTACTGGCATGTTAGCTAATACAGAGTGAAGCTCTAAGAGGTACAACCTTTAAAAAGCCCCTCAGTGATTTATTTCCATGTGGCAAGTGATTCCGTTTTCTGTTGTTACTCCAGGATTGAACACATGAAGGAATTCCCCCCCTCATTCAAGTACAAACTGCAGTAACATTAAGCTAACAGCTCTAAGTTAGCGCACATCCATCAGATTAAAGTGGGTGATACTTAAGACTGGTTTGACTGAGTTAGGAAATGTGCTACATTGGAAAGATACATGATTTGTATTGCTCAGTTTCAGAAATACTCCAACCAGTCAGTTCGCTGCCTAAATCATACCAAAGGTCAAAGTAACTTAAAGCATGCTTTTCCCCATTCTGAAGCTCCTGATGTGTATCTGTGTATATGCTTGTACTGATGATTACATAAAACCCAAGGTTCTCTATAATGTTCTCACATTCTAGCCAGTGTGCCACAAAACAATTTATTTACTGACAACTGACACAAAATTCATAGTCGATAATTTAATTTTTTTAACAACGTATATATAAGCGATATTTATTTCTTTTTGTTCATTTCACTTCAAAGGATAAGGAAAATAATCTTCATGTAGGATTTATTACTCATTGGCAATTGTTTAAGCTGTACAATGAGAAATGCCAGTTTAGGGGGTATTTCCTATTTTTACTCATCCACTTGTGCTAATCCAAATGCATATTAATGTGTGTTAGTTCATTCTTCCAAGGTCAGTACAGCCTAAACAATGTTAGAACCTTAGTTGGGTTATTCTTGCTTTAGAGCAGGGGTGGGCAAACTACGGCCTGCAGGCCACCTCCGTTGGGCTTTTTATTCCGGCCCGCTGAAGATAGGTGTGTGTCATCCATGTCTCGAGCCATGAAGTCGCGGTGTGAAGTTGCTCTAATTAAGTACACATTTGCACTGTGAAAACTGAAAACTGTACCAGCCCGGGCTACTCTCTGTTGTTAACTCTGCTACTGCTCTGAACCTATCTGCAACAATGAGTGGGCCAAAGAAAAAAAAAAGCCAACAGTGAGCGCAGAGTGTTTAACAAGGAATGGACAGTAAAGCGCTATACAAATTCAGGCCATTTACCATTTACCAAATACTTTTTCACAGAAGTTTGGTCAAAGGCTATATGTCTTATTTGCCAAGAAACCACCGTCACTTGTCCACCAAGCATCCTAATTATGCTAATAACCAGTCGCTCAGAGATTAGCAGCTAATTTGCAGGCTCAGCAAAACACCTTTATCTGACAAACTACCATCCAAGAATCAAGCACAAAGGCAAGTTATTTCCTGGCATTCAAATTAGCAAAGGCCAGCAAGCCATTGTCTAAAGGGTAGTTTCTCAAAGAGTTAGTGATGGGATTTCTGGCTCTTTTTAGAGATCCGGCTCTTTCGGTTCGGCTCACTAAAAAGAGACGTCTCTTTCGGCTCCGAACTGGCTCTTCAGGTTGTTTTGTTGCTTTGATTAATTTATTATTAACAATAATATAAAATTATGCACAAAAGGAATTACTAATGTAAAAAAAAAGTGGTTTTATTTATATATGTTTATATATAAATATATGCGGTGGCACCTAGAGACAAAGCACGTACAAACTCCAAAACACATTTCTAGCGTTCACTGAACTTCCAAAACAGAGCTACCTAGATCACTTAAATTACACAATTGAAAGCATGAAAGCATATGTGTATTGTTTGTGTATTTTACACACAAGCACACATATATATTCAAATAATTAAAAAAAATTTTTCATTTACCTGTTACTACCACACACCAAATCCGGTCCTTGGTACTTGCTGGCTTGTGTAGCCACTAAGAAACAAAAGCTCAACACTGCGCCTAGCAACCTGGAGCACTTCTGTTGTCTTTTGTAAGTGTTTTGGATTTTTTACGTGTTTTGGAGTTCGTACGTGTTTTGAAGTTTGCACGTGCTTTGTCTCTCGGGGCCACCGTAAATATACTTTTATTTATTCACTCCACATAAAATGTAATAAATAAATCATATAATACAAAAACCAACTATTCACATTTCAACTTTTAACTATTTAAATTTTCAGCTTTTTCCTTTTAAACAAATTTAAAGTGAAAAAACACAAAACACTGCAAACCACAACACAATTAAATATAAATTAAAATATAAAAACAAAAAGAAGACGCATATTCTCTGTCATATGGGCCTGCATGAATAAACTTTCTGAATCCTTTATCATCTGCAACTGAAAATAGTTGTGGATGATTACTATACCTTTCTAATGTGACGTTGTTATCCCTGGCTCTATTTCTCTGTCTCTCCCTCAGCTCTGTTCCTGTGCTACTGCAAGTGTAACCAGTGTTGCCAACTCCTCAGTAAGGAAAATCGCTATTGGTTGTCCTAAAAGTCGCTAGAAGTCGCCAAATGACGTCATCGCCTAATTTGCATAATTGGTCATGCTAATCTAATTGTAACCTACGTTGTTGGAGAGAGAAATAACATCGTGGAAGACACATAAAGTGAGTAAAAAACGTCCTAAATGCAGTTAGAATTTATTTAGAACTACAAGTTAAATTTCTTTTAGCAATTATTGTTTTTTAATGTCACAATTCCAACCCTGCTCCTTTATCCGGGCCTGGACCAGCAAAAAATTGGCACTCTGGTGGAGTTACTTTGTGTGTGAGAGTGTGTGTTTATAAGTAGTTTTAAACCTTGTGATCCACAAAACAGCATAACAGTAAAAGAACTGACTGCGTTACAGTCAGTACGGGAGCAGCGGCTTCGCTCATGCGCGATTCATTTGCCTTTTGGACGCACAGGTGTGAACATCTCCTGCCCTGATAGCAGCTGGGGGAGGACTATCCTCCGCCTGGGAGCGCTTTGGCATGGGTGAGGTGCCCACCGCAGCACCGCTGCTGATTGAGAGTAAGAGCGATACGCGTTTTCACGTCAAAAAGTCATCATAAATAAGTCTCCAATAACACCAGAAAAAGTCACCAGATTTGTCACTAGTCGCTTTTTAGAAAAAGGGGGTCTGAAAACTCGCTAAATATAGCGACAAAGTCGCTAAGTTGGCAATACTGAGTGTAACTACCGCCACTCCCCCCCCTTCCCAGCGCAAAGCACAAGGCTCGCATGCAGAGTGAAGCGGAAAAAAGTGCAAGAGAGAGGGTGAGAGAAAGAAAAAAAAAAAACCAACCCATGGCTCGCGATAAGGAGCCGGCTCGCGTCGTTCACGTCAAAGATCTAAGAGCCGTTTCGTTCGCAACCGACACATCACTACAAAGAGTGCATGGTTGAGACAGCAGGTATCTTGTGTCCCGAGAGAAGAACAAATTTGAAAAAATTCGATTACCAGGCAGGACAGTGACTCGCCTTGTAGAGCTAATCGACGAAGACTTAGCTAGCAAGCTAAACAAAAAAGTCATTTACCTTATATTCCTTGGCACTGGATGAAAGTAATGACACAAAGGCGGTGTTGGGAAGGTTACTTTTAAAATGTATTCCACTACAGATTACAGAATACATGCCCCAAAATGTATTTTGTAACGTATTCCTAGAGCTGGGCGATATGAGATTTTTTCATATCACGATGTTTTTTTCATTTCAGGCGATAACGATATCTATCACGATATAAGCCAAATAACTATATTTGTAAGATTTAAATGTGCCGTTGCTCACAAGTAAAATGTGAAATAATCAGCAGCTTGTTTTTATTTAAATATTTATTTCCCATAATAAGTTCAACAGGGTAGATGTACTTAAGGAACATGAGACTTTTTCAGATAAATGAAGGCAAATATTACAAACTACACAAAAGGCAGCCGCTAAAGCGTTTAAGTTTCAAAATAGAACAAACGAAACAGACTAAATTGTCAATTCCACTTAGAAACAAAATATTAATTCTAAAAATAAATCTTAGTTTGTTTTACAGAAAAACAGACAAAACTGACTAACTTTTGTCAATATCAAATAAACTGAGAACTAAAAGGAAATTCTCAATCTCTCCTTGTTGTATAGCTTAGCTTTTCAAACAGTTTTAACAGTTACTTTAGTCTGACAAAAGCCGAATGACGAATTAGCGCTTCCAGTCAGAGACTGAGGCTACGTCCACACGTACACGGGTATTTTTGAAAACGGAGATTTTCCGTTTTAAAAAATAATCCGTCCACACATAAAGGCAGAAATGAAGGAAAACGCTGCTATGAACATGCCAAAGCAGCAGGTGGCGCTAGATTCCTAACCGTGCAGAAATGTTGGCCAATCAGAAGTCTAGAAGCCTCGGTGGGAAAAAGTAAACAAAGCTGGGGCATAGAAGCAGAACCGAGTCGTATGTGTGGAGGGACAGTAACTGTGTGTATATGTAAGCATTTAAACACTGCAGAGAGTAGAATTAACAGTAACAGTATTGTAGAAATTCATTTCACCGAAACAATAACGTGGCGCACAGTGTGACGCATGCACCAGTTTATTGTATTTCCAGACTTGCTTTCGGCACAATTTACAGTGCACGCTACTCTGTTTTTTGTCAGACTTGAAATAGCCGAAATACCTTCACACTACGGAACTTCTATGGCTCTTCCGTTCAACAATCTCTCCGGCATTGGAACCATCATCTGTTTTCTCTTCGGTCACGCTCGGTTGATTTTTCTAGTCGGCACACTCATTTCCTCCATTACCCGCTGGCTGCTTCCCAAACAAACACACGTGCGGCTTGGCAATTGTGCTGTACGTAACAAGTCACGCGACGTGACGCTGCGGCTGTGATTGGTTCGGCTCTGCGCTACTTAATTTGGATTGGCTGACCTTTTTTTTTTTTTTTTTTTTTTTTAAGAGGACAAGAGCGGCGAGGTCTATCGCGATAGCTTAATTTCTCTATCGAGTAAAAGTTATATCGCGATACATATCGTTATCGTTCTATCGCCCAGCTCTACGTATTCCGTTACGTTTCTCAATGACAGTAACGTATTCTGAAAACTCTGGATTACTTAATATATTATCATGCTTTTTACAACTACATGAATGTGCTATTGCTGTGTGATTTATTACTATTACTGAAGGTCCGCGGCTCCGAACCGTAGTAAAGGGACCTCTGGCTAATATGTTGGGCTCCCTGTCGGCTCATAGCCGAAAAATAGCTTTACTTCGTTGTCTGGGTCAACTTTTCTTGCGAGAGACAGAGAGAGGCGTTGAAAGGCTGCTCCAACGGAACTTATTGTTTCGGAGGAAAACACGAACACAGCGTACAGTCGAGTCTTAATAGCTTACTTACAACTGGGCTGGTCAGGCACTCTTCATGGCTGCAGTGGTTATTATTATATTTACATGCTTCCAGCTCCCGTTTCTGCTGGATGACAGCTCATACTTTTCCACTCTCCTTTTTCTGCCTCACAGACACATAACGGGTATGGCAGTCCATTCTCCCTGCAGCACGGACTACACTGCCCATGAGGCTACATTCTTTAGGGCTATGCCTGTAGCATTCTGCGTATTAGCTTAGGACAACAACAACAAAAAGGCGCTCTCTCACCCAGGAAACACACAAAGAGACATCACCCTGTAACCATGGCAACCGTAACGCTGCCGCCTGGAACAACAGAACAAACAAAATCCAAACAGTCCTGACCCGCGACAATATGAAACAGGAAAATACCACCGTGTAATCTATTTATTTCAACAAAGTAACTGTATTCTAAATACCACCTTTTTAACTGTAACGGAATACAGTTACTCATATTTTGTATTTTAAATACGTAACGGCGGTACATGTATTCCGTTACTCCCCAACACTGCATAAAGGTCACCGCTCAGCTTTTAATTTTGATCGCGTGTCGGAGGTCATCAAGAGGGACAAGCTACCGTGGAGTACACTTGCCAACGTCACCACAGATGGATCGCCAAATCTGACTGGAAAAAAAGTCGGGTCGTTCAAAAGAATCCAGGAGAGGGTAAAAGAGGACAACCCTGAGCAGGAGGTAATTTTTTTACACTGCATAATCCACCAGGAAGGACTGTGTAAATCCGCACTGCAGCTTGATCACGTAGTGAAGCCAGTTGCGAAATGCATTAACTTTATTAAAGCAAGGGGGCTTCAGCATCATCAGTTTATTGAAGTTTTTTGAAGAAATTGACGCTGATCACCAGGACTCTAATGTCCACTGGTTAAGTTTGGGGAAAGCATGTCAACGAGTGTGGGAGCTCAGAAAGGAGATCTCATTTTTGGAGCTACTTGAGAAAGATGGTGTCTGACACAAATTTAGCTTTTGCTGTGGACATACTGGCACACATGAATGAGCTGAACGTGAAGCTGCAAGGTAAAGACCAGTTTGTGCATGAAATGTACACAAACGTCTGGGCCTTTAAAACCAAGCTGGTTTAATTCTAAAAGCAAATGTGAAATAAGTCGTTCGCTCATTTCCCCACACTGGCTATGCTGAAAGAGGCACCTCAACATGTGAAAAAATACAGGAAATCACTGGATGACCTGCATGAAGAATTCTATTTTATGCATCATTAAGCACAGCCAAATTCCCAAACATCCAGAAGATGTCACAGAGGATGCTGGTGTTGTTTGGCTCTACGTATGTATGTGAACAGACTTTTAGTGTGATGAACAACAGCAAAGCATCCCACAGATCCACGTTGAGTGTTGAAAACACCAGATTTTGATGCACTGACAAAAAAAGGTGATCAACAACACTGTTCCCACTAAAAGTGAATGTAAGCATTAACACTATAATGCCTTGTTAATGTTTTTATTTGATATGTATGCATCTGGTGCTGGCCTGGACCGCTTTTTAAATTTTAAAAGTCAGTGTGGCCCCTGAGCCAAAAAGTGTGCCCACCCCTGCTTTAGAGAAAGATGTGTGAAACAATTCAAAACAGACAGCAGAGCACAAATTGATTGTTCATTCAGTGTATATTAACATGTGTTAGATGTGGTAAAGATAAAGAAGACCAAATTAAAAAAGATAGCAATAATAAAGTAATTGTAATTTAAAAAATGCATTTATATTTAATTTATATTTACTTTTTCTAAAAATGATTTTTTTTTTAAAGAAAAGGTTGAGGTAAACTGATCCTTTTTTGTTATATCGCTTTGCTTTCTTTTTACCACCACCAACAATCAATGCAAAAAAAATAATCCATGTGTACATGGATATGTTTCCATATTAAATAAATACATTTTGTCTACAAATTAGAATAATCACAGTTAACAAGAACCTCTAAGGATAACCAAATGTAATAGATAACTTTTTATCAAATAATTGATTAGCTTGATACGATAAATTATGACATTTGGTTAGTAATATTGTTTATAAATGTGTAATTGTTTTTAAATAGTGTCCAGTAAATAAGTTAATAATGTGATACTGACTCAGACTCAGCTTCATTGTTATTGCAACCATTTGACACAATGCGAGTGAAACAGTTTCGTAGGTCTTGGTATATGCAGCATGCTACTGAACAATTGGTAAACAGTAGAAAATACCTAGAATAAATACTTAGAGTAAAGTAGAGTAAAATATAGTGACAATATGTCACTAGTGTCACTATACACTATTACACTACACTAGTATTACACTAGTGTATTATAGTGTATTATTAACATAATACTTGTGTAAAAGTGGCAGAAACAAGTCTCTATAACAGTTAGGAATTTTATTGAATATGTAGGCTGATGGTTATGGATTTTTAAAATAGTTTTTTGTTACGTATTTCGTTTAGCTTTTCTTATCTAAATTTGACCGCACACATCAAAACTTTTCAAAAGGTGAAGCGTTTATTTTGAAGGCAAACTAACCCTGTTTGCACCACTCTTATTCAGTTCTCACAGTACAAGTTGGATAATGGACCAAGCTGATTCTTCACTGTATTGCATTGTTTCCATCCACAACAAAAGACAGTAAACAGAAGTCCTGTTTAAGCTCCTTAAGATGATGTGGATAAAACTGAACTGACAGCTCGCTGCTCTCCAGAATGAGAAGAGCTTAAACACCAAATGATAAATTTAAATTGGGGATGTTTTGCTTGTTACAGCTATAATATCAGAACTTTTTAATTTTTGCACTTGTAATTACTGAATCGACATACTGCATTTTTTTCACAACCATCATAATTTCTGATTCCTAATGATTCATTAGCTAATAGGTATCTAGTATTTATGACAGTACGATGAGTAAGTTTTGAAAAATTAAAGATCTACATATTATGATTGACTCATAAACTTTTTACAATTATTGAATGATCGAGTCATTAATTTCTTATAATGTTACCAGCGTTTGTTTTGGTGTGTAGTGAGTTATAATTAGGAATGTATCACTACTTCAGAGTTATTTAACATTTTTGCATCCCTACACATAAGAAATTCCCCTCCCCAACTTTCTGACTTATTTAGCTTTAATTGGGAAATTACCATGACACAAAGACAGCACTTCCATTTTTTATTTGCATAAGTTTGATCCACTGATATTGTCAGTGTTGACTTCTAAAAATAGCATTCATGAAAATACTGACACAGTGAGCATAAAAATCAACAAATATATCCTGTGAAGATGATTTTTTAAATTTTGTTTTGTTGCTTTACAAAATCCATTGTTACCATTAATTAAATTCCAGTATACTGTTTATCTGTTAGATTCATAGATAGAAGTTAATCAGTTCTATAAGCATAGAAAGTCTTCTTTTTTTGGCCTTCAATGAACAGGGACAGTGAAGACTGACAGGAAGGCAGAGGAAGACATGCAACAAAGTGCAGCAGATCAGACTTAAGGACAACCACTCTCAGCCATGTGGCATATGGTTGCCTGCTCTTCCAAGTGAGCTGAACCAGCACCCTACAGAAGTCTTTTATTTTGACCAGGTGATCCTCTGAGGTGTGCCACAGAAAGAAATTCAAATGGAATTCAAAAAGTCCTATTCACTTCAAAAACTCCATTATTTGAACTTTTCTTTAAAGTTCCATTTTTTTCCTCTTTTTAAAATTATTTTAATTTACTTTAAAACTACCTGAGAGTGGGCTGAGAACTTATTTTAACAATAGTCACATGCCATTTCCATTATTAATTCCAGCAGAAGCATTTTTAAAACTCTCAAATGCTTGTATGATTGTTCTTTGCTGTATCAGGAAGCATGTGCATGTTGGGTGTAGAAATCCTACAACTGTGACACCAAAGGTTCACATAAAGAGTCCACTTTGTGGTTAGGTGGAGGTAACAAAAGCACTTCAAGTTTAGGGGGAAAATGGGTTGGTTTTGTAACATAGGTAAGGTGACATACAGGAACTTCAGTGAAGAGACCACAAAAATCAGTGTGGGTGTAAAAGATTTAGTAGATAAACAGGGAGCTGACTAGATTTTGTGAGAAATGCAATCATCATTAAATGTGTGCAAAAATCCCAAGCACAATAACATGACACATATGGAACCTGTGTCTCTCTAGTTTTTCTGCCTGAAAAAAAATGTCATAAAAAATTTTTTTATTTAAAGGGTTGTTGCAGGTCTATAGTCAGGGGTGCACATAAGTGGTCCGCAGGTGCGCATTCGCTGTCAAAATGAAATACGCGCACCAGATAAGAAGTTGCAACGCGTGTTTGCGTACATATAAAAGGCACTGTTTTTGTCCGCTAGAGTGGAATTCTGCACCACATCTCTGTGCGTTCATCATTTGTTTGAGGCCAGCTCACCTCCTGCAACCACTTTTCCGAGAATACGCGCTTCTTTTGCGGTTCGGACTCCTTCTGACATTTCTTTGGAGATGGAAGAAAACCAAAGTAATTGCTTAAAGGAGCTTAATTCTTTCGACATCTTTAAGAGTTCTAAACAAATGTCTGTCCTCCTCCAGAGAATCTTATGTACGCAAACGTGCGTTGCAACTTCTTATCTGGTGCGCGTTTTTTATTTTGACAGCGAATGCGCACCTGCGGACCACTTACAAACAATGACATAAATATGAAACATAGTTAATCATAACAGAAAAAGCAACATATCAAACATTCTCAGCATCGTGGAGAAGACACATAAAGCACCATAGTTTAAATGTATATGGGCAGCCTTTAGTCTCTGGCAAAGAACTTTAGTTTTTAGTGTGTGCTTCTTGCCTGATTGGTGGCTTAGTGTCCACACTGAAAAAGTACAGATATTCTGTATACAGAAGACTGCAAATGTCTAGAAAAGAAACATATATATTTCCCATGATAGCTATAATTCTTTTTAGCCTTGACAAACATATACTCTGACAAGATGTAAATAGGAGCAGATACCTTACAAACATGTTTCATGTTTACTAATTTTCTTGGAGACAAGAAAAAGAAATAAGTAGTAGTGTCAATCAGTGATGCACCTGCCTTAGCAGTAACAACATTTGTTGGGAAAGTGTGGTGATATTTTGAGTCTACATTCTTTTCAAACGTCAGTGTTTCTGACGTGTCGCTCTGACAAGCACATCAAATGCAAATGGCACCATTTTATATAGCTGTGCCAGTTTTGAAGGAGCTCTGTGTCATTCATTCCAGCTCAGTGACAATAGCTTAGCAATAAAAAGCTAGACATCTGCAAAATTCTACAGAGAAAAGAGAACACAAAAGTAAAGTGATCAGTTTGTACAGTTCTCCTCTATAACATTCAATCTACACTCGGCAGATGAGGCTGGCCCACAGAGGCAATTGCTCTTTGACTTTTTAAAAAATTATATATATATGTATATATAATTTTTTTTTCTTTTACCTTATCTTTCCATGTTTTTCTATTTTATTGTTTTCTAATAAATTTCTACTCCACCTTTTCTGACCCTTGTGCTGCTGTAACAAGTAAATTTCCCTAGTGTCGAATTAATAAAGTATATATCTGTAATTGTGTCTGTATTTATCTGTTCATATCAGTGTCAATGGATTTTCTGTCTAAATGCCTCAGTAATGACATCTGCAGACAAGAGAGAACAGGGCTGTCTCTGTGAGTGTGGGGGGCAGAGAGAAGGACTGCCTAGACTGTCCTCCTCAAGACATAAACTTTTACATCACTTTTGTGGACTTTCCTTCAAGCTGAACTCTGATTGGCTACAACACATCTGGGAGAACATCTTCCCTAACCAATATCCAGAACACAATGACAATGCATTGTTTCTTTATCACGGTATGAAAGTGAGTAGCTTATTCAAATTTGGAAAATCATTTTTAGCGACTTTTAAAAGTAACTTTTATCTTGAACTTTTAAGCAGAATGCAAAAATTTATTTTCAGATTATGTATTGATTTTTTTTTTAAAATGAGACGATTTATTTATTTTATTTTTTTTAAAAAGGCTGCTCACCTTCAACTCAAGCACTTGGGTCTTGATGAATGAGAACTTACACAGACAGTAGTGTAGCAATTAACAGGTACTAATTAATTAATGGAGTTATATGTGATTTCTTGCTTATAAAACTAGGGCTGCCACAAACGATTATTTTGATAGTTGACTAGTCACCAATTATTTTTGCGATTAGTCGACTAATCAGATCATGCATCCATTGGACATAAAACGTACAGCTTATTGCACCAGCATGCGTCTGCTCTTATATAACTATCATTAGCTTACAGCTTGAAGTGTTTAAGGTATGTGCTAACTAAAAATAAAAACAAGATGATAGTTTATTAAACTTTTAATGAGATTTGCAGATTGTCTCAGTAAAGTTTAATAAACTCAGCCGTCTGCTCCTTGCTCACTAAAATATATCAGGACACTAAAGTAAATTCTCTACCATCTCACACTTCTGTCTAATCAGATTTCTGTGTGACGTTTATTCAGCTGTGTGAAAACTATAACTTTAATCTCAGCCAAACTGATTTACTCAGGAACAAATAAAACAGTGAAAAAAGCCAAACAATAACATTTTTAAGTTATCTAAGTGACTTATATATCATGTTTAACCTGAGTAGCGAAAGACCGAGGGGATCTGAAAACGATGTGCCGGGAGTTCGGTGTTCTCGCCGGCTCTAGTGAGCCTTGAACCCAAGGGGGGACAAAAGGCAAAAGTGCTCCCACGTTTTTGCAAATATGTGATGTCTTGATAAACCAAGCAGATCTTTGAACTATACACAGCTACGTTCTTGCCTGAAAAAATCTTAAAAGTTTATTTTCTGACCCAGAAAGAGTAACATGACTACAAACTAAGTAGCTTAAAAGTAAGTAGCTGCCGCCATTGTTTGAAACTGGAATTGGCTAGGCCGCGCTATGAATTCAGGGATAGGTTGGGCCACGAAGTATATACCCGACCCATTCTTCAAATCTGGGGAAATGAGGGGCGCATTTGTCAGCCGCATTTGTCGGAGTTTTCAAATTTGGACAGTCTTCGTCGTGTCGCTGTAACGTAATCGGCCTACAAATGTGGCCTCCAAAGGATGCGCCCCCTGAATTTGTATACAGCTACGATACCGGAGACTGCTTCTTCTTCTTCGGGGTTTAATGGCAGCTGGCATTCTTGTACATGCAGTGCTGGCACCTTCTGTTTCAGACTGTTATTACACTCTTAAATCCTACTGCTTATTCCTGTGTCTTTCGGGATCTTCTTACAAAGCTTCAAACGACGCGTTGACTATTAAATTAGTCGTCGACGATTTTGATTGTGGCAGCCATATAAAACACACAGTGGTAGTTCTTCCATTTAAAGGGAAAATTCATTCAAATCACTAAAGCTGATTATACACTGGATGCTGGCAAGTTTCTAGTAGTACATTATATGCCATAAACATAACTCAGGTAGGACTCAAATGCAGGACTCGACTTTCAAGCTTTATATCCATTTATTTGCAGTGCAGAATGTCCAGCAACAAGAATTCAAGCAGTAGTGATGCTCCCAGACTCCCCAGACACACACAGCTCTCTGGCAGTTTCCAGATGTTTCACTCCAGATTCCCCACTCAGGTAATTACCAAAAGATCTGAGCACAAATAGCACCAGGTGAGTTTTGTTCAAGGGTTAGTAGGTAATAGAGTGCAGGAGGCTTCCCTAACTGTGGTAGCAGGAACTATCCAGCAAAGAATAGTAAGTCATCAGTTCCAGGTGCATGACTATCCACAGGTGTGCGGAAACCAGAAGGACGAGGTGTGGTGTGAGGACAAACCTGCCTATCCCCCAAGTGGTACCCCATGCTGTATTCACAATTTGGTAACAAATTGATAAGAAGTGGGGAACCCCATTTTTTTCTTGGAATCCAGAGACTGTAGCCCTTGGTCAAATCCATTGTTGTGAAAAAACAAGCAGTACCTAACTTATCCAAGACCTTGTTAATCTAAGGCATAGAATAAGCATCGAATATTGAAACGTCATTCACCTTTGATGAAATCTACACAATGCCATATCCAGCCATCTTTCATGATAAGAACTATGGGGCTACGCCATTTGCTGTGAGACTCTTTAATTACTCCTATTACCTGCATAGCAGGTTAGTCTTTCTGAAGTGCTTTTCTTTTGTGTTCATGTAACCTGTAGCACTGTGAGGGCACCATCACGCCCAGGCAAGTCTTAGCGTGGTGCTGTATAATGGTGGTGTAAATCGACAGGATGAAAAACACATTTGCAAACGACCGTTGCAATACATCAATATCTGGGGCCCGTTCTTCGTACCTCGCTAAGTAAGTTAGCTGGATTTGATTGTTGACGATTTCGCCTGATCTTGGATCGTTCGGTTCCCCGAAGCTCATCCGGGACTTGCTGTCATAGCAACAGAGCCGTAAGCGTAAACCTGCTCGGGAGCAGGTTTACTTTATGTAAACAGGATTAGATCGCGGCCACGCAGGTATGTCCGCTTCATTTATACGAAAGCAACAGCGATATTCCACCACTGTTTCACCATAAACAAATAACATCAATGTAACTAAAGACAATGCAGCACCTGATCCATTTATTGATTTCACACAGATACATACAGGTCATTTCCTAAAAAAGGGAAATCTACTATTAACATTCTATTACATGTATGTGATTATTACAGATGTAATTCGTATTTCAGAGTAGCAATTGCAAATTACTTTGTGTGATCAAGATGAGAGACCACGGCTATAAAAGCGAAGGTGGATTTGGGAAGCCTGTCGCAGCCATGTCCTGTCCGTATACGCGAGCCACCCTTTGCGGAAGGTGCAAGATTGATAAGGAGAGTTTCCAGAATTCAGCGTATATTGTGGGACAGACAGGATCCGTTAGCTCAGCGCGACAGTGTGCTTATAGAGAGATATCGATTTCCCCGTGAGGATATTATTTACTTAACCAACTTGTTGACGAGGGGGTGCAGGACCACCACCTGTCCTTTTTTTGCTCTGCCCTTTTCTTGGTTGCTGTTATAAACAAACAGATCATTCCAGGGTCTCTTTCCAAGAGACGAAAAGCAATATAAGTGATAAATATTACCATTCTGTAGAATATTCTTATATTCCACTTTTACCTGTTCCCATGTTCTAGTGGGTCCTGTTGTGGCTCTAATGTGAAAGGGGATATAATATAACTGTGGTGGGGCGTGGTCTGCGGGGCCGTGCGGACGCACCTGCACGGCATCCGCAATCACGCCCGCCGTGTTAAAACACGGGGACTCAGGGGTTGGTGGGGGTTGTGGTGTGACGTGAATCAAATAAAGTTGGCTCTGAACGTCGCTCCGTGGTCCCGCCGTGCCTTATTCATGCCACATTGGTGCCGAAACCCAGGAGGCGGCATGGCGGGTACCTATCAGAGCCAGGAAAGGAAAGAGCTGGCCGAGAGGGTGGCCGAAATAGCGGCCACCCAGCGGAAGCAGGCGGCGGAGGTGCGTCGCCAACAGGAAGAGCTGCGGAAGGAGAGCGAACGCCACCTGGGGAAGATGGCAGAGCTGGCGGCGCTGCTCTGGGCCTGGGCGCCACCCCCACAAGTGTGTCCCGAGGACAGTGAAGCGGTGGAGGAGCCGTGTGGGTCACCTCGGCAGCCGGAGGTGGTGGACGAGCCACGCGGGGGTCCGAGCCTGCCGGAGGAGGAGGAGCAGCCGGGTGAAGGGCTGCTCCTGCCGGGAGCGGTGGAGGAGCCGCTCCAATCGGAGGCCGAGGACGAGGCGGGCGAGGGTCTACACCTGCCGGAGGCAGAGGAGTCGCTCCACCCAGAGCTGGGCGAGGGGCTGTGCCTGCTGGGGGCGGAGGCGCAGTGCGGGGAGCCGCTCCAAACGGGAGTGGCGGAGGCGGTGGCGGAGCAGCTGTGCGGGGAGACGGAGGTCCCTGCTCCAGGGCAGCCTGTGCAGCCGGAGTTGGAGGCAGAGGAGCGGGACAGCCCCGCTAGGCCGGGGATCGGCGGGCTGGCTAGTCCAGCCTCGCTGCCACCAGTCGATTCTGCGCGCCTGACGTCTGCCCAGCCGCCTGTGTGCAGGAGCGCACGGCCATGCCTGTGGGGCCGTGTCCGCTTGCTACGCGGCCGACCTCCGGACCAGCTTCGCCGTGGCCGTTGGATGCGCGGGCGGCCACCAGAACGGACGCTTCCCCGTCGCTTGGTCAGGGGCTGGGGCGCCGATGTGTAGGGGCCGAGTCTCGCCCCAGTTCGCGGGGGGGGGAGTAGGTTCGGCCAGATTGCTCCCCGGCCTCAATCGGGCGATGGGGGTATGTGGTGGGGCGTGGTCTGCGGGGCCGTGCGGACGCACCTGCACGGCATCCGCAATCACGCCCGCCGTGTTAAAACACGGGGACTCAGGGGTTGGTGGGGGTTGTGGTGTGACGTGAATCAAATAAAGTTGGCTCTGAACGTCGCTCCGTGGTCCCGCCGTGCCTTATTCATGCCACAATAACATATTATAATATAATGTAATATAATATTGGATAATATAGTGTAATATAATAAATCTACCCTACCGCCTACTGGTGTTGGCCAGAGGGGCCGATGGCGCGATATGGCAGCCTGGCTTCTGTCAGTCTGCCCCAGGGCAGGTGTGACTACAACTGTAGCTGCCTCCACCAGTGTGTGAATGTGAGAGTGACTGAATAGTGGCATTGTAAAGCGCTTTGGGTGCCTTGAAAAGCGCTATATAAACCCACTCCATTATTATTGTTATTATTAAATTACTTACGAGTTTAATTTGTCAGCAACTTTCTGCCAGCCCTCTCTCCTTGCTTTTGCAGCCTTTGCAGTGTTCCCTTGCGTTCTGATTAAACTCTGAAACTCCTGAAATCCCTCACTCAAGAGTTCTTGCTCTGCTGCCGAAAAATACCGAGCCGAGCGCGCTCCGTCGACATTTTCGCCGACCAATCAGAGGGTTGCCGATCAGTGTTTCCACTATCGATGCGTAGCCCCTTTTACGACACCCAGTGATGTCACATTACTGCGTCCAGCTGTACTAATCGTCAACAGCAGGTGTGTTCGGGGAACCGGATTAGCGAGCTCACAGTTAGCGCGATGGTTTGGTCTTGGATGTGTCATTTGATCTTGGATGTAGTGAGCGACGTACGAAGAACGGGCCCCTGTTCTTTGGGCTGGTGTGAGATCATCACAACAAAGGAGTGAGGCGGGAATGTTTGAATGTGGTACCTCAGGCACCAACTCATCTCTGTCTTTCACCAAGCTCACTAGCTAGCCTCTTAAGCCCAAAGGGTCTTTCTAAGGTTCCTGCTCGGAAATGACATGTCCAAAATGAATAGTGTATTTCTCTGCAATTAAAATTTCTCTGTAAAAAGTCTTGGTATCAAAATAAAGCAAACACTTGTAAGATTTTATCAGAGGTGTAAATACTCTAGCAATGCACTGGATTCACCACTGATGCCAGGTGAACTCCAGGAAGCCTGATAAGCATGCCAAATAATAAGGCTCCAGGTCCAGACGGCTATCCACTGTTTTATTGAACCACTAGCAGCAGCAATTAGACAGAATTCAGTAATTAAGGGCATAAAATGCAAGAACGTAGAACATAAAATCAGCCTTTATGCGGATGATGTGTTACTTTTTCTCCAAAACTCACAAACCAATATCTCTGGGGTGATTGAATTGATAAACACTTTTGCAAGAATATCAGATTACTCAATTAACTGGTCAAAATCTACAGTCCTTCCAATAATCGCTCCTTCCATAATTCTTCTTCTACACCACTGCAATCGGGAAATATAAAATATTTAGGTATTAATGTTTCTCCCAAGCTTGCAGATCTAACTAAATTAAACCATATCCCACTTTTAAAGAAAGTAGAAGGCGATCTGGCTAGATGGAAATGTCTACCCATATCACTCATTGGAAGGGTTGCCGCTATAAAAATGATGATCTTACCAAAAATAAATTATTTATTCTCAATGATCCCAACTAAATCACCACAAGATTGGTTCCGATCTCTAGATTCATATATGTCCAAATTTCTTTGGAAAAATAAACCCCCACGTATAAGCTTAAAAACACTACAAAAGACCAAGGATAAAGGAGGATTAGAACTACCTAACTTTCAGCACTACTTCTTAGCCAACAGGCTTCAGTTTATCTCAGGATGGCTAAAACATACCCTCTTAGATTAACCTTGGCTAGATGTAGAACAAGCACTTTGCATAATCTAGAGATTTCAGACCTACCATTTATCAGCTCAAACATCCAACGACATGAATGGTTTAAAAGCATCAACATCAGCTCTTCTCTGACAGCATGGTGGGAGTTTCTAAAATTGACGGAGTCTTCATTAATCCCATGCAAACGTACACCTATCTGGAACAACCCTGACATATTACAAAACAATAATATGATAAACTTTACAGATTGGAGTAGTAAAGGAATCAAATACTTAGAACATATACTAGAAGGAACAGAATTTATTTCATTTGACGGACTAGTTACACAATATGGGATCAACAAGAAAAGATTTTTAGAATATCAACAAATTAAATCCATAGTAAAAAAGAAATTTAAACTGGGTCAAGTTGAACTACAAACACCACCAAGTGTGGTACAATTTCTTACTCTTAAAACCCCCAAATTACTTTCCAAATTATACAGAATGCTTTCTAAAACAGATGAATCAATATCACTTCCTATTGCAAAATGGGAAGCGGATTTATCAGTTAACTTAGACCAAAACTTCTGGTCTCAGATTTGCTTAAAAACCTTTCATCTAATTAGAAACCCCAGTCTTCAATTAATTCAATACAAAATACTACATAGAGTGCACTATACAGGTCATCGGATGTTCAAGATGGGCTTTACATCTACCAACAACTGCTCACACTGCCAAACCAATTCACCGGACAATTATATCCACGCTCTTTGGTTTTGTCGACCAGTTCGGAAGTTTTGGCGCGAGATATGTGAAGACTTATCGAAGTGTCTGAAATGTAACATTCCAACTTCCCCCTTAGTGTGTTTGTTGGGCAGCTTAGATAATGTCACTACAGAAAAGAATATAGCCCATATGGTTTTCACTGCCCTATGCATAGCCAAGAAAACAGTCCTCATGAACTGGAAAAATAAAAATAATCTTAATTCTAACCAATATAGAAATTATCTATTAGATTACATTAGTCTTGATACAGCCTCTGCCACCACATCAGATCAATTGCTCTGGGCTCCTTTGATCAGCTCCATCACCTAGTGGGGGTGGGGGGTCATAGTTTGGTCCCACCTTCGCTGTTGTGATTGGTGTGGGGGTAGGGACAGGCTTGGGGCGTCGGGGGGTTCCCCAGGAGCATCTTCCTTGGAGGGCTCAACCCGGGGTTGCGGTCATGGCCTATTAAGGGCTCTGTTGGCTCTTAGGTGACGGTTTCCTCGTGGCTGCGTGCAGCGGGGCTAGGGGAGGGTCTGTGATGACGGACGTGGGTTACTGACCTGGTAGCCTGGCTGCCCCGGGGTGGGTCCGGGACGGACGTGAGGTTCTGGGGGTGCTCCGTCTCTGGGCTGGGGCCCTGGCTGGGTCTTGGGGTCTTGGGTCCTGGTTGTTGTGTTGCCGGGGTTGTGGGCGGGTGGGTGTATGGGGGCCCAGCGCAGGGTGCCGCCAGTGCATCGAGCCACCTGGGGGGCTCTTCAACTGGTGGGGGAGGCTGTTACATCTTGCAGGAGGTCTCCTCTCTTCAGGAACTCACTCTGCAGGAGGGGGAGATATAGGAGAGGTGGAGGAAGATCTCAGCCTGGTCATCTATTGTCTTGTGTAGTCTGGAAGATGAGTGGATGACAGCGTGGGTGCAGTTTTCTCTGTGTTGGGGTCGGGTGGGCTGTCCCGGGCTCTGTGGGGCCAGGCGGCGCTGCTGAACTGGGCCCCGGTCCGGATGGCCCTGGGCCCCCTTTCCCTGGTGGGTTGCAGAGTATGGTGGTGCCTACTGGCCCCAAGGAGGGGTCACTTGCCCCTCCCTCCCTTCCCTCCCCATCTCCAGTTGCCTCCCTCTTCCCGCTCCACCACAATCACCCACACATGCAGGGCCTCGGGGTAAAGGTGTGTCACCAAAGTGCAGGGGAGGCATCCCCCCCTCTGTCCCCTTCTGGCTGCCTGTGCCTCAATTTTATCCCACAACTTAGACATTCACATTACTCACACTCTCATAACACATACATATAGGATCTTGGGGGTGGGCACGCTACACGGAATCCAAATTACCATCAGGGTGTACAACCTCACCCCTGGCGTCGTTGCCCACCTCTCAATTTTAAATACACATAGACATTGAGGGCTATCAGGAGGGGCTATGCGCTTACCTGCTGCTCTCTGGCAGGTAGCTCCATGCCCTCCTGGGTTTTAAATGCACCGTAGAACACACATGCGGCTGCTGAGTGACCCCTCATCTGGGACTCTCCTCAGCTCTTTCCGGGATAGTGGCGCGGCTGCCCCTCTGTTGGTCTTCCTTGGTCTCTTGTGTTCTGAGGGCCTCTGGATGTCTGGAGTTTTGATCTCCTCCATACCTGCTTCATGCCCTGGAAGACGGGGCTGTGGCCCCCCCACACCCTCTAGCATTACATGAAGGAACCTTTTAAATACAAGCGAGCTCATGCTCACGGGTGCTCACACACACAAACTACACCCTTTTTGGCTCCTACCTCAAAGCACACTGTGCGCTGTCGATCTTACGTGCTGCACAATAATGTTTAATATTTAGTATTTACTGTTGTATTCCCATAGATCATCGTGATGTTGGTTATGTTGCTCTTTTTTTTTCTTCTGCATGTTTTCTCTTTTTTCTTTCTCAACAGGTGATCCAGGTGATTGATATATGTATTTTTTGTCTGCTTATTTTGTTGGTTTTTGTTTTTTGCCCTTTATCACCGTCCCTCTTCCCCGCTGTTTTTCTTTCCCTCTTTCTTTCCCCTTTCTTTTCCCCAGTCAAGTCTGTCTCGTATTTAGCAAGTGAAAATAAAATAAAATAAACAATAAAAGGTGAATCAAATAGACCATCACGGCAAGGCTGGGATGGTCCATTTGGTAAAGTAAATCCGTTGGGCATCTTTCTTCGCCTTTAGACAATAATTCTGATGGCAAAAGAGCCAAACGGGACAGGCAAAAAACAATAAAAAATATAAATGGGCAGAAAATGGCGATTTTTCAAGGGAAATGGCTCTAAGGCATATTGAGAGATTGAGTTAATCAGGAAACGAGCTGTAGTATCAAATGGATCTTTTTGTTTTGGAAGCAATGGAAAAGGTAAGTCTGATTTCATGTTATTGTTTTTGTGGTCTTCTTTTGTGGTTGGTTCAGTAAATTTTGGTCCAAGTATGACAAAACTTGCAGTTTTGGAATCTGTGAGATTTCAACTTTGAGGAAATGTATTGTTTGATTGGTTAGCCAGTGTTCCGTTCGTGTAACTACTTCTTACATTACGTTTCTCCACAAAATGACCATTCAGTCAGCTTTATTATCACTCTGGGCTCTTGGCTAGCTTAACTTTAGCTTGCTGTCTGTGCAGGTGCTTGAAAAGAACCAATTTTGTGTTGCAACATAATGCAGTCGCTTCTGTCCTGCGTAATTTGCACTTTGCCATTGCATTTGCATCCTTTTGTGCAATAAAAATAAAAGTAATATCCATATCCACGCTGTAGACTGCACTGCTATTTTCTTCCTCTGGCACACAAACTGTAACCAGCTGGTGGTAGCGCAAGTGCAAGTGGATCGAATAGCTGAATCAATAGGTAAGCAGACAAAAAAAGAAATTGAAGTAATTTCAAATCAATTTTGTTTCTATGTTGACAAATCACAACAACAGGTACTTTATAAAAGATAAAGACCCTATTATGATAATAATAGGGATTAGGGCTGAACGATTATGGAAAATAATCTAATTGCGATTTTTTGCCCCAATATTGCGATTGCGATGCGATATGCGATTATTTTTTAAGGTCTTTGTCTTCTGTATTATTAAACAAAGACAAGCAATACATCATATAGTATGGCCAATACTATATTACATTAATTTTAAACTGTTCTTTCCTGGAAGACAGACCTCTGTTATGATGACATGAGGTGATGCATGAATTGATGACTGACATTTTTATTTAACTTCTTCAATCACAACAGTATATTTGAACATACACAATAGTTTATTTTTAGCTTACAAACATCTGAGCATAAAGTGCTGACAAGGAACCCTGGTGTAAACATTAAAATGAAAGTCAGTACAATGTGCAGATTGCAGAAATATACATAAAAAAAATCAGTGGCTTTACCACACTCAGTTTTTCGACATCTGTGAACTACTAGACAGTCATTCAATTAAAAAACAATATTAAATAAATAAAACTAATAAATAAAAAATACACACATCTTACTGATCTCTGCAGTCAGTAACATTACACATAAAGTGCAAACATAATAGCAATTGTATAAACACACACACAAACCTAAATTCTCGACTGTCTCATACTTCTGTTTAATAAGTTTTCTGTTTGACGTTTAGTCAGCTGTGTGAAAAACAAGGAGGAACCCACCCGGGGGATTAATAAAGTTTTATTTTATCTAATCTAATAACTTTAATCTCAGCCAAACCGATTTACTCACGAACAAACAAAACACTGAAAAGAGCCCAACAATAAAATTTTTAGGTTGTCTAAGTGAATTATATATTACGTTTAACCCGAGCAGCGAAAGTCAGCGGTGATCTGAAAATGATGTGCCGGGAGTTGTGCCGTTCTCGGCCGCATCAGTAACCCTCGAGCTCCCGGCTAGCTGTCGAGCTGGTGGGTAGCAGACGCCTCTGAAAACGTCGAAGCACTTTTGCAAATATGGGATATCTTGATAAACCGAGCAGATATTTGATGTTTACACAACTACTTTCTCGCCTGAAAATATGTTAAAAGTTTATTTTGTGACCCAGAAAGATTAGTATGAGTAATTTTAAAACTTAGTAGCGGCCGCCATTGCTGGAAACTGGAGTTTGGCTGGGCCGCGCTATGAATTCTGGGATATGGTAGGCCACGAAGGACACACCCGACCCATCCTTCAAATTCGGGGAAAAGGAGCACGCATTTGTCGGCTACATTCGGAGGAGTCTACTAATTTGGACAGCCTTCGGCGCGTCGCTGTGACGCAATCGGTCTACAAATGCGGCCTCAGGAGGATGCAGCCCATGAATTTGGACATGTCCAGAGTATAATCGCAGCCTTTGCGGTTAGAAAATTGCACTTGATCATGTCGCGATATTATCGCAAATGCAATATATCGTTCAGCCCTAATAGGGATAATAATAATAAACATTATATGACCCCGTGTGAGCAACAGGGGAAAGGAAAAACTCCCTTGTAACAGGAAGAAACCTCCAGCAGAACCAGGTACAGGGAGGGGCAGCCATCTGCTTGGACCGGTTGGGGGCAGACTGACTCAATGTAACAAGCTCTTTAGAGGTTATTTGGCATCTTGATAAAAATCAAAGTAATATTTAATTTTATCTTTTAATTGTAAGTTCAGTTTTCAGTTTTTCTGTGTTTTAGGGCAATAATCAACACTGACATGCCGTACACAGGTTCTACAATAAACTTTTGAGAACATAGTAGCAACAACAAAAATAAATCATTCGCTAAACATGACTCAAGTAGATTATGTTTTGTGGTTTTAGATATTACACTAATATGCTAAAACTATAGGTATCTTGTTACACTTTAAAGAGTAAGCTTCTTTGTTTTGTTTTTCTAGCTAATGTCAGTGGTGTTCTTACAAGACACAGATTGCAACCAGTGCTTGCCAGTCAAAAAACAGACATCAAATAAAACTAAAGTGAACGTGATCCCTTTCCATTCATCTCAGGTTGAGTGCTGCCATGAACCTTCTCACTTGTTTGCATATTTCCTTTACTAACTTTTGCTTTAATTTCTGGCATCTTCTGGCCACAAGTGACTATTGCTGGAGGAAGCAGGCTTGCCTTTGATTGCACTGAAATCTGTGTCTCAATTTCATGGGCACGTCTGTGTCCTCTTAACAATGGCTTGACTTTTCAAGCTGAGAGGTCAGCAGTGTTTTTTCTGGTTGTTTGTCTGTGTATTGTGGATAAAACTCAGGTCTTTCACAGGAGAATGATGGGAGATTAGTGTGCTAAACAAGCTACCGCTGACTCTGTTTTTGCTACTCTGAGATCAGTTACAAGCTGATCAAGTGGACGAGCATTTGCATTTATCATCATATCATAATATTTCTCTTACTGACCACCTTAACCAGCATGTTTGAAGTAAAGGAGTTAGGGTGCATTGTGAAGAAGGTTTTGTTAGCTTATTTAGTATGTTACTAAATAAAGCCTTGATGATGGAGAGGAGGTGTCAGCTCCTAAACTCTCTGGTTCAATAAAACATGCAAATTGAACCGGTACAGCTTCAGCAAGCACTTTCAGATTAGCATCTGGTAAATCAATTGGTTGCTGTTTAAGTATCTCTTTTGCTAATACACCACCTTCATTTGCTTGATTATTCTGATTTTGTTGTGTATATATATCTGTAGATTCAGCTGAGTTTTTCTATTAGATAGTAATATATTTAATATTTATAATAAATAAAGAGGTAGCCTTGTTTTCTTAACCTATTAACAGTTGAACGGGGGGTTGGGGGGGGGGGGGTAGAGCTATGTAGTCCACACAGGACAGTGATGCTACAAACATAATTTTAAAGAATGTGATGGATTACTGAAGATTAAACAGAATATAAAGTATTTAAAATGAGTTCAATAATATTTGTTTATTAATGTTTATTGTTTAACTATAGAAGCATTACTATTTCACAATTCTTCAGCCAGGAAGGGGAACAGAAAGATGAAGCTGTCCAAGAAGAGTACGGCAAGCTGCAGGAGGCATGTATAAAAGTAATGGAGAAAAGGCAAGCAGTAAAAAAAGAAAAAGCTCTAATCTGATTCCCTTTGTTCTGTTAAACACTGGAGGAAGTGGGGGTGTGGGGGGTGTCTTTGCTTGCCTTTCTGTAAAAATGTCACCAATGTTATGACATTAATATCTAGTGTGAAGAGCATTTCAGTGGTTCAGCAGGACAAATTCCGTTTAGAAGACTAATGTAACACTAAAAAAGGTTTAACCCAAAGCATCAGTTTCATGGAAATGAACATAGCACACAACCTTACATGGGTCTAACAACATTCTTTGCTTTTTTTCTATTTAAATTGCACAGATAAGATTCAAGTGGGACAGATCTACATTATTGTTTATCATCAAGTTCAGCATACCTCACATCTGACACACCACCATCACTTTTACCACTCTCACACTTCTCCCACCACTTCCCCAGGGTTACATATTACGCAGTATAATGTCGGATCCTTATCCTCCTCCCCATGTACTTAACCTTGTATCTTACCTGTGTGTTTTCTGAGAGTCAACAAAGATAACAGCCAGAGAAATCCCTACCTCAGTGGCCGCATGCTGCAGGGTTCGGCTGTTCTGTGGATGTACATGGAGGAGGCAGAGGACTCATGGGAGAACATCTCCCTGGAAATGAAACAACATCCACCTTTGTGTGTCAGTTCTGCCTCCTCTCCTCAGCTCCTTTTACACCTACATCGTCCTCCACTTTGTCCGCCCCAGTGCTGTTACTCTCTTCTGCCTCCCCCTAGTTTTCCACCCTCCTCTCTGCTTCACATCAAAGATGAGAAAACTCATAAATACAGTGGATGTTTCTTTTAGATTTGGTGCAAATTTAACAGAGAGATAGAGGAGGGTTGTAGTTTCAAATCCCCTTTCGATTTTTAGATTATGTAACATTACGTAATTGCATGTGTAACTGCAAGAACGTTTGGGGAGGTGCTTGACCTTGTGCTTGCTACAGTATTCTTTGACAAAACTTCAATTTCAGCTCCCTTGACAATTTCACCAATAAAGATGGCATAAAGCCCTCTGGGTTGAAAATAATGACAGCTTTGAAGAAAAGGGGGTTAGGAGAAAACAGAGCACCTGATACTTGAAAATGTAACCCATGATGAAATCCTTTAGGATGTTAAATGGGCAAAAGAAAGAACCGGGATGACAGTTTCTGATTTTCAGTGTAGGTCTGTTTTTGTATACTGAAGCTTCCCACAAAAGAATAAAGGATGCTCAGACCAGGAATCCCCTGTTGTCATGTCTATTCAACTGCCTTCTGCTTCTTGGCTGTATCTCCTTTTCTCCTTATCTTTATTAACCTCTTTTCTGATACATGCACACATCTCTGTTCTTTGCCAACCACACCCAGTATTTTAGACTCGGAGCGAATGTTTGCCACAATCAGAACACAATTGTTGGAGAACTCCCCGTCATACCTGAATACCAGCAGACCAATTTGCCTGAAGAGTTCCACGCCGCTTCACTTAATAGCAAATCATAATGAAAATTGTAGGTTTACGAACCAGAAAGAAAGAAAGAAAGAGAGGAAAAAAGTAAGGAGCGCTGTTTGGTTTCTAAGCAACAGTTAACGCTGGATGCAGCGAGCGCTGCAGGGTGGGTTCCCGAGTTCCCATGTTTCTGTCTTGGTCTCCACATTCTCTTCCTGAGGAATTTGACCTGCCTGACCTCACTGAATATGTCTGGATTTACTTCCCCTCTGATACACAATTATAGCACACTGCAATCGAAAACCTTTATGCGAGAAAATCTTACTCCCCGTTTAATCACCTCTTCATGTTACCTTTAGTCACAAAGCCATGTGTACTGCAGATCACATGCAGATTCCTTTTAACATTTTTTGGATTAAAAAAAATGCATCAAGTGTTTCCCAGTGTGTGCTGGCATGATTTGCTACATGTAAAGCTGTGGGACTTGCTGCAGGCAAACTTAAGGAACCCTGTTGCATTTTCACTTCAGTGTCAACGGATCAATGGGAATGAGTCTGTCACAATGCATACATACAAAGAAGCCATCATTGTGCACAAACAGAAATAATAATTAAGAAAAGCTCTACTGAGGATATGCAGAGAACTATAATCATATGACAAAAAGCAGGAGGAGATTCATCAGAACATAATGCTAATTTTAAGACAAAGTTGTTGTACTCCTGACAACTGGAAATGCTAATTATCAGTCCCAGATTGCACTCAGCGGGACAAGAAAAACCTTCAACATGGTGTTGAAAATTGCTATAAGTATACTCTTGTAATGTGGAATCATTCAGACTTTAACAACATGCTGTCCAAGGTGATGCTCAGTGACTGATGGAAAGGAAGGCTCACTCAAGAAGCCCCTCATTAGAAACACCTGTACACTTGCCAGTTCACGCATAATCAGTATAAGTGTGAAACATAACTAAAGGTCAGGAGCCTTCACTGACGTTCACATCAAACATCACAAGAGAGAAAAGTTTTCTCAAGACTTGGGGACTTCATGCACAGCAGAAAGCCTAGTCTAGCCAGGTCATGTTCAAACTATGTTTGCTTTTTACACCTAACATCCACATTATACTGTTTACGACACCTAAAAAGCTTAGGGGAAACATTTCTGCTTAAGTTTGACAGCTTTGCTTTTAGAGTAGAAAGTAGACCCCATTGTTTGGTTTTGTGGCCTAATAGCTCTTCCCTGACAATCTGTCATGGCTCTTTAACATGACCCTTTTCAAAAAGAAAATAAAGACATCTGCCTTGACTAGCAGTGGTTAATCCAACATGGACATAATGAATTAGAGGTGTTGCTGACCTTGTTGTTTATGCTAGCAGCTGTTCTGCAGCTAAATTTTGCATTTTAGTCATGCTACTACGCCTACATTCTTTGTTTTAATTATGTCTTTCTTTTAGTATTTTCACAGTTTTTCATTCTTGTTTAAATCTTAATGCAAACCACTTTGCAACTTTTTCAGGAAAGTGCTATATAGCATGTGCATTGCTTTGCACATACATTTCAAGCACAGGAAGCTTACTTAGGGTATGTAAATACCCATGCAATAGGCATTCTTAGGCGCATTAGCAAGGAAACAGTTTTAAAAATGAAAATGTATGAATGCATCCTTAGAAGGGTGTGAAAAATGAAAGCAGAGATTCAGTTATGCAGATAGAATTGCACTGTACAGTAGCAAGGTCAGCCTTCAGCCTCCAGCCTCCTACAAGCTTACAGAAAGGTTATGGTTACTCTTCTTACAACTGTGGGCACATGATCACCAAAGTTGGACAGCTGGAAGCTTGTTTAATTCTTGCTAAAGCTGGAGAAGCTTAATTTGAGCCATAATTTCACATTCATTCATTCATTCATTTATTTATTCATTTTCAGGCACAACAAATACCTATATTGAACATAAAATACACAAAACAAAAAACAAAACTTGCCTGAAAAAGGAGTGGGACGAAGAAAACTTATTAAATCCCACCCCTATACTCACTCATCAACAAAAAAAAACAATAAACTTCCCGCAGCTACGCCCATCATTGCATACAGACCCATCAACAGCCCCGGGCAGATACAAGCATCTAAGCGGCAGCTCGCAACCAACAATTAGAGCCTTCATAACTGAATACAGAATATATAAATTATAAATTGCATTACCACAGGTAACAGGCAGTAATAACTACAAGTAACAAACACACATACATATACATACATATATATCTACACACACAAGTACATATATGTACATACATACGCACACTTTATTTTTTATTTTTTATTTTGGAATCCATACCAGCAATGGTAAGAGGACAGACATTACAGAGCACACTAAAACCCATCATTGAGTATACTGTGACCAGACCAACTGTTTGTAGAGAAATTTAAATCTATGAATATTTTTGCATTGTTTCAATTGTAAACTCAGACTGTTCCAGATTTTCACACCACATACAGACACACAAAAGCCTTTACGGGTTGTTCGAGTTCTGGGTAATTTGAATTCTCCAAAGCCTCTCACATTATAAACCTTTTCTCGAATTTCAAATCTAGTTTGTAAATTTGCCGGTAAAAGTTTAGTAAAAGCTTTATACAAAATTATGGATGTATTGTAATTAACCAGATCCTGGAATTTAAGTAACTTTGCCTGAAGAAAGAATTTGTGAGTATGATCTAGATAACCAGCCTTGTGAATAATACGCAGTGCTCGTTTCTGTACTGTGACTAATGGATTAGTTGTATTTTTATATGTATTTCCCCACACTTCCACACAATATGTAAGATATGGAAGAACCAGGGTACAGTACAGAGTACGAAGTGCATCTTTATCAAGGAATTGTTTCACTTTGTTCAAAACTGCGAGGCTTCTGGAAATTTTGGTTTTTATGTGTCTGACGTGGGGTTTCCATGAAATTTTGTTATCAATTATAACTCCCAAAAATTTGTTTTCACTCACATTATCAATTGGTACACCTTCAATGATAATTGGTAATTCTATATTATATTTTAAATTACCAAAAAACATTGCTTTAGTTTTATTTATATTTAATGATAATTTATTTATGTCCATCCATTTTTTTATTAATTTTAGCTCCCTGTTTACAGTCATTACAAGATCAGTATAATCATCGCTACTGAAAAATATGTTGGTGTCATCTGCGAACAGCATGAATCCATGGACCCAACCAGCAATGTGTCAACAGCAGTGTTGGTGTAATGGGTTTCTCGGCCAACTGCACACTTTTTCACCAATCAATAGTTTGAATGCCACAGACTGTCTGAGTTTAACCCCTTCTAATTGTTAAAGTTGACTTTTGTGTTGTGACAACGTTGCTTTTTCAGTTGGAAGTGACTGGTTTCATAAACAGCGCTGTTCAATGGACTTACAGTTGTGGCGAGTTTACAAAGAATCATTGTGGGCATGGATGTCATGGTAATCTGGGGTGTCAAAATGTTAATTTTCTAATGTGGAATGATTGGGTGCACAAGTAGAATTTATTCTGGATTTTTATTAATTCATACATACATACATATGCTTCCACTATTATTTGGTTAAATGTCCCTTGGCAGGTTGTACGTCGACCTCAACCATATGCTTTTGGTAGCCATCAACAAGCTTCAGGCTGGATATTTGACCTGTCTTCCTGTCACAATTGGTAGTGTTCATTTAAATTGGTTGTTTTCATGGCACGGACTGAGCTTTTAAACATAATCCACAAATTTTCAATAGGGTTCCGGTCAGTGCTTTATGGAAGTTATTCCAGAAGCTTTATTCATTTCACAACCCGTTCGATGTGTGTTTGTCAACCGTGTCCCAAATGTGTCCAAATTTAAAAATTCTAGCTGTTGATTTGAGGTAAAGTTGAAGAATTTGGTGGTAGTCCTCCTTATTCATTATTTCACCCACTTTGTGCAATGTACCAGTACCATTGGCAGCAAAACAGAGCAGAGCATGATACTACCACCACCATGCTTGACAGTTGGTGTGGTGTTCTTAGGTTTGAAAACCTTTATTCCTCCAGTCATACTTCTAGTCATTGTGGCCATATAGCTTTTTTTTCTTACCATAAAACCCTTCTCCAGAAGGCATTTGGCTTTTCTAAAATGCCTACCAGTTGTAGACAGTCTTCACTAACAAGAAGTTGGTGTTGTCGGAGTACAAGATATTGTAAGCCTGTGATGGTCATATATGAACTTCTAACCATATCTGTAAGTGTACCCTGAGACAACCCCTTTGATTCAGTATAGCAAGAGGTTGACAGCATTTATGGCTAGCTAATGACTCCGCAGAAGTGATGTGAAGCATTCATGTTGTCATGAGACTGAATTTTAAAGAGAGGTTTCCAACACCTTATGGAATCAGTGCCACTAAGAAGTAAGGTTGTCTGGAAATAAAGAGGGTCATATCCAGTTATTAATTTGCTTCTTATGAAGTTGTTGTGTATTTGTGTGCATCAGAGTAAAAAAAGAGAGATGGTGTGCTTTTGCTTGTGCCTGCCTGCAGTGGGGTGAAACATGGAGGTGTATGGGGGACGATCAGACAGAAGACCATCTGAGAGCAAGGCACACACTCCATCTGGACGCACATTCACTGTGAAAAAGAGTGTGAAACAAGAATAAAGAGATACACAGAAAGACAGACAGAGAGAGAGAGAAGGTGAGATTATAATCTTGAATTTAAAACCTGTAACATTTATATAAATATACCAATTAGATGATTATGATGTAAACATCATATATGATTTATAGAAGATAATCTACTATTTGATTTTTTTTTAAAAAGTGAATTGGAAAAAAAATATCTTTTAATGAATTTTGCCTGTGATACAACCCAAAATACATTTTTGTAGAGTGAAACATAGTTTGTATATCAGACATCTTTGAGGCTTTTACCTAGAATGAACCACTGTTGCTACAATTTTTTATACTGGTTTTTAAACTCAATCTTATATATATTCAGCTTCTAATTCCTTTTTGTAATGGTACCTGCTCGTTTTAAATCTGCCTTACATAACAGACAGAACACAGTACGACAGCATAAAGGAGTACAGAGCTCAGGCAACTTCAGTATATCTGGTATGTGCCTTGAAAATTCATGCAAAATTTCTCTCCAGATTTGCAATATTTGAAAGGTAAAAGATGCTCACACTAAAATGTAATTTAATATAGACATTGCTATTTACAGTAATAAAAAACATTATTCATTTATTATTTTTTTAAAGGCATGATCAGTGGCCTTATTGACAGTGGAGGGGATGTTTTGGTGTCCTATTTAAGATGAAAACAAAAGTTAATTTTGAAAAAGAAATATTAAAAAAACATGTTTTTGTCTGCAATGTTTTTATCATAATGCACAACTACACTAAATTATCTGAATGATGGGTGAAATTATCCAGCATATTGTCTCATGTACCCATGCACAAAAATCACTTGAACTCAGTTTAAGGGAAACGGGACAAAAATAGTGAAGCAATCTAACTTTTGAGAATGACAAAAATGTGTTTGTAAAGAGAAAATTGTGTTCAATCTAGAAAAAAAAATCCATCACTGCTACCACAATTTTTTTGTGGTAATACTTAAACAGCCTGCTAAAAGAAAAGAAAAATCTGTGTATGCCCCTATCAGGATATAAATTTGTGCAGATATGTGGGCAAATAAAGACTTTAGTGTTATATTTTTAAATGGCGACTCTTTCAGACAAATAATGTGATGAAAAGTTTTTCCAGGCAGTAAATGGGTAAAGTAAATAAAGCAATGACTCCAACATTGGTTGTAGAGACTCAAAAGCAGAAATGTCAAAGTAACAGTGCTCGAGTCAAACTCTGAGCATGAATCATGAATTCCAACAGTAAGTGGCATTTCCTTGAATTGTTGTAGATTCCATTATAGAACAAATTGGATGACTGTACTAAAAAACCAACAGTGCCTTCAAAAGCAAACAAAAACACAAATAATGAATAATTTGTCAGCAAAAGTATTTACAAGAACAGTATCACAGTAATATCACTGTATTATGATTATTATGGTCAAAGCAGGTGACAAGAGCATGAAGGAAACTTTCTGTCTTTTAAAAAGTTTTCTTTCTTCTATTTATTTGTTTTTTGAGTTTTGCCAAAGCTATTATGATAGCCTTACTAAGAGAAATGGACATAGTATTTTTGCTTCAGGGGATAGTCACATAGCTAAATTTTGAACTGAAGATTAATGCACAATAAGAAGCACATTTGATCAATAGCATATTAGGATTCTGTAGAAATGCTGAGGTAATAAAGGTGAATACATTTTACAGTTTTGAAAATTAAAATAAAGATGAAAAAAGATGAAATGATGGGGAAAAAAATGGTGAACAAATGTTTTTATATTTTCCGGTGTTTTGTTTTGTTTGTAGGTCAGTATGCATGCGCGATAGTTGTTTTCTTACCATCGGCCAGATTTACCAATTGTAAATCTTGTAAACTCATGCACATGCACACAGATTATTGCAGAGGTGTTGAGAGAGCTGACCTGTGGCCTTATAATCAGTGTTCAGTGTGCTCCAGTGCGTTATATAAGGGAGCAGCAAGTGCTAGTCAGATCCTCCTACAGATGCCTGAGCAGTCACGACTAATGCGGATGCTCTCCATCCATCCACTAAGCCTGGCTAACGCAGAATTCACCTTAGCCTCTGCTCCTCGGCCCCACACAGACACACACATCCACGGTATGTATACTTTGCATATGCATTTGTAAGTGTAAAAAGATTCCTTTGTGCATTCACAAGGTGCATATTTCCATTGTCCAAAAAAGAAAATACGACATGAAAATATTTTCGAAATTGGATTTAACAGCTTGTGATGGCGAATATAAAGCAGGGACATGAATGGTGGAGAGGAGTCAAAGTTTGGAAAAAAGGAAAGATCTAAAATCAGATCACTCATCTGTATCCTCCCAAACGTTAGCCGACAAACACCTACAGTGTTAAATGCTTCAGCTTATGAGCAGTCCATTCTACAAATCCCTCAAGTCCCATGTCTTTTTAGATGTATTTTTCCGGTCTCAAGGAAAGGGTTATTTCACCACGGACCTGCAAACAGCCTTCCGGACCTCAATACCTCAGGCTGTGAGAAACCTGTATCTGAGAATAGCAGGCAGATTCTACCCACCATCTGATGTTCTCATGCAGTGCTGTCTGCAGGGAGAGAGATGAACCCTGATGAATAAATATGAAGATAACCTGCACCTCTGCTGCACTTTTTCTTTTCCCATTCCCCATATGGTTCTACTGAAGAGAAGGCTAAAGAAAAAAATCAGCTCAGATTTTCAAAAGAAGCCTCTGGGCCATTGTGTTTGTCTGTGTGCATGTGCCGGTTTGTGTGTTCCAAGTGTGCGTGTGTGAAATTGTTTGTGCATGTGCGTATCTAACTGTCTTTCTTTGTGTGCCACCATCTAAATGCGTGCATAGCATTATTGTGTAGTGGCTGTGTGCGCGTGTGTGTGGGCAGCACTGTGTAGGAGTGTTCAGTAGCTTTTTGACAGAGCCTCCAGTAGCATGTATTTGTGAATCTTTTGTTTTATTCTCCATCTCCTATTCAGCTCTGCAGCAATCACACCTAGCAATGCTGCTCAAGTGCTGCTGCCCTTGAATGAAGTCAAACACAAAGGGCTCCTTAAAGACTTGTTTTCGCCAGCCTTAGTGCTAAAAAATAACTAATTAGCATCCATTAATCAATATTGCTTAAAAGTAGGGATGTGCTGACATATGGCCAAACATTGGTATCTACCTTGTTTACTGACGTCGGTATATCAGCAAATAGGATAACATTCATTAATATTAATGGATGATGTTTTCGATTATGCTACATCAGTCCTACTCTAGCTAAAAACTCCAGATGATGCCTGTTAATTGGGGGTGTGTGAGTGGGCAGTCATCAGCGTCTCAGTGTCACAGGTTTTGTGGTCTTCAAAATTTTAGATTTCCCCAACAAAACCAAAGTACAAACTTCTTCATCATATTTGTTAGATAATTCCATTAAAAAAGACCGGACAGTTCACCAACAGCACAAATGCTGAACATTAAAAAAGTCCAGTTCAGTAATTCGAATTGGCCATGTTGATCAAAATGGCCACACCCCTAATTGTAAGATTTAACTGTATCCATTTAAATGAGTGTAAAAAAAAGAATGCAGTACACTATGGATGTGAATGGGACAGTAGTGCCAATAATGGTTTTTGTGACTATAAACAGACTTTTTAACATAGGATCGACAAGGTTTTGGAGTGAGCCTCAACAGGCCTCTAAAGGAACTGCAGTTTCTGATGTTGCAGCTTAGTAAGTACTGAACCTTCACTGCAAATCCAGCAAAATTGGGTGAATGCTGTAGGCATTCAACCTACTGAGCTCCTGTTTCTTTATTCTTTGCTGCTTAACTACTCCCACAATTTTTGTGCTATTTTCACCATTCAAATTTAAAACTGTTTTGCTATTTCTGCTAATAAAATAATTTCCCCCAGGGATCAATAAAGTATTCTGATTCTAATACCAGTTATATCTTTTGGTGCTCATAACTTTTATACTTTTTAAAATATTACGTTTTTTAACTTTTAAACTCGTCATAGCTCCTAAACTCTGACTGCAAGAGACATGAGCCTTGTGCCATATCTTCAGACACTCCTAACGCTCACATTGAAAGAATTTTTTTTTTATACCGTTTACCTTTTCCCATGAATTATGTTTGTTTCAGGGTACAAAATCTATCCTTCTCTCAGATTCCAGACTCTGGAAATGAAGCCCTTTTTTTCTCTCGTCATATCTCTTTCTGGGATGAGTGCTGGTTTGGCTCGCTGAGATGAGCAGACGCCCTGAGAGCGGGCGGTGCATGTTTGAATCTTACCTGTGGCTGGGCTGTTGCTGTATGTCTTCCCCACTCAAGCTCCCTCTGCTTTCTTGACATGCTTCAGTGTACCCTTTCAAATAAAGTCGTCCTCAGCAGTCAGTTCAGCTTAAGCTGTTTTCGGCACATGATTTCCGCTACACAGCATTCACCCGGCATTTTTGCAGAAAATGCAACTTTTTCTGGTTATATCTTGACATCAAGGTTACGTTTTCACACAATATGTCTATATTGAACCATTATACTTGCTATTTTGTTACAGTAGCAAATGTCCCACCAACAACTGATGTGAGAGTTACAGGATCCAAACTTGTGGCACTTTTTGAAAATAGTCCCAGCCTTGAATCTACTGATTTGTGATGCTTAATGCAAATTAAAACATGTCTCTTTATGCCAGAGATCATTTATATGATTGTATTAATTATCAACTGTTTAAGCTGGTTAAAGATAGGCATTAAACACCTCTGAGTTAGTGTAACAGGATTGTAAAGCCCCCTCCAATATATTCTATGATTACAGATAACTCTAAAAAGTTACTTTTTAAGTAAAGAGTTTCCTTTTTAAAAATTTTTCCTGACACTAAAGACAGAAATAAATTACAGTAAAGTGAACAAAAAAACAACAACAATATGAGTCTCACACAAATAGTTATTTTTTACATTGATATCAGCCCAGAATTTCACAGTCACTGCTTCCCTAAGCTGGTGCAAAGGTTAAATGTGTTTTGGATCATTTTTTTTCTTTGAATATCAGCAGTGCTGTCACTGGGGTGGCTCATATTCTGGCTGAATAGGAAAGAGATGTGGGTGGGGGATTGAGACATTCAGGGCCAAATTGTACCATATTTTGACTATCAGCTAGACAAGTGACAAGGGGGATTCAGACAAAACAAAGTGTAGCCGAGTGTTTATGGGAAAGACAAAGAGAGAGACAAGATGTACAGAGCTTTGTCTTATTTGAAATTTCAGTTTATTATGAACACACAAGTTGATTTTGGCATTTAGTCTCATACTTTGTAAAAAAAAAAAGAAAAAAAAAGTCAAAAATATGTTTTACAATTCAAATAGAAACTGAGGTCTAGTGTTCTAAACTCGCCACTTGACTCCATTCCATTTCACAGGTGCTACATTTGTCTTATCACTAAATGTTAGGAAATCTGCGTTCCCCTGCATTAACTGATGATCTCTCATGGAATAGATGACTTACACTCAACATTTAACAGCACAAATGCTGCCATGCATGCCTTTCATGTCCTTAACTGGAGTTTTCTCGCTTTTAGAACACATTTTTTTTGTCCCTCTTCTAAATGGGCTCCTTGCTGAGATTCTTGAATGCTTGATGAACGTGCTAGATGAGCCTCTAAAATGTGCCTCCAAAGGTTTCATTGCAAAAATAGAACAGAAGCACAGAAATGCAAATCTTTTATTTTGAGAACCAAAAGAAAATGAGACAATAAAGCATGAAGAAGTGACGTATGAATGAGATATGATTTAAAATCACTTTGTTTGGACATTTTAGTTCATTAGTGGTTTGTTATCAGTTACTATGTTTTTACATTCTTCAAATCAGTACATCAGTCTGTTGGGTCTTTGATAGTGCAAAATAAGTACTGCTTAAGGTCCAGTTTGAACTATACTTAACTATCAGCAGTACCTATTGTGCCATCACCCACCGATGCCACAGAATAGTGTTTTTGTCTAAAGCTGTGTGTTCAGTGACTGACAAGCCAATGAATGTCACATTCTGAGTTACACTTGACTGGTCAATAGCCAGTTAGCTTACCCTGAGTAATCCTCCTTTATTATGTATATTAAAGGAGTATATTATGACCAAAAAGAATATTAGAAAATATACAGGATGTACCAGAAAGAATCATCACATTTTAAAAACTATATTTTACCACAAGCTTGCAATGGACATACAAGCTTGTTGTAAAATTTTAAATTTAAAAAAGCTAGGGTTGGAATGCATTTAGTCACATACTTTAAAACCTTTATGCATTTTGGCCTTATGGGTTTTTCTCTACAAAATTCCATTTGGGCATGCCAAATAGGTGAAATTCCACATAAACAGGTAAGTCTGAACAAGACACTAACTCTATGATTTACCCTAAGCTGCAACCTGGTGAAGTTGTTCTGGTCAGACATCAAATAGCCAAGTTTAATTTGACAGTGATTACATTACTTATCTCCTCCAAAGGTAGGCTACATGTTCTATCCCAAAGAGTTGATTCTGTTCATCTGGACGAAGCGTTTTCAGTGGGAGAAACATTACGTCACTCATCTAAGTGTCTTCTTCTGTCTCAGCTGACTGCAGGTTTCCCCAACCTTATAAACAGTACATTGCACAATGACTGAAACCAGCCCACTGAATGAACAATGGGCTGGGAGGTCAGTTTCTTGATTATTAATATGCAAATTGTCATCACCATTGATCAACAACCACTGATCAAAGATCACTGATCATTGATTGATTTAGAAATGGTCTATACTTTTTCATGTAAATCAAAACAGTATTCCTCCTTGTCCAGGATGTGTGCGCGATTGTCATTGAAAGAGTGTCCACTGGCCTGTAGGTGTAAATAGACTGCAGAGTCCTGCATTCACACACTGGTGAGGGCAAGCTACATTGTAGCCACAGCTGCCCTGGGGCGCACTGACAGAGGCGAGGCTGCTGGACACTGGTGCCACCGGGCCCTCTGACCACCACCAGTAGACAACGGGTAAAGTGTCTTCGCCCAAGGACACAATGAACGAGACTGTCCAAGCTGGGGCTCGAACTGGCAACCTTCCGATTACAAGGTGAACTCCCAACTCTTGAGCCACGATCGCCACGCTTCAAAGGAAGCTCATTTCCAATGTTTTCATGCTTCGGTCACTACCATAACTAATGGATATAAGAACGAAGATCGACTGCTAAATCAACAGCTTCACTTTCACACTTGGCTCTCTCTTCATCGTAGCATCTGCATCACTGCCAGTGCCAAATCAATCCATCTGTCAATCTCCCACTCCTTAATTCCCTCACTGAATAAGACCCCCGATACTGAAACTCCTCCGCTCGGGGCATTGACTCCTCCCCGTGGAGTGGGCACTCCTTTTCTGGCTGAGAACTACAGTGTCAGACTTCCATCCACACATCCATCTTTTCCCTGCATCTTATCCAATTCAGGGTCTTGGTGGACTTGGAGCCTGTCCCAGCTGCAGTGTGCATGGTACATTCTGGACAGGTTGCCAGTCTGTTGCAGAGCTAGCACAGAAAGACAAGCAGCCATTCATACTCGCATTCATACCTACGGTCAATTCAGAATCACACTTAAGCTAACCCCATACATACTAAAGAGAAATTGCAAACTCCACACAAAAAAAAGTTCCAGCTGCCTGGTGGATTAAAACCCAGGACCATCTTGCTGTGAGGTAATGGTGCTAACTGCCGCACCACTCTTCCACCCGATTCATAAACTTGTCAATAATAAAAAAGATAGTGAAAGTGAATAGTAGTCTGGTCTTGAGCATAAAATTCAGAGGCTAAAAATTGGCTCCTACTCCTGAAATATTAGCCTGAATAGGATCTGACATTATGACATGCACTGCGAATTAACAAGTTTAATTGGCAATCCTGTTTAGATGAGCAACAGAGACTTCTCAAGTAAAAATTACAACCGTTTGTTGGATGGCCCCATGTTCTCAAATGCCTGTCTTTTTTGTGATTCCCAGATTACCTGCACATTTTTATAAATCATCCAAAAGCCTGCAATGCTTCTCAGGATAAATATAGTTTAAACTTAATATTACTACCCAATGCTTATCATCAATACCAAATTCACATTCCCTTTATTTTGAATAAATGTGGTGGCCTGCCATTATCCATTTCTATGAAAAAAAGGACACAAGGACAGCTGCAGTATGTAATGGGTACCCACATTACTATTCTTTTTTCCTTTTTTTTTTTACATTGTAATCTGCCAGCAACAGCGTGTCTTCCTTTAATAGTGCGTAAAAGGCAGGTCTATCATCATCATGTTCGTCTGTGTGCGTTGACAAATCCCTTGATAACTAGCAGGAAATTTAGAGCAGGAACAGCATGAAGCATCTGATAGAAGACTGGCATCTGTGAAACCAAATTCACATAAAAGAAATACATTCTGTAACACAAATGTAGATTTTCTTGCATTAAGGTTTGTGGATTTAGAAGTAAGATCCGGTCAAATCTTCCAGAGTCAGCCTTGCATCCTCTCAGCTGGATTCACGCATTCAGCTGAAAAAGCAGCATCATAAAATTATTTACATTTAAAAGAATTAAGTTGCTATAAGGTGCGCCTAGGTGAAGTCCCATGTCATGCTCATAAAAAAGGGTGTACATTTAGCCGTCTGCATGTTTACACTGCAGCACCTTGATGTCTCTGTTTTTGCAGTGGTTGCGGGGAGAAATACATTACATGAACACATAATTAATCATACAAATGTGTGCCTGCGTGTGCGACAGCGAATGCTACTGAGAGCGGTTTATGAATGCCAGCAAGATCAGAGAGACAAGGAGAGACACATGCATTGCCTCATGAAGAGAGATGAGAAGTCAATGATGTGTCGTGCAATAATGGAAGCGTATTTCTGCCTCATTTGTGCTGCCAAAACTCCTAAGGATCCGTGCCGAATACATGTGATCTGCACCGCACTGTAAAACACTCACGCTACCTAACACCAAGACAATCACATATAGGCACATGTGTGTATGTGTGTGTGTGTGTGTGTGTATCTAGTCCTGCTTTTGCCTATAAGGCCTGTTCTATGTATCGCTGATGACGCTGAGGATGGAGAAGAACGCTGAGGAGGTCAGAGAAATATGCAGCCCTTGACAAAGGATGTTCAGGGAAAAGAAAACTGACGCCTCGGAGATACTGTGGAAACATGCTCTTTTAAAGCCAGAGAACAGTGCAGCGAGCAGTGAGCTCAAGGCCTTCAATACAGAGAGGCCTTCTGACTGCGTAGGTGGCTGGGCAGAGCAGCAGCACTGCATTGGTAGGCCGGGGAGAGATATATTAACAGTGGGAGAGCTGTAAGTCATCAATTACCAGGATTTTTGCAGTGACAGTTCTTTCTGCGGTGCTTAGTCAGAGGTCCACTGAGTTAATTTCACCTAGCTCTGTCACCTAGCTCTCCTCCCCCACACATCCCCATAATAATTTTCTCCATGGGTCAGAAGATGGGGAGATGGGGGGAGGGCATCATATATTGGGTGCGCCACACAAGCAAAGAGAGATGCTTATTCGGAGCATCACACTGTCACCTGCCTTTGTCTCCGAGCAGGGCGAGCTGAGTAATGACCACACAGGGTGATTCAATCAATCAATACTTTATTTATATAGCAAGACCAGAGCTACACCAAAGTGCTTCTCAATAATAAAATATGAAATAAAATTAATTACATATGGGTATGATAGTAAAGTACAAATACATTTCCAAACAAAGCAAAACACTAATTAACCTGTGAGTACTATGTTAAAAGAAATATTTCACTCCTAGTGTAAAAGTTAGATAAAATCAACACAGAAATATCAACTGGAAAAACCCAGTAACACAATAGGTTAAAATTACATACAAATGCAATAAAAGTACAAAGTGCACATCTGATCTGAATCACTAACTAATCTAATATGCAAGATCAAATAAATACATTTTCAATCGTGTTTTAAAAGATTGAATGGATTCCGACGCGCGAATATCAGCTGGAAGACTGTTCCAGAGATTAGGTGCAGCAATGGCAAAAGCACGATCACCTCTGGTTTTCAGCCGGGACCTAGGTTGCACCAAGAGCATTTGACTCAATGATTGAAGTGCTCTCCTAGGATTCGTCAGAGAGATGCACACAGAGTCAAATGATAACAAGATGAGATGAAAAGAAGCTTATCTGTGATACTGACTGCAGCCGTTTCAGGTATTCCAACAGTAGCTTGGACAAAGTGAGGTAAGGAAAAGCATGTTCAAATTGTGTGTCTAAATAACCCGTGTTCCCAGCAGGTTATTCAGCTGGCCCCACAGAGCCTTTTGCCGAATGTCCATCTATATAATAATTTTACAGACTTGACAGGTCCCTTTGCCTTCTGGTCATCCATGGGCTAGAACAACACCGACCATGATAAGGGCGTTAGTATATTCCAGGCAAAATATTGGCAAAATTGTCTAGTAGCACCCTAGAACCACTTTGTCTCTGACAGATTATGTAAGTGAAACTCTGCAAAGCATGCCCACTTGAAGATGCGACACGACAAGGTAAGCTGATCAGTGGAAGTGTGAAAGTAGGAGTTTTTCTCTCAGGCTTCTTTTGGCATTTTGCCTTTATTAGACAGGAGAAGTAGAGACAGACAGGAAATATGGGGAAACAGATAGAAATGCAGTGAATGGTCCAACTGGTCAGCTGTCATGTCACCTGTCGAGCTCTCTTTTCTTATTCACACAGTTGCTCACTTCTCATGTGTTGCAACCTCACACTGTAACATTGTGATTGCCTCCAAAGCAAAGTTTTTCAAATGTGACATCAAGACCATAGACTGTATATAAAAGGTGGACATTGTTGTGCCACACATGCTGGTCTAAAGTCAGAACGAGTGTACAGAGAGTCTGTACACCTAATAAAATAATATATATGTCATAATAAATGTAATTTAGTTTAGCCCATAAATGTTACATTTTGGGGATATCGTTAAACAGGTCTACATTTTTTATCCTTGTTATTATATCAGCACCACCTATGAAACAGGAAGTTTGGGAATTCTTTCCTCCCAAAGCTAAACAGAATTTAGAAATTCTTGTTGACCATTTTGAAACTTGGTTTGACAGTTTGGTTTTCACTATGAAACCATGTTGTTGTAATAGATGCAGCATTCACTTTTACACTGACTTGTTGAAATGTGCAAGGCTTTCCTTGAAAAAGCTGTCTTCTGGTTGGAAGCATATGTTAGTCTAAAAACTGTACATGTTCAAGCTGCCAGTTCCATAAGCACTAATACACCTCCATACCACCAGAGATGTAGGCTTTTGAAATGAGAGCTAATAACGAGCCAGATGTTCCCTCTTCTCTGTAGTCTGAAGTGTGACGTGTCCATGTTTTCCAAAAAGCATGCACTACCCCTATTTTATTCTCTCTAAATTGGCTCCCGGTTGAATTTGTTTTAAAATTTTCACGCTTGCATACAGAGCACTAAAGGGATGAGTTATCTCAACTAGTGATATATAAATCAACTTAAAAGAATTTCAAATTTAGATTTGTCTTTCACAGAATAGTTTTCCACTTTGTCTCAGTCCATTTTAAATGAGCTTTAGTGAATGGACTGCTGCACTGTTTCTGGAATCTTTTGATGATATTATGTATTGCCCTCTGGAAAAAGGCTCAGATCCATCAGGTGCAAAACCAACAGACAAAAGAACAGCTTCTTCCCGTGGACTGTCAGAACTCTTAATGCAAACTAAGAGTGTGTAAAGACTTCCCCAACACATCCACCCTGACACTGCTGTTGATCATCTATGTGCAATATCTCAGTCTTTCCATGTTCTGTGCATGTTCCCAGTCTGCTTCAAGTTTCCTACACATACACCATGTATATAGTTCCACTCACATATGTATACATATACACTGTTTTTTAAATTTTATTCTATTTATTTAATTATTTATTAATTTTTTCCGCCTTCGTTGTATATTGGTTTCTCTTCTTCTTACTTTAGCACCTTTGTGGTTCAGCTACCCAATTTCGCTGTGCAAGAAACTGCACAATGACAATAAAAAGCTCTAAGTCTCTAAGTATAAGTATTGTAGATGAAAAGGTTTTTCAATGTCTTCAATGTTTTTATGCTTATTCTGGAGTGTTTCCACAATTTTGACAGCGGAGGAGCCAAAAGATATATCACCTCAACCTCCTCAAAGCATGGCGAGAGCCGGAAACTGCTTCTCTGGTGACCCTGTATATGCGGCTGCCTAATTGGGTGAAGTCATCATCCATAGTGACACCTGGACAAAGCATGTGCAGTGGGTGGCCCGGTCCTGGAGTCCCTGAGACATACAGGGCTCACAGACAATCCGAAGAAGTGTGCATTTGGATGGAAGGAGGTACAGTATTTGGAGTACTGGGGCATGGGTGCCCTCAGATGGACAAAACATTGGCCCATGTCCCAAGACCAAGAAAGAAGTGAGGCAGTTCTTTCTGTGGGGATCCCCTGTTCCACATGCCTAACTTCTCCCTCCCTTTTGCTCTGCAGTTGGATGCCTCAAACAGAGGGCTGGGGGCAGAACCTGTCGGAGAGGGAGCCCAGGTACAGCATGGGAGTGTCTGGCAATCCAGTGGGTGGTTGCCTTTTCTTCTATTACCTCCTGCGACACTCATTCATCCTCTACTTAGACCACGGCCTGCTGCAATGGCTGCACCGCATGAAAGATGCCAACCTGGTGATATCTGGTCTTACAGCCATTTAAGTTCATGGTGGTCCAATAGGGGATGCACATGGTTATGGCTGACTTTGGCTGCTCACGTGGGGGGGAGTCGGCTTGGCCGGACGGCTCCTCTGCCTCAGTTGGGAGGGGGAGGTATGTGATGGGTTCTGCTGCAGACGAGGGGCGGTGCAGTGGCAGGCTTACAGGGCACCACTCAATCAACCAGAGATTGGAGCGGTTTTATGAGACACTTAAATTAGTTTTGTTTCTTCAAAGCAGCCTCTTGATAACAGTCACCTTCAGCCATCATAACCAGCTGCTTCTTATACACACAGTTGTCTCTGTTGTGGGTTGTGCTTCTAACTTCAGTTATCATTTGTAAAGCTGTGCCATCAACAGACAATCCATCCTCTTGTCGTAAATCCGTAATAAACCAATCGGCATGGAATAACAGAAGGGCAGTACTCCAGAAGTGGCCTCCCAGTAAGAAAAACTAAAAGACTTGAGCCATTTTTCTTCAGTTCGGTTACATTATCTGCAAAATAAATTATATGGGTTTTTTCTTCCCAGAAGCATGTATAAATGTTTATTTTAGCTGTTTAGCTCCATTCACTACTACTCATTGCGGATTGGATTGTAAGCACCTCTCCTGTGCCTCTGGCTGAATTGCAACATATTTTAAACCAAAGTATATGGAAGTGGAATTGCTATCCTGGCTTTAATGGTACTTTGCAATATAGGGCCTTTATGATTTAATATTTAGGCCCCTAGTTGGAATGGGAACAAGGTTTTGTCAGATTAGATTTGTTTCATTTCAATGTCCTGTGAAGCTGAGTTAACTGATAGTGAAAAAGTGTTTAAAAATGTATACTTGCAAACACCTCGAATAATGCTGGTAAGTAAAGGTGCATTTTAATGTTAATGTTGTTTTCATTTTACGTTATTTTCCCTCTCTGTAGCTCTCTTAGTGTTATTGAGGACAATCAGTTAAGAAATGTAGACTTAATGGCTTTAAAGACTAAACACAAGTTAAGGCTTCTAAAACATCAGCATCCCTGGAGTCGTGGCATCCTTTCCATCCCCTCCAACAATTAGTGACACAAAGTAGCCAATGAAATATTTCAGAGGTGGACTAATTGGAAAAAAAAAAAACCTGGGAAAATTTTACAGGACAGATCAAGCAGAAAGTATCACAAAAAAAGGAAGCCAGAGCAACGGGAATGAGTCTGGGCTTGACGCAGCAAAGCTTTGGTGTGCTTGTTGTCGTTCAGAATGCCAAGTGATGATATTCATTTGTGGTATGTTAGGTATACAGTGGGGCAAAAAAGTATTTAGTCAGCCACCGATTGTGCAAGTTCCCCCACTTAAAATGATGACAGAGGTCAGTAATTTGCACCAGAGGTACACTTCAACTGTGAGAGACAGAATGTGAAAAAAAAATCCATGAATCCACATGGTAGGATTTGTAAAGAATTTATTCGTAAATCAGGGTGGAAAATAAGTATTTGGTCAATAACAAAAATACAACTCAATACTTTGTAACATAACCTTTGTTGGCAATAACAGAGGTCAAACGTTTACTATAGGTCTTTACCAGGTTTGCACACACAGTAGCTGGTATTTTGGCCCATTCCTCCATGCAGATCTTCTCGAGAGCAGTGATGTTTTGGGGCTGTCGCCGAGCAACACGGACTTTCAACTCCCGCCACAGATTTTCTATGGGGTTGAGGTCTGGAGACTGGCTAGGCCACTCCAGGACTTTCAAATGCTTCTTACGGAGCCACTCCTTTGTTGCCCGGGCGGTGTGTTTTGGATCATTGTCATGTTGGAAGACCCAGCCTCGTTTCATCTTCAAAGTTCTCACTGATGGAAGGAGGTTTTGGCTCAAAATCTCACGATACATGGCCCCATTCATTCTGTCCTTAACACGGATCAGTCGTCCTGTCCCCTTGGCAGAAAAACAGCCCCATAGCATGATGTTTCCACCCCCATGCTTCACAGTAGGTATGGTGTTCTTGGGATGCAACTCAGTATTCTTCTTCCTCCAAACACGACGAGTTGAGTTTATACCAAAAAGTTCTACTTTGGTTTCATCTGACCACATGACATTCTCCCAATCCTCTGCTGTATCATCCATGTGCTCTCTGGCAAACTTCAGACGGGCCTGGACATGCACTGGCTTCAGCAGCGGAACACGTCTGGCACTGCGGGATTTGATTCCCTGCCGTTGTAGTGTGTTACTGATGGTGACCTTTGTTACTTTGGTCCCAGCTCTCTGCAGGTCATTCACCAGGTCCCCCCGTGTGGTTCTGGGATCTTTGCTCACCGTTCTCATGATCATTTTGACCCCACGGGATGAGATCTTGCGTGGAGCCCCAGATCGAGGGAGATTATCAGTGGTCTTGTATGTCTTCCATTTTCTGATGATTGCTCCCACAGTTGATTTTTTCACACCAAGCTGCTTGCCTATTGTAGATTCACTCTTCCCAGTCTGGTGCAGGTCTACAATACTTTTCCTGGTGTCCTTCGAAAGCTCTTTGGTCTTGGCCATGGCGGAGTTTGGAGTCTGACTGTTTGAGGCTGTGGACAGGTGTCTTTTATACAGATGATGAGTTCAAACAGGTGCCATTCATACAGGTAACGAGTGGGGGACAGAAAAGCTTCTTACAGAAGACGTTACAGGTCTGTGAGAGCCAGAGATCTTCCTTGTTTGAGGTGACCAAATACTTATTTTCCACCCTGATTTACGAATAAATTCTTTACAAATCCTACCATGTGGATTCATGGATTTTTTTTTTCACATTCTGTCTCTCACAGTTGAAGTGTACCTCTGGTGCAAATTACTGACCTCTGTCATCATTTTAAGTGGGGGAACTTGCACAATCGGTGGCTGACTAAATACTTTTTTGCCCCACTGTATCTGTGGGCGAGCAGTTTGGCCATAGGGTCCCACATTTTTCTCACCGTGTATTGGAAGTTTAAGTGTGTATGGAGCGTTGTGTTGTGTGTGTCTTGCATATATCTGCATCCTTGAATTCCAGGTTTGCAGGTTGCATGTGGGAGCAGAGAAAGAGCACCTGGCTGAGGGGTGAGTCACAAATGCAGGTAATTGCGCTGACATTTAATTCTAATGAAGAACCGGGAAAGATAATGGTACCTACTGGCATTAGCAGGCATGCACATACACACACGGCTACATGCAAATAAAGACACACAAATATGCACACGTACGCATCACACACAAAGCCCTCCTCAACACTTACCACTGTACAACCTGTGCTTAAGACCCTGACTCATACACATTAAGGAAGAAAATGTGGAGGAGGGAGAAATGTATTGCGGCCCCAGACAAGATGACAGTCAAAAGGACACTTACACAGCCAAACACTGCCAGCACTAACAGAAGGCAGACAGTGGGGATGAAGAAAGAGGGATGGAGAGGGTAAAGAGGTGACTAATGCAGGAGATGCTGATTAGCTTACTTGAAAACAGTCTGAGAGTTTAGAGAGAAATGGAAAGTGAGTTCATAGTTTGAGTACACTGAAAACTCTCCAATTAAGTATTTCACTCTGGAGGAAAAGGGGAATATTTTCGAGTAATATTGTAGTCAAACAAAGAGTGGGCAGTTTCACATGGTGAAACATTTCCAGTAGATCTTTGACCGCTATTGCACTTATTTGAAAAGGTGAAGGCTAAGATGCAGTAAATTAAACTGGGGTTTTCACAGATGCCTGGCTGCGTATTTGCATGTACAATAATAATAATACTGTCATGCATGTGTGTGTGTGTGTGTGTGTGTGTGTGTGTGTGTGTGTGTGTGCGCGCGCGCGTGTGCTTGTGCTTGCATGCAGAGCTCGCTCATCAGCATGTTTAAGGTCACGTCTGATGTCACCGTGTTTTCCCTTTAGTTAAAGGGTTGAAAGCTGATTTGTAGCTTGTCCCTGACAAATCGTGGTTTCCTTTATCTTGATCGCAGTGTGCACATGTGTGTGTGTGTGTGTGTGTGTGTTTGTGTGAGCATGAACAACGTTGAAAAATGCTGAAAGATGTGACTCACATATGTTGCAGTTGACTGCCGCAGTCGTGAACGTCAGGGTAAATGTTAGGACACCAGGTCAACCCTGACACCACAGAGATCACCGCTCTGTATCTTTCATTGTACTTCTTAGAATTTTTTTAGGGTGTTTTTTTTTCTTCTTTTTTTGTGCCCACACACACACACACACACACATTAAATAACACATTGTACAAAAGCTCTCATTCATTTAACCTCTGTCAGAGATTTGATGTTTTTGACACACTGTGAAACGCCCATCTGGTTTTGGGAAATTCTGCTTTTCAACTTCTTGCTCTTTTGTTCTGTCTCTCCACCACAACCACCCCCAAACAACAGTGACTATTTGCTGATTGTCAGCTTGTGCAAGGACTACAATGACTTTATCAGTGACTTTGATTGTGTATTAAAGAGCCTGTGTTTTAGAGAGAGAGAGAGAGAGATGGGGAGAGAGAGTGGTCTGGGCTACCAGTGCAGTACAAGAGCCCTTGAAATTTTGCCTGTTGCTCGGGTAACAGCAAGGATACATTCAGGTGAGTATAAAAAAAGGAAAAAGCACACGCAAACTGTGCATGCGTTTGTCGTCTGTGTTTCTCTTCGAGCACAGTGAATTTCGCTTTAACGGCCGGACAAAACAGGTCTCAATCATCAGCGCTGTCAGTTAAATCACCGCGCTGCTCGCTTACATTTGTTTCTGCACACCATTCTGCTGCTCCTTTCACCACCTGAGTAGGCTCGCTCCTTTCATTAATTTAACAGAGGTTTGCCCTTGCGCTAATGTACGTCGCCCCTGCTCAACTTTTATTTTCACCATAATTCATCAAAGGCGGTGTGACAGCAGTGGCCTTTATTAGCCTTTATTGGCACATGTTCGCTGTATTCAGGGGGCTTTCTTTGGAGTGTGTATCCCCCCCCCCCAGTCACCCAACCGTTAGTGCATCCTCCATTAAATATGATGCTTTTCATTGGATTCAAAACCGACAGTCCTTTTCACCAGGTTGGCACGCCCTCGTCATTGTGCTGCTATCTGTTGACAAATCCCACGGCTGCAAAAAAAACCCCAAAAAACTTAAAAACTGACAGTCACTTCTCGAGCGTGGATCTCTTTTAAACAATGTTTCAGTTTTACTTTCAAATTATTTATTTATTTTATTTTATTATTTGCCAAAGCCCGCATTTGAGTGGTGGAGGTGAAACCCATTATAAGATGTGTCGGCGGAGAGAGAGAGAGCGAGAGAGCGCCAGCATAAGTGAGGGGGGGCGAGCCGCTCGGCGGTGAGTGGGCTTTCGTGCATTCTTTTCGCCTTATTCACTGAGCAAAGCGTGGGCGGTTTACCTAAGGGGGAAATGTTTTATTATACGCTGTCTTTGAAATCGATGACTAATTGTGCTCCCGTTTTTCTCTCCCTCCTCATCCACGCAACTCATGTCCATCCATCTCCCTCAGCTCCATTTTCTTCCGATCCTTGCCTCTCTACAACCCCAAGTGTTTCCCAACTCTCTCTTTCTGGGCTTGGATCTGAGGCTTGCAGTGGTCTTTGGGGGGTGAGGGTCTAGCAAATGGGAAGAGGATGTGTGCTGCCACACTCTGTCAAGATGCACTGTAGTACTTGCTGTAGCATATGATGTGGCACTCCAAATCCATGACAAAAGGGTGTTTTAAGAAAGAAGTGGAAATGTCCTGAAATGAAAAAGAGTACACTGAGACAAATGGAGAGTGAGTGTGATTGAAAGGCATTAATACATTTGAAAAAACAAAAAAACAAAAAACCCAAAACAAACAAAAGAAAAAAATGAGAGACAGAAGTGCATTTTCTTGACATGAGTCACTACTGGCTGAAATCTTTGTAATTTAAGCCATACATGGTGAAGGATAAAGAGAGCAGGAGGGGTAGAGGCAAGCAAGGAAAAGCAGGCAGATGTTGATGTGACCCATCACAGAAATGACCGCCTTTAATCACGGCACAGTGGGTGGGTTCAGTTAAGTCCGTGGATGAACTTCATGTGGCAATACCTGCCTGGGTTCTGTCCATCTTAAGACAATTAGTGAAAGGAGTTAACAGACATGGCAGGTAAAAAAAAAATGACACGCTACATATGCGATTTGCAGGGTGATAAATACTTTTCTTCCCTTTCTGTAGACAGGTTTAAAACACAGTCCCATCACAAACAAATAAAAACAGAAAGGGATTCTAGATATTCCTATTTTTGTAATTCCTATTTTGTCATTTTTGTTTCCTCTCATTCCTAACTTGAAACATGATATGTCAGAGGGTCTTCAGTCAGGCCTTAACAAATCCCACACTTAATCCTACAAGCAGTGGTAGGATTAGCATGGTTTCCACCCATTGTATCGTAGTAAAAAGAAACAAGGTGCAATAAATGTTCACTAAACATGGCACAACACTCCTAAAATAGAAGATGTGATCAAATGAAAATCCTTATCTCATTTAAATGAACTCAGACTCCCCTTAAAGAGCCTCCTCTCAGTCCACCTCTGGACTGCCTCCAGCACAGCTGCCTGTTGGTACCATTGTGACCTGGTTGGTACAAAGGAACACATTTATTGGAAATAACTCAAAGTGTGGTGATTCAACTCAGTCTCACGGCAGTTCGTGAAATAGACATGACCTTTAGTCTAATTACGTGTGCTGCTGTTCCTCAGCACAAATTTCCCTACACTATTTTGTAAAAATGAGCACAACTTTCACTCTCATAAGTACTGATTTGTGTCCACATACACAAAATCAAAAGGCATTCAAAACTTTAGAGTTTGTTTAAAAAAAAGAAATTACAATTTTTCAATTGTAAGTTAAATAAACATGGAAAAAAATTTGCTTTCCCTTTTTTCACTGTGAGACGTGGCTCTGTACTTTCCACTGTGGTAGTGGCAGCACATAGTACATGTGCTTCTTGGCTACATAATTAAAATCTTTGCTTTCAGATAGATGTTCCATCCGCTTACCAAAATTGTAATTCAAATTGAAATGTAAGGATTGCTGTTTGACACGATAGATAAGATCTGTCATGCATCACAGTGTCTGTGGAATGAACATACATGAGGCGATCTAAAATTAGCAGCAATATAAAAAACATTCTGGAGGAGTTAATACAGTTCTGCATTTTTGAATTTGTCTTTAATTAGTCTTTATTTTATTTTGTATTATTTAGTAATTTAGATATTGTTTAGGTTCAATTCAAACTAAGAAATACTTCTTACAGCAGTTAATATAGTAATATAATTGCTATATTACTTTTCAATTACTAATATAGTAATCATAATAACAGTAATAACTAGTATACTAGTTATTACTGTTATTATTATTATTGTTAATTTAAAAATATCCTATAGGATATTTTTAAATTAACAAAGCAAAACCGAATTGAATTATTAAAAGAAAAGATTTTCTATTACACACATTCCCTGTACAGTAATTGGACGTGATATAAAAGATTTACTGTAGCTGAGTTGAATCAGTGTGATAGAGATTAAACTATGCTGCCTGTCCAGTAAGTGATGCAGATTGTGGTCAGGATTATCCATGTGATTGGTTCAGTGATTTCTACATCACAGTGTCCAGTTTGCAGCCAATCACAGAACCAGCTTCACTAATGAGTTTTAAAACCTTTACACACTGGACACCTAAAATCTGTCTTTTGTGAATTGAAAATATTTTTCAGACTCACCTATTGTTAAAACAGCCATTTACATTTGCGGCATTCCTTTTTTCAAACCTAATTTTTCGATTGTGAACAACAGATCTGACCAGTCAAACTACAGAAGTTGGAAACAACTACGCCTGTCGCTCAAAATGCTTACTGTTGCTGAACATACAATGATATGGAAATAGTAAAATAATACTACTATTTTACAGACTTTTTTTTTTTACCACTCGGCTTCCTAAGATGTGGCCCCAGCTCTGCCAACAAGAGTTCAAACTACCTCACTGACATCATGAAGTATGTACGAAAATACAGATACAGCTTCAACTTCTGGATCAAACCCATTTCTTCCTTTTATTGTTTAGAAATTTCAGCATCAGCTTATTATCGCTTGATATTGACTCAAGTTTTTTCACATTGTATCCTTTGATGACGAAACGCTTTTGGCAGGTCTGTACTTTACATTACAAGTTCAAGTCCGAAAAATTCCAAATTTTGTGTCAATAAGGCAACATCTTATTTTGGTTTTTAATTTTTGTACATTCAGTGACCAGTACTTATATGTACTTGTAAGTCAGAGGTGAACCAGCTGAACGGGAATGGAGACAGGACAGTTCCTTGTTTGCCAAATCAGAGCACTGTCTAATCTCATATACTGCAGTCTGCCTGTTAGGTAGTCAGTAATCCATGAGAGACTGCACATGTTGACTGACGTTTCCTGCAGCTTCTCTCTCAATAGCAGTGGCTGGTTCATGAAATAAGCACTTGAGAAATCAGAGAGGGTAATACTGATTGTGCACTTGTTCCCTAGATGTGAGCAAACTATCTGCAGAGAGACGTTAAGCTTTCTAAGTTCAAAAAGATCTTTTTGATTTTCATTTTTTCAGAAATATAGTTATTATTTTTATTTCAGTTAGCTAAGATACTTTAGAATACCTAAATGTTTTACTTGGTTTTGTGTTATTTAAATAACTTTGGTTTAACAACCTTGGCCATTAGTATGAGGAATTGATCTTGAATGGGAGGTTGGCCAAATTGTAATCAGGTGAGGATTTGACTTTCAGCATCCTAAAATCTTCTGATCATCAGATAATTAATTAAATAAGTTGTTTTTCTTTAAACATTTTTCTTTAAAAGAGGCTCATGTAAAGTAACAACTTGTAACCTAGATTTATGATTTTCATGAAAGTCAGCGTGAAAACTGTAATGCATGTTTAATCAGAAAGCGATTGTGTAATGTTTTCACTCATTTCACACACATTCCAAAAATAGATAACAGCTCAGCAGCAGTAAACTGCTGTCCTGGTGGCTGGAAACGGCTGATGTGGTAACATAAACAGTTGTACTCCAGGAAGAATTCCTGACCCATACTAGTAGACACTGGCCTAGGGTCTCCTGCACAGCATTATTACAACAGCTACATAGTGACTACAAAGACACTAAATGAACCATACAGAGATGTGCAATGATCATAAGAAGGCAAAATGACTACAAAAACTGGCAAAAACCACCACAAAACTGATGCAAAACAGGATGACGCATATAACTGATAAGTGAATACACCAGGACATAACAAAAAGCAACTACAAAAAGATGGAAAACCCCATTAAAAATAGACATTTTGGGGATTTTTATATGTCTGTTTTTTTCTTTTTCAGCTGATAAATGCCTAAAAGATTTTCCTCTTTGTGGACTTTTCAAATGTCTTTCCATAACAACATCTTTTGTTTGATATGGACTGTTTTATCAAGTTTATATATCTGTCCAACAGAATTTTTGAAATATGGACTAAACAATGTGTTTCTCTCATTATTAAGTCATGAAATCATTGGAAAAACACACCTACCCAAATTTCATTTTGAATTTCAATATTCAAGTTTATTAGCTTTAGCAGCCATCCCCAAGAATCAGTATACAGCATGTAAACCACCTTCATAAAGAGATTTCAGAGGTGTGCCAAGCAGTGTTGCGCTGTTGCTCAAAAACAAAATGTCATGTATCACACATGACAGTCCATCAAGTCAGCATGGAAATGCCAAAATCTGCAGTTACAGTAGTGGCCACTTGAGGTTTGCTCCAAACATGCGTCGATCTCCATAGACTGGTATGTTAAAATGCCGGACTTTCAAGCATTAAAAAAGATGTTTATAAAAGATGTTGTGAGAGGCCACATCATATTTCATTCCTTGATACCTTTTTTATTAAGTCATGGATACTGGAGTTGCCGCTTTAACTGGTGACAGGTGTCCTGTAGCAGGCAGCTGGAGCTGATTGGAGTCTAGTTAGCCTCACCCCTCCTAAGATCATTTGAAACCATAAAATCCAGGACGATGATTGGGGGATCAAACTATCATCACAGCCCACCATTTTCCACATTTTTAAGAATCAATTATATATGTATACTGTACAAAGAAGCAGTACATATATATATATATATATATATATATATATATTCTTTGTACAGTATATATATGTGATTTCCCACCCAAGCACATGAGATATCGTTGGTAGGTCCAGGATGTCTTCTATTGAGCATAAGCAAAAAATATAGACCAAAAACAAATGTCCATTACAAGGACATAAATGAATAGGCTGGGTCTCAGGAGGACATGAGGTGAGATATATATGTGAGATGAGACTATGAAACTATGTCAGCTGAGCAGGTGCAAACAGTATCTGCCTGCAGCAAAAATCCTTACCCTCTAATTTATAACACTGTATTCTGTTATTTCCCTTGAGGTTACAAGAAAATCATTTTCATCACTTGCTGTAAGTACAGTATGTGCTCTATATTATTAACTGTGAGATGTTATCTATTATTTTTTTTGGTGCTCCATACTGATGGTAGAACTGATGGTAGAACTCAAGCACCAAAGATCTGAAAACCAACATTTGGCACAACACGTCAAATCTGTTCAGTCCACATGGCCAACTGTACATGAGTCATATTGTATTTACCATAACCAGCCTCGAGTCCTGCCTCATCTCTGACCAGAAGCTACTTTTTCATTTACTGTGGTCTGGATGAAGACAGTGTCCTGGCCACACACACGCACACACACATGCACAAACCTGCACATGTTCACAAATGCAGCACTTCTACTTGACAGCTGGTGTTTTCCAAGAAAAAAAATGGTTAGGAGGACTTTTGTGCTTCTTTTTTTCCTTCATCTTAAAAGAACAAAAACAGAGACGCATGTTGTGAGTCACCACAGTATGTCATGGTCATCCATCAGAGAAGAGGGTGTCCTGCGTCAGTGGGGAAGTCTAGTAGCAGAGTTTTTATGACTAGCACTGGCCTAACAATTGCCTTAACAGTGGGCATCTCAATGCCAGGTGTGGCCTGTTTCCTAGTTATTCCATGACAAAATAAGCTAATAAAATATTTAGAGTTGATTCCAACCATTTAATTTGGTAAGTTTTCAGTGGGACTCTTAATATACGGTCCAAACAAATATTGGTCAAAGTGAAGAAGGCCATCATTAGGTTAAAAAAAACAAAATAATTCTATCAAAGAGAGCAAAACTAGTGCACATGCTTTAAGAGCAAAACTTTAGGAGCAGTCATATCGACAACCTGTTACATTTTTAAAACAAATGAATGCAAAAGGCCTTAAAGACTACAGAGAAAAACCCGTCTGCAACATGTGGCAAAGTCAAGAACACTCCTGACAAAGCGGGCATATCATTGTCAAAGTCTAAAATCAAGGTGAAAACCAATGGCTACACTCAAGAACAAAAGTATGGAGAAGGAAATACCTGAAGCATACTACATTATCTTTCAAGTTTGGTGGAGGCAGCTATGGCCACCAGAGGAACTGGACCAATAGTGTTTATTGATAATGGGACTTTTGATTGAAGCAGCAGGATGGATTATGAAGTGTGTTGGCTATATTCTGCTCAGATTCACTCAAATGTTCTAGAGCTGCTTGGAGAGCACTGAAGAGTGCCAATGGACAACAATCCAAACCAATATTCCATCTGTGCACGTGTGCAATTGCGCACTGCTGGCACGGTCTCTGCGCACAGAAAATCTGCATTGCGCACAAAAAAAATCTAACCTGAATTGAAATTAAAACTTTAACAATTCTGTTTTGCAGTGTTAGTCAGTAAGTGACTGGCTGCTCCCGTATGGGATTAGAACGATGCCACCTTGTCCCATAGTCCAGCCAATAATGCGATTCACATTCGTATATACGCAGCTAATCAACGTCGTTGACAGGCTATGACAGCGTCCTTATGTGCCGACACCGGTGTTTTAGCTAGCAAAGCGGCGTGGCTGATGTGGAGTGAAGCCACATTAATGACAACGTGTACAACCATTGGAGATGTGAGCAGGACAGACGGAGCAATTGATGGAAAAAGTGTGGACTTTATACCAGTTTGTAAATTGAGTTGATCGGCCACGTAAAACCAGAGTTATGATAAAAATATCTGCAATGTTTGGTTTCCTTCCTGAATACTATCGTTGTTTATATTTACTGTGGGAAGAAACGGTAAAAATTGTGTTTTATAAGGAAAACGCTCGAAAGCACTCTCCGCCATGAGTGAGCAAAACCAAAACCAAAAAAAGCCACCCTTTCCTATTTTCGAAAAATGTACCATGTCGACCAATCAAAAGATGATATGGCAACATGGCATTTAGGTGTTTAGGAAAGGGGGAAGTTTTAGGAGTGACGCGGTGTTTTGGCATGTGAGAGATTTGTGACGTTTAGCGCAAATCTTGTGTAGTTAGTGTGTAGTGTAGTCAATAGGTTGTGTGTGTCAGAACAATGAGGCGACTGCTGAATGTTACAGGTGTTACAGGAGTGACACATCTCCTGTTGTCAGGCCTGCAGGTATCAGGCTGTTGTTCTCCTTTATCTCATAGTGGACAGAAATTATTTTTTGGAGTGGCACAAATAATTTGTGTGGCATCAAATTTGAAGCAGAACAGCTGATTGTTCTGTAAATAGTTTGAAATGTTTATTTAAAACTGCCTTGGCTGCATTTTTAGGTAAACAGCTGCAAAAAACTTTGTTGTTTGCATTACTCAGTTACTTTTTTGAAGAAGTAACTATATAATTAATTGCCCATCATTGGTCATTATATACTGTATTTTGCAGACAGAGAGTTACAGGACTCTCTCCCAGACCACAGATTCATACTCATAATAAGAGTCAGAGCTTTATATAAGAAAAAAAGAAAAGAAAGAAAGTTGTTTTTTCAAAATTGGAGTTCAAGTTATTTTTACTTCCAATAGTGTTAACACACTACACAGGTCATTAACAAGATTTTTCTTTTTAATTTTCATTGTAAGTGGGCTAAAGCAGTTAATTAAAAGTAGTCTAACATAAATGCTGTAATTTTATTATTTTAATAAACCATGTAACTTGGATGGATTCGATGCTGGCGTGACCACAGTGCACACGTCTGCTGTGGCTCACAGTGGTCCAAGGGACCTCTCAGGGAGTTTGTGTGCTCGCTCAGACACATGAAAAATTAGAGGGAACATTGATCCAAACCATATTGCAAAGGCAAGCCAAGAGTTACTCAAGGTAATGAAATGAGATATTGTTTAATGGCCAACTCAGTCACCAGGGCTCTAACCAGCAGAGCATGTTACTGAAGAGCAACCTGGAGGAAGAGAGATCCACAAACAAGCATCAACCAAAGGTGGATGCAATAAAGGTCTAGCAGAGCAAGAGTCCATATATTTAAAATTCTGTCTGTTTATCCAGTGAAGTAAGACCAATAAGACTATGTATAAAAACAGCAGCACTTCCTAAACGTATGACAGTACAACAGTTTTGTGGAAAACCCTTGAACTAAAGCTGAAAGTCTGCACTTGAATCACATCTTGATTGCTTTATTTTACAAATAAAATTACCAAAAAGATGTGCCATGAAATAAAAATGTGTTGTTGTAACTCTAAGTTTTGTTAAGCAATATGGTCAGGGGAGTCTTCACCCATGAAACGTTGATAATTCATTTTTCTGTTTAGATTACTCTTAATGCACCAATTTCTGTGTCAAATGCTTAAAATGTCTTTAAATAACAACAGTTACTGGTATATAATATCAAAGACTAAAAGATTTGGTCAGATATCACGCTAGTTTTCTGTATTTTGTTTGGGAACTTACCCCGGATGTATGTGCGATCAGTAATAAACTATCAGTCCATTGATCTATCCAATATCCTCTGCCTAAAAACGAGTTGCAGTGGCAGCAGGCTGAGCAGGATATTCAAGACATCCTTTTTAATTCTTCCCGGGGGAAGAGGCGTTTCCAGGTCAGATGACATAAATATCTCTCCAGCAGTTTTGGGTCTACTCCAGGGTGTGGTCCCAGTTGGGCGTGCCTAGAAAACCTCCAAGGGGAGCCACCCATGTGTCCTTTCAACACCCCTCCTCCAGGTTTACGTGCTCCTCAAGCTGTCTCTAAGGCTGAGCCCAACCACCCTACGGCAGCAACTTATTTTGCCTACTTGTATTCACATGGCCTTAGCCTTTCAGTCAGGTGGTTGTTTGAACATAGATAGACTTAATCGAACGTTTTGACTCACTGCTAGCTCTGCACCAGTCTGATGATCCACCTCACGCTCACCTTCCCATCGCTCATAAAAAAGATCCCAAAAAATATTAAAATTCTCTTGCTTGACAACACCCCACCCCCCCAAACCCAGAGGCAGTACTGTACCATTTTCTGACTGATATATTATTTTTAGGAATAATAAATCAGTTTATTTTTAATCATCCACCTGCTGACTTCAATAAAACAGATGTGTTTTAGCAAGATTTTCTGCCCACGCTCAAAACTTCCTGCATGTTCTGAACATGTTGTGTATATCTGTGATTTTAAAGAACCACGATCATCTTAACTGTATTACTGATTCTCACTTGGAAACACAAGGTCAGGCAACATTTGAATACTTACTAAACTAGCAGCAACATTTATAAACTTGACAATAACTCTCAAATAAGGTATTTGGAAAAGAAAATCCTTGTGACTTCATCCTGCTTTTGCTTTCCTTATCAGCCTTGGCGCCAGAGAAGAGAAGGAGCCACTTGGCTGCTACTAAGTAAGACACTGCCGTGTATGTCAGAAACAACTAAATTTACCACAAAAGATCTGGCGACTGTGTGAACTTATAGTCATATTCTGGAAATAAAAAGTCTGATTGCTGAAGAAAAAAGAATCTTATTGCAGGCTTTTCTATGTCTTCCTCTATTATTATTTCTATTATGGCTGAGCAGATCTATCCATCCATCCATCTATCTGTCTTTGCTCAGAAAACTTCTAACTTTTTCATTCTTTCTAAACAAATGTTCAAACAAATGGCACCACAGCTGATGCCATACTGAGGATTTGCTTGTCGGAAATGTGCACCAGAGGGATGAAAAGCAACAATTTCATTGTTTAAAATGTAACATTGTTTATTCTTTAACATAAACCTATAGACTGTACTGATGTTTAGGAACATTAAAGTTAGTTTTTTTAGCCCTAATTTGTGGTTTTCATAACTGTCTCACGAAGCAAATAGTATATGCTGTTGTAAATCATACATATATGAGTGCAGACACTCAAGTGTGCGTAATTTTGCTAAGAGCCTGCTGTGCAAAGCATGCAGATATTACTGCCAGACAAAGAACAATGACCCTGAGGTGTAGGATAGATTTTCCTGGCTGTCGAAGGAAAGAAAACCGTGATTATCCCCTACCGGAACCTATTTCTATCTCTATAACTTAAACTGTCATAGAAACCAGCCTTGCAGGCATGGGAAGTGGACCTTTATAAAAGGAGGAATGTTAAACCTGTGACAGGATAAACTAATCCACTAATTTGCAAGAAAACAGCTTATGTTCTGTTTGCAGGGGGTTTCCAGTGAAATCCAAAATACGGGACACTGAACGAGAACAGAAAACGATTCAGTTTCGAACTTTAGTCCCAACCAACAACTATAATGTTTAGAGGAGTTCATCTGTCAGAGGACAGACTGTGACCTGGTTTTTTAAACCAAGGTGAAAGTGAGGGAAATCCCAAATATGATAAATGGACACCTGTGCGAGAAAGCAATTCAGAAGCTAAGGTGAATAATAAAATTTTACCCGAGCATTCACACCACTCTCTCCACCTCCAGTTTTTGCCCTGTACAGTCATCATTACACAACCGTTAACAAGTCATTCCAAATTTGTGAAAGGGCAGAAGTGCGAGCTGCCGGCTCAAGTCCACAATCAGCCTACTGCCGCCGCAGTGCAGTCCCTGCAAGTCGGCAGGCGCCTTTAATCTGCCAGTAGTGAAACTATATCAAAGGACATGCCGCTGATAAAGCAAGTGCACTGTAATGTTCCTTCTTGTCTTCCCCTTATCAGTGTGGCCTACATCACGCAACATTCAGCTCATGTGCTGAGTGGACAAGCCCACGTGTGGGGGGTGCTTTAAAAATCTGCCTACTGTAGGGAGAGAGTGAATAAGCCCAGGACACCATTTGAAAGCCCTCAGCTTTGTAGAATGTCCTTGAACTTGATGTTTATGTGTTGGTAAAATCACTCTATAAAAAATAGAACTACTCAGTCTTTGGTCTGAAAAATAAAATATGTGGCTCCTGCTGCACTTACACTCAATATAACTCATCATACCATCCACATCTAAAACCTTTCACATCCCTCACATCTAGCCTCTGCATTTATGAAGAATATCATGTTACAAGGCACTTTTAAGTGACATAAACGCAAGCAGCGTCTATTCGCTGTATGGCGCCCCTATCACTGATAAGGATCAAGATATCAAATGTATGAGCCGGGAACAGTAGGCTGAGGATTTGAGGCTATCTAAAAGTTCAACCATCTAATTGCTGACATCAGTGAGGACATGTGACATCACCCTGTGGCATGCCGGTAACACGCAGATGGTATTGACCTAAGCTACATAACCTCCAAGCGCTTCAGGCCAAAATAACAGAGTAGCTTGCATGACGCGGCATTTTGGTGTGAAACTAAAGAAGGGAAATGATTTTTTGAGCTTACTTCCATGTATACATCTGCATTCATTAATCAGATATTTAGATATATGTGTGTGTAATAAAGACAGTGAAAAGAGGAATTACAGTATGTTACAGAGAGAGGAAAAAATGTCACTTCAGCTTGATCTGGGTGGTGATTTTTATGTCTGTAAACCCACAGCCTTTCAAAGCAGGACCTTGAAAACACAAGTGTCTTGAAAGGCCTTTTTTCAGAGGCACAAGGTCTCTCTCTGCCAGGGTTTTGTGTGGTAGAGAAAAGCAGTGATGGAAGAGGGAATGCTTCAGCTTTCTCCTTTAACAGAAGTCATATATTTCTAAATGAAAGGCCTTTCGCAACAAGGCTGCAATCATGTTTCTCTGAAAGGGCTGTCTGCCCTTTGGCCTCAGATATCTCTTATAGGCAAGCAGGGGAAGGGGAAAAGGAGAGAACAAATGAGAAACAGCACATTGACAACCTTCTCTCTCCTTTTTTTCCACACCTCACCTTTTCTTCCCATTATGGAGCCTCTATCCCGAGGCCGTGTCAGCATTTATCAGTGTTTCCGTTATCCATCCATCCATCTTAAGTATTTGAGCAGGAATTAGCTGGCATAGCTAAAGCATTGTTTCCCACGCTGAACACTGAGGGGTTAACAGAGTAGCGTAGGAGTAGTTTCGATCCATCAGGTATGTCAGGTTTCTCTTAACATAACTGCATACCGGTGTGAAACTGTGTGTTTGTGTGCGTATGCATGTGCGTGCATGTATTTGCATGTTTCTGCTGAAACACATAAAAAGGTCTGGAATCCAATAATTGTTTGAAATCCAAAGACAGCAAACATTATAGCCAATCAGATTTCTGGATTTGCTCCAGTGACATGAGTTAAAACCACATAGGATGCCACAGGTGTCTGGCAGACCACGAATTAACCTAAGTTCTTTGTCGTTGCAGAAAAACGAGGTAACAAACATACTAGTGCTCATACTTTTGTGCATTTTTGTTACTTATCGTGTCTTAGGCTGGAGCTCATTCTCACTCCCACTCTCACTTGTCACGGCATGAGCGAGAGCGGTCTCTATCCTATTGTATTTCAATCAAAACCATGATCTTGTCCTAAAGCAATAGGTTTTGGTGCCTAAACCTAATTAAAGAGCTAGATTAAGAAAACAAAAGTAAACTATGTGGAAAAGGGCAGTGTGACTTTTCTTCAGGCACGTTTGCCACACAAAGATATGCTAGGTTAATGCTGCCTATGTTCACATTGAGACACTTGTGATTCTTCGTTTTGTGTTTCTTTGTTTCTACAGTAAACATCCATTACCCAGCCAGAGTTAATAGATTTATTAACACCGGATTTATTAACGATTTACACTTTGAACATAGTAAAGCGCCACTCCCGAGTCGTTTGCCTGTCCAGCATCTCCCACCACTACCTGATCCAGCTCACCACTAGGTGATGATCGTTTACCACTCTGCCCTTATCTTCACCCAAGACTTGTCCAAGACTTAAGGCCGCAGATCTGATAATATAATTACAAAATCTATTATCAACCTGCTACTTTCTGTTCTGGTGCTGCATTCAGTTATAATAATAATGGATTGGATTTATATAGCGCTTTTCAAGGCACCCAAAGCACTTTACAATACCACTATTCATTCACTCTCACATTCACACACTGGTGGAGGCAGCTACAGTTGTAGCCACAGCTGCCCTGGGGCAGACTGACAGAAGCGAGGCTGCCATATCGCGCCATCGGCCCCTCTGGCCAACACCAGTAGGCAAGTAGGGCAAAGTGTCTTGCCCAAGGACACAACGACCAGGACAGAGAGCCCAGGGATCGAACCGGCGACCTTCTGGTTACAGATGCAATTCCCAGCCCCCTGAGCCACGGTCGCCCAACATTAAGGGTGTATAAACACCCTTAATATTGTGTGGTTAACTCATAAGTCACTGGGATTCGGACTGGGTAGGCCATTGCTCCCAGTCACATCCCTCCAGGTCACACTATCATTGCCTGAATAAGGTTTGAAGTGCTCACTGTGCAAGTGACCAGTGGGGTAAAAATGTACTTACCCCTGCCTGCTGCCTCTCACCCATGGCAGCCCTTTTCAAGGAACTGGTTCCAGAGTCCAATCTGTGTGTTGAGGCAAGCCCAACTACATCTCAATCATAAGGTGTTAATTCATGGAGGGGTTTGTTCACTGAAGTCTAATAGAATTCAAGGAGCTCTATCAGGGCAGTCTACTAGAGTTTCTCTAACTATACTAGACCCTTGATTGAATAAGCGCAAGTAAATGAATAGAAATATAGACCGATAGAAGGATGGATTTAATTAAGACAGTATTAAACTTTCATTGTGGTGCAAAAACCTGATTATGCACAAAATGAAGTTCACAAAGAAATAGTTATTTCTTGAAGAAGAACTTGACTGAGCCCTGATCCTAGCCCCATCACCTCCCCATGTTTACGATGAACTGGTATTCGAACTGCAAATCAGGCCTCATCTTCTACATGAGTATGAAAGTAATGTAACAAAAGGAATAGAGAAGAATATTATTGTCGATATAATACTTCAGTGTCCATATGGGCATGGTTGAACAACCAGCAACAGTAATATCTCTACTGCAGACAAGAATGAGCCAAAGAGTTTTTTCTTTTTCTTTTTCAATTTTAACACACTCACTTTAGTGACAAGTGTTCATCCACACTGAGTCATATCTTGTTTGTGTTTTCATATCCTGTCGACAGAATGTCGAAGCTCTGCACTGTGCGTTATAAAGCATCCTTGCTCTGTCACCATGCCTTGTGCAAGGACAGTTTGGGCACTTTAGATCAGCAAGACATGCCGAGTATCTGCTATGTTCTCCTACTCTTGCACAGATGCCCAAATGCATACAAAGTGCAATTTATTATTAAATAAAAACAAAAATAAACATTTATACACATGGATCGAATACTTTGACCAAATACTGTATTAAATCAGTCATTATCACAGACATGTTTTTGCAGTGTATAAACCTATATGCACACACACACACACATACTCACACACCTTGTTTAATCCTTTTCATGGCGGGTGGCTATGCAGGCGGATGCTGTTTAAACAGAGCAGGCCCTTGATGTGGGGCCTCTAGGGGCCAGGGTTTGTGCGTGTGTGTGTGCGTGTGTGTTTGTGTGTAGGTTTGCGTGTGTGTGTGTGTGTGTGTGTGTGTGTGTGTGTGTGCCTCTCCCGAGTTTTCTAGCCATGGGAACAATGGCTCTTTAGAATGTGAGGTTACTGGTGCGCTGACCCCTGGCAAATAAGAGCCATGTTCTGGCATTCCAGGCCTGATTGGCACTTTGAGCCTGCAGAGAGCTCAAAGGAGACACAGGAAATGTGACCAGTGTAATTGGTTATATATTAGCGGAGCATTCTACCCTGTTTAAACGATGGCACTTAGGTGGATGGGCTGGGATTCCACCAGTTATAGAGGGAAGAGAGCGAGAAGGACAAAAAAGAGAGTAAAGAGAAGGGAGAAGAAGGAGCGAAGAGAACCACCATGAGGGTGGGAATGAAGGAACAAAGGGTGAGGAAGATTTATGCCAAACCTGTTCAAAGAAATGAGGGCATTAAAGAAGCAGTAGGAAATATTGAGTGGGAGGATTTGGGGGGGTCATGTCTCGAGCACCTTGTCAGGTCATGATATGTTCAGCACCCTCCCTCTGAAGCATGGCAAGAGGAGGGGGCTGGGTGGGGCAAATCAGTAGCTTGACCTTTGACTCAGGGTGCTTGGTCACAGTTCATGAAGGCTTCATCTTACACCCCTACATGTGTGCCAGAGCATATACGTGCAGATGTGCATGTCTGAGCCCCATTTTGATTTAATGCTAAGCAGCCCACTCTACCTAAAAAACAATCTGCACATAACAGGTATCTGTCAAAATAAAAGCTCCCACAGTAACCTGTGGAAACTGCCTGAGGAGATACGGAGATCTGTAGCCTGGTGTCAGAGAAATGACTGATTATCCCCTTTGGCTCGAAGAAGCTTCTGAGACAGCTGACCCACACCACCGCCCTGCATTCCTGCCTTATTCACTGACTACAAGGATGGAATGGTTGCCGATGGGTGCTAATGTATTCACCGAGGCGATCTTATCTAACAGCTGCCTGTTCAAAATAAAATGCCTTTTGGGGTAGTTTAGATAACATTAGTCTAATAGAAACCCCCACAGCTCACAGGCATACAGGCACACACATATACACAGACACATACACACAACACACCTTGGTATGTGGCCTTAGGGTAAGTGCAAAACACACAGAGATCTTGTTGTAAACTAACTAGAGGTTGTCAGTTTCTGTCTGTCAGGCCATTAAATCCTATGGGAACCATGAGAATCTTATCAAAATGGACCACCCACTCCCATCAACACAGCTCTGGGTGGGTCACAAAGCATTCTGTCCAAGGGGAGTCCATGGTTCAACTTCACTTTTGCAATGTTTGTTGACGAAAGATTAAAAATAAAATTAAAGAATGAGTCGCCTGACGTTGTTCAGTTTTTGTTTCATTTTGGGTTTTTTAATGCTGTTGTTTCCAAAACTTCTTTTAAATGTGTTTTCTGTCAAAATCCAGGCAGAGTTGTTAAGATGGTGTTAAACGTAATTTTTTGAACTCATTAAATGAAACAGAAAATTCTGAATTATTGCTCGTGACACTTTCCAAGTTGAACACTATGAGGCTGGCAGGAGATTTTTGAAAACACACACACACACACAAGGTGCAGTAATTGAATTACAATTGCAATCAGTGACACCACCTCCATCATCCTCTTGATTCTCAAGATGTGCAGCTGCATCTCAGTTTCAAACCCTCTTCTAGTTGTATTTGCCTAATGTGCACAGTATGCATGCACTGCCTGCACAAACAAGCTTATTTTAACTGTTCCACCACATATTTCTGCTATACTATAAACACTGTCCTTATTCAAACCATGACTCTCACCCCAAGAATTTTCTCATATCTGTTCACCAGACTGCACACATCCTCGTAAGTGCAAATATAAGGGAGGCGAGTTGATTCCTATCCTGGTTTGTTCGCCATAAGAATTGAAGAGCATTCCTTCACATTCCATGCTGAGGTGAAAACCAGGGTTGAGAGGAAGAGACAGGCATGTCTGTGGATGTCGGTGACTCACTGTCAGACCATTCTGATCATCTGTCATTATTCAAGGGGGGCCGCCAGAGTTGGCACTGCTAGAAGCTTGGAATAGATTCAGGTTTTTCCCAAATTTTTCTTCTTCCTGTAAACCCTCCAGGGGGCTGTATTTCAACCAGGAAAAAAAGAAGAAACAAAACATTGGCTCAGTGGTTGATTTGTTGGGAGTATTGATCTGGCTGGGAGAAGCTGCCCCAGGGCTTTAGGAAAAGCTTGTTGGCAAATGATTTAAAGGATTATGCCGTGTCATCAGTCAGGTTGATCTGATGGACAGAGACAAGATGTCTCCTGAGTGGCTGACCAAAGGATTACGCACACGCACACATGGACATGGCGTTTGCGCAAAAACAGTGAATAAAAACACTCGCAAACACAGATGTGGGGATTACGCAGGCATTTAACAAACTCTTCGTGGAGGTCAAAGTTGACTGCAGGCCCCTCAGGAAAATGGAGAGCGGGGGAACGCGGTGGTACTGGGGGAACAAAGACACTGACCGAATCAAAGAAATCCTAAACAGACACAAAAGTGTTGACTTCACTGCCACTCATCATTTAAATACCCGACCGACTCACTGTGTCTGTGTATGCTTTTATTTGTTAAAGTTAAAACTGATTTTCATTTTCTTTAAAGCGCCACAAACAAGTCTTTTAACCAAAACACACCAGAAATTGCGTTTCTATAAAATAGAATGTGTTTTTATCTGTAATTATAGATGAAGCCAAACACTCCTGAACTGTGCCACAGGTTGTCAGAGGGCAGTAGGTCTCAATCAATAGACTGGGACCACCCAGAGACCCTAAATGCATACTGTATTATTTATGTATGATACTGCAGGACAGAATTATATAATAAATCAGACCCCCATTTTTGCATTCTCTTTCTACTCAACTGCAATATGGATGCGAACAGTGTACTTACACTCCATACATTTTTTTTGTTTTTTAAAAAAAAAAGAAGCTTTAGCTACACGTTATTTTGCAGATTTTAAAATATAAGCGTACACCATCACAGTGATACACACATTAATGAATCAATAATAATTACCACTGCATAATTACCACATTTACATATGTATGTTTGGATGATAAAAACATTTGTATAATAAGCAGGATTAAGAACAAACTTTTACTCGTGCACTGTGGAAAAAAAAAATCCTGGAAATGCCCCTGACTACAACAAGTCTCATCCATTTTCTTACTGCAGGTATATTTATTTTTTGCTCTTTCAAGGAAATGAAAAATTTTGAACCAGACATGGCTGAATTGTGGAACAACTTAATAACAGATCTTTGAAGCATGTTCAATTTTTTTTCCTCTGCACATAGTCCCACAGACCTGTACCTTATAAAAAAGGGAGGTGATTGCACACTAAAACCTGCCTACTTCTTTTTAAAGCAGACATTCAACAATGAACACCGTAACAAGGAAAGGTGATCTGTGGAAAGCGATCAGTCAAAAAACAGTTAGAAGACGGCATCAGTTAAGCAAATTGGAGTGAGTTTCAAGCTGAAAGAGAACCTGTAAATAATCTTCACAAGATACGGTTTGTGTTAGAAATGACCCAGGTGAGGGTTCGGGGAGGTCTTCCTACCTTGCAGCTTCTTAATGGGTCACTCCAGGTCAAGGAGAAATACTGGACTAATAGCTCCCTCTTGTGTGCACGTTATTGAAGGTTTCCCCAGGACTTGTTTTTGAAATCACCAAAAGGCGGCAGGCTGCTCACAGGACATTTACAAATGCACACGAGGAGTTTGTCTGGCCTGGAACAAACTGAAGTTTTAATCAGAATAACGATGTAATGCCAAGTTAAGAGCCCCACTGGACAATGTGCTTGCAAATTTTGACCCACAGATGGAAGTGTTGCATCATTTACAATAATACACACCTCTGCCTCCAAACACTGTATAAATACAAACAGGTGAGTTCTAATTAAACCAGCTGTGCAAACTGAAACAGCTTTTAAACTGCGGCATAGAGTCCAGCCTCTTTTTAAGACTGGAAAAAATAAACAGTTTATAAATCAAACAAGTATAAGTGCAGTGCTGTGCCCATTCACAGTAACCTTGAAGTGAATATTTAAAGAGAAGCAGGTATATGATATACATGTGTATACGTGCATGTATATGTGTTTTTTTTTTTATATATGTGTTTATATGTGTGCATTTCTGTGTATACACACACACACATACACACTACTGAAGCAAGTCCTTTTCACAGCTTTTTTTCCAACACATTCTGACCTATGCGTCTCAGCAGTGCATTCCTGTGGTGATTGTGTCTGTGAAAAGAAAACAATCTTCAAAAACCTGGTGCTCCCTGTCTTTGCCAGAGCTGAAACTCTGACATTTCAGCAGAAGTTCAGGTGTGTGGGTGTTATGCTTGCTTAACTATTTCGAGAAAACAAACAACTGGGCAGATAGGCAAACATGAAAGGGTTCTATTATGCACTGTGTTATAGGGCAATGTAAAACTGGCTGAAGGAGTGCCTGCTGAAGAGTTTGATGAGAAGCTTTTTTTCTCTCTCTTACAGTCATGGCAAAAAGAAAGCACATCATCTGTCAGTTCTAAGATTAAAGATGTAATAAAAAACACCTGGTCCTTAGCAGAGGTGTCAAAATTGCAATCTCATATGAACTAAAACAAAAAAAAACAGTGCCTTTATTTATTTAACAAAAAAAAAGTAAAAATGTAGACACATTGTGTGAAAAAATAAGGACCCTCACCACATGTATAAAGAGGTTTAAGGGCAGCCAGGTTGCTCCTGATCATCAGAGAGTGTGACCACAAGTCTTGGTAGTTTGATGGACTGGAGCATTCAGGTGTCTGTTGATGCCAAACTCTTCCCTGGAGTGGTCATCCCATCAAATTCACCCCAAGGTTAGACAGTGCAATGTTCAGGCCTCAGTTAGTATATTAAATAATTAAAAAAGACTGAACAAGTATGGCGTGCTTAGGAGGTTTGCCAGGAGAAAGTGTCTTCTCTCTAAAAAGAAAATGGCAGTAAGGTTTAGGTTTGCATCTGAACAAACCACATGACTTCTGGAACAACATCTGTTGGACAGACGAGACAAAAGTGGAGATGTTTGTCCATAATACACAGAAGCACTTTGGACAAACATTGAAACGTACAGAAATTAAACTGCTATTGATCTTTGTAACAAATGTAACACTTAGCCAGAAAAAAAGCCAGTATGCAAGTACTCTTTAGAGATGGAACCCCTGAACTGCACAGTCTGGTTTCCTGAAGTTAATGAAGGGATTTTAAAAATTTACTTAAGCTTTGAAAGTACCACATTTTCACAGTGTGTTTTTCTTAATGTAGCCAACAGTACTGATGAGTTCGCATACATAAAATTATCCTACCAAAAAAAACAAAATGAAAATTTTTGACTTTTAAAAGTGCAACAACAACAAAAAAGTGGAAAAACAAACACTGTTTGCAATCTGCAACTGTTTATGTTTTTGGACACATTTAAAGGATAATTTAAGGTTCAGGCTGGAATGGTTCTCATGTTGATGTTGAGTGTAGTGATGTGATGTGGAGTGCAAAGTTAGCCACAAGTTGTGGCTAACTTTGCACTCCACATCCATTATGCAGACTTGGACCCTGAAACAATGGACAAAACAATGTGTAAGTGGTTTACATCACAACAACTAGCATGAGTGTGTTTCCAGTCTAACCCACAGTAAACATAGAATGCCACTATGTGGATTTATGCCTTTTGTGGCTTGTCAGATTAGAGTCTACATACATGTCTATCCAGACTTACGCATTCTGTATAGACTGAGACCTTTAACCATCAAATTCCAAATCAGTTCTTTGTTTCATCCAAGTCAGGTTTGTTACTTAGATCCCCCAGAACATTGACATATACCCAAATATGGGGATATTAACTTAAGATACTGTTGTGGCTTATGGGGAACTTGAACCCAAAATGCAGACTCGAAGACAGGTTTGAATAAATAGAAATGAACCTTTATTCAGGTAAGGTAGCAAAAAAAGGGGGGAAAAAAAGAAAAAGCAGGGTTCAAAACTAAGCAAAGGCAGGTCATACACAGAGAAATTGTCCAAGCAAACAAATAGTCCAGCACGACAAAGAACAAAAGAAAACTAAGGGTTTAAGTTGACGTAAGGTAATCAGGGAAATAGTGATGCTCGGCTCACTAAAAAGAGACGTCTCTTTCGGCTCCGAACCGGCTCTTCAGGTTGTTTTGTTGCTTTAATTAATTTATTATTAACAATAATATAAAAAATTTGCACAAAAGGAATTACTAACGTAAAAAGTGGTTTTATTTATATATGTTTATATATAAATATATGTGGTGGCCCGTAGAGACAAAACATGTACAAACTCCAAAAAGCACGTAAAAATTCCAAAACACTCTGACATTGTTTGCCTGGTCAATGACCCTTTTAAGACAGTTAAATTTATCTACATCTAAAATCGGTCTCATCTGTTGCATGGTAAACGTAGTGCCTCAGACTGATACAGCCATTTTTTCTCTATCTCCAGTGTTAGCATCATAAACCCAGGGTTGCAGCTACCTGGATACTGCATTGGTTAAATCAGCTGGAAAACATGTGGGTTTAAAATTCATTCAAAAAGACTGTGTTTGATTTATTTCTTCTTTCTTTCTATTGATAATGTTTTATTTTGTCGTCTTCTAATCAATCAATCAACACAAATTTCTCTTCCTACAAAATCTAACAAGGAAATCCAGGCAACCTTCATGCAACCTCAAATCACTGTTGAACTAACATCCATGTTACTTTAACATTGATAACCTTTATTATGCATATTCCATGCTTTTTATGTGTGAGCGAACCACTCTAGCAATACCAGTTTCCCCTAATGGACACAAATAAGAGTGCTTTAACCTGACCAACTTCTACCTGCTTATTGAAAAAGCAATCCCTAACATGAAATGCACATTTTTATTTTTTATGGTTATAAAATAAACTGATCATGCCATTAGTTGAGGAAGGCCACAAAAATCAGGCTCAGCCATATTTCCAGCAGATCACCTGATTTCAGCCCAAATGACAGTTGATGGCTGAGCTGATGCTTTCTAAACATCCAGCTGGCGAATCTCATGGGATATCTGACTTGTGATGTCATAACTGTTATCACTGTTGGCCATTGAAGGTTATGGTGAACCCAAAACGAAAGCAGGAAGCCAAATATAATTTACTACAGACGGGTAAATCAGTCTTCTTTGGACTATAGTCAGTGCTTTAAGTGGCCCAAAAGAGGTGCCGGTACTCTATTTTTTTTCCCCGCCTCCCCTGAGGTAACAACAACTATTGAATGGGTTTTATATACAACAGTCAACAGACAACCTTATACAAAATAATAAATCATTTTATTAGTTTGCGGATTTGCTTGAGCTAGAAAGAGCTACTGAACATAAATAAAATGTGCAAAAAGGTATTGAAATTTATTTTTAACAAAATGTATATAAAATAAATTATAAAATAATTTGTATTTTGCTCTCTCTCTCTTGAGTCACTGCTGGTATCAGCAGCAGCACTTGTAAAGTGTACCTGCAGAGCTTGGTAGTTCTCCCATACTGCTTTCACTGTTCTCTCACTTGAAGCAACCCAATGCACTGATAAAACACGGCCTATCACAAGGAGACGTTGTCCAACATTGTGAGCACTCTCGGTTAACTCCCTTTGGTTTTTTGGTGATGCATGGCAGAGGGAGTAAAGCTGATCTAAGAATATTTTAAAGTGGTTGATTCCTCCTACCTCCTTCAAAACATCACAAACTGCCAGTTCCAGTCTGTGATTGGAACAATGCCAGACAAACAGGTAAGGGAATTTGGAACAAAGCTGCGCAGCAACTCCTGCTTTCCTCCCAAGCATCACTGAGGCTCCATCACAAGCAAATGCCAACAAATGTTCCTGTAGGTAGTGAGGGTCAAAGCCATTATTATGAAGACATCCTAACAGTGCTTCAGTGATGTCCTTTGCTGTGGTCCCCTGCAGCTCAATCAGTTCAAAAAATATTGTGTCTGGATTTTGACTGGAAATAGCTGACCGCAGGCACACGACAAGCACAGACTTTCCACTTATTGTAGTGGATTCATCAATGAGCACACACAATTTTCTTTCATTCATCACTATGTCATTGACTACCTTCTTTTTCATTTCAGCTGCAATGTGATCCAGTATATTTGCACATGAGTTATTAGAGTGCAAAACTCTGCCCATCTTGACACCATTTAAGACTTGCAACTGGACATCTATTGGCATGTCTGTAAAGGGACGCCCATGCTTGCCAATCTTATAAGCTGTTCTAAACACATTGCAAGTTGAAGCGTAGTCAGCCTTTCTCATATCTTCATTGTGTTTTTGCATTGTATTTTGTGTTGCCTTCTCTTTTATTTCAACTGCTTTCTTGTGATAAATTGAGTGTCTGTGCTCTTTTATTTTCTTTCGTAGTGAGTTTTGTTGTGCAGCCTTGTCCCTTCCAAAAGACGAGATTAAGCACCCACTCCACTCCTGCGACACTCTCTGCCCTTGCTGCATGTCCACGCGAGCACAAACTTGACTACACACACTACAACCCAACTTTTGATTTCTGCTGATCAGCCACTTGTAATTTGTGGAGAAATACCGGACTTGTGCTTGGGACCAACATTCTGGCCACTCATGCTCGCTAACGCGGCTGTTGTCATCGGTAGAAATGGTGTCATTCTCGTCGTCGCAAAAAGTGCCGTCGTCCGCGGCTGCGGCACTAGTGCAGCTTTCATTAGCTTGCGTGTGACCTGCAGCGATATCATTCTGGCTTGGTGGGGTGTCAGCCAGCGAGTCCTCTGATTCTGACCTTGTTCTTTTACTACTCAGAGTCTGAAGCCAGGAGAGCATATTAAGTGTTCATTGTTTTTGTATTTTAACCGAGCAGCTGTTTGCGCGTTTTACACACCCTCTCCGGACCACGTTGAGTTGACATGACAACGGCAAAAGCGACGCATGCGCTTTTCACTTGTAAAACACATTGGTGTATGGGTAATGTAGTCTCTGCTCTCGGTGGGACGAATTAGGAAGCGTGCTTGTGAAGGGCGCTCTGAAAAGCGGCAGCGCAGCCAAACGATTATAACAGATGTGCAAATGAGAGTACCGGTACGCTAAAAGCACGTTCTGGGCGCATGGAGAGGTGGCGGTACTCTCAAGAGCTATATTTAGAAGTGGCGGTACTGAGTACCGGCGCGTACCGGCCCACTTAAAGCACTGACTATAGTGGTTCTGACCAACATGTTTTATAATGCCTAAGAGAAGTGATCATAAGGTATTAAAAATGTACAAAAGTACGAGTAGTGGTCCAAGCACAGCACCCTGTGGAACTCCATGACGATATTTTTGGTACATGGTAAATCACTGGTAACATGATGATAATAATAATGGATTGGATTTATATAGCGCTTTTCAAGGCACCCAAAGCACTTTACAATACCACTATTCATTCACTCTCACATTCACACACTGGTGGAGGCAAGCTACAGTTGTAGCCACAGCTGCCCTGGGGCAGACTGACAGAAGCGAGGCTGCCATATCGCGCCATCGGCCCCTCTGGCCAACACCAGTAGGCGGTAGGGTAAAGTGTCTTGCCCAAGGACACAACGACCAGGACAGAGAGTCCAGGGATGGAACCGGCGACCTTCCAGTTACAGATGTGATTTCCAACCCCCTGAGCCACGGTCGCCCGTGGCTCAGGGGGTTGAACAAGTAAGATTATAACTTTAACCACCCTAGTACAATAATATGTTCCAATCTCAGTAATGTAACCACATTGTTATCAGACGTGTCAAATGCTGTGCTGACATCTAGCAGGACAGGTATGGGGGCCTTTTCCACTGCCTGAGGGCGTGAGAATGTTTTTTCATTGTTGTTGTTGTTGAAACAGATGAAGATGTTTTTTTCATGTTTTTTTTAAGGTGTCTTATTTTTAAATGTTTAAAATGATTTGTAAATGTGTGCACAATTTTGTCAGATTTCACACAAAAAGTATTTTGTGTGAGTTTTGAGATTGTCAGTAATCTCTGAGTTATAAACTAAACACTGCTGGCCAGGTCAATTCGAGTAAAGAGTATTTCAGCAGCATGAGGTCTGTAACTCCTGATGGTTAGGATTCAAGAAAAAAATGGCTGCTGTCATAAGCAGGCAGCCAACTCTAGGATTGTCAACCTCACTCCCCCGAATCTGGGTAGAGGTTGTTTATGACATCAGTGGAAAGTTTTGGTGGGAAGTGGCTGCCAACTGACTCAACCTCTGCTAGGGGTCAAAGGCTCGTCTCATGGGACTGAGGCTGGGATTCCTCAGGTTCCAGGATGTCTGCTCTAACATAGGAAGCAGGAAACCTGTTGCTCATATTAACCATAAACCTTCCCAATGACATCACTTGGCAAGAAATACTATGAAAAACTATGAATGCTCGGTTTGCTTGAAATGTTTTAGAAGAATGGTTATGATTAGGTGTATTTTTTTTGTGCATGTTTGCTTTTTTTGTTCATTAACACCGAATTTTTCTCCAGAGTAAAAATATTTGAATACTCTGCAGAACTGCGTTTAGGGTAAATAAACAAAAACACCCGTATTACTCAGCCCCGTTACAAACGAGGAGGATGTTTCGGAAAATTACTGAGAGGTCTTTGGACACAGGCCTGCTTGAACTCACAATAGGGAGAGAAAGCTTTGCACTTTATTTAGCTGTGAGTTTGTTTTAAACACATAAAGTATGTGTGTGAATATGATGTAGTCCTTGTATAGGTTTGTTTTTGCAGGTTTAACACATGAATCCAGCTTCTGTTTATTCTGGACAGACACATTTAGCCCATGCTCTCTATAGACCTGGCTGTTGCAAAACCTGCACTCAAATAGAAAAGCAACACAAGCTGTTACAAACTGCATGGTGTAAAGAGTGCAACCTTCTGTTTTCAGTCAGCCATGCCAGTGACTGCTTTAAATGTTAAACATTCACAGGAACAATGCAAACATTTGGATGTCTTGCAGGCATGATGTTTAAGATGTTCACCTTATTAGTTTTGCCCGCTACTGTGTTTTCGCTTGGTAATTAGCTCTCAACACAAAGAACAGCTTGAAGCTGACTCACAATTTTTCGAGTATTTGCCATATTCGTCATCTGACATTATCACCGTGCACAGAAGTTAAACATAATGGCTGTGATGCAGTTTCGACTATATTTACAAGTAAAGCGATCACTTTGAAACAAAGAAGCTACGAATTCTCACACTGTTTGCTTTCTCAAGATGTGAACCAATGCTCTCTGTGATCAACCAGAGCCTCGCTGCTTCCTCACCTGACGAGTAGAGCAGAAGGAGTGCGAGCATTGCAAGTAGTGGGTAAGACTGTTCACGAAGCAATTCATTTCCTCATATTCTTGCCTTTTTTTCATCCCCCAGCGGAAACAATGAACGGCATCATCATGATCTTGACTCTGACCTCCTACAGCAGACTGCACTTTGCAGAACATCTGGCAAAACATCCCCAGAATAAGAATGTGTTCGATTGAAGGCAAAAAGTCATTTATCACTTGTCCACATTTCATCACAATGAAACGCTGAGGTCAGCTGAGTTGAGAAATTTCACTAAAACCACCAATGTGAAACCTCATGGTTTCCTCTAACTAAACGATTATGTTGTGTGTTTGTTTGTTGCAACCTATGAGTGTTTTGACTTTAAACTAGTGTAAAGTACACTAATCAACAGAGCAACTTCTAATGTTATAACTTGCGTATTACTTTTCTCAGTTTATATATATTCTAACTTATTGGAAGTTACGTGTCTACATACATGTCTACACGTGTCACACTGGGTTTGCCACTTATCTGTCCTTTAATTTTAATAACTGTACAGTACTCTGTCTTGGTAATTATTGTCCATGAAGTAAATATGTAAAAATTGTGTGTGTTTCTGTTCTATGTCCTGTGTCCAGTTCTGTTTATATATGTGGTTTTTTGCTGCTGTTACAACCAAATGTCCCCTTGTGGGACAATTAAAGCATTATTCTGTTCTATTCTATAAGCAGATTGGTGGGTAACTGTTGAGCAATGGACTGCATTTCAGGTATTTTCTGGGGCCACATTTATGTTTGGTTAGAGTAAACCACTGAAACTACATGGTTAAGACTGGAAAGGAACATGGTTTTGCTTTAAATTCATCCTTGGCGATGTGATGGGTACATTAATTATTCACTGGATACAACAATTACCATGAGTGTTTGTACTAAATTTGATGGAGACCCTTCCAGTCTTTTCCATCTGTATCAAAGTGGTGGGCCAGCTGACACAGAGACTTTTGGCATTTCCCCAAACTGCATGGCTAGCAAGGCAAAACAAACAAACAAACAAACAAAAAAAAAACCCAACTTCCTATAATAGCTTTTACAGTCCAAAAGTTATGTCATCACACTTGTAAAGGTTGATGAAAGGAAAACAGATGTGTATTAAGGCATTATTACTTAAATTCCTGCAGAGCTATTTTGAGATTATCTTTGTCGCTTGTTGCTTCAGTTTCAGCATGTAGTCCAGCCCATCTGTGCCATTTATGGAGCAAAAAGCAGCAAATTCAGCCAGAGCCTGTCTACGCTGGATGGCCAGGAAGCGTTCGCGATGTCTTATCGGGCGCTTCTCCGGTGCTGATAATTGGCGTCTGTCTTGTGTCAGTGACGTAAAAGACGGATTTAATGCTACATGACAGCAGTTGCTTTCTAAAACATCAGATATGTATCGGATTCAGTACCACATACGAAAGTGACACAGATCGAATTTGAAAATATCGGATTTGTGCCGTTCACACTGTCACACCATGATCGGATGTGGGTAAAAAAAAAAAATCGGATTTGATGCGCTTTCGCCTGCAGTGTGAACGTAGCCCTTATGTTCTTGATGCAATGATCGTCTAGAATATTAAAGCTCTTGATTGCCTCTCATTGTACGCCCAGCTTAACGCGACTGAAAAAATCGCACAGTGTATGCCCAGCTTTATACGAAGACTGAGACAATTCCTGTCTGCATTCTTTCAGTGAACAATACCTGTGAGAGGGGGTTGAAAAGTGGACATGCCAGTGAATGGAAATAACCCACTCACTGGTGTTACTCCATGAATCCAGCCTCAGGAACTCTGTTGAGTTTCTTTTTTTAAAAGAAATATTCTTTTAAAAGTCACATTTATGGGAACATTATATTATTCGTTAATGTTATAACATCACTGACCAAGAAATGATTTGTTGCAGCATTTTTCCATTACCAACAATAAACATCCATTGTAACTGAGCAGCAATTATTCATTATACTGTTCATTTACCTCTGAATGCACTACTTTTAAAATGCTTCAGTGTATTACAGATCCTCCCTTACATAAACAGTACTAAGCTGGTTAATTTTTCTTGGCTTTAGCTAAAAGCTAGGAGTTGCAGGCAGATTTGCAGCGTACTGTATATTTACATTTAACTATGCTGACTTTACCTCACTGCACAGTGAGCTACAATGTTAGAATCTTTGGAGAAACAACACAATGGCTCATTTCTCTCACAGTTTTAGGACAAAGCTATTTGTTGCAGCACTGGCATCATTCTCCTGCTTAGTATTCTCTTGCTTCACCAACTCCATGCCATCAGACTTGCACATTCTTCTTTGAAAATATATTTTTAAAAATGCAATTACTTACCCAATCCAAAAGCCTTCACCTCTGACATCTTCCTTGCTGACCTTGCATGCTCAATGTCGACAGTAGAATTGGATGCATTTGACTATATGTAGGGCAGCAGAAACACTGAAAATCAAAATCTGCACACTACATTAAAAAAATGTTGTTGTTTTTACAGCAGCAGGTACAACTAAGGTTTGGTGTCTAGGCTCTGCCCTGATTACTCTCCGACACTGCTGAGTGAAGCACATTCCAAAGTAACGTGTTCCTGTCATTGCGGTTACATTTTCAATAATATATTCAGTAATTAGTTACAAATATGTTGTTACTTGCGTTACAAAGGTTCTTCTGTTATCTCCTGGATGGTGGAGGAATGGCTATAGCATGCTGTAATTGTCTGATCCAGGGTAGACTGACTTCTTTCCTCTTAATGTGGTATTCGGTGGTTCCTTCACTGCCTTTGCCTTGTGCTTTCCTGTGTTCTAGTACAATTGTAAACATGACAGTGATCCAGGGCAGCACTGGCATATGACTGAGAAATTTTGGAGCTCAAATAGAGTACAAAATTGGGAAGGTGTGTCCGGTATAAAGTACAGAAATTTTCGTTTGGCCAATAATTTCTGTGTTGTAACAATGTTTCTTGGCAATAAATCTCATACGTTTGGAAAGCATGCTCATTTCCCCTTAAATTGTACCACATTTGTAATGAAAATGCATTTATGGGGTGAAGAACAGAGTTGAAAATGTGGGTTGCACCTCTGAAAAACTTGCTCAATCTCCTCTGCAGCCCTTAGAGAACAGAAACTCTGTGCAGCCCGTTCTGGGTTTCCTGGGACCAGAACCATGTCAGCCATGTTATCCTGCAAAAAGCTATCCAAACCTATTTGAAAACTACAGGCGTTAACATGGCTCATAAGCCTCATCTGGAACAATAGAGACATTTTATTTAAAAATAAATCACTTTTCCTGGAAACTTGGGTCCAAAATGGGATCCTATTGGTGGCTCAGCTGGTTAATAAAGAGGGACAACTACTAACTTACAATGAATTTCTTGCACTATATAATTTTCCTGTCAGTGTTCGGGAATTCTCAATGGTGCTTGGTGCCATACCCTCAGGTACTTTAATGTTATATAAAAACACTGACAGCTCAATATATACCTCAGTCACTCTCTGATCCAGCTGAGTCAGCAGTGGGAAAAATCTGCTTTTCACAGGAACTTGGTAACAGCAATAAGAGAATACGTAATTTATTCCAAGAAGATATCATCTCTCTCCCATATATAACATCTTACTGGAACCATTATGTTCCAGATATCAACTGGAAGACAGTCTGGATCGTCTCCCATAAACATCTGATTGTAAATAAGGTGAAGGAAGTTTCATTTAAAATTCTTCATAAATGTTACCCAGCCAGTCACTACATAGTAAAATTTAAAAGAGACATAAATACTAATTGCACTCTCTGTGGGGATCATCCAGAAACTGTGACACATCTTTTTTGGTACTGTTCTTCTACACAGAGATTCTGGAAGGAATTTAGCAGTTTTGTTATTGTCCATATTTTAAGGTAGTTTTCTTTACAATGGGAAAATGTTTTATTTTGTTTCTTTAAGTTCTCAAAAAAGAATGATAAATGTTTTTATAATAAATTTGTTAATACTTTTAGCTACATTTTTTATCCATAAATGTAAATTTACTAATAAAACGCCATATTTCTGTCATTTTTTTAAGGATGTGGAATTGTACATACAATCAATATCAGACTCCACCAACAAAAAGGCTCGCAAACAATATATATATATATATATATATATATATATATATATATATATATATATATATATATATATATATATATATATATATGTGTGTGTGTGTGTGTGTGTGTGTGTGTGTGTGTGTGTGTGTGTGAATTTTTGCATGTATTAATTTAATCATTTTTTTCACCCCTGGTTTTGTGTGTTCATGTTCTGTTCTTTTGTATACTTCATCTGTCTGTATGTTGTATACTCATTGTTTGGCCAATAAAGTTCATTAAAAAAAAAGAAAAAGAAAAAAACATAGCCCATAAGAGATGCATTTGTCATGGTCCTGGGCCATGTGGGCCCAGTATTCTTAGTTTCTTATATTTTTGTATTTCGTTCCTTATTTAGGCCATGTTTCCTAAGTTGTCCTGTTGTGTTGTTCCTTATTTGACTTCCCCTTGTGACTTTTATCCCCTGTGTGCCCCTCTATGTATCTGTGAGCCCTCATCTCCCCTCCTTGTTTCATTCCATGTTTCCCCAGCCCACTATGCCCGCGCGCTCTCTCTCTCCTCCTGTTTGCACCTGTGTACTTCCTGTTTTACTTTGACAGTCTCCCATCAGTGTTGTTTACTCCTGCCATGTCTTGTTATGTTTATCTGTGTCAGCTGTGTTCCCATGTGTGGCCACTTCCCCTGATCATCCCTCTTGTGTATTTAGTCTCTGTGTTTCATGTAGTCTGTGTTACCACCCCCTGTGTTCCGTATCTCCAGCTATAGCTTTTTCTTAGTTTATGTCCAGTTTAGGTTTCTGTTTGAACTATTACTCTTATGCTGCCCTCACTCTGTTTTGTTCCTTTCATCAGCCAGAATAAAAGGCTCGCTTTTGTTTAACTCCACTCCTGCATCCTCGCTTGTGTTCGCTCCTGGGTCCACCACACACATTTCCGCACGGTCTGCCTCCGCAGACCGTGACAGTACGACACGACCATGCCGGACCCAGCGACACACGAGAGGAAGATCATCCAGACGGTGGAGTCACTATGTACTAAATGGCTGCAGTGTTCCGGAGTGGAGGAACGGGAGGAGTTAGCCCGGCAAGTGGGAGTATGCGCGTCTGTATTCCCCTGGTTATGGGAGGCACTACACCCACTGATCGTTGACTTTCTCGTCACCACTCTCCAACTCCATCCGCAGCCGCAGCGGCCCGGTGTGCGTGTGCCTTCGCCAGAGCCATGCTGTTGCGATGTTACCCCGCTGCCTCATGAGCCAGTGGCAGTCAGAGTCGGAACGGTGAGGCTCACCACCGACACACCGTTGGCTCCCGCTTCATCGGCTTCCGCATCTTCGCCACCGCCTGACTGCACGGAGATGCCCGAGGCTGTTGACTTCGGTGAGGAGGAGCGGCAGCAGGTGTTGCGGGCGTATCGGGAGGACGAGCTACGCTGGAAGCCCTGGCTTATCTCCGAGGAGGAGCTCCCGCCAGCCGCCCCGCCTCGGACCGGCCGCCCGCCCTCGCCGCCTCGGTCGGACTATTTTTCTCCCGCTTATTATCTGGCGCGGATGTGGTCGGAAGACGAGGAGCCGGTCGCCACAGAGATCCACGTTTCGCCCACCACCACTTCAAAAAGGAAGCGGCGTTCACGTCGCCGTCGCTCGTCGCTACGGCATGTCTCGCCCTCCACGGTGCGACGCGAGGATGCTATGGAGGCAGTGGATTTCGACCTCGGGGAGCGGCATGCGCTCGACTGGAGGAAGAGCTCCGGCGGAAGCCGTGGCTTGCTCCTGACTATGACGAGGTCTTCCGGGGAACTCGCCTGGCTCTCGGGGGTCCCCTGAGCTTCCAAGAACTCTCACCTACCGCTCCATCAGCGCCCAGTTCCCCAGCCTCTGCGACGCCCCCCGGCGCGCATGAGGCGCCCCTGCCTGGTTCATCGGACGCTGCGATCAGGAAGAAACGGCGTTCGCGTGCCCGTCGCGCTGCGCGACGACCGGAGGTGAGTGAATGCAACCTGTCATCACCAGCCTCCATTGAAGCCGTAGAAGATGAACTGGACTCAGAATTACAAAGCCACGGGTCAAAGTTAACAGAGACACATAGTGTGGCAATGGCTGACTCTGGTACTGTGAATGGTGTGGTCTGTTCGTCTGGCTTCCACGAACAGGGAGTAAGACCCACTCAGACTGTGAATTCCAACACTGGGGAGTTTCAGCCGGTGTTCTTGTCACCGCCACCCAAACAGGTGTTTGACTGTCCAGCCTCTAAGCTGACCGGGGAATCCCCTGTTTCGTGTGTGTGTTTGTGAAAATAAAGCCACTGTTTCGGAATTAGCCAGTGCTAACTTCAGACTGAGTAATGCTCTGCTAACCAAGCCACAGCCAAGTCTTTCAGAGAGGCTCTTGGACAGGCCTAGTGATCGTGTAGGGACCTCTGACACTACACTTGGATTGACAGAGAGTTCCACAGGCCGTGATGTTGCTTGTGTGGGGAGTGGGGTGGAAGTGTTTTCTTCTGTGTCATTTAATGTGCCTGGGGTTCCATCAAAGACTGAAGTACCTGTGGCTAATGCCTCCCTTCCCAAGCCCGCTCCGCTCACCAACGAGCTACTTAAAGTAGGCCCCTGTGCTTCCTTAGCACATAAGGATTATTTAAAGGAGGGTCATGACGTAAAGTATAAGAGTACTGAGTGTGAGATGATGTGTAATCCTGTTTTGCATGCTGCTCCTATTCCCAATGAACTTAAAACTGAGAACGCTGATCATGAACTCACGTTGGTACTTAAAGATGACGACATGGAGTCAAATCAGGGTAACATGACCTGTGTAACATCACCCGTCTCAGCTAGGAATGCTAGCACAGCATTAGCCGTACCCATTTCACCATACACACTACATAACACCCTTGAGTTACAGTCCACCTCACACATGGTTCCTAGTCAATATAACACTTACCGCCATCATGCTGGTCAGTTCTCATCGCCCAGATTCATTCCTGAACATTTCATGTTTGCCCAGGAGCTTATCCGTGAAGGCTTAAGTCGTGTTTTTCTGGGGAATGTTGTAGTCCTTGTTTTCCCTGTGGCTGACCCGGCTTATCTGGGCCGTCAAGCTCTGTCATTGCTCGAGACTGAAGGGAGGAATATAGAAGCAGGACTTTCTGTTTTAGAGCCTGTTATGTCAGCCTACATGAGTCTTGAAGTGAATGAGCTGGTCTGTGCCTCAGGACATCTGACACCTGTTTGCTTCTGGACTGTTAACTGTAAGATGTCAGGTGAACGCGTCCAGCCTCATGTCTCGTCAGCTGGAGGGTCCGAGGGGCCCGTTCAGCCACCTGTCCCCGCTGGAGGGTCCTCGTCTGGCCCTGCCTCAGAGTCTTCGTCCTCGCCTGGCCCTGCCTCAGAGTCTTCGTCCTCGCCTGGCCCTGCCTCAGAGTCTTCGTCCTCGCCTGGCCCTGCCTCGCCTGGCCCTGCCTCGCCTGGCCCTGCCTCGCCTGGCCCTGCCTCGCCTGGCCCTGCCTCGCCTGGTCCTGTGGCCACCGGGCCATGGCCAGCACGCCTAACACTGGAGAGCCGCCGCTGCCTTCCGCGCGGCCGGCCTCCTGAACTGCTCAGTCTCCTTCGCCGACGCCGCCGCTGCCTTCCGCGCGGCCGGCCTCCTGAACTGCTCCGTCTCCTTCGCCGCCGCCGCCTTCCGCGCGGCCGGCCTCCTGAACTGCTCCGTCGTCTCCTTCGTCGCCGCCGTTGCCTTGAGCACGGCCGGCCCCCTGAACTGTTTCCACGTCGTCGCCGTTGCCTTGTGCACGGCCGGCCCCCTGAACTGAGCTGTGCTTTCCTTTTTGTTTTCTGTTCCGAGCCCTCCGTCCTGGGTCGTTTTCTGTTTGGTTTTTGTTTTCCTGTGTTTGGGCTGTCTGGAGCCAGCCCTTGAGGGGGGGGGGGGTGATGTCATGGTCCTGGGCCATGTGGGCCCAGTATTCTTAGTTTCTTATATTTTTGTATTTCGTTCCTTATTTAGGCCATGTTTCCTAAGTTGTCCTGTTGTGTTGTTCCTTATTTGACTTCCCCTTGTGACTTTTATTCCCTGTGTGCCCCTCTATGTATCTGTGAGCCCTCATCTCCCCTCCTTGTTTCATTCCATGTTTCCCCAGCCCACTATGCCCGCGCGCTCTCTCTCTCTCTCCTCCTGTTTGCACCTGTGTACTTCCTGTTTTACTTTGACAGTCTCCCGTCAGTGTTGTTTACTCCTGCCATGTCTTGTTATGTTTATCTGTGTCAGCTGTGTTCCCATGTGTGGCCACTTCCCCTGATCATCCCTCTTGTGTATTTAGTCTCTGTGTTTCATGTAGTCTGTGTCGCGTCGTCTGTGTTACCACCCCCTGTGTTCCGTATCTCCAGCCATAGCTTTTTCTTAGTTTATGTCCAGTTTAGGTTTCTGTTTGAACTATTACTCTTATGCTGCCCTCACTCTGTTTTGTTCCTTTCATCAGCCAGAATAAAAGGCTCGCTTTTGTTTAACTCCACTCCTGCATCCTCGCTTGTGTTCGCTCCTGGGTCCACCACACACATTTCCGCACGGTCTGCCTCCGCAGACCGTGACAGCATTGGCTCGCCTGAGATATGCAAGGAAAGGAAGAGGAAGGTGGAGAGAGTTGGGGAAGAACATGGAAGTGACCTGTGACTGGTGTTTCAATGGGATTTGAGTCCCTTTCCATGAAAGGAAGTAATTATCATCAGCAATTATATCTTGAGTTTTGCTGCTTTGAACTAGCATCGCTAGCTTCAGATTCTGTTAAGAATAACTAACTTACTAAATTCTTGAAAATGAAGGAATTGCATTACAGGATGTAGTAAGCAGTGCACTACTTTGTGATGTGTTCTACCAAGCATTGTTCAAAAATCCTGCCATTTAAGCTTGATCACGAACAAAGGTCCTGTGGGAACAGCTAAACTGGATCCACCACACATCAATTAGAATCGTTCTTTAGCAACTTCAGCTTTCATGATGAGCTGTTTAGATAAATGTGGAACAAAATTACTTTCCCATCACGTGTATTGTCAGTCCCAAGGGTGTACAAGAGCTGGCTATGCCTACTATTAAATGTATTGCATAGATTGGTACATAATACTTGAGTGCTTGCACATCTATATCAGGTCTTGCTCAGTTTCAATCCCAGATGATGTGAAAATGAAACTGCTTCATGCAGTCATTTGTGTAATTGTTTGAGAAAGTTATGCAGTCTGTGTTGAAGAGACTTGGTGCTCAATGGAACAGTGACTGTAGCACTTGCACCCCTGTTGTCTCTGTGAAATGTCAACATTATTACAGCACAGACTGTCTGCCTCTCTACTCCACAATGGGGCTGTTGGATACATGACAAAGCGTTCAAAGTATGGGACACTTGGGAAAGCTTAGCTCGGCTCTGTTTTGGAATTTTTGTGTTTTTTGCAGACTATTTGAAGCTTTGTTCTGAACTCTTAATGCAGCATCTAATATAAACCAGACTGCATATTTATTTATCATGTTATAATTACACCCAGTTTGTCTGTGATCATGTTCAAAATGTGCTTGCAAAGAGAGACACATGAGACCAGTGTGAAATAATGTTTTAAGCCCTTAGCTTGGAAATATGCAACTGACAATGATTATTCTATTATACACACTTTTCATCTGTCCCTCCTCTTTTTGTTTTCTCATACTCAGATCTTGCATAAGGATCTAATATTATCCTTTGAAAGCTTGTTAATGGACCCATGCAGAAGCATCTAGTGTGGTCTCTAACACTTAACAGACTTGAATGAAATGATCAAAGGCCAAGATAAAAATGTTTTCAGATTAGTTTTTTATTTTTTCCATGCAACCAGTTAGAGTTGTTGGCAGAATCCATCCTTTATTTATCCTATGAAGTCCTGTGAAAAACTAAGTACACTCCATGATTCAGTAGCCGGTAGAACCAGCTTTAGCACCAAGTAATAGATATGTCTTTATCAGCCTCTCACATTGTTGTGAAGGAATTTGGTCCACTCTTCTTGGCAGAATTGATATAATTGGAGAGTGATATATGTTGGAGGGTTTTCAAGCATAAACTTGCCTGTTTAGGATCTCATCAAAGCAACTCAACTAGATGACAGTCCAGACTTTTACCAGGCCACCACAAAACTTTCATTTATTTATTTTAGCCATTCATAGGAGGACTGGCTGGTGTGTTTCAGATCATTGTCCAACTGCATAAACTAAGTGTGCTTCAAGTCAAATCAAGTTAAGTGGCTTTATTGTCATTCCAACCATGTGCAGTGGTGAATTACACAGTGAGGCGAGACAACGTTCCCCCAAGACCGTGGTGCTACATATAACATAACAGATAATCAACACAGGACTACATAAAGTGCAGAAATTGCAAAAGGACAAACAAAAACGAAGACAGTGCAACACCAGACAGAACAGAACAATACAGACACGAGACAGTGCAGACGCAACAGTGCAAGAGAAATGTGCAGAGACTGAACACTGTGCGAAAAGTGCTTGATGTAGTGGTGTGTGTGTGTGTGTGTGTGTGTGTGTCCAGTCACTGAGTGTTCAGGAGTCTGACGGCTTGGGTAAAAAAACTGTTTTATGGTCTGGCAGTGAGGGCCCGAATGTTTCGGCACCTCTTGCCAGAAGGCAGCAGGATGAAGAGCCTGTGTGAGGGCTGCTCGACAATGCTAGTGGCTTTGCGGATGCACCAGGTGCGATGGGTACCCGCTGCATCCGCAGCAAAATGATGGTCAGACATTCTCCTTCAGGATCTTCTGGTAGAGAAAAGAATTCATGGTTCCATTAATCACGCCAAATCCTCCATGTCCAGACCATCACACTACCACCACCATGTTTGACTGTTGTTGTTATGTTTATGAAAAGCTCTGTTATGTTTTTACCAAATGTAACATTACTCAAATCATCTCAAAAGTTCACATTTTTATTTTGTCATTCCACAGAGTGTTTTCCCAAAAGTATTGGGGATCATCAAAATGTTTTTGGTAAATGTGAGATGAGCCTTTGTGTTCTTGAATCATGAACACTGACCTTAAATGAGGAAAGTGAGGCCTGCAGTTCTTAAGATGTTGTTCTGGGACCTTTGGTGACCTCCTGGATGAGTCCTTGATGTGGTCTTGGAGAAATTTTGATAGGCTGGCCACTACTCAGAAGGTTTCATCACCTTTCCAAGTAAATAGTAAACCGTACTTGCTTTTTAATCAATCTGAGCACTCAAGGCACTTTTATAACAAGTTTCATTCATACACACATTCAGTACAGCAGCATCAAACACACCCAGAAAAAAGAAGCCAACAAAATATCTGCCATTTGTCCCCTTTATAATCTATTTTACCTGCCCGTATAACATTACTACCCAGCAAGGTTATTATAGCATTTTTTTTCTTCAGCATTAAAATAGTTGAAATGATTATGAGCACACTAAATAAAATAGAACCATACTGATACACACCATGTTCCTTTTGCTCATTGCTGCCAGTGTCAAAGTTAAGAAAAAATACCAGGATCCACAGTGGAGCTACATTGTGCTACTTGCTAAACATTTAGTTTTGGGTGTTGACCTCTTTAAGGCCATGATGTGGGTGTGTGTTCAAAAGTGTGCATGTTTGTACAGGTGGGTCTGCATTTCTAATGATAGGGCCCCGGCTAGTTTAGGTCTGCCTGTGATCTGATCTTTTATGGGATCCTCAACCTAGTATTAGGGTTCTATTCATCCAACTCCAGACATGAGCGATGTTTTGGTGCCCAGTGGTCATCTAAGCTGCTAGCCTCAGGGGGAACTGGCACAAGGAGACACCGACTGGGGCGGGCGAAGACGCTAAAGAAATTTTGGCTTGAGCAAACATTTTTGTCCTTAATCCTCCCCAAAGTAAACTTGACCACCAGATTTGCCAAGGCCCCAGGACACTGTCATCCAGACATGATGTTAATACCTCTCTCTAGTTCCTCAGACAATGAGTTCTAACTGGATATGTTTTTCAAAATAAATTTAGAACTTATTTTAGCAGAAGAAGTTGATGGCTCTTAATTCCCCCTGTATTGAATGCAGGTATTTCCATTCTAACTGTTTCATACGGTCTTTGAAGGGATATGTGGGGTACTTGTGATGGAAAACAGATTCACCTACAATAGCAATAGTTTGTTTCAGCTCAGGTTTTTACAATCTGGATCTCTGATGTGCAGAATGGTCTATAACCATTGCTATAACCAGGGATCAAGTTCTCCACATACCGCAGATGGAGATAAAGAGAAGAGATTTGACTTTTCATGTTAGTGAGTCTTGTACCAAGCTGTCAGAGAAGATCAGAAATGGAAAATGAGACATAGTTTTCTTTCTCTCTCTTTTTTTACATTAGATGTACAAGTATGCAAAAATGTACAAATAATCTCTGTGAGCACAAAGGCTTAATTTCAGACTGTTTTTTATGCTTTTGGGTTTGATTATATATTACTTTATATTACAAGGTATAAGATATGAAAAGAAATATATACTTATATGGTCATCTCAGATACAAAGTTCTGGTTGTGAGCACCACAGCCCCATCTGCTGTCCAGGTGTTTTGTTTATGAGGGGCAGCCAATCAGACGAACCCTGGCCTTAAAGCAGAGGAGTGAAAGTGGCTTGTTTCAGACAATAGATAAACTGATGTTTTGCACAAAGGCCCACAATAAAATAAATAGGGACTACTGTAAAACTGTGAATTATGGAAATAAACTCTCTAGCATTCTATCCTGTCCTGTCATCATTAAAACATGACCATATATGCTTTATTACCAATAATCTAGAGATCATCTGAGAAAATACAAATTACTTAAACATGAATAAAGTGTGTGTGTGTGTGTGTGTGTATTCCATATAAGCTGCAAATATGATTGTACATGATTGTGAACTCTTGCATGTCCTATATGTGATTGTACAGGTACAGTTTGTGCATGAAAGCTTAAATGTTCTGGATCTGTAGCTGATGAGGCATTTGGAAATATTTGTAGCAGTAACTGTGCATGAAGGCAATGTTATTCTAAAGCCTGACTGTGGAATGCACTATTCAAACATTATAGACTTAACCACACAGAGGACTATGTTCCCTTCGCATGCAGATTAAAATCATTGAGGTGCCACCTCAGTAGTAAACATAATATTCTCTATTCATGTTCAAATATATTGCTTGCTCTACCCTGTACAGTATTTTAAAGCAGAAAGAGTACCAGATCGGGTTTATCTACAGGCACACTATAGAGAAAAGTACTAGTTTGCTACAGGAGCCTCACAGCCATGTAAAACCATGTCATGAAGCTCTCAGTGAACAGTTTTTTTACTGATGATCAAGCCAGCAGAGGTTTGGAAATCTGTACTTATTGAGTTAGCAGAGTGTTGTTGACTTGTATGCACTGGGTTATTCTGGTCTAACTTTACATGGTCTGACACTTTGTGGCTGAGTTGCTGTGATTCCCTAACATGTTAATTACAGTTCATTTTGTAATATCTAGGAGGGAAGAAATCTCACCAACCAGTTTGTTGCAATGGTGGCATTACATCCCCACACTGAAATTCAGCAACTTCTCTAAATCACTTGCAAAGATTTGTAAAGGGAGACTGCATGACTAGGTGCTTGATTTTATACATCTGTGGCAAAGGGACTGAAAAAAAAACCCTGAATTCAGAGATTAAGAAGTGTAGCCCAATAATTTTATCTATATAACACAAATGTGCATGACCATACGTTTTTGTGCACTGTAATATTACTGCCAAAGACATGTCTACCAGTTATCCACCTCAACATAAGGGAGCTGCTGAGATTTGTTGTAAAATTCTTTGAAATGTTCCATCTCATCACCTCTTTGGCTTCCGGTGGGACTGAGCTTAACTCTGTGTATTGTCTTTAGAAATCTGTGTAGGTAGCAAGTTTTTAATTCAGAATCTGTTTGGATTTTCCCTGCTGTTAGGGAAGAATAGGGCTGCTTCTGCTAAGTTTTTGTTTGTGAATTCGAGCATTGCTCAGCTCTGGAGCTAATAAACTTGTGATTTGTAGTGTACAACTACTCTGTCCAGGGAGTAGGACAAGTGGAGCAGTCAAACAGCATATGTCAAAGAAGTGTTATTGTATTGTACGAAAAAAAGTGTATATAATCCAAAATCCTTCAGCCTCAGGCCACAATGAGTTTAGAGGTATGTGGAGGAGTTAGAGGAAATTAAAGTATGCTTACTGATAGTGGGCATTGTTGAGGAAAAAGGAGGTATTATTGGACTTTTAAAGTACGTGGGTTTCTTTTCTGCTTTTACAGCCACAACATGGAGCTTGCTAAAAAGTTATCAGAGTAAAAGCCAGTTACTGCTTCCAACACATGGCTTACTCCATTTTTTTCTTCATCTCACAAGAAGCTTATAGTGCGTTTGACATGCGGCTTAAACTGTTAGCTTGGCGTTTCTCAGGCCGATAGCTGTGCCCTCAGCCACGTCAGCTCAGAGAGGCTTTTCCCCTGCCAGGCTGACCATGACCTGTAGTTTTAATGCTCTGACTAAGAGAAAAAAAATCTGATATACAAATTGACGCATTCTTGGTTTCGGTCCTGGTTTGGACAGGGAGAGAGAGGCTGAGAGCTTCCTCCTTATAAATTGTACAGTAAATCTGTGATCTACTGTTGTATTCTCTGACAAAGTATGCTCCTTTTTTTAGCTAGTTGTTGTCGTGGACATCAATGATTTAATTCTGATTCTCCCACTGCTCACCCCCCATCTGGTAGCAGCAGATGGTTGCTCCACCCTTACCCTGGTTCTCATAATTAGGAGCTGTGTAACATGTGAACAGTCAGAAAGGAGTGTATGGAAGTTTCTTCCTGTTAAAGCAGAGTTTTTCCTCCCCACTGTTGCCAGTCTCTGTATTACTGTAGGGTCTTTTGTTTGCCTTAATGCAGCTATTGCTGTGATTTGCAACTATGTAAAATTGAATTAATTTGGTGACTTTGACAATTGCAAAGATTGTCTTTTGTGTTACAACATGTGACCCTGTAGTCAATAATAATAAACATGAAGTTAAGGTTTTTATATTGTTCATGACTAAAACAGAAAGACACTATTTGTCTAAAATGAGGAGAAATTATTCTAGGTGTGTGAAAATTGCTGCCTCTCAAGTCCAACATTTCATCAACCAAGAACCCCAACCTCTCTATATACTGATTTTTATGGGTCCATAACAATATAACCAGACATCCTCCATCCTTTCCATTGAGTGTGCTTTCTGTTGCCACTGAAGGTTGCACACAACTATGGAGCGTAATAGGCTGCTTGCAGTAACCTTGTTATTGTCATGAATCGCTGTGCGGCAGGCAGGAGTTGGACCCAAAGTGCAGGACTCACAGACTCAGGGAGGTGAACTCAAAACTCAGCTTTATTTGCTGGCAGGGAAAAAACATACAAACTAATCTAAACTGGGAACTTGGAAAACTCACAGAGAGACACACAGGGAGATCCACACAGCAAGAGGGACGACGCGACACTGACTCAGAGAAACACAGGGTTTAAATACACTGGGAAGTAACGAGGGGAATGAGACACAGAAGGAGGGCACAGCTGGGAGAAATCAGGACTGACGAGACAAGCAAAGCAGGACGCATTCACATGAGACACGGACCATCAAAGTAAAACAGGAAGTATCACACAGAGACGCGAACTTGACACAGTGGAGACAGCAACTAAGAAATACAGAGACATAAACCATAAGGCAGAGGTCTAAGAACCAAAATACACAGGGAAATACTCAGCTGGGAACACAAGAGACTAGACTAGAGAGAGTAACAAAAAACCAACCATGAGAACATAATGCACAATGCAGAGTGACAGAAAACAAGAAACTCAAACATGCAAAGACACACAATTACACAGAACAGAGGGGACACAGAGAGACATGAAGGGCAAGGGATCAAAACTAGAAGCCATAGAATAAATCACACACAAGTACAATAATACAAAAAATCACAAAGAACTAAAAACGCTGGGTCAGGAGACCCAGGACCGTGACAGTTATGGAACAATAAAATTTTAAATGTAAAGATTTAAATGCTTACAGTTTTAACGTACGTTTTCTAGACCTTGAAATAGCAACATGATAATCTCTGCACTCACAAGTCAGGCACGTGACTGATTCCAGGTTACCTTTACTGATATTAGTTAGTGGGAACAAAGAGTGATGTTGAAAATGAAAATTGTTGGCCATACTGAATAAAGTAAACACAATTAAATGAGGAAACCAATAAAAAGTTCTTTATGTTTTAAAGAGGCTCATACTGGGACTCTCCTCAGCTCTAACTGGGACAGTGGCGCGGCTGCCCCTCTGTTGGTCTTCCTTGGTCTCTTGTGTTCTGGGGGCCTCTGGATGTCTGAAGTCTTGATCTCCTCCATACCTGCTTCATGCCCTGGAGGACGGGGCTGTGGCCCCCCCCACACCCTCTACCAGATCATTACATGAAGGAACCTTTTAAAAAAAACAAGCGCGTCCATGCTCACAGGTGAACACACGGGTGATCACACCCACAAACTACACCCTTTTTGGCTCCTACCTCAAAGCACACTGTGTTCTGTTGATCTTATGTGCTGCACAATAATGTTTAATATTTAGTATTTACTGTCATATTCCCATATATCATTGTGATGTTGTTTATTCTATTACTCTTGTTCTCTTCTGCTTGTTTTCTTTTTTCTTTCTCAGCAGATGATCCAGGTGATTGATATATGCATTTTTTTTTCTCTGCCCGTTCTGTTGGTTTATGTTTTTTGCCCTTCTCCCCCGTCCCTCTTCTCAGCTGTTTCTCTTTCCCTCTTTCTTTCTCCCCTTCTTTCCCCCAGTCAAGTCTGTCCCGTATTCAGTAAGTGAAAATAAAATAAACAATAAAAGGTGAATCAAATGGACCATTACGGCAAGGCTGGGATGGTCAATTTGGTAAAGTAAATCCGTTGGGCATCTTTCTTTGCCTTTAGACAATAATTCTGATGGCAAAAGAGCCAAACGGGACAGGAAAAATAAATAAATAAATAAATAAATAAAGAGGCTCATACTGTAATTTATCCAAACAATGTGGAATTATTAGATGAAACTTGGGGAGAAAGACATTTCCTCCTGAGTAAGAATGATCCAAGTCTGAACAATCTTTGAGGCTTAACACATTTGCAGTCTTATTAAAGATGCCTATAAACCGTGATTGACCTTACAATCCAAGAAAAACATCCGGTGTCCAGCCTGGATCGCTTTACTGTGCAACATAGACAGATTTTCATAATCAACCTCATCTGTGGTCTATTATAGCTGCTATTTCCTTCCACAAGGCATGGGACATCTATTTTGATATGTGTTTGGATTTAGACATGTTGTGTGTATGCATGCAGGCTTAGTGGCTTGTATTCAAGGTTAGCAGCCCCATTACTCCTCCAAGAGTGAGGTCTGTAAGTCATTATCCAGTTTGTGTGGCAATATAACTAACAAGACTCCTGAGTGCAGATATAACTCATATAGCTCATTTCCACATATTCATACAGTACAATAGTATAGTTAATATCATCATCACCTACAGATGCAGTTTAGCTTGTTTTGTGTAAATGAACCTCTATTTTTTGTTTGTTTGTTCCATGTTTATATTCTTCTTTCTTTGCTCCTTCCTGGTTCTATCCACGGCCACGATGATTTAATTTCCACACAGAAATGCTTAAAATTCCAACATATTTCAACATGGGAATAAAAAACTACTTCAGCAGTGAATGACAAAGGGAAATTTCAGTTTGTAACACAAATGGCAGATCGAACAAAAGCAACTGAATATGATGCAAATGCCTTCCTCTTTCTTCTGGGATCCCCTTGTCAGTGAGCCCAAGCTCTCTTCACACATTCCCAGTGTATCACTGCGCTGAAGCCATTAGCATAGCAATAACAGAAACTTCACATGGAAATAATTTGGGATACAGTGTGGTCTCAGCGTATTGCTCCCGCACCCAGGATGAGTCAGGCAACATTCTTTCCCTCGTCTTCATATAAAACGAATGCGGTGCAGGAATGTGCTTTGACCCGCTGAGTTTGGGTTTGGGGCTCATTGCAACTGGCTCTTTAATTTATCTGCATTGCAAGCGGCATCAGCGCCAGTTTCCTGCTGCTTGCAATTTAACAGCATTTATTGCCAAATATGATAAATAAATATTTTTCTCCAACAGCTACACTGCAGTGAAGACAACAGGGCAGATGACCTGCTCCATCTCCTGAGCCAGAGCCCCTGATTATGAGTGCATTTGTTTATTTCAATTTATGATTTGTATTTCTTTTGGTGATGTTTCTCCATGATGTTTCTCAGACTGTACAATCTAAAGAATTTTTAATAGAACAACAATAAAATACAGCAACAGCAACTCAATGCCTCAAGTTCCAGTGTAGTTTTCATTATTTGTGAAGCCCCTTTGGGTTTATTTTATATGTATACTGACACTTGTTAGTAACCACACCGTTATAGCATTAAGTCCTGGTGTGCATCTGTCCACTCATCCAAGAAAAGAAGCAAAAATCAACAAAATATTCAAAATCTGTGGCTCTGTGGAAATCAAAATCTGACATTTCAAGGTTTATTTCTTTCTTGTCTCAAGTCCTTATTTTTGTATCTTAACTGGGTTTCAAGTTTACAGCTCTTATCCATGAAGATAAATCCCCCCCCCCCACCCCCACTGACATTTAAGTCTCAGATTTAGCTTTAAATAAAATTTTACAATATGTCTGCTATGCCGTAAAGAGAACTTAAAACAAGTTTGTTTTGAAAAGCCCACATGTTAGGGTCATTACCTGGAAAGCCCTGGCCTGGGCAGCACCAAGCGGGAATTGACTCATAGTCTGTCCTCCTCCACCGCAGGGCCTCTGATTTTTCACCCCTATGAAAGGCTCCCTATTGACATGATGAATGGTCTTAGCCTCATACTGGGGCACTGAGGGAAACTGAGTCATGGCCAGGAGGTCATCAGCCCGAGCTTGCTTTTTGAACATAACCATCCATATGTATATTTAGAAATACACCCATGTGCCTTAGAAGGTTAAAACACTTAGAAGCAGCGTAGCTGAGCAAACTTGATAGAAGAATCTATTCACATGAGTCAGTGGATATGTGGTAATATAAGGGCTTTTCAGAATGGTGAGGATGCCTGTGCTGTGATGCAGAGTCTGAGATGGATTTAAGGATCACTCTAATATATAATATAATAAAATAGTTGAAGTCTTCTTTTTGTCCCAATTTTAACTTTGTGCACTGGACTACAGGTCAGATAATCAGCATCAGCTACATCCATCTATCCATTTATCCTTATCTGGGTCACAGGGGAAGCCTATCCCAGCTGCCTTCAGGTGAGAAGCAGGGTACACTTTGGACAAGCCACGTGACTGTCACAGGGCTAACACAATGAGATAAGGAACCATTCACTCTTACATTCACTGTCCTATTTCACATAGTTTTTCCTTCCCTTGTGCTCTGCTTCACTAAATGATAATATATGAGAAACATTAGGTTATTTTAGTCACATGTAAACACTAGCTTCTCATTTCTTTTACAGTTCCTCTCTTCCCCTGAGCTGGAAACTTTGTGGGTGGAGTCGGTCAAGGATTTGCCTCTAAAGCATGCTGGGAGAGAAAATAAAAAACATTTTATTTTCTTAACTTTTTTCTGTTTTTACTTTGCTTCAATAAATAATTCCTCCTGTGAAGATGCTGCTTGATTTTTCTGTCTCCAATCATGTGTGCAACAGGTTTCCTTCTCACTAACCCACCAGCAAGGTCAAAAAAAGAAAAGTATACCAAATGCCAGTGAGCAAGGTCAAAGGTCATTATTGTTTATGGGTGTAGCTCAGCTGGATGAAATAAACAGTACTGTTTATTTCCATGCTTGGTCTGCAGAGATGATGTTCAAGATATGTGCAGGTTTCTGGTAAACAGATGGCTGGCATCTTGTTCCTATTTTAAAATATGTCTGTCTAATTGTTTCCGCCTCCCCTGTTTAGAATAGAGAGGAACTGAACACCATGAAGTGACCAAATCCACCTTTCCCCGAACATCTTAAAATTACAGATGCAGCAGGCCACCGTTCACCCGCGCACCACAGGCCGCTTTATAGGACACGTGAGAACTATCAGGACCCCTTAAAGCTAAATCTCAGGAAGAGCTAAGGATGCCCGTGACGTTTCAGACATGTTATACTCCTCAAGCAAGCCTTTGAACAGAACATGTGAGACACAGATGGCTGTAATCTTTGGGTGGAATGGCAGACTGTGGGAAGAGGTTAATTTTAGCAGAAGGCGGTGCAGGGGAGCCAAAATGTTCTTTCTTAAACACAGTTTCCTGATTGTTTGATTGTCATTCAAATAGATACTTCCTTAGAAAATTCAATACTATACTGTATAAACATGGAACATGAAGTACCTCTCTGTGGACTTACTATTTTGTTGCTCTTTTTGATCCTGTCTCCCACACTTATTATAATTGTAATTTCTTTTTCAGCCAGGGCCAGATCTAGCCTCTTATGTGTGGGCAGTTGAAAATGAGATGTGGGTAATTTGGATGAAAAAAAGAAAAAGAAAAAAAACTGCTAATAACCTACGATTTATTGAATCACTGTTCAGCTGCTGGCATTTCTGAAATGACTCTGCAGATGATCTCTAAAAAAAACAAAAACAATAAACTACTAAACTAATTGCTAATCAATTAACAAACTAATCAAGAATATTCAGAGCTCAGAGAGATGGCAGTGGTGCGCTTCTTCTGACCTTGGTGTTTCTCTTTGCCCTCACCACCAACCAGTCATGGCAGATGGCTGCCCTCCCTTGTCATTCCTTCCTGTCTTCCTTCCTGTTAAAAGGGATTTTTTTCCTTCCTGCTGTCGCCAAGTGCTTGCTTATAGGGGTTGTCTGCCTGTTGGGGTCTTTACCATACAATATTTGAATTAGCAGTATATAAATTGAATTGAATCAAATCTCTGATTATGTCAAGATTATTTGCCAGTGGAAGGCTTTGGCGGTCTACTCTCGGCTATTCACTTAATCAGAAATCATACCTGGCATTTGTGTTTTCTGTGCTGCTCTTTCTACTAGCTAAACAAAATCCAAAATCATTTTTCTTATCTTTTGACTGGGTAGGCAGGATACTATGTTTGCATGAGCTCAGTCAGTTCAGAGCTATAACCAGCCTGGTTTCCAGCTGTAAAACATTCCACTCTTTCATGAAACCAAACATTCAGAAATGGAAGAAATGGAAAACGCAACATTACATTTTGGACATCTTTTATTTTTAAATGGGCAGCACAAGAGTTACGTAGAAACAGGATATTTCCTGTTTCTACGTAACTCTCAGCAGTGTCCTTGTCCAGATTTATTTTATTTATTTAACAAATTTGAAAAGATACAATAGAAGGCAGTATTTCATCAAGGATGTACAATTTGTTTCTCAACATATCACAACATCAGAATGTCTCTTCATAACCCTGAAATGAATTGACCTTTGTGGTTTAATCAATTGCAATAATGGAGAATGCCTTTTATTAAAGCACTGCTATATAATTACAATCACAATTACAATATTTTAAACACAGTTCAAAATTGAGGAAAGGACACTGGTGCACACACCATTGAAACAAAAACAAAAAAATGACATCAAGCTGTCACCAAGAACGGGCTTTCTCCATATCTTTTCCATAAAATGAAATGTTATATTTTCAGTTTCTGTTAAGCCAAACACCAACAATTTTGGATATTTTTCTTTGTTACAGCATTAAAGAACTTTTAAAAAGGGTGTCTGGTATAAGAAACACAGCTCTGGTGTACAACAATCAACATGCCCTCTGACTTGTTAACTAAACCATGTTGTAAATATCAGATAATTTATCAGATAGTCTGGATGATAAATGTTTGGTTCAGTATCAGGTCCAAATGTGATTCCTCCACTGTGACTTATGCATCTGAATCCCTCCTCAATGTTGGCATCCTTCCATATGGCCATCCACTGCTGCCTATTCTGGTTCTCTGAATGTATTAAAGATCTGTTGCACAGAACCATCTGGATGGAAGCAAAATACATGGTTTGAGGCCGGCAGTCCTGGGAATGAGTTTCACCTTGGCTCACTCAGAGAGGAGCGGCCAGAGGACGTTGGTGATTTCGGATACTGAGTGTAATTACAGAGCAAATCGTGGAGAAGTCTGTGGAGTTTGTGCACTGAATGCAGTAATCAGTGCTCTGTTTGATTCTGTCCACTGTGAATGCAAACAATGTCCCTACATAATGTTTTTACTTGTTTATAAGACATAAGACTTCTGTAATGGTAAGCACAAATACTCATAGGATACATCCATACTGAACCACAAATCCTGAAACTACCAGTGTTATGATGATCTTTTCAGTTGTGCTGTGCTTAGAATGTATCTTTATTCATAAGGTTTATGGGTAGGGGGCCAAATAACAGGTATATAAGATATAATTCCCTAAAAACATTATTCTACCAACCTAACTCACTAAACATCCTAAAATTGCCCTAGGAATCCTTTAATAAAAATAACACCAATCCAATACATTCGCAGTGGCACATACACAGAATTGTATAAAGATCATAAAGAGAGTTTTTGCAAGTTATGAAATGCCATACAGTGTTAATAACAACTGTTGTTTTAGAGTTTACTTGCAGTAAGCTGCAGAAAGCTTGCATTTCTTTCCCTTCACAAGTTGTTTCAATTTTTATACGTGTGAGAGGAATAGTAAAGTGGAATAAGCTCACAAAGTCTTTTGCTGATTTGATTGTGTGTATTTGTAATCAGATTTTCAGCATTTGCAGGATCAAGAAAAGTGTCATTACAAGTGGCAATGTCATCTACGAAACATCAATAATGCCACGTTGCTGTAATTGTGGACGGAAAGGACCAAAAGTGAAATCTAATCTAAAGCTGCATCTAAACACTAACATCACTCGAAGAAAGATGAAGATGGTTGTTGCATGGCATGATATATTTTCTGTGTGTATAGAAATGTGGCAGCTATTCCTTTTTGTTTATGCTGAGGTAGTATTTTGTCTTTGGGGTGAGAGTGGATGTGGTTTAGACTTGGTGGCTTTCTTTTCTTTACTTAGGCCTTAATTACAAGCCAACCTAGGAAACTTTCATAGAGGAAATTGAGAAACACTGATTTGGGTTCAAGAAACATCATAAAAGAGCAAGGGCGATCATTGCAGTTGCGTTATTTTAGAAATATTAATCTTTTGGCGTTTTCTTCTCCTTTTTTCGCAGTGACATTTAGAATAAGATGAAAGAGGCGGTCATGCTGTGAATTTAAATCGAATGAAAATGAGGAGGTGGAATATGCTGGTAGAAAGAAATCGAATTTGGGGGCGTTCCTCTTTCGCCTTAAAAGGGGGAACTTGACACTGTGTAAGATTATGGGGATTTCTCTTCCCGGAGATCTGGCCAGCAGGGGAGTAAACTTTTTCCTTTACTTTTTTCTTTCTTAAATCTTCCTCAGCTACTTAATGTGTTTTTGAGTGCAACCCACCTCATTCTGACCAGTTTCCCATAAAGAACCTTCCAGTGAAAGGAGTGTTGCAGAGTGAACTGGCAACCGAATGTCCCGGGGCAGGTCCTGACATTGCGTCGCCAAGAGTCCGGAGGCTGAGGTTAGTGTGGACGTTTCTGGGAAAACCTCTAGAGCTCCGATTTGCCAAAGGGGAGACCTGAGAAGAGGCAGATTCGCTTTTCCTCTGCACAGTCTAAGCGCAGGTTTCCAGCTCAGACTAACTGTCTTGCATTTTGAGGGATCTTCACTATTTCTGCAGCCAGAAGACTTATTGTTGTGGGAAATAAACAGAGCCCAAAAGAACTTTGACTAGTTGAGACGTAATTAGGGCGTAAACAAATTTTGCATTTTGGAGATGTGACGTGGTCCTTAACTTTTCACTCTAGGACTCTAGGATTTTATTGAGTGTATCCCGCGGTGATAGATTTTTTTTTCTGAGCCACTTGAGGATGTTTGCAGATTATAACTGCAATGATCGACGCTTCTGATCTTCTGTTCTGTGAGTTGGAAACGAAAGTGCTGCTGAGATGAAGTTGTAGATCTGTGCTCTGAGCTCTTCTCGTGTTCGTATTGTTTGCCAGATTAAAGGCAGACAGCAACGTGGATTTCCTCAGTAGAAGTCATGCTCTGAAAGTGGTCATTGGCAGATTATGTGCCGATCCCGCGCGCGCTGCACTCTTCATCTGGAATTAATTGATTGTCACCCTCAGATGCGCTAAAGACGCACAGGTTCAAGGATCCACCACTGGATCTTTGCATTTACGGCAGTGAGTGTTTAGCCTACTTTAATTTCACACAACAATGAGGGGTTTTGTTCTCAGTTTAGCTTTGATATATCTGCTTACCTGGACCCAAGCCGACAAACAGACTCACCTCAAGCGGGTGCAACTGCGCCGACGCTTTCAGGGACGTTTGCGCCCTGGATATGCTTCGGCAATCTCGGTGCACAGCAACAAGAACGCACAAAATGTGCAGGCAGACGAGGCGATTCCGCTTACCGCCAGGTCGGGGAACCTGGAGGGAGTCAAGAAAGCAGGAGGCCGGTTGCGAAGGATAGGGACGAATGGACAGATTGGCTTGTCCCGTCAACTGACAGATGAAGGTACTCCAGGAGCCAGAGCCAGAGTTACCCGCATGCCCAGCAGCGCCGGGTCACCAAATCTGCTGGCCAGCTTTGCAGGAAAAAACCGAGTCCTCGTTATCTCGGCGCCCCATGACTCAGACGGCTACTACCGACTGATGATGTCACTACTGAAGCCAGATGTCTACTGCGAGCTGGCAGAAAGACACGTCAACCAGATAGTCATGTTTCACCAAGAAGGAGAGATGGGAGGCAAGGTCCGGAGAATCACAACAGAGGGGAAAGTGATGGAGGAGCCACTAGATACTGCACTCATCCCCAGACTAATGAACTTCCTAAAACTAGAGAAAGGTAAGAAGGTAGACAGCATAAGCCTCTGTCTCAACTTGTGCATGGGTCAAAACGTCATTGCAGGTGCTGATATTAACCATATCATATCCTTAATCTATTAATGTGTTGAACTGCAGGCAAGTTTGGAATGGTGCTTCTGAAGAAAACCCTGCAGGTGGAAGAGAGATATCCCTACCCTGTGAGGCTGGAGGCCATGTATGAGGTCATTGACCAGTCACCCATGAGGAAGCTCGAGAAGCTCCGCCAGAAAGGCTTCATCCAGAAGTGTAAAGGAGCAGGTGTGGAGGGACAAGTGGAAGAAGGCACACTTGCAGGTGAGAATGACCATGATAAACATTTTTTCAACATGTTTGTTTTCACAGCAGGGAAATCCACACTTTTTAGTTTTAAAACTTCTTAATTAACATTGAACCTTTCTAGAATATATCCATGGTGCAGTGATTACCACATGTGCCCTATAAACAAAAGATCTTTGGTTTGAGAGCTGCAAACAGACTTGTACGATCTTAGTGTCAGTCTGCAGCCTGGATAAACTGGATGGTTACACCAGGAAGGGCAGCCATGAGATCAAGTTGGCACTCAACCTTTCCTCAGGTTCTAGACCAGTTTGAATAATGTGAATAATGGCACTCAGGGTTTTCAGGGGGCTGGCAGCTAGATTTGTCAGCTGTTACAGTGTTCAGTGCCCTCCTATAAACTACAACAACTTCCTCACTGTAAAAACCTTTATGGTACTGGTAATGTAGAATATAGCTTTTACTAAGCAACACTGTCAGTAGTTCATTATAGTTTATTACTATCTCAGATTACTGCCTAAAAGATTCTGTGCCATTATAATGCATTGCCAGCTGAACCTTAACCCTACTCTTAGTCACGCAGTCTCTTAAAAACACCTCATACAGAAACAAACAAATTCTAAACACCAAATAACTGAAAAACTCACAACACTGTTAAATCCAGGATTTAAACCAAAAAAGAAAAAAAAATTCCTCTTTGTAAAATTATGTTGTATCTTGCTGTTCATATTTTTTATAATATCGTTTACAGTGTGCAGCTGTACTCAGAAACAAAATTGAGTACAGTATATTACTGTACTAAAATTCCTGTAGTTTTACAAAGGTTTTTTTTTTAACAGTATACACTGATGACGCATAACATTAAATTGTTACATAAGTACAATGTAATGTTACATTTAATGGAATCTGCTCAAATTAAATTTGCTTAAATAGTATACATTCAGTTTATACAAAGCACATTTTCCTTAGGAATTTACTATTTCAATTAAAAGTTTGAATTTGAATTTAAGTTAATCTTAAATTGTATTTATTTCAGTTGTGTTTTATTCAAAATTGTTGCTTCATGTTTATTAGGGTGAATAATCTTTTTTTTTGAGTGTATGCAAAATGAAATGTTTACCTGTGATCTCTGTCTCCATCTTGCCAGTTCCTGACACACCTACAATAAAACTAAACTCAAATAGCAAAACAACTCGACCTACTACAACCACCACCAGAACAACAACTACACAACCAACCACAACTACTACCACTACAACAACAACAACAACAACAACAACAACAACAACCCAGCCCACGACCACCACTACGACTACTACAACAACCAGAGCAACAACAACTACAACAACAACCAGAAAACCAACCACCACAAAAAGGCCCACTACTACCACCACTCAGAAAACGACCAGAGCTCCTACCACAGCCCTGTGGCTCCCACTGCCAAGAACTACCGCTGATCCATACTACTACAACCGCAGAGAAAGGGAACGGTACCCACCGAAAACCACCCCAGCTGGAGATAACCGCACTGACAAACTCAACAGAGATCCACACAGCCGCAAGCTACCCATCACACATAGACTCCCAAAGACCAAACCCACCAAGAAGAAGAACGGTGGAGACAAGGTAATCTGTAACATTCATTTTAAAGATAGATTTAATAGATTGACTTTGTATTTTAATGGGTTTCAGATTCATGCTATTTATAGAATACAAAACACCTGGGTATATATTAGTGCTAAAACCATACATTACATAAATTTATAAATAATATCCATGAGTACATATGCAGCACACTTCTTGCTGATTACTTTAATTGCTTTTCATTGGAGCTTTTCAAATGAAATAGCTGTTTAGCAGCCAACATAACTCATTTCACCATCATTTTTTGTGTGTACAAAGAAAAGTTTACCACGACACCAGCTCAAGACCAAATCATTCTCACAGTGTTTGAATCAGTGAACAAAATGAAAAATAATATCTGCTTTTGTGCGCAGGTGTTGACTAACGAGTATGAAGACAAGTATGAGCCTAGCAAGCCAACAGCAAGCAATCCAGAGGAGCCAGAAGTCATCACTGTTATCACTCCTACCAGGAAGGGAAAGCACGATAAGCATGACAAGAAGAAGAAAAAGAATGACAAGGGTGCCAAGAAAGCCGACAGAAGAGGAAAGCCAGGGAAGGAGGGAAAGATCGGGGGAAAGAAAAATGGAAAGAAGGCGTCAAAGTACCCGGAGAAAGTGGACTATCCAAAGCCCACTAAAAAGCCAACGCCACCACCAAAGAGTGCCCTTGCCTCCTTTCTGGATTACTTTGAAAACAGGAGGCGGCTGCTGGTGAGAGCATGACATAATACTGACAGTTCACAAGAGGCTCTTTCACCTGGCAAAACTCCAGGTTTCGAGCTTTGGCCAGAGGGAAATGTCAGTACTCAGGGCACCATCGCTAAGTGTGAGGACAGGTTTAACATTTTGGCCAAAGTGCTTATTTGATTTCTTGCCAAAATACAGATGAATACAAATATCAGACCATGGGCCTCTGATAAGCAGATGGCATGGACTTCTCTGCACCCAGCCAAAAATGGCTCCAACAGATGAAGCATGATATGTGATTTAATTTCTGATTTAGCATTACCTCAGTAATTAATTGATGTTGCCTCCTTTCTGTAATAATCTAAATATCTCCTCAGTAATTAACTGAGTTTTCTGTCAAATACAACTATCAGCCAGCTTTATGCTAAGCTAACTGGCCAATAGCTCTATATATATATATATATATATATATATATATATATATATATATATATATATATATCCCAAACAACCTCGAGAATGGGATCAATCTCTTCATCCAACTTGCAGCAAGGAAGCAAATAAGCAAAATTCCCTAAAATCTCAAACAGTTTCTTTAAAGAAACACATCAGCACTACAGTAATGAATGCAGCTATAAGAGAAATTAAAAGACACAGCCATCAGCCAAACTCATTAGTCAAACATGAAATTAGTGCTTTTATTCTGGACTTCAAATTTTGATTGGCTTGATAGGTTTTGAGTTGGGAAGTTGAGCATTACACCATTCTGAGTCACTGAGCAGCTGGCAGTGTGGAGCAGAAGGAAGTGACCTACAGTTGGTGCGGCTCCAATAAGGAAAGACTTTGTTTTCCAAGACAGAGTACTGAAATGTTCTAAAGACTCACATCAGGACAAATCATTTATTGTTGATTAATTTTTCACTAGTCAACAAACAGGTAAGCACCTCTGTACCATTTATTGTACAGTGTCACTTCTGTATAGTGAAGTGGTAGGGTAGGTCACACAACCATCATCCAGGTATTTGAAAGACTGCACAGCTGTGAGCTAACAGACTGTGCGGCTCTGTTTTGCAGCCAGCATAGATTCTTATCACAGTGGTGCTGTGAACAGGCTGGGAAAATATGCCCCATCGTCCGCCTACAGGTTAATGTAAACATCACCTCTGCAGCACACTGTATTTGCACGCGCGCGTGTCACAGCATACACAGGATACTCTAACCTCCCTGTTTCCACTCCCTCCCTTCCTCCAGCTGATTACATCCCCCAGTGAGGAGCTCAGTATGTATGTTCAGCAGAGGGATGAGTACCTGGAGTCTGTGTGTGAGATGGCCATCAGGAAAGTTTCTATCATAACTATTTTTGGCTCTTTGACCAACTCCACCATGAAAATCGACCACTATCAGATAGGTAAGTAGTTCCATATGCAGTATGAGAGGGTTCAATACGTTTTTGTTTTTTTGCTCCTTGTTTTGACATGGTATATGCCACAATCGCTATTAACTGTAGCAAGTCTTTCAGTTGCTCAGCCAGGCACCTTTTTTGAATAGCTCATGTGGCTCTCAATTTGGAGCAGATGTTTTTCGGACGTGCAGCATTTCTCAACTGCAACATTTTGAAACAATGAAACATTTTTGAAGTTTCCAGCACTGAAGATGGATTTCCCAAACAGCCCTTCCATGCAGCAAAACACTGCAGTTAACCAGCAGAAGGCTGTAATTCTAAATCAAAGTCATGTTTCCGCTGTCAGTAAATCTTCCTTAGGATGACAGAGTCATCATAGATCCAGCTAAATGCTTTTCCTGTCATTTTAAGAGCTGCCGCTTTTCTGTTCTACTTTGCGAAGACACAGAATACTCACGTGTAGTATGAGGAAAACAATATTAAACCAGTAACACAACAGTGGGAACTTCTGTGCACCACACAAAAACAAACAAACAAACAAACATGTTAACTAGAAACACAGAACAACAAAGCAGTTAGTCCAGGTTTATTTTTATTGCCCCGATCTACAACAACAGCCATCCCAAGTTGTTTTATATACTAAAGACCCTGCAATACAAGAGAGAACCCCAATGATCAGATACCAAGTAAACTGCAAGTAAACATTTGGTGAAAGTGGGGAGGAAGAACTTTTTAACAAGAAGAGATTTCTGACAGAACCACTTCAGGGTGAGACAGTTGGGCAAGTGAGGAGAAAGAGAGGAGAACAAGGCACAACCTGCTGGAAAGAGAAGACAAATAAGTGAGCAGAGAAGCTCAGAGAGTTGTTCAGTGCGATGCTCAGAGTGTTTTGCAAAGTCCCCCATCAGCCTGAGCCCACAGCAGCATGACTGAGGGATGATTCAGGGTTTCCCGATCTAGCCCTGACTGGAAGCAATATGAAAGAATGTAAGAAATAGGATCTGTCTTTCTAGTCCTGTATTTCAGATCAGTAGAAGGCTTTGAGAGGCAAAGGTAATGTCATCTTAGATGAAGTTCCAGCCACATGTTCTCACTGACCTCACCACTAATCTCCTTCACAGTGAAACTCTTTCTCTTACACCGGAGGGTTGTTGATAACAATTGTGGTTATCACCAAAAAGGAAAGCATTTTCTCTCTACTTAGCACTGAAATAAACAGACTCGGGCATTCTGTCATAAATGTAAGTAAGTTTGCATGTTTTTAGGAATACAGTAGATGTGATTTGCCTTAAAATACCATTTTTCAGGGAAATGTTGTGTGAGTGCTGTCCATACTGAGACTGTGGCAAGGAAAAGTGTCTCCTGCCACATCTGCTGTCCTGTCCTTGTTTTACCTTCCTCACATTATGTCAAACTAAATGTGTTCAGCAGAGATCTCTGCTCCCACAGTGACATCCAGAATGTGCACCGACTCTGCCAAAGCCACAGTGTTTTGTGCTTCTCTGTGCAGGTGATACTAAACAGTGTTGACCTCTGAATTCAGTGATGTTAGATTCGGCTCATTTACCATAATACCGTTGCTTATTTTAGTAATTACACTTTATCTGTAGCTAGAGGTAGGAATGCCTTCAGCTTCCAATCCAAAATGTGATGAGTTCAGCAGCTATGAAGTACAGGAGTCTGTATAACATGTACCGGGAGAGCAAACCAGAGTGCATACCTTTCCTGTGCATCATCTCCTGTGGAGTTGATGTGTAAGCTGGAGACATTTAATTCATCACACCCACATGCACACAGAGAGCAGTTATAACAGTGCTTGAAAACCTACTTGTTCAAATGCAACAAAACTGCTGCTGTTTTTGTGAGACGCACTGCGTCATTTGTGCTTGGCTTCTATTTTGAGACATTTTATAGCCGTCTCAAACCAGAGGCTGCGGTTGATGTGTGTTAACTGCTCTTTGTTAAGCTTTTTAAGTGTGTCACTCAATGTGCAGATGAGGTTTTATCCAGACATAATGTTTTTATGTAGTCACATTGTTGTGGCCCACCTCTGTTGGTAAGTCTTCATTCATTTTAATTATGAAGGCTTGATTTAAGTTTAGGTTAAGCTAAGCAACAGTATGTAAATGAATCTCAAGAAAGTAAATGGAAGTCAACATAAGAGTCCTTGGAAGTGAGAGAAACTCACTGTGTGTGATCACAGTGCACAGACAAACAGCTGGTCCTTTCAGCATTGCCCCTCCTCTGCTTACAGTGACTTCATCTTTGGGTTGTAGCCTGGTTGGCCATGTGTATGTTTTGCATATAGACCATATTAAAGAGTGTTTGCTGTACATATCTGTGTGTACAGTCTGTCCTCTGCCACCTACATGTACTGGGGGTTTCCTGACGTGATTGCTCATACACATTACAAACCAGCCACCAAGAACACACTGTTCCGTGGTCTGTATGTCATACACACACACGGAAGGAGCTATGATTAAAGGCTTTGGTCTGCATAAACACCAGCTCCATTAGACTTCTGAGACATCCAACCCTTTTAGATCTCAGCTGCTGTTTGTCCAGTTTGTCCCCGATTCATTCTGCATGCTTCAGTTCTGCTCTTCACTCAAGAGTCTAATTCTTAAACTTCTCAGACAAATTTGTTAAAGGAGCAGTTTTTTTGAAATCAGCATAGATGACTAAACTACAAGAGGAGTAAGCATGTTAACTGGGAAACAATTGCTCTTCATTTTACGTTAAGAAATACGACTGTAACATGTCTTAAGCTGTTTTTGTATCTTCCCTGTACTTTTCTAGCCTTTTGAAGCCATAACCATTTGAATAATTGTCAGGGGGAAAAAAAAACCAACATTCAGAAGATGAAGATGAGCTATCACTTGGTGACAGTGAGAAGAAGAAGAAAAAAAACTCCTTTTGAACAGGAAGAAACCTCAGGTTCAGTGAGAGGCAGCCATCTGCTGCAACCGACTGGCAGTGAGGGGAGGGAGACATGACAGAAGACAGATTAACCAATAGTGTGCAGTTTTCCTTCTTTCCCCAATTTTTCCAATCTGATATTCCAGGCAATATATTAGATTTACATTTGACTTTTGGACCATTTCACTAAGATTCCAAATATAATAAATGTTATGTTCCTTTGATTTTAACAGTTAATTGATTTTCTTTAAAGGGGAAATTAGTACCCTCTTTAAAGTAGGAAAGTAGATGTTGAATCTGTCTAATGTGCCTTTATTTCTCCAGAGAATGACAAGCCTATGAAGGGCCTTCGTCAGGAAGACCTGGTGAACCAGGATCTGATCACAGAGCTGAGGAAAGAGTTTGGCATGACCTACGAGGAGTTCTACATGGTCCTCACAGACACTGACATGAGAGTCAAGGTAGAGACTTACTCTTTCTAAGCAGTATAGGATGATTATGTGAAGGCTGTGGCTCTATAGTGTAGTGGTTTGCACATTTGCCTAACAGTGAAAGATCCCTATTTAAGTACCAGGAGGAGGAAAAAAAAAAATCCCTTGACAGCTGTGTCGGGAAGAGCATCAAATACGCCAAATTAAACACAAGTATACCTTTTGTAGTGACTTGTGAATAATTTAATTCAGATTTAGGTAAATAGTGCCAGACCACAGTCTCATCAAGGCATGTTATATTGATAATAAAGGGGCTAGAATGCGATGGGCAGCCCCATAACAGAATGGCCGTGCTGTGTAGATCAATTAGCTTGTTGAATACTTAAATTAATGCGGTGTGAATTTGGAAAGCATGTAAGCAGTGCTTTAAGTGGCCCAAAAGAGGTGCCGGTACTCTATTTTTTTTCCGCCTCCCCTGAGGTAACAACAACTATTGAATGGGTTTTATATACAACAGTCAACAGACAACCTTATACAAAATAATAAATCATTTTATTAGTTTGCAGATTTGCTTGAGCTAGAAAGAGCTACTGAACATAAATAAAATGTGCAAAAAGGTATTGAAATTTATTTTTAACAAAATGTATATAAAATAAATTATAAAATAATTTGTATTTTGCTCTCTCTCTTGAGTCACTGCTGGTATCAGCAGCAGCACTTGTAAAGTGTACCTGCAGAGCTTGGTAGTTCTCCCATACTGCTTTCACTGTTCTCTCACTTGAAGCAACCCAATGCACTGATAAAACACGGCCTATCACAAGGAGACGTTGTCCAACATTGTGAGCACTCTCGGTTAACTCCCTTTGGTTTTTTGGTGATGCATGGCAGAGGGAGTAAAGCTGATCTAAGAATATTTTAAAGTGGTTGATTCCTCCTACCTCCTTCAAAACATCACAAACTGCCAGTTCCAGTCTGTGATTGGAACAATGCCAGACAAACAGGTAAGGGAATTTGGAACAAAGCTGCGCAGCAACTCCTGCTTTCCTCCCAAGCATCACTGAGGCTCCATCACAAGCAAATGCCAACAAATGTTCCTGTAGGTAGTGAGGGTCAAAGCCATTATTATGAAGACATCCTAACAGTGCTTCAGTGATGTCCTTTGCTGTGGTCCCCTGCAGCTCAATCAGTTCAAAAAAATATTGTGTCTGGATTTTCACTGGAAATAGCTGACCGCAGGCACACGACAAGCACAGACTTTCCACTTATTGTAGTGGATTCATCAATGAGCACACACAATTTTCTTTCATTCATCACTATGTCATTGACTACCTTCTTTTTCATTTCAGCTGCAATGTGATCCAGTATATTTGCACATGAGTTATTAGAGTGCAAAACTCTGCCCATCTTGACACCATTTAAGACTTGCAACTGGACATCTATTGGCATGTCTGTAAAGGGACACCCATGCTTGCCAATCTTATAAGCTGTTCTAAACACATTGCAAGTTGAAGCGTAGTCAGCCTTTCTCATATCTTCATTGTGTTTTTGCATTGTATTTTGTGTTGCCTTCTCTTTTATTTCAACTGCTTTCTTGTGATAAATTGAGTCTCTGTGCTCTTTTATTTTCTTTCGTAGTGAGTTTTGTTGTGCAGCCTTGTCCCTTCCAAAAGACGAGATTAAGCACCCACTCCACTCCTGCGACACTCTCTGCCCTTGCTGCATGTCCACGCGAGCACAAACTTGACTACACACACTACGACCCAACTTTTGATTTCTGCTGATCAGCCACTTGTAATTTGTGGAGAAATACCGGACTTGTGCTTGGGACCAACATTCTGGCCACTCGTGCTCGCTAACGCGGCTGTTGTCATCGGTAGAAATGGTGTCATTCTCGTCCTCGTCGTCGCCAAAAGTGCCGTCGTCCGCGGCTGCGGCACTAGTGCAGCTTTCATTAGCTTGCGTCTGACCTGCAGCGATATCATTCTGGCTTGGTGGGGTGTCAGCCAGCGAGTCCTCTGATTCTGACCTTGTTCTTTTACTACTCAGAGTCTGAAGCCAGGAGAGCATATTAAGTGTTCATTGTTTTTGTATTTTAACCGAGCAGCTGTTTGCGCGTTTTACACACCCTCTCCGGACCACGTTGAGTTGACATGACAACGGCAAAAGCGACGCATGCGCTTTTCACTTGTAAAACACATTGGTGTATGGGTAATGTAGTCTCTGCTCTCGGTGGGACGAATTAGGAAGCGTGCTTGTGAAGGGCGCTCTGAAAAGCGGCAGCGCAGCCAAACGATTATAACAGATGTGCAAATGAGAGTACCGGTACGCTAAAAGCACGTTCTGGGCGCATGGAGAGGTGGCGGTACTCTCAAGAGCTATATTTAGAAGTGGCGGTACTGAGTACCGGCGCGTACCGGCCCACTTAAAGCACTGCATGTAAGTCAAGCAGTTTTTTCACTCTAAAATATAAAGATGTCCCCTAAATGAACCACACACACTCACGTCTTGATGCATTCTCAATCATCCAGGAGATGATTGGAGATTCACACACACTCACATTTTTTGTTTTGAAAAGAAGAGAGTTATAAACATATACTCACTGAATGTGACGGTGTCGAGGAAGAAGGTGGTGTGGTGAGCTTTTTTGAGAACTGTAGTTTCACGCTGTGATGAAATTCTTAAAAGTTACATGTTTTTGGGCAGCTCTTCTATTTCACACCAATTTCAAGTCCTGTTGGAGGGACTTGGGAATGCATTGCTGTCAATCAATAGCCTCTCAAAGAGCCATATAAATATACATGTGTGTACCCTTGTCCTTGATCTAGCACAGCTGATTTAAATGGCTAAATAACCTCCTCAGCATGTCTTGAAGTTCTCCAGAGGCCTGGTAATGAACCAATCGTTTGATTCAGGTGTGCTGACCCAGGGTGAGATCAAAAACCTGCAGGACACCAGCCCCTGAGGCCTGGAGTTGACTGACCCTTGTATAAAAGGCCCCAAAGTTCATAGGATAATTCTATTGGTGTTCATAAGTTTATATAAGTTTATCTACTGTTCATTAAATATTCAATCTTCTGTCAGTTTGGGCCAGCCCACCGTATGGTGACATCATCCGGTTAGTAAGGTGGGCAGTTTAAGGTCCGATGAGCAGTGTTGGTCCGGTGGGGTGCACTGATTCCTGCGGGATGTTATGTAAAACCACACACATACACATGCAACGGTTTTACAGCCCCAGAAATTGAGTCGTGACAATAAAGTGCCTCAGACCGAACCTCAAGCTCCTTCTTCCCTACTCTGCGACAATTTGCCCTTAAGTTGTGTTCTGGCTGACACACCGGGGTGACAGTAGTGCTCAAAGACTGAATCAGTGCCACAACCGTGCCTATCCTTGATATCTCCACTACAACCCTAATCTAGAGGAAATAATAATGAGAGAGAATAATCTTTAGCCTAAATATGAGAACTGTCATTAATGTACCTGTAAAGCTTGAAGCAGAGAGATAAACAGCTGTCAATATAGGCAAAGATAATGTGGATGGGCATACAGATATATCTAGTGTTCACTTGATATGTCTACACTTGGTTTCTACTCCAAATTAACTTTGTTTTAACTGTTGCAAGTGCTATGGTGAGATACCAAAATTAAATGGTCTTGTTTTAGTAAAGTGTTAAGAAAACACAAAACAAGGTGTTAAAAAAAATAAATGAGTAAATATATATTTGTAATGCATCGGTGCCCAATAAACATGCAGTGAGGTACATACGTGTAAGCTAAACAGTCTAAACATATGATGTCAAAACCCTGTGACATTCCAAACAGCCTCAGCTCCATGTTATGTTTAGGACTAATTAGTACATGCTAACAAGACGGTTAGCATGATAGTGATGTGTTGCCATTGTGAGTAACTATAATAGCAGGCTCACACTAACCTTTAGGCCACCATCAGTCTCAAAGAGCCTTTAACAAGCATTTGCAGTGTAAGCTCTTCTCAGTCAGCTGCACTGTAAATAGCTGACATGACACGAAGAGAAGAGAAGCAATGCAGGGAAATGGAAAACACTCATAAAAGATATCCCCCTGTAGATTAGGCCACGTAACATAGCCAGCATCGGTAAATGCTTCTTTTTAATGTCTGTTCTGACTCTGGGAAACAAATATTTGTAAAATATTGTGAAAGTGAAGGCAGTGCTGGGTATGGCTGTTACACATGTACATACAAAAAATAAGAAGGAACCAAGCAGAGCAACAATGCAACCAATGCAAAGTGCCTTTGGATGCACACACACATCCAAAGGCATTTCTTTGGAAACAGGAAAAAACACAGAAGAAGACCCAGGAAAGCAGACACGTCATGGTTATTTCAAAACTAAGTTACAGTGTTATTGGACAAGACTGTTGCCATGTAGCATATTCACCAAGACTGCATGATCAGCTGTGTCAAAAGTCCTGCCTTCCTGGAACATAGCCTTAAGGGATTCAGTCACTGAATTGTGAAAGACCTCTAAATATACTATGATATTTTAGCAGGGAGGATTTTAATCGTACTTTTTTACTTGCCCTTTCACATAGTCTTGACTAATACTTTTAAACAGCCTTGATTAACAGCACTGCTGTTGGTCGGTTGGTCCTCTTCCAGTGTTCACTGATTCACAACTTATCTGCTTACACTTCCATTAAATCTTTCTCTTTTTCTCTGCCCTAATACTGCCAACATGGTGCTTTTACTAAAACACTGTTTAAATTTACACAACATGACATTTGCTCAACATCTGTGTATAAGAGTGTGTGTGCATGTGCCAGGATAAATCACCAGCCTGTTTTTCGGACAGATTCATCAAAGAGGCCAGTGTTCACATCCTCTGCTGTCAGCAGCAGAGACAGAGGAGTCTGTGAATGTACACGGATGTGGGTGTGTTTATTAGACAGAAAAAGGACAGAGAGCGCAGTGCAAGGAAAGGTGTGAAAGAATCAGAATGGCAACTTCAGCATGTCCTGAGGAAGATGTGCAAGTGTGTTACATTTTTGTGCGCGTTTCAGATGTTCGTGTTATGACCAGTTAGGATGAAATGAGATACTCGGTTTTGCTGCTTCCCAGAAGTTGTTACAAAGATTTGCTGGGATGTGATAAAGCCCACACCACATTTACTAACATGCATAACTTCATATAATCACATTACTGGAAGGAGTTTCACCATTTTCATGCAGTGGATTTCTATTTTAATGCCCGCTGTACTGTAGTGCTACTTATTGTTTTATTTTTTGTCGACAGGGATTTTGATTTATTTATTCTGTGGTTTCACCTCGGACTCGACCTTTGGGAGAGTATGACTGGTTCTTGTCAATCTTGTTTGTCAGCAATCCTTTGAGGTTCCCATTGCCATGAAGGCTGTATTTAACTACATCGACACCTTCTCCTCCCGAATGCGAGAGATGGAGCAGCAGAAGAGAGATGGAGTGGTCTGTAAGAAGGAAGACAAGCCCAGATCTTTGGAAAACTTTCTCTCCAGGTGAGGATTTCTATGGAAATATAGGGCATGACCAAAACACTGTGGATGTACAAACATTAAAACCTTTTTTTCTGACAAAAACATCATAAGAACTATCAGCAGGGATTTGCTGATATTCGCCCATGAGTGAGATCAGTAAATAAAGCCTGTAGACCCACTGATTCACTGATCCACTTGCTTTGAAAACCTTACATTTTAGCATTATGGTGTGGTGTTTTTGGAGACACAATTCAGGTTGAGGTTGAGAAAGTTATTAGCTAACACTAGCAAGCTTGGTTAATAAGCTGCAATCATAAACTGTTCGGGGATCACACAAGAATGGATTTGTGTACAGGAATACTGCTGTGATTGTTTTACATTTTTAATTTTGATTATTTTAGTCATAGTCTTTTGAATATTTAGTTTTAGTCATAATTTAGGCATCTGAAATATTGTAGTTTCAGTCTATTTCTATTTTTAGTCTGTTAAATATCATTGAAAGTGTAAAGGTTTGTTTCCATCTTATTTTCCTTGATATCAAATGTGAAATGTGTGCATATGCTCACTCTCCTCTTCCTCCCAGGTTTCGATATTTGGTCACATTTTATGCACAGGGCAATTACCTCTGATTGGGTCACTTCCAAACTCGTCCCGCCTTTGTACACAGCTTAAATATTTCTGATTGGATCTCACATTTTTTATTTTTTTTAGACCAAAGTATCAATATATTCCATCGCACTTTTTTGTCTCGTGCACTAGTTTTTAGTTAGTTATTGTCTCCCTTTCATCATGAAAACAAAGGTAACTGACAAAAATTATGACAAAAATAATTGGTCAGTGAAAATAACACTGGATAAGAGCACCCATGCTGATGTAGCATTAACTTGTAGCTTAAAAATAACATGCACAAACCATTCCATGGGTGCAAGATTTCCATGACAAATTGAGGTATTCAGTACAGTTTCTATTACAACATTTTATTGAGATTGATGCCATATATAGGTTGTTCCCCCAAGGATCAATATAGTCTGTGTAGTTGGAATTACTGGGTGGTTCCATCATGGTGTGTCCACATCAGTCAAATATCTGTTGCAGTCAGCTGGACCACAATTAAATAATTCTGAGCAGCACTTGGCAGACTGCAGCAGCCTGCATGTGTGTGTGTTCCATGAAAATCAAAAGTAACAAAAACCCTGCCATTCCTCAAGGCTGAATCATTTCAGTCACATTTTCTCCTGGAGATGTCTAAAGACAGGCTGTCTTTTGTTGCCATAGAGACCTGAATCCCCCCGAACACAGTGTAGAGATCTGGCAGGTTTTTGACCATAATTCCGGGTTGTCACCCTCTGGCAGTAATAAGGGGAATATGTAGCACACAAGCACAAACTCCTTGTCTTGGTACAGAGCTCTCACTGCGGGACCAAAGTGCCACTTAAATCCGGACTCAAATTTTCTGTGATTGCAGGTTCCGATGGAGACGTCGCCTGTTCATTATCTCCGCTCCCAACGACGAGGAGTGGGCCTATCAGCAGCAGCTCTACGCCCTCAACAGCCAAGCCTGCAATCTGGGTGAGTCACCAGAAGTCAACCAGTTTAACTTTTCAGAGGTCACTTCAGTTGCTAAAAGCTCAAATATGCTCGCCACCCAAGCTCTAATTGAGTCTCTCTGCTGCTTGGTGCTGTTTAGGTGGTGTAGGTTTTTTTCTCCAAAATCTGCTGCCTGCTGCAACCAAAAAACAAATCTATAAGAAACACAGTTGCAGGCTCAATGAACCAATTGTTAGTGTGATTAACACTCCTTAGTCTAATTCATCGTAAACGGTCACGATGTGCCTGTTTACTGTACTCTGTACCCTATAAGAAATGTTGTAAGAGATTGAACAACTGACCTTCCTATTAGTGGAAGATGCACAGCCGCCCATAACAATCTTCTGTTCCTGCAAGTCCGAAAGTACAAAGATTCATTTCCTGGGAAGAAATACCTAAAAGAGCAGAACTCTTTATGAAACTTCCCTCTGATGACATGTTTATTCCAAGGTGACCTTCTCTTCACACGGGCCTGTGTCATGTCCCTGCTTGCCAAAATGTTAGTCAGAATATTCATGAATATGTTAATCAAATGAAGAAGCAATGAAATCAAATGAACAAGTTATGTTTTTTTGTTTACTGCAACTTTCCAGACGTTATCAGCCTGTGTTTATGCACATGAGCACTATGTGTGTGTTAATGCATGTTCACCAGTGGATGTGGAGAAGGATCCCAGATGACGGAACTGGCAAAAAACTGAACTGTTTTTCTTTTCCTCCCCTGGCAGGAGACTTTTCAGCCGGCCGGTTAGTCAATTTTTCCACAGCAACTTGAAAGTTATTACGGCACATCTCAAAAAGAGGCATTTGTCTCAACTTTGCAAATCTCAACAACCTGATACGTTTGACAGGTTTGTGGAAGACACGTGTAAACTTTAAATAGCCCACGGTGAACTTTCCTTCTCTGTGAAACCAAATAACTGCTGTCAGCAGGACTTTCTGCCCAAGATGAACCTCACGCTCTTGTTTTGTTTGCACAAGCTGAAGATTTTGGACATTTCTTCCTGGCTCCCTTCAGACTTTTGTTGCTTCTGCATATTCATACAGGTTAACATAGGCTGTAAAAAACACTAAATGGTCTTTCACGTGTATGAGCTTGACCTTGAGTCAGATGTTTTATTTGTAACAATCAGCCATTAAATCTACAATTACATTATATCAGTTTCTGACCTTAAGGGCTAGTGAACAAGATGACAAGTAATCTTTCACTGCCCTCTCTTTTTGAATGTTTCATGCCTGTTTCACCTTCAAACACACATACACTGTGTGTACACAGGGGCATTAAATAGGGGTTTATATTTAAGCCAAAGCAAATTTTTACAACCTTGCAATGATAAAAAATATTTTTAGCTTACTGTTGATCTGTGAAGCATTAACAGATTATTTATCATTTGTCCTAGCTTATAAAGCTCTCATGAAATATAACTTCCTAGAAAGTGCTACCATTTATCTGTTTGAGTGTACACTGTTTTTATTTAAGTCAAGTCAGATGATTGAAAAAATCAGCTTTTCTTGCTTTATCACTAGATCCAGTTTAGGTTCTACTGGGACTTTTTTCCCTTCGTGTGTTGCTCTTGGCTGGTTTAGCACCCAGGGCTGCCCCCTCGCTCCCTCATCCCGCACAAAGGCCTGTCCTGCTGACTGGGCTGAAGGCCTGAGAGGTTTGATCCTGGTATTCAGCACTTGGCACTCACCAAGTGAAGCCAGCGTTCTCCTGTGTTTAATGTGGGCTTTCTCGCTTCAGAGGAAACAGCTTTTTTGGCAGGGCTTTCTGGACCACCATCACATTCTCCTCCCTTTACCTAGAGACCAGTGCTTAGGACAGTTCCAATAACAAATAAGTAACAATCAGCCTAAATAAGCAGACTGATAAGGAACAGTTGGTCAGCATACTGCTGTTCTCATTTGAAGTCATGCTGTTGTCTAAAAATTGTTTGCCTCATTCTGATGTCTTTTCAAAAAATGGTTGCCATGGTTACACAGGCCTGAGGCACATCGCCATTCTGAAGCTGGTTGGCACAGAGTCGCCAGATATGGGCGGAGTCTTGGAGCTCTATCCTATCAATGGTAAGAATATTTAATACAAAATAGTGAACAGATATATTTTCTGAAAGCTAAGGTCTCTACTTTTTTGGTATCTGAGTTCTGTGTGATAAGTTTAGAGGAAGAGGAAAATGTCGATGTGCTACATCTATTGTGAAATTCACTCTTTAATACGTTGTTCCTAACCTGATCCTCTGGTCCATCCAGGGAGTGCTACCGTGGAGCGTGAAGGGCTCTCAGCTACCCTCGTGAAGGACATGAGAAACTACTTCCAAATCAGCCCAGAATACTTCTCCATGCTGCTGGTGGGGAAGGATGGCAATGTCAAGTCCTGGTACCCCTCACCCATGTGGTCCATGGCCATTATCTATGACCTGGTAGACTCTATGCAGCTCCGCAGACAGGAGATGGCCATCCAGCAGTCACTTGGCATGCGCTGCCCTGAAGATGAATATGGTGGCTATGGTTACCATCAACATGGATACGAACACAGTTATCAGGATGGCTATCACCAGGGGTATGGTTACTAACAGGTGTGTGCTTTCCAATGATGCACACTGGCCTGCAGCTGGTCCTTGGTGCTACCTTCCTTTGGCCCAAAACCTTTTTGTGTCTTTCCCATCTCCCACCGGGCAGTTGGCACAGACGAGTATTTTGTAGCACTTAGTGAAGGGAAGAAAAATGCTTTCACATATCCAGTTCTTTAACATTCCCTATATAGCATAGTACGCTGCTTTATACTTAGCAGCGTCAGATCTGGTTAGTCAGTAAATTTATGGATGAACCTGAAGGTTCAAAGATGGATTGCGTACTTTAGTTTTTGCCGGGGTTTTTTTGTTTCTTTCAACTTAAAACATTATTGCATCGTCTGTCATCTCTAGCTGGCTTTTTTAGGTCAGACTTACATAGTTTCAGCACACACGTTGATTTTGTGGATAATAGAACATATTTATTGGACATCTGTTGCATTTGAAGTGCAGTTACCAATAATATTATTAAAAGCATCACATTATTTCTCTTTTGTAAAGTTTCTGTTGCTATACATTGTTTCTATTTATACTCTGTTTCTATATGGCTATATGAAAATAAACGTTTGTTTACTACCAGGTCCTTTAAATTATTTGTCTCACTTTCAGTGCCAATGCACTGCAATAATCTTTTGAGCAACACCTCCCCCTAGTGGCAAAACTGGAAAGATATTTCCAAGTATATTTTAGTGGTCATGTAATGACTGAAACAACCTGCCGTACTTGAAATATCTACAGTAGTTTCAGACCTTCTCAACTTACTGTCCCCTCAATGCAATCACATTTGCAAACACACTTTGTGAGTAAGAAGGGCTGGAATCCACCTACCCATTTTCTTCCACTTATCCAATTAAAGGCATGGGGAGGCTGGAGCATCTCTCAGCTGCCATAGAGCAAGAGACAGAGTTTGTATTAAACATGGCCAAAGTGTATGTACAAGTAAGTCTTGTTCATTTAAAGCTTAGACATCAGACTGCGTTACAGTCTCTTTTCTCTTGGATCTGTATAATGTTAGTGGGTGTGGAACACTGTTATTCAGCAGGTGGGTAAAATATCTAAGAGGAACTGATATTGAGCTAAAACAGCTATCAAGTATGTGCAAAGTAATAGAATAAAAACATGGAGTTAGAGCAGCTAGTACCCTTTAGGTCTTCCTCCAGAAAACCTCAGTATTTAAATAAATGCACATAAATTTATGACAAGACATCAGCGATTGTATTAAATTGCATTACTTGCACAGAAGTAAAACAACTTGCCATTTATTTTACAAGAAAATGCATTCACACGTGAGGATTTTAATGGCACAAACAACAATCTTTAGACAATGTTATTTTACAGTTTAACAAGAAAATATTCAAGCCCCAAGTAAGAGAAGCAGGGAGTTTGTGGTGCTGACAGAAAGTCAGGCCTTAGTGGCAATTATATCAATACCACTTATTCTGGCTCAGAAAATAAACACCAATAGTCCAATGAAAATAATAGTCCAGGTGCCAGATGTATAAAACATTCATTTATATTTTTTGTTTCCACCTAATGTCGGGTGTACTAAATTTTAGCAAGCCTCCTATTGTTTTGGGGGAAATTTGAGGTCCTATAAAAAGCTGCAGCTCTGCTTTCCTTTTTTCAACAATGAAAAACAACTTTTTTTTTTCCTCTCGTAGTAATGTGAGTGGTATTTTCTTTCTTTCCCCTTTTACTTTGGACTTAATAGTTGCCTCTGTTCCTTTTTTCCTTTTGGTTGAGTTTCTTCTTTTGTGATTCCAGAATTGAGATCACCAAATAAAAGACAATTTCTTTTATCCACCTTGATGAAAACTCTGCGTCTTCTCTGTGGTTCTATTCATCACCATGTGAAATTATTTGAGCTGCAAATGTCCAGACAGTTAAAGGAGCTCCTACATCCATTCATGACTGCAGAACGGAGTGGAAACAAGGCTGATGGACAAGAGTGGAGTTTCATGAAGGCTGAGATTAAGGGGGGGGGGGGGGGGTTGCGTTGCGTTGGACATCTATTATCAAAACAATCTTGAAACTGCAGTTTCTGGTCCTTAGACGTCCAGCACCAGCAAGCAGTCAGATAGCAGCATGTACAACAGAAATCATGTAAAGAAATACACTGTCCATAAAAGAAATCCATAATGAATCCAAAAGTATCACTTATCACTTATTTTCCAACAAACAGCGTTGCTGGTACTTTCCCCCATATGAATGACAGCAGTCATCCACAGACAGGCACGTTTCCAAAATATACAGATTTTGCTAATTCTGTTATTAAACACCTTGTTTGTTTTTAATTCTAGGAGTCTATCATATAATCTAGCAACAGTATCTTTCACCGTTTACCTGCTTATCACTGTTCAAATAAATGCTTTCACAGACAATCTGTGACCATGTTCCATCCAGTCAATTGTGCAGTTCGACACCAGCACCAGGAAAGATGCAGAGTATCCTCTGGATACTACTAGCGCTATCATTACTACAAGGACTCTTCATCAGATTCACTGTCTGCATTTGCCTTTGTCAGGAGCTCGAGCTCCTCACCGTCCTGCAACACAAAAAAGAGACAAGGCATCAGAATGAATGCACAAGTGGTCAAATCCAGTGGACAAATCTGCAGACAATGAGGCACTGTGCACATCTTTTTTCTGTCTTCAGAAAGTGGAGGGCAGTATTTGCTCCCCGAAAAACACCAGGGAAGTACCGTGCATTTTAAAGCCACGGCTGCCAATGGAGAGGGTATTTTTGTTAGTGCTCTAGCAAAGAAACAAACACCTGAAACCTGGCATTTCACATGAATTACAGGGTTTCTTCCTGGGGACGCTGGGGATGAAAAGAATTCCAGGATAGTATCCCCACAGACTACTGTATTGTTAAATAGCTTCTTCCATCAAAAAACACTTGACTACTAAAGGAATTATATGAAGCAAGGCTCCAGCATGAGCCTGAATGCTATTTTCATAGCTGGGAATCAGGTTTCCTCCTGCACTCAAGAAATGACATTACAGAGAAACAAGAGCCAAGTTTCCTGCAGAGCACTTGGTATGTGGGCGGGAGTAGAGGAAGTGGATATACATCGGGGTTAGGTGAGCGAAGTTGTGTGAGGAAAAGGAGTGTGTGGGCTTGTGTGCGTGACTACTGAGGATATGTGGTTTGTCTCCTACCCCTCTTGACCTCTCAAACACCTCCCCGTTGATGACCCGTAGTTTCTCTCGCTGCAGGCTATATTCCAGGTCCTTGTGCCAGCTGGCATTGTAGATAAAGATGGCCAGCAGGACAGTGGGTGCCTGGAAGAAGAAGTCCAGCGAAGGGTGGAAGTCAAAGAGGAAGAGGGAGAGGCCTGTGACCAGAACAGTAGTGATCTGGCCAGTCAGCACATGGAACATGTTGTCTCTGAATTTTAAGATGAAGGCCACGGATAAGCCCAGGGCAGCTAGGGAGAACACAGAAGATTATGAGTTCTTCAAATGCATACTAGAGATAGATAAATGAACTAGTCCAGTTAATAACAAATTACATCCAGCAGCTGGATTAGTGTAGCTTAGCACTGATGCCAGAAGCAGGACCAAATACCCACCAGGTTCTGTTCAGAGGCATAAAACAACTCAAGTACCAGCAGCTTACAAGATCACAAGTTAAGATGATTTTGTCTGTAGACGACAGAAATTGTACAAAGTAGTGGTTTTGCATGCTACAGTCTTTTGGAGCTCCCACTCCGACCCCTCCTCTATTTACGCCAGCTTTCATCTGATTGGCTGCCCCTACATCTGAGCTTCTACAAACAGAACCAGGTGCTGCACCACTTCCTCTGCTTATCAATTTGACAGACTTCCTTCAACCCAGCCATCCCTTCCAGCTCATCCTGGAGGACACAGTATTCCCCAAGCCCGCTGAGACCTCCTCCCAGTAGGACATGGCCAAAAACACCTCACCTACCTAGGAGTCCAGGAGGAATCCTGGTTAGATGCCCCGAGTACCTCAACTGTCTTCTTTTGATGAACATATTTTCTCTTCCTCAAGCAACTTCTATAATCCACATGGACATGTTTGCATATAATTCAAAGCAGCAAACTAATTAAATTAAATTAGAGTGGACATCTCCAGCAACAGAAATGACAGTAGGAGATCTCAGTTCAATAAACATCACACTTATGCCTGCTTGATATTCATCTTCCAGTCATATGCTGTATAAAACAGTATTCAAATGTCCCTCTGATGTGAGAATGATGCACTACAGTGCTGACTGAAGTTATCAATCTTGTGATAGGCAGAAACACCAAAAGTTAAAAATGTTAAATGTAATTTTGTGGTCCCAATGACTGCATGATGTCCAAAAGTAGAATAAATGTTGAAGCTGTTTTGGTCCACTTTTGTTTAACACTGACATTTTGGAAGAAACTGACAAATCTGACTAATGGGGAAAGAAAAAATACAAATTTGTGATGACAGTGCGAGTCATTAATCCACCATTACTCACCAGTGACCAGCACCAAGCCCAGGGAATAAATGTTATGTCCATGTAGGAGGCCACAGTGCATGGTGAGACCTCGTGCCTCGCTGTTGAGCCCAAGAGTCAGACCATTAAACACCACACCAAAGGCATACCTAAAAAACACGCAGTAAAAACGACTGATGTTAGCACCAAAGTCATCCACGTGTCCTCTGCTTTCCCATTTTCTTCACAAGCAGCTTCTCACAGTTTACTGTTCTGTATGAAGATGCTTTCAGTGAGCTGCTCTCCTTCTTTGAGAATCTTCTCATTGTATATGTTGGCCATGGCAGAGATGAAGCACTGGAGGATGAGCAGGATGTGACCCACACCCAGAGATTGAAGCTTCGATACTACTTTGTCCCTCCAGGCCTGGCCGGGCAGGGTTGATGCCCATGATATACTGGCAGTGTAAAGGAACAAAGATGTGAAAAAGCGTATTTAATGTAACGTGTACATTACAGTATTTCACTGTAGATTAATAAATAATACAAAAATGTTATCAAGTTGCAAAAGAAGTGCTCAGAATTTCCCAAAGCTCTCTGCGCCATTTTACTTACAGAATACTTTCTCGATGCAGCAGTCAAAAACACCATCATTTAAATCTAATATTACAAATATGACAGATATGTGTCATTTATTAGATTACCAAACCTTTTCTTCTCCCTTTGCATAAAAGACCTGCTAAAATAGTTGGAACTGATACATATAATCTTTCCATCTCTCCCTACAGCTGTGGGCAGTTTAATATTCAGCTTCCCAGCATGAGCTGCAAAATCAACTACATTTGAGGGGACTGATCTCACTAAATGAATTCAAGGTGATTAGAAATTATTTGAATACAGTGATAAATGTTTTGCAGCCTCACTACATTTGACCTGCCATGATGTTTTCATAGTTTTGAAATGTTTTACTTAAGTTTCTACACTTTATTCTTTATCTCATGTGTATAAATATGCTCACTGGGTGTGTATTGTTCTATTTCGTGCTGCTGCTCATCTTGTTCTGGAAAATTGTTCTGCTGCAAAAATATTTTAAAGCTCCGAAGATCTACTTCCTAGTTAAGTAAAGGTTAAATAATCCTGCATGCTTCACTTTTACCTGCTGTTCTTCATCTCCTCCAGAAGCTGGGTGTAGAGTAGGCAAGAGTTGGAGGGGCTAGAAAGTGGGTTTGAGTGAAGACTGGGAACAGCTATTGAGTTTTGCTTGCCTCCTGATCCTGTTGTCAAGGAAACGATGGACAGGAAGAGAATAACCAACGCTGCCCACTGAACCCAAGACAGGCGCCTCCTGTAGGAAAAGGCCAAGTAAAAAACAAAAAACAAATGACGCTTAATCTATTAGCTTATGATATACAGTAATAAAAATAACAGCCTGAAGATCAAATTACCTGTGCGTGCTTTAGTGCACTGGGACAAGCAAAACACATTCAGTAACAGTGTTCCATGGTATAGGAGACCATTCTCACTCACATGCACACTTTGGTCCGCTTACAATTGGAAAACATGAAAAAAAATGTCTTTTTTCCTCAAGAGACCAACCAAATAAAATCTTAAAATATCACCTCTCATTCCACAATCAAACACACACAACATGTTTCTGAAGAACAGTTGAGTTAAAAGTGAAACTTACTTCAAAACTATTCTAAAGAGCACAGCTGTGGTCAGGATGACAAAGTTGGAGAACAACACTGCCATAGCCTGGGAACAAAAAGAACAGCAGCAGCTCAGCACATTTAAAGCATCAAATGTGCAGGACATTTTGTTAATGCCAGTCTGATATGAAAAGCTCAAATCTACAAACTGGAAAATGAGATTTGGATGTTAACAAAGGGTTAAAAAAATTTGCAGTCCAGGCAACCACATTTCCCTCTAGCAGCTATCATTTAGCAAACATCTTAAATATCTTATCTGTACTGACGGGCTGCAGGTAGCTCATAACATAGAAGATGATGAGGTTGTCAAGAAAGTAAAGGAAAGCAGGGACGGCCCACTTCAGGGAGCTGAGGAAGGAAGAGCTGGAGGCACAACCCAAATCTCTGCATGATCGGCCCTCTGTAGTAACAGAAAGAAAGAGTCAACGAACATCCTTCACTCATGGAACACAGAATGAGGTCAGATGAACTTATGAACACAAATATTAGTTGTAAGACTTGTCGTGGTTTTTGTCATATTCGAGACATGATAAATACCAATACCCAGATTATTGATCCCTTCTATTTTGTAATGGTTAATTCAACATTCCTGTTGCCACTGACCTTTAATTGGAGGGTTGACCTTATTTTGACTGGCCATCATTCACTAACCTGTCTCCTATAGACTTCATTAGTTTAGATTTTTAGTGCCTTCTACGATCCAAGCTAGCAGATGTATTGAAATCTAAAAATAATTTCAACAGGCAGTCACACCTATGTATGATAAACTAATAGGTACAATCCCAAAATTCTGGAGACACAGGACTTTATAATAAATAACACATAATTAATAATTCATTAATAATGGTCCTCTACAGGAAATTGGGCCAGTCTGACAGAAAGATTCTCTCTTTGTAAGTTTGAGATGAAAATTTACACAAATGAAACCACAAAAATGGGGCTTTTAACCTTAAAAACAGATCAGTCATATTTAACTGCTATGTTTTCTTTATTTTCATAGGCAAACTTGTAATCACACTTCCAACATTATCTTAGTTTCTTTTTAACTTCTTCCACATTCAAGCAGTTTGCCCAGATATCTGAAATTGAGGGTGTTTTCACATCTATAGTTCATTTACTCTGGTCCTAGCCACTTGATGAGTTTGTAAACTTTTAGCTTTTCGCTGTGATTGGGTTTGTTTCCACACAGAGAAGAAATCAAGTGAACTCCACACAAACCAAACTGCGTCACTACAAACAATGTGACAATGTTCAGTTTGCTCAGCAGCCAGATTTGTCGGGCTGGGAGCAACAAAAGTAAACGCAGGAAGAAGGTGCTGAACACAGAGAATTTACATTTATTTCATGGTTAGCTGCTAGCTCGTACAGACCTTTGCACATCTTTTTTTTTTTTTTTTTTTTTTTTTGGAAGTGACATCAGAAACAGCAGCATGTGACATCACATGATGGCGGAGCTTCAGTTCATCCTTTGTCATCCTTTTTTTTTTTTTTTTTAATAGGACAGGGGGAAAGAATGAAAACCAAAGGGGAGAAGAGACGGTGAGAAGGGGGGGAAGAGAGAAAAAAAAAAAAAAAAGACCTTTGCACATCTATAGTACCTTTCGATGCTGAGATTACAAAGCATACATTGCTATGGGATGGGGGTTTTTTTATAGCTCAAACTACACCTTCACACCATAAACAAACCGCTCTGGAGTCAATTTGGAACTGTACTGAGACCACTTCCTCCAAAGGGTCTCGGTGCTGTTCTTTTCATCCGCTCCTGAGTGCAGTCACACCTGCACGAACGAACTACACCAAGGAGGGAAAACGAACTAGAGTTTGATTTAAACAGACAAAACACCGCAGGTGAGAAAACACTTTGAGATGTGATATGAAACCAGAACATAAGCTGATCCCAACTAGGACACACACGCAGGCATCAAAGTTTACCTCGGACTATGACCCTGACTGACATGACCAGACAGAAGAGCAGTTTAAGAGCCTCGGCAAGCAGATTTACAGATGCTGGGAGGAAGTCATACTTGTTTTCTGCAAAAAGAACAAAATGTGAAGACACGTGCTGAGCAAGCTGCCAACACATTAACACTGTTTTTTAAATCTTTTTATCCAGCTGTGGAAAAAAAAAAAAGTTGTGTGCATGTGTTTACTGTCAGGTAATCACCGGCATTGGCAGACATTTTCAGAAGTAGGATGCGGCTGGTCCCCAGTGTTACAAAGCCTAGCCCGAGAGCAAGAGTGTAGGCTGATGAGCGGGAGCACAGCCTGGGGCACAAGGGGCAGCATGCCATGGCTGCGACTGGAAATGGATCCAGCCAAACCTGCTGGAATACATACAACGATGCACGCACACATGTTTATCAGACTTCCCCTTTACATTATGATTATTATACTGCCAAAGAATTTTTTAAAACTTCAATATTCAGTAAGATGACCTTTATATTCCAAGAAATCTATGTATCAGGCAAGCTTTCAGGTCAATTCTTTAAGTAATCCAAGAGATTTATGTGGATGTTGGCTGTTTTTGTTTATTCTCTGTCAAACTATGACTCAATAAGCACTGTTGCAACAGGGCTCACAGGGATTTTCAGTCTGGTTATTGTGTCATTTGGCATACCATAACATCTTCTTCCAATTTCCCTTCCTTAAGAGTAATTTTTTGACAGCCACCCTCACACTGACACCATTTCTGATGCGGCTTCAGTAAGCAGTATATGGATCAACTGCAAGCCCAGATGCATCTCTCAGGTCCTGTGTCAGGTCTTTGCTGCATTTTTTCCCCCCCTTATTCTAAAGAACGTGACTTTGAGATACTGTTAATCAGCTGTGGGCAGGTTTTTAAGCCTGCCACTTCTTCTTTTGTCCTCCACTTGTCTACCTTCCTTTTGCTTTTAAAGACACGCTGCACACCACGCTGATGTGGTGTGCAGCGTGGTGGCATATGGCACCACCATATGCCAAGTTTTCAGCTAACACTTTTTTGGTGCAAAAAATGCAATTTTGTCCCTGTCAAACAGCATTATCCTGGGCATTTGTTGTATATTCAAATAAGTAAATGGGCACAAATTCTGTGTTTTTGTGAGAGGCAGCAAGTAATAAAGTGGCTAGAAATATATTTTAAAATTGGCTCTTTGCTCAGTTGTTTGTTATGTGCAGACACAACACTGAGGTGGGCTCTCCTATTCTTGAATAATTCACAGGTCAGTGTTAAGTGGCTTATCAAACAAACAAAAATAAATAAATAAAAGTTCCTCTGAAAATAATCAGGTACAATGACTGGACGGAAAATTTGTTTTTCTTTTTTTTAAAAAAAAAAAAAAAAAAAAAAAAGAAGCCGCCAATAGCCACAAATGAGGCTAGCTTCAATATTTTAGCACAGTACTGTATATCCACAATTTCACCAAGACAAAAAAACACTCCCTGCTTAACAACAAGTATTGGTGCTGGGGGGGTTTCTGTTCACTAATTTAACAAAAAATAATAATAATGATGATTACACTAGATAGCTATAATAACTACTGAATGATGTTTTAAAAGTACTCTTGCTTTAATTTAAGCTTATTTGATACAGTGCTTCCTCTCCTTTACCTACTCACAAGAGAAAATACGTGTTTTGTACTCTTGCAATCTAAGGCGTTTGGGGAAAAACGCGACTTACATTACCATGATCTTGGCGTCTGAGAACCTACACAAACCTAAATACACAGAATTTAAACACCGACACTTTGCTAAAATACGTAGTTATATTTCACTTTTACAAAGACTTAGTGACTTAAGAACTAACAAAACAAACTTACGGCAAATTAGTCGACAGTTTTTAAATCAACTTCCAGCTTTTGAGATAATTTAAACTCCATTGCCATGTCCAATAATACTCATAAAACTTATAAAAATCACCCGAAAATTGGCAGGACGGTAAGTTAGACTGTTCAAACACACAAAATTCAACACACAGCTCTATTAGCACAGAGGTGGCCTTGCATCACTAGCCTTTAAATCGTCACCTTTGTGCCAATAAACGCCGATAAAACACGCTTGTTCTTTTAAATATTCGGAAATTATTTTTTGAGCTACTGTCCATAACATGAGAAAACAGGGCAGTGTTATAAATACCTGCCTGTTAGTCTTCTTTAGTACGAAACATAACCGAGGGATTGCATTTCGCCAACACTACCGCTTCCTGGTTGATCTGCGCATGCGTTAAAACACAGGTTACGACGTCATCCCGTTTTGGGCTTTGGAGTTGACGTCACGCCGCATTGCATTGTGGGATCGCGGCGCCATGACAGAAGGCCACAAATCAAAACAAACACACTACTGTGTTGGAAGCAGGACTATCAGAACCATGCTTTTTTTTTTTTTTTTTTTTTTTTTTATTAACAATTGGAACAATACAGTCACAAACAAAATAATACATTATAGTGCAAATGAACTCTCGTGGAGGATAAAAAAAAAAAAAAAGAACATAGTCAATACAACAAAACTAACAGCAAGGATATGGGGGGAGGGGGCTAGACAAAAGATCCACAGTATTAATGGGGAAGAAATTAAAAGGAGCACAGGTTGATACACAATATAGGTAATAATCAAAACAGTAGCAAATGGGAAATGTCATCATAGATTGCGGCAAATCTGCTTGACTTCAGTTTTTTAAGTGACATGAAATAATGTTTAAAGTCATTGATGAACCAAGTAAAGGATGGTTTTCTATTCCTCCATTTACAACAATGTATATGGTATTTACCTAACAGGATGACAATGTTAATCACAGTAGAGACAGATGGATGTTGTTTAGCCATATAGAAAATAATATCAGAAATACTAAACTGGGGAATATCGTTGATCTTGAGGGATAACCAGCTGTGTAGTTCTAACCAAAAGGCAGCTGACACAGGACATGAGAAAAACAAATGGTGTAATGTTTCACAGGCTGAATCACAAAATGCACACTGGTTAACCTCAAATTTAAACCTCCTCTTTAAAAATTCAGACACAGGATATATATTATTAATTATCTTGAAATGAGTTTCTTTTACTTTTGGGGAGACAGGCCACTGAATGAATTTTGAGAACGCCTTTTCCATGAGTGACTGGTCCCCATGAAGGGCCTGCAAATATCTACCTGAGTTAAACCCCTGGAAAAGAATAGATTTAAAATTCACACTGATAAATTTATTGTTACATTTACTATCATTTAGGATGCAGTTACCAATTTTTAGGTTTGGCAGCGCTGGATTGACCTCAGAGTGTAGCATTGTGTTGCGTATCAGCTGCCTTAGGGCCAAAGGGATAGCACAGCAAACTTTTCTGTATTCTTTTAATGGACAATTAAAGTTGTGTCTCTTTGAGAAAGACACGTAATCCAATAGAGCACCACTCAAATCCAGCAAGTCAGTTACAAACAAGATACCACTCTCAAACCAGTTCCTGATAAATAATGTCTTTTTGTTAGCAGTTATCACTCTATTGTTCCATAGGGTCGACATATGAGGAGAAAAGTTGTGTGTAAACATCATTTTCCAAAAATGAAGAATCTGTTTGTGAAAATTAGAGAGTGTAACAGGTATTTTACTAGTCTCAAAGTCACATTTTAATAGAAAATCAATTCCTCCTAGTTCCTTAAATAAAGATCTGGGTATATGAAACCACATGGAATCAGACTGAGATAAGCAAGCTCTGAGCCAGTTGATCTTAAAAGTTCCGATCATTGATTCAAAGTCTAAGGCTCTGACACCACCCTTCTCATAATCTTTAACCAACTGTGATCTCTTAATATAGTGGGTTTTGTTTTTCCATAGGAATTGAAAAATAATTGAGTTGGCTTTCCTAATATTTTGGGGAGAAACATAAAGAGAATGACATGGGTAAATTAATTTAGAGATACCTTCAGCTTTGGAAAGGATGACTCTGCCAAATATAGTGATATCCCTGGTCAATCAGAACCATGCTTAACCTCCTAGGACCTGCCGTCCACATATGTGGACATCACATTTAGGTTATTTAGACAAAAATACTCAATTTTGCTCTACATGGGCCTGATATCCACTTACGAGAACATTATACTGCTACCGTTCTATCATAATCTTAAATGAATATCCTCATTTGTGGCTCTCGTTTTTCTTAAAAACAAAAGTAAGTTAAAAAAAATCTGGTAATTCTTTGTTTTTACATTCATCGGGCCCCAATATGCCCAAATATCAAAGAGAAATTAAAATCAGCGCAAAAGACAAAGGGCTGTATCGCGACCGATTGCGCCCAGACGCCAAGACCGGCCGTACTTGGAAAAAATAGTGTGCATCGGTAATGTGGACCCGTATGAAATAAGGCAGTGGAGCGGAAACTCTATTAGATTAGATTAGATAGAACTTTATTAATCCCTCGGGTGGGTTCCTCTGGGAAATTCGATTTCCAGAAAAGCACAGCACCGACAGAAGTTACAGAGTTACAGAATATTATATATATATATCTATACACACACACACACATATATATAAATACAGAGACAATATAAATAAAATATACGAAGGGGATAAATAGAATAAATAGGAATAAAAAATAAAAATACAAGTGAATTGCACATTTCAAGTATTGAGGTCTATTGCACTGTTGACTATTTACAAAAGTATTGCACAAAAGGTATTGCACAGTGAGGTGAAGAGGCACTACAACTTAGTTGTTCCCCCCTCCTTTGTCCTCCTGTTTCCCCTCCCTCTCCCCTCCAGAGAGGAGTTAAACAGTCTGATGGCGTGTGGGACAAAGGAGTTTTTAAGTCTGTTAGTTCTTGTCTTTGGGAGAAGCAACCTGTCACTGAACAGACTCTTCTGGTTGTTAATGGCCGTGTGCAGAGGATGCCTAGCATTGTCCATAATGTCCATCAGTTTCTTTAATGTCCTTTTCTCTGCCACTGTCACCAGAGTGTCCAGCTTCATGCCGACCACAGAGCTAGCCCTCCTGATCAGTTTCTCCAGCCTGGATGAGTCCTTCTTTGCTGTGCTGCTCCCCCAGCACACCACAGCATAGAAAAGTATGTTCACGGGACAAGAAAATAAAGTACAATCGAGACAAGGGGAAATAAGAGACAAGAGAAAAACGATACACGAATAAAAGCGTGAGTATGAGGCTACGTCCACGTACCCAGGTATTTTTGAAAACGCAGATTTTTCTATGCGTTTGCACCTTTCGTCCACACGCAAACGGCATTTTCGAGATTTTTAAAAACGCCTGCCAGGGTGGATATTTTCGAAAACTCCGTTTTTGCATTTACACATGGATGAGAAAAACTGAGAAAATCCAGCGTCAAAGGTGTGCGCATTTTTTGACGTCACACTGTGCGCCACGTTATTGTTTCGGTGAAATGAATTTCTACAATACTATTAATTTTACTCTCTGCAGTGTTTGAATGCTTACATATACACACACAGTTACTGTCCCTCCACACATACGACTCAGTTCTGCTTCAATGCCCCAGCTTTGTTTACTTTTTCCCACCGAGGCTTCTAGACTTCTGATTGGCCAACATTTCTGCACGGTTAGGAATATATCGCCACCTGTTGCTTTGGCATGTTCATAGCAGCGTTTTCCTTCATTTCTGCATTTACGTGTGGACGGGATTATTTTTTAAAACGAAAACGGAAAATCTCCGTTTTCAAAAATACCCGTGTACGTGTGGACGTAGCCTCAATAGATTTTTTTTGTCTTTGTTTTATGTAAATGTGATACTTTAAGTCACATCTTACTTAAAAATAATAATAAACTGGTAAACACTAAGTGAATGTCCAGATATGAGTTTAGGCTACATTTAATAGTATTTCAACTGCGTGAAATTGGGGTAAACCAGAATGACGTGTGGCCACACCTATTACACTTACAGTAATGCTTCCCTGAAATTATGGCATGTTTTTAAGAGTGGTTTTCTGGAACATTCTTAGGCCAGAGAAATTTATGATCAGAATTTCAACACTCATTCCCACCATCAACACCCTTCGGGCATGACTCACAGCAACGCACATATGTTTCCAGTTGCAAAAGGGAAGAAAAATATGCAGAGGCGCAGTTCATTGCCCTGGGACATAATGTTTGAACTAGCAAGTGTGGGTATGTGTACGTGTGTCAGTGGCAGATAAAGGACACAGCAGACTGTCAGCTCCCACGTTCTTGAGTTGTAGAAGAGAGCACACTCTCTGATCATAAGTATGAGGCTCCGTGTCCGGACTGGAGCTCGCTGGCTCCTACCTGTCCTGGTTCTTCTGACTGCCCACCAGGTCAAAGCAAACCAGCCTCAGCCTAAGGAGAGACATTACTACATTGCTGCTGTGGAGATAGATTGGAAATACTCTGGCAACGACACAGACGGGTAGGACAGCACTTCAAACTTTGATAAAGAGTAACTGGAATGCTTTTTTGTCTTTTGTTTTTTTGCATCTGGTAACTTTATTATTGTATTTTTAAAAATCCGTTTTATTATGAAATCAGTAGTCACACCATGTTAAATCAGTAAATTTCACATCTTAGACTCTATGCACCATTGTGTAAGTATTGTGGGGATTTTCTTATGTGTGCACAATGAGTAATGTTTTGTGTTTTTCCACCCTTCCTTAGGTCTGGACCCACCTATAAGAAAGTGGTCTTTCGGGAATATGAGAAAGGCTTCAGACAGGCTAAGACTCATCCATCGTGGTTAGGTAAATGCTTCATGCGGTTTACATGAACACACCGTATGTCTGGTTTAAATTTTTAAGTAACACTTGCGCTGTCTGCACATTAACTAACCTGTGAGATAGAGGGGTGTATTTACCAATAACGGTCCCAGAAAGCAGTTACCATGTACATGCATGTATATTAGAGACTTAATGAACCAGTGTTGAGGAGCTTTTAAGGTGCCCTGGTGTCACGCAGTGGGAAAAAAACACAGACAGTCGCTATCAAATGCACTCTTTTTACTTTAGGACACATTAGGTTATTATTATTCATTTAATGTATCACTCCGAGTGCATATTAATGGATAAGCAGCTACCACTTTTGCTAATTTTTCTCTGAAGGAACTGAATTAAAAGGTTGGACTTTCTCCCTTCCACCTCTTATGTGGTGCCAAAGCATATATTCATTTGCAGGATAGTGAAATAACAGTCACAGAATAATTCCTTTCCCAGAAAGCAAGAAAAAAATATAAAGCTGTATTTACAAAGAAGAAGGTTACTTTCATTTTATTGCAAATGTTTACGGTCAAGTTGCTGTGCAAGTCAACAGTTAAAGAGAAAGAGTGATGAGTCAGTCTGTGTTTATCCGAGTGTGTCCCTGTGATGAACTAAAGCCTTTGAAACGACATGATTCCACATAAATAAACTTCTCTGCAGGTCTCCTTGGTCCCACGCTGAGGGCAGAAGAAGGGGAGACGATTGTTGTAACTTTCAGAAACATGGCCACCAGCCCGTATAGCATCAGCCCACACGGTGTGGCTTATGGGAAACAGTCTGAGGGTGAGTGCGTATTAACCCAGCTGCTAACAGATGAATGCAAAAGATGCTGCTATCCTTAAAACAACAGTACCACTACTTCATAACATAGTCTGCCTCATAATGTTACTGTGAGTGCTTGTGATGTCCCTTATTGTAATAATTACACAACATTAGCCAATACAACAAACAAATCTGTTTGACTTCTTCTAAAATATTAACCAGGCAGGCAGATTATCAAAGCAGACAGTTCTGAAGTCCAACAGGAAGAACTGCTAAGCCTTAGGAAATCACTCTCTGAGACTTACGGGAATTAAAGTGAACTTAGGAAATTGAGGCAAAGTGTTCCTTAATTTGCTCTTAATACAAAAGTCAGAGTACACAGGAAACACAAAAATGTAAGAAAACCATGCAGGAGAGTCTCTATTATCTTTGTAAACTGTTTAAAGCTGGTTATAAAAAAAGCTCTAAATCTTCTCAGACTTCCACATACTGCAGACAACGAAAGAGCGAACTAAAGGAGGCAGTTTTATTTAGGGTGTAAAAACTAACATTAAACACAAAACTAAACTAGAAACTGGAAACTACAAACTTCAACTAGAACACAAGAAAACGAACCAGGAACTCGGGAACGGCTAGGAACACGGAGGAAAACACAGTATTGTGAGAGTACAACGCAATAACAAGCAGGGGAAGACTGAGAACTAAAATACACACGTAGGAAACGAGAGGATGGGGGAAAAGGTGGAAACACAGCTGGAACTCATCAGATGTAAAAACTCAAAACACTGAACACAAGACAGGGACTATCAAAATAAAACAGGAAACACACGAGATGCACAGAGGCATGGATTTGATACTGAACAGAGGGAACACGGAGCACCGGGACAGGAGCGACATGAGACACGACTGACTGGGGAACAAGAAAATAAACATGAAGACAGAACAAAATCCACACTAAACGTGAGGGGCACAGGAACAAAACCCAAGAACTACTAGAAAACTTAAGGAGCTAGAAATACAAAACAGAAACCAAAACGCTAACTGTAGTAAATCATGATAACACAAAATATAAAACACCGGTTCACTGACCCAGGACCATGACAGTAACAAAACAGAAACTTTTGAAAGTCTTGTGAACATGACATCAGTGCAACTAAGGAGATTTTCTCTATATATTTTAATTTCATTTTAGTTAGTTTTCCAAGTTTACAAGATCATTTAAATTATTTTGAATTTCTTTTTCAAAAGGCTGGTTTTTATTTTATTTTAGTTAACTAATATGTTGTTGTTTTTTTCACATCTAGTTTTAGTTTATTTTTTAGTTGTAGTTGCTGCACACCAGTGGCATTTTGTTAATTTTGCCATCATGATATTATTTATCTGTAATTCGGAGTAGTTATCTCCTTTCTTCACAGGAGCCTACTACTTTGACAACACGTCACAAAAAGAGAAAGAGGACGACAAAGTACTTCCAAACAGTGAGCACGTTTACTACTGGGAGGTGACATCAGATGTTGCTCCTCAGAAAAATGACCCCACCTGTCTTACCTACACCTACATCTCCCATCAAAATGTGGTCAAAGACTACAACTCTGGCCTCATTGGCACTTTGCTCATCTGCAAGCAAGGTAACTATGAAAATGTGTTGGTGCTTTTTGTGTTTTTTTACACTGCTTTTAGAATTTTGAACGCTCTCTTTTTTTCTTTCTCTCTGGGCAGGCAGTCTAGATGAATCAGGGCAGCAGGCTGGCATCCACCACGAGTATGTATTTCTTTTCGGGGTTTTTGATGAGAGCAGGAGCAAATACGAGCCTAGCGGCTATACCTCAGACAACCATGTGAAATATACTATCAATGGATATACAAACGGATCTCTGCCAGGTAAGTCTGTATAACACTCAGTTATTTGTCACTAAGGGATCTAAAAGCTAGCCTTTTTTAATATATGGATTCTACAATAATACAATACAATAATGAAGTATTCAATAGCAAAACAATGAAAACTATATATATATATATATATATATATATATATATATATATATACATATATATATTTATATATATATATATATATAACCGACTACGGGTTAAGGTCTGCTAGATGATGTTAATGCAGCACTACGGACGATATCTACAACCACGATTACCGACACTAACAAGCTGATCTACAATACAGCAGCAGTGATCAGTGAGATGCTTGGCTACAAGTTGAACAGCCACAAGGGGCAGTACCCTCCATGGAGAAGGAGGCTAGAGGGCAAGATCAAAGTAGCACAGAGGGAGGTTAGCCAACTAACGGAGTTGCAGAAAGGTGCGACAAAGAAGGTGCATAAGAAATACAGCAAGCTGTCCATACCTGAGGCCTTGGAAACTGCCAAGCAAAGACTCATAGCCTTGGCCAGCCGCTTGAGGAGGTACACCAGAGAGATAGAAGGCAGGAGAATAAACCAGCTGTTCTCCACAGAACCAGCAAAGGTGTACTCTCAGTGGCAAGGGAACAATAATAATAATAAAAGAACAGCACCACCAAGGCTGGAGACGGAGCAATACTGGAAGAGCATATGGGAGAAGGACGCAACCCATAACGGCAATGCTCAGTGGCTAGTGGATCAGAGGGCAGACCACAGCGACCTCCCTGAACAGGGTCCAGTAACCATCACAGTGGCAGATATCCAAGAAAGGGTCTCCAGTATGAAGAGTTGGACAGCACCAGGGCCCGACATGGTTCACGCCTACTGGCTAAAGAAGCTGACTGCAAGAATACCAGAGGCGCAAAACCACAGCTACTGGTAGACAGAACAGTCAGCCGAGACTGCAAGACCAGGCTGACCAACCTGTGCACTGCCTGGATTGATTACAAGAAGGCCTATGACTCAATGCCCCACAGCTGGATACTGGAATGCTTAGAATTGTACAAGATCAATGGGACCCTAAGAGCCTTCATCAGGAACTCAATGGGGATGTGGCGTACAACACTAGAGGCCAACTCCAAGCCCATAGCACAAGTCACCATCAAGTGCGGGATCTACCAAGGAGATGCTCTGTCCCCACTGCTGTTCTGCATAGGCCTGAACCCCCTCAGTGAGATAATTGACAAGACTGGCTACGGATACCGACTACGGAACGGAGCAGTTGTCAGCCACCTCCTGTACATGGATGACATCAAGCTGTATGCCAAGAGTGAACGAGACATCGATTCCCTGATCCACACTACCAGGCTATACAGCAATGACATTGGAATGTCATTCGGACTGGAGAAGTGTAGTCGGATGGTAACAAAGAGAGGGAAGGTAGTCAGAACTGAGGGGATTGAACTACCAGAAGGCAACATTGCAGACATAGAGGACAGTTACAAGTACCTGGGGATCCCGCAGGCGAATGGGAACCATGAAGAGGCCGCTAGAAAAGCTGCAACCACCAAGTACCTGCAGAGGGTCAGGCAAGTCCTGAGGAGTCAGCTGAATGGTAAGAACAAGATCCGGGCCATCAACACGTACGCCCTGCCCGTGATCAGGTACCCTGCTGGGGTAATAGGCTGGCCAAAGGAGGAGATAGAAGCCACTGACATAAAGACAAGAAAGCTCCTTACCATGCATGGAGGATTTCACCCCAAGTCCAGCACCCTGAGGCTGTACGCTAAGCGGAAGGAAGGGGGCCGGGGACTGGTGAGTGTCAGCACCACAGTCCAGGATGAGACAAGGAACATCCAAGAATACATTGGGAAGATGGCCCCAACTGACCGAGTGCTCAGTGAATACCTCAGGCAGCAGAAACCCAAGAAAGAGGAGGGAGACGAGGAACCATCATGGAAGGACAGGCCCCTGCACGGTATGTACCACCGGCAGATAGAGGAGGTGGCTGATATCCAGAAATCCTACCAGTGGCTGGACAAAGCTGGACTGAAAGACAGCACAGAGGCACTAATCATGGCAGCACAAGAACAAGCTCTGAGCACAAGATCCATAGAGGCTGGGGTCTATCACACCAGGCAAGACCCCAGGTGCAGGCTGTGTAAAGATGCCCCAGAGACAATCCAGCACATAACAGCAGGGTGCAAGATGCTAGCAGGCAAGGCATACATGGAACGCCATAACCAAGTGGCCGGCATAGTGTACAGGAACATCTGTGCCGAGTATAACCTAGAAGTCCCGAGGTCAAAATGGGAGATGCCCCCAAGGGTGGTGGAGAATGACCGAGCTAAGATCCTGTGGGACTTCCAGATACAGACGGACAAAATGGTGGTGGCTAACCAACCGGACATAGTGGTGGTAGACAAACAGAAGAAGACGGCCGTAGTGATCGATGTAGCGGTTCCGAATGACAGCAATATCAGGAAGAAGGAACACGAGAAGCTGGAGAAATACCAAGGGCTCAGAGAAGAGCTCGAGAGGATGTGGAGGGTGAAGGTAACGGTGGTCCCCGTGGTAATCGGAGCACTAGGTGCGGTGACTCCCAAGCTAGGCGAGTGGCTCCAGCAGATCCCGGGAAAAACATCGGAGATCTCTGTCCAGAAGAGCGCAGTCCTGGGAACAGCTAAGATACTGCGCAGGACCCTCAAGCTCCCAGGCCTCTGGTAGAGGACCCGAGCTTGAAGGATAAACCGCCCGCAGGGGCGTGCTGGGTGTTTTTATATATATATATATATATATATATATATATATATATATATATATATATATTAGTATTAACAAAAGCTATGGACTAAATTGTTACGTTAAATACAGACCCCAGAAGCAGCCCAGAATTTCACAGTTGTTTTTTCTGTTCTCCTCTGATGTATACTAAACAATTATTTACACTGGCATCTCTGATTCACATTTCCATGAGATTCATTAATCTTTAGCTACAGTTCACTCCATTTCTCTGACAGCTGGGGTTTATACAGTGAGTTGTACAAAAAGTTTTGACATTGGCACAAAGTTTTTCATTCATTTCATGCTGCTTTTGTTTTTAATGAAATTATTATTGACAGGTTTCTATGATAAACTGAAGAACAATCACAAAGATTTAATCATTCAAAAGCTGCAAGTTGCAAAGTGTACCAAAAGACCTTTGTGCCATTGCCAGAACTTTTGGCCACAACTGTATTTTCAGGAACAGTGACATTGCTGATGGAATTGAGTGGTAAATGCTAGGGTGTGTATGTCGGTGTAAAGGAAAAATATTGACTGTCATGTCAATATTGTCAATATTGACAATGTAAAAACCATAAAGAGACTCAGAGTTTCCTCTTTTCCTTCCAGATGTCAGCATGTGCACCTATGCCCCTGTGAGTGTACATCTGGTGGGTATGAGCTCAGAGCCAGAGGTATTCTCAGTGCATATGAACGGGCAAGTACTGGAACATGCTGGGCATAAAGTGTCATCAGTCGGGCTCATCACTGGTTCCTCCATCACTGCCAGAATGGTGGCTATCCACACAGGACGCTGGCTGCTCTCCTCACACACCGTCAAGCACATAGAAGGTAAGTGTTTCTCTACATTAACCAGAGTAGAAAAGTATTCACCTGTGTAGTTAAACTGACAGTAAAAATTCATTCCTATCATTGCAGCTAGCATGCACGCTTTTGTGGATGTGATAAATTGTAAAGGATTTGAAAAACCACAGCGGTGGGTGAGCTATGCAGAACAACGACAAAGCAGGGAGTGGAAATACTACATCGCTGCTGAGGAAATTTTCTGGGACTATGCGCCTACCAAGCAAGACCATATTGATGAGTAAGCAGACTATATTTTAAAACATTTTAGGTATTTTTTTGTTTATGAAAGATTAAAACTGCAAATGTGCCGACATGAACTGATATAGAAAATTTCTCATTTTTTTTGTGTAGGGACTTCAAGCGCCAGTACCTGAGTCAGTCACCAACACGCATAGGTGGGAAGTACAAGAAGGCAGTGTACACTCAGTACAAAGATGAGACGTTCACTGAAAAATCAGAGAACAAGCAGAGGAAAAATGAGCTGGGTATTTTGGGCCCAGTGATCAGAGCGCAAATCAGAGACATTATCACGGTGAGAGAACATGTATTGAAGCCAAATTATAGTCACTTAGCATATTATGAGTTCAATTATTATTCATATCACTCCACATGATCACACGAGCCACATAACTCAAAACATATTTAGGAAAAAACAGCTTAAAAGTACCATGCTGCAAATGCTTTACTTTCAAAGCAGTCTCACTCTTAGTTCTGGCTGAGGGAACCTGGTTTGGAGGGTCACCAACGTGCACTGACAGGCAATAAAATGACAATTATTTAGGCATCAACAGTCTTCACTAAATGATTTAAAACAGAATATTATTTAACTACGTTCAAAAATTCAAAACCTATCTCTCAAAGACAGGAAATAGATGTACTTTTGAGTTGAAAGTCAACACTTTATCCAGACAGTCAGTGGTATTTCAAATCAATAAACACAGAGCTAAGACAAGTATCTTATGTGTGTCTCACTAAAGTGGACTGCAGGGATTGTGTAATTATTTCACAGTGATTACAGACTGTTTGTCCTCATGTACCCTTACTGCTGTTACAGATTGTTTTTAAGAACATGGCCTCCAGACCCTACAGTATCTACCCGCATGGACTGACAATAGAGAAGTCCCAAGAAGGAGTCAACTACCCAAAAGGAGGTACTCATTTCTCATCCCATTTAAAGCAAACGTTTTAAGGCTGAACAGCCCACTTTAGTTTGCTTATTTTAAAAGTTGACATATATTTGATGGAGTTTTTGTATTATGGTTTCCAGGAAACCATTCTCATGGTGTCCAGCCAGGTGAGACACACACCTATGTGTGGAAAGTGGTCGAAGAGGATGAGCCTTTGGAGGGAGATTCCAGATGTCTGACACGACTTTATCACAGTGCGGTGAACACACCACGGGACATCGCCTCTGGACTGATTGGACCAATGCTCATCTGCAAGAGTCAGTCCCTCAATGTCAGGAATGTGCAGGTAAGAAAAACAGCTGCTAGACACTGGGCAGCAAAAATAAAAAATAAATAATAAATGCTGCTTTCAGTGTTATTTGGTTTGCGTCCAGACTCCACACAGAAAGGCCTCAGTCTTCATATTTAAGTGGTATTTTGAATTAAGTTTGGTTTCATATAGTTTTTCAAGTTCACTTATTTAAGTTGAATTCAGTCCAGTTTTATTCATATAGCACCAAATCACAACAACAGTTGTCTCAAGGCGAGTTATATTGTAAGGTAAGAACCTACAGAGAAAGGCCCAACAATCAGATGTCCTCCGAGCAAGCACTTTGGCGCCAGTGCAGAGGAAGAAGAAACCTCCGCCAGAACCAGGCAAAGAGTAAAACTAAACTTAGTTTGTGAGCACACAATCTTGTTCAGTTAGTTATCATTTTTTAGTTTATGTTTAGTTAACAACTATTGAAAAAGATTTTAATGAATGTTGTTTTAATTTGTCGAATAATTTGATGATGACCAAAATACCTGCAAGCCCAAAAACTATAAGACTGAGATGTATTTGCTGTTGATATAGAAGCTGATGGTGTGAAGAGGAGTACATGTCTTTCTTTTTGTCTACAGCTGAAAGCAGACAAAGAGCAGCATGCGATGTTTGCGGTCTTTGATGAGAACAAGAGTTGGTATCTAGAGGATAACATTCGCCAATATTGTAATCAATCTAAAGTCAACAGGGAAGACCCAGAATTTTATAAGTCCAATATCAAGCACAGTGAGTTTTTCCTTGAGCTAATTAAGGTTCATATAACATATTGGCCTTGCATTTACCTGGCTGCAGTCAACTAACTGTCATGAATTACCTTACAGCTGTCAACGGTTACATCTTTAAGGACGACCCACCCTTGGGCTTCTGCAGTGGTGAGGTTGCAACATGGCACGTGTCCAGCATTGGCGCACAGGACTACATCCAGACAGCTACTTTCTACGGCCACACATTTGAGCTGAATGAAAGAACAGAGGACTTCCTAAGCCTCTACCCCATGACTGGAGAGACCATCACTATGAACATGCTCAACACTGGTCAGTAAGGACTGACAGTGCTCATATTATGTCAGATTCTTAACATCCAGATAATTATTTGCCAGGATATTTTTTACCTTCAGAAAGACATTGAAAGTAACACTTTATTGAACTGCATGATATTAAGTGTAGATTCATAGATGCAATAGCTCTGGTGTTAAAATTAAAACCAGTGCAGTTGCACAGAAGTCTATGGAAACAGAACCCTCAGCGCTCTTTTTTGTGCCCTAAATAAATGCTTTTCTGATGAGTTTATGGCCCTAATTGTTACATTACAGATCATAGTTAATATACAAGAAGTTCATTTTGTACAAAGTTGTAAAGGTGAGGATATGCTCACGATTTATCAAAGATAGTGTCCTTTGGTTTCATGTTTAGAGGCACCCCAGGCTGGTGGGTTGATGGTGAGAACAAAAATGTTTCATGACTTCACGAAACTTCATAAGTGTAACGTAACATTTCCCATATCCATCCTATATAGTCCATGTAATTAACCAGTCACTGCCACCATCCGAAACAGATGCACACTCCATAGTTTTATCACTGATGTTTTTTGTGTCTCTTTTAAACCAGGTGTCTGGCTTCTTGCTTCCCTGAATTCCCACGAGACAACTAACGGAATGCGTGTTAAGTTTCGGGATGCTGAGTGCTTCCGTGACTACCAGTATGAGTACGAAGATTCATTGCCAAAAAGTGAGTTTACTGTGTGGAAGCCCCCTAGCTTGGAGGAAATCAAAGAAAAAGAAGAGAAAGAGAAGGTAGATCCAGATAAAAACCCATCACTGGAGCCAGATATCTACACACAAATGTTTGCAGAAGAATTGAATCTCAGGTCTGTCAAGAACCAGTCTGCTGACTCAGATATGGAGAACTTGGACCTCTCTTTCCTGGATTACGATGTTGTTGATGTCCTTGAAAAAGATATGAACAGCACCCTTAATTTCACAGAGATAAAGAGTAAACCCGAGACCTCCACTATAAACTCAGATGCATTAACTGAAGTGTGGTTTCTTATTTTGAAAGTCCTGAATATTACAATAGGTAATTTGCAGAAACAAAGCACAAGTGAGAATACAACACATATACTGAACAGCAGTACACCATTGACACAGTCAGTTTTAGAGAGTTCCACTCTGTATCAAACAGAGAACCTAACTGGTTTGAATAGCCACAATGTGTCACAAAAGGATTCCAGTACAACTAGAAATGGCAGTTTGTCATCAGAGACTACCAGACCTAACGTAGCATTGCAAGAGCCGACCAATCTCACTGCAGTACTATCAGGAAATTCAAGTAACAGTTTAGAAAGGGAAAGAATAAATGTAACACTGACCACTGATAACCACACTTCTATTGAAGAGGTTGTACAGGACTCTGAGGAGAAATACACTAGAGGGGATGTGTTCTCTTACTCTGTGCCTCTGTCAAAGCCGAGCATTAACAATTTCAACAGTAGCCTAAACAGCAATTTATCAGCTGACACTCTGCTGGAAAATACAAAACGGGAAGACGAGACTAACACTGCAGTAAAGTATGGCAACACGTCAGCAGAGAGAACAAACCATTCATTGTCAGTTCTAGAGGTAGATGCTGAAGAAGTCAGCAGCAACATTAAAAGGAACAACTTAACCATCTTGGAGTTGACTAAAAGGACAGAAAATAAAACCAGTGACAATAACACTTTTTTGAGCTCAGGAGAGCTAGAGTATGGACTTCAAATTAACCTTGAAGTTGTGACTACTCCAACTAATTCCAGCTATAAAAATGTAACCCAGATTTTGCTTGAGAATGAGCAAAATGTCACAGGGGATGCATCCAGATCAGCTCTATCAGTGATGAGCAGTATGGGGCGTGAGGAGAATATCTCAAGTCTCTTTGACAAGTTGACCAACACATCTTTGGAAAGTCTTTCTAATCAGACTACAGTTTCAGGTAACCAGTCCCTCAGTTCTGAAGAGCTAGGTTTCTCAGAGAGCAGTGAAGAAGTGATCATCTTCCTTAAGGAAAACAATACAGAGGCTATTAAAACCAGTTTGGTCAAAATACAAGGTCACAACTGGACCTACGAAGGAACTTACCAAATGATACCTGAGGAACTTCCAGACCAGTTGAAGAAACACTTTGAGAAGGAAACCCCTCAAACAACACTGCCTCCAAAAAAGAAAGTCAGGGTTGTGAACCGTCGACAGAGACCAGAGAAGGGACATGGCATGAAAACAAGGAAAAGAAAGGAATACAAGCCTCAGGCCCGGAGTGGTTTACCATTCTCTCCTCGTGGATTTAATCCAGGAATGACTCCTCGTGGGTCACGGCCTCACTCACCAAAGCCCGTCTTGACTGAGGACCACGTCATTGACATGCCCGTTGTTATTGGTGTGCCTCGGCCTGATTTCAGCGACTATGAGCTTTATATTCCTGGGGGAGAACCAGATCACCTAGCGCTAGAAGAACAGGATGAATACGAGTACGTGATGTACAAAGACCCTTACAGCGTCGCTGATGATATCAAGAACCTTGACCTCGACGAGACCACAAAATATTACTTAAAAATGTCAGGCCCCAATGTCAAGACTTATTTCATTGCTGCAGAGGAGGTCGAATGGGATTATGCAGGGTATGGACACAGGTAAGCTCAGAGTTGTGAAAATTTAAAAGACTAATATAACACCTGAATGCTGATTTACAGGAAATCAAGAACATGTCAGCTAAAGCATCATCCTGTTATTTAAACAGGAGGCAAGAAAAGCATGAACTACTCAGCCAAGAAACTAAGTTCACCAAGGTAGTCTTTCGAGGTTACTTGGATAGTAGCTTCACCACACCCGACATCCGTGGGGAGATAGACGAGCATCTCGGCATCCTGGGGCCGGTCATCAAAGCGGAGGTTGGACAAAGCATCATGGTAAGACTAACCCGACATAAGCCAGCTGCCTTTACTTTCTCAATATTTATATATTCTGTCTAAAGCAACCAAGATCCATCTAACCAATTACCTTCACTAAGCTAATAGACTCACTATGTGTCCTTTATCCTGGTTTAAAGGTCAGAGCTCCTAATCTAACTCTCAGCAAGATAATCAAAAAGAGCGTTTTCCAAAAAAAGTTTATTACCCCAACCCTAACACTCCATCTTTCCAAAATGCAGAATGTGTGTCACTGTCTCGTAGGTGGTGTTCAGGAACAATGCCAACCGTCCATATTCAATACACCCCAATGGGGTGTCCTATACCAAGCGGACAGAAGGCCTCTCCTATGAGGATGAATCCCATTACTGGTTCCAATATGACAATGAGGTTAAACCCAATAGCACCTTTACTTATTTGTGGCAAGTCGGGCATACAGTTGGGCCAAAACCAGAAGAGTCTGTCTGCCGAACCTGGGCCTACTATTCAGGCGTAAATCCTGTGAGTATAATAATTAATACTTGTTATAAAAAAGAGAGATGCAGAGAATTTTCTGTGGTTTAAGTTATATCTTCAATAAAACAAAAACAAAGTAATGATTTATTTAAAATAATATTGAACCTCACATGTGCGCTTTCTCTTAGGAAAGGGATATCCACTCAGGCTTGATTGGGCCTTTGCTGGTGTGTCGAGAGGGAACCTTGGACACGAAATTAACAGATAGGAGAGAATTCACACTACTTTTCATGACTTTTGATGAGTCACGGAGCTGGTACTATGAGAAGAACTCTGAGATAATGCAAAGAAAAAGGCGAAGGAGAATCATGGATCACACGTTCAAGGAGAACCTAAAGTTCCATTGTAATGCATTACTTTTAGTGCCTTCTATACCATGCACCTATTAGAGACAAAAACAGAATTATATAAAAATGTCTTGGTTTTTTTAGCAATCAATGGAATTATACACAGCCTGAAGGGCCTGAGGATGTACACCAACCAGCTTGTGACCTGGCATCTCATCAACTTGGGTTCTCCCAATGATTTTCATAGTGTCCACTTTCATGGGCAGACATTTATACACAAGAAGAGCACCAGCTACAGACAGGCTGTCTACCCACTGCTGCCTGGTGAGAATGATATGTAAACTTAGAGTAACACCTTCTTCACCACATTTTAAACATTAGAATTCACAGTCTGCAGGATTTGGATTGTCAGCTGTAGCAGCAGAGAGAAAAGTTTCAAGTGAGTCCGTGTGATGAACTGTGTTCGCAGGGGGTTTTGCTACCCTGGAGATGTATCCATCCAAACCTGGCCTCTGGCAGCTGGAGACAGAAGTTGGCCTTAGCCAACAGAAGGGCATGCAGACACTCTTTTTGGTTCTGGATAATGGTGCAAATATAAAACTATCACTCTGCTGCATTTACAACATGATTTTCTACCCATTTTGACATGTTTTATATGTCTTACATTTTAATACTGAAATATTTCTCGTGTGTCCCCAAGACTGCTATCGTCCACTGGGTCTAGAATCGGGCAGTGTGAAGGATGGAGAGATCACAGCAATCAAAACTAGAGGTAGCTATACTACCTCTTGTCTGCAATAATTTATTTTAGCAACAAATACACTTCGGTACTACTTAACTCACAGTACATCACGAATCACTACTGATCTACTGATGTTGTTGTTACCTGGACTAAAACTAGAAGGGTAATCAAGGTCATTGCCTTTATGTAATGCAGGAAAAGGAGAAGGAAGAGGGAGGTCCTTTTCCATTGGGTGGAGATCAACTAAAACACTAAAAGGGCAGTGATAGCCAAGGAGTACAAAACTCAAGAGTAGCAAATAACATGATTTATTTACAATAAAACAAGCCCAGGGCATTTAAAAATATTAATAAAAACTAAAGCCAAGCTAGAAGTCCAACTTCTACATTATATCTACAGGTGGAACAGTCTTGAACAGATGCTCTAGCACCAACTATCACAGAAATCTTTCTTTTCACCAGTTGTGTCTCCAAATCCACCACCATATCCGACAACTTTACTATAATTCTCATAAAAAGGACTTTTACTGTGGACTCAATGCACTTCTTATACCACAAGCTGCATTCACCCCTGTCCCGCGTTATTTTCTGCACTTTGACCAATCACACTCTGATGGATACATCGGAGGCAATCGGCAGTTCGGTATCTTGTCAGAGGACCTGGGAAATTATTGCATGGTAAAGGTCTGTAATTTTTTCTGTCTTTTAAGGATACTGGGAGCCCCATCTTGCCAGATTGAACAATCAGGGTAAATACAATGCATGGAGCACAGACAAGAACAACAGCTTTATTCAGGTAATGTGGTGTAGATGTGATAACCTACACTCCCATGCTTACCATGCAAATACAGTTGTTTACATACCAGATGCGATGCAAAAAAAAGACACGAAATTCCACATTTTTCAGATGCAAACTTGTTGTTTAACATATACACACTGAAAGCGTTTGTCCTCACAAAAAATAATTTTCCTCCAACACTGGACTGAAAAAAGTAGCTGGTCCTGATGTTTCTAAACCAGAAAGGGAAGACAGAGAGATTCTGGGTTCATCCACTTCTCACAAGAAGGCAGCAGCAGGGAGAACTTCATGGTTTGAAATCCAGGAATTGAAGTTGTTTTACGACTGCTTGTACATGTTTCAAGATGTGAGTGGGGCAGTTTGAGCTCTTGTTGGCAAAGTTGGGACCACATCTGAAGAGGCAGAGAAATTATGTCTTAGGTAAAATAGTCAGAGGTTGGAAGTAATGAAGTACAAATACTTTGTTACTGTACTTAACTACAATTTTCAGGTATCTGTACTTGAGAATTTCTTTTTCTGACAACTTTTTACTTTTACTCCCTAGATCTTTAAATGACTAGCTGTACTTCCATTTTCAAAACAGCTTAGGTTTGGGATAGGTTACATTAGGTTCAGCTGTGTCATCTGTAGCGTTTATCATCTGGGGTTAAAGTGGAATGGTGTTGTGCACTCCCAACGCCAAGTATAACTACCTTGGCACAACAGTGCTCCTGCTAGCTAAAGGTCCAGCTGCTGTATTTTACAGGGAGAGAAAATTGTGTGATATGAGTTCACTCAGAGATGGAGAAAGATGTAGGAACACAAACAGGAGTGGGTAAGAAAAAGAGAGGTTAGATTTAAAGATAAAGACTGCTCAGTGACGCTTGATAAACTGCAACTTTAAAGCTTGTATTCAATGTCATAATTCTAATCACATATTTGATTTGTATATGGTGTGTTTTGATAAATTATGTATTATCATATTGTGAAATGTCTTGCAAAACAAACAAACCTACACAAACTTTATGTTCTTCAAATGTTGCATGAAAATACTGGGTAAACAGGTTAGTTTTAGTACTGCGGCGAATTCTTTATTAAAACACTGTGTGCGTCTGGTGCATAGTGGCTGTGCTGCTCATGGTCAGTGTTAGGTTACAAGTGCAGCAGAGATGAATTTGCATTTAAGTCAATGATGCTTATATTAATTAACTGAATTCCAGCTTTATACTATCTATTATAAACACCGTATAAAAAGTGTAGTGTCAGTGTAGGGGATAGACATCAGCCAAGATAGCTTGTGAAACTGCTTACATCATGTTCAGTTGTGTGAATCCACAAAGAGCAGCTGGTCAGCTGATTACAGCATGTACACAAAGAAAACCTACTGGAGCTCACGTTAGAAATTAATGTAAGTTGTGATTCTTTTCCCAACGCTTAGACTCTGCACAGATCTTAGAGTTTCCTTGATGTATCCCACTGAATCCGACTGTAACCCTTGACTGCACTCATTTTATTGTTTATCTGTGGAGGCACCCTCGACAATGTAGGCAACAGAAAATAGTGTGTTTGTTTGTTTTTAATTCTCTTTCACTTCATGTGTCCTACATAACATGTTCAAGCTAAGTATATTCATTAGAATTAGCATTTAAAATTAAATTCTCATGTACTAACATTATTTTATTATTATATTAATATAGCACAAGCCTCAGTTACCTTTGGACAAAAATGGTTAGTAGAATCAAAGACCTACAGTTTGTTTTCTTACTTTGAGTGCATATTTTCACTTTTACTTGAGTAAAGAAGTTGCTTCAGTACTTCTACTGGAGTATTTTTAACCCAGCTATCCATACCTCTACTTAAGTAAAGTCTGTACTTTTGGCACCTCTGCTATTATTTAACTATTATCACTGTATACTCGATTTCGGTGCGCTATGAGCGCACCTGTCACCAAATGCAGCAGTTTGATTTGTCACATTTATTGTTCATATGGAAAAAATTTAAAAATCTATCTTTATCTGAAAAATAAATGCTGCAAGTTTCATCAGGCGAAATGACTCAGTTGGTGTGAACAACTGCATTAAGAAAATGTGGGTCTTAAAAATATTTTTACCGCACAAAATATTTGCACAAATTTTACCTGTCCAGTGTGTAGAAGTGTCAAAGGCCAAATACGTGGATCAAAACTCCTTTTTGATCCACTTTGATCTTATGTGGGGCAGACCAGCAAAACTGCCCTTTCTGCCATTGAACAGAAGTTTAACTGCACATTTAATTCCTTATACAGTGGGGCAAAAAAGTATTTAGTCAGCCACCGATTGTGCAAGTTCCCCCACCTAAAATGATGACAGAGGTCAGTAATTTGCACCAGAGGTACACTTCAACTGTGAGAGACAGAATGTGAAAAAAAAATCCATGAATCCACATGGTAGGATTTGTAAAGAATTTATTCGTAAATCAGGGTGGAAAATAAGTATTTGGTCAATAACAAAAATACAACTCAATACTTTGTAACATAACCTTTGTTGGCAATAACAGAGGTCAAACGTTTACTATAGGTCTTTACCAGGTTTGCACACACAGTAGCTGGTATTTTGGCCCATTCCTCCATGCAGATCTTCTCGAGAGCAGTGATGTTTTGGGGCTGTCGCCGAGCAACACGGACTTTCAACTCCCGCCACAGATTTTCTATGGGGTTGAGGTCTGGAGACTGGCTAGGCCACTCCAGGACTTTCAAATGCTTCTTACGGAGCCACTCCTTTGTTGCCCGGGCGGTGTGTTTTGGATCATTGTCATGTTGGAAGACCCAGCCTCGTTTCATCTTCAAAGTTCTCACTGATGGAAGGAGGTTTTGGCTCAAAATCTCACGATACATGGCCCCATTCATTCTGTCCTTAACACGGATCAGTCGTCCTGTCCCCTTGGCAGAAAAACAGCCCCATAGCATGATGTTTCCACCCCCATGCTTCACAGTAGGTATGGTGTTCTTGGGATGCAACTCAGTATTCTTCTTCCTCCAAACACGACGAGTTGAGTTTATACCAAAAAGTTCTACTTTGGTTTCATCTGACCACATGACATTCTCCCAATCCTCTGCTGTATCATCCATGTGCTCTCTGGCAAACTTCAGACGGGCCTGGACATGCACTGGCTTCAGCAGCGGAACACGTCTGGCAGTGCGGGATTTGATTCCCTGCCGTTGTAGTGTGTTACTGATGGTGACCTTTGTTACTTTGGTCCCAGCTCTCTGCAGGTCATTCACCAGGTCCCCCCGTGTGGTTCTGGGATCTTTGCTCACCGTTCTCATGATCATTTTGACCCCACGGGATGAGATCTTGCGTGGAGCCCCAGCTCGAGGGAGATTATCAGTGGTCTTGTATGTCTTCCATTTTCTGATGATTACTCCCACAGTTGATTTTTTCACACCAAGCTGCTTGCCTATTGTAGATTCACTCTTCCCAGTCTGGTGCAGGTCTACAATACTTTTCCTGGTGTCCTTCGAAAGCTCTTTGGTCTTGGCCATGGCGGAGTTTGGAGTCTGACTGTTTGAGGCTGTGGACAGGTGTCTTTTATACAGATGATGAGTTCAAACAGGTGCCATTCATACAGGTAACGAGTGGGGGACAGAAAAGCTTCTTACAGAAGACGTTACAGGTCTGTGAGAGCCAGAGATTTTCCTTGTTTGAGGTGACCAAATACTTATTTTCCACCCTGATTTACGAATAAATTCTTTACAAATCCTACCATGTGAATTCATGGATTTTTTTTTCACATTCTGTCTCTCACAGTTGAAGTGTACCTCTGGTGCAAATTACTGACCTCTGTCATCATTTTAAGTGGGGGAACTTGCACAATCGGTGGCTGACTAAATACTTTTTTGCCCCACTGTATATCTCATATACAAACTATTTTAACAGAAAGAAATCTGTCATCACAAGTCTTAAATTTTAAAGAGTAAATGTGTAAAATTACAGAAATCTATAACTGAATAACTTTGTTTAAGTAGGGATGACCATGGGGGACATCTTTATCAGCAGGAAAAGCTGTGAAACTTCTGAAAATACAATTAAAAGTCCAAAATTTCTTTTCTGAAGACATCCAGTGGGACGGACTGGAGGCTTTAGCGGGCCTTATGTTTGACACTGTGCCTTAATATCTACTTTCCCCTACACAGGTAGACTTCCAGCGGCCAGTTGTGATCAGCCAGGTGGCAACTCAGGGAGCCAAGCAAATGTTCTATTCCCAGTATGTGGTCAAATATTTGATCTCCTACAGCAACGACCGCCGGAAGTGGATCTTTTATAAAGGCGACAGCGAAGGCTTTAGAAAGGTGGGGGGGAAGTTTGATCACTTCCTTTCTTTAATGCAGAGACCTACAAACTGGACAAGCTTGGGAGCAGCTATCTAATTCTCTCACTTTGTGTCTTATCCTCTCTTACCAGGTATTCACTGGTAACCAGGAAGCCCATGGGACAAAGACAAATATTTTCTTCCCTCCCGTGATTGGACGATTCATTAGGCTTCACCCCATTGAATGGTACAACATGGCAACAGTCCGCATGGAGTACTTTGGCTGTGAGCTTGATGGTAAGCCGGTACAGTAACAACGATTTTAGTAAAAAAAAAAATAAAAAAAAGGTTTGGACACTGTGCATTTCAAACCCCAGACTAAATGCATAAGACTTTAAACTGGCTGTAAGGGATGCTGTGAAAATTTTAAAAGTGTATGTTATGATCAAGTGAAAGGTCCTGAACATTTCTGATCTCCTGCCTCAGGCTGCTCAGTGCCTCTTGGGATGGAAAGTGAAGCTATAGGGGACATTTACATCACAGCCAGCTCTACAGCCACTAGCTGGTACAATGGACCCTGGAAACCATCACTCGCACGCCTCAACAGACAAGGTGCCGTCAACGCATGGCGGGCTATGGTAAATGTCCTAATATTGCCGTGATAGATAAAACAGAAGTGCATTCAGATTTAATGTGAGCATCGCGTAAAAACCAGTACACCTACAACACTTAAAAACCCTTGAGAATTTGCCAGTTCATTAGCATTCAGATTTTTCCTGATTGCCTCTCTTGTTTCTTCTCCTTCTCAGTATAACAACATGGACCAGTGGCTTCAGGTAGAACTGCCTCAGATTAAAAAGATCACAGGTGTCATAACCCAGGGAGCCAAGTCTCTGGGGAAGGAGATGTATGTCATGTCCTACATTTTGCAGTACAGTGACAATGGGATAGAGTGGAAAGAGTACACGGATAGTGAGGATGAGCCTGCCAGGGTGAGCCGTCCAACATGTTGAGCAAGTAAACTTGTGTTTTCACTGAGTGAAGTAAAGAAGTGATTGTAAACAATTCCTGTCTCTCTGCTCACATCAAATCCAGGTTTTTGTGGGAAATACAAATAACAACGGCCACGCCAGGAACTACATCTACCCTCCCATTTTCTCCCGCTTTATCCGAGTCATCCCCAAAAGCTGGATGACCTCCATCACCATGAGAATTGAGCTACTTGGATGTGACTTTGAGTGATAATAGATAATAGATCATACAGGTCAGCTCAAGCATGCTCATGAATATGCAAATAAATGGACATGAAGCTAAAAAGGTAACATAACATAGAAATACCAAATCACAGCTAACATGAAAAAAACTCACACATGTTTGTTTCAGACTATTTGCCAGATTTGTCTTGTAGCTTGAGTAACTCAGTGAATTGTCACTTGTCACTATGATTTTTTATTTTTTGGAAGTTGCAATCAAAGTAGTAAAAAGTAGTAAAAATGTAATGAGTAAGTCGGATTTGTGTGTTTTATGAAATACTAGTTGTATTTTCAAGTTTATATGCAGTATTTTATCAGGAACAAATATTGATTCATGTAAATATGTAAGCAGAGAACGAATATGTAATTTATTTCTAATAAATACAATATGCATTGTTTTTATTCGGTGTCATGTTCAGTGATGGATGGACGGTTTGCATGACTGAATACGCTGTACAAATGGAGAGCCTTGGTATCCCAAGCATGAGTGTGGGAACGCTGACATCTTCTCATGTCCTGAAGGTCTCACTTTTAACACCTCTGCTGGGGCCAAGCCTTGGTTAGCAGCACGAGAGTCAACAGACACATGCAGCTGCACACACGTTATGTTTATCCATTTGCTGATCATGTTAAACGGGGCACCAGAGGTGTGAACGTCTCAGCATGTTTGGATTACTTTGCTACTGATCTATGGAGGCAAATCAACTCACAAATCAACCCCCCCCCCCCCTTTTTGCACAAGTCGAGGAGCGTGTCAGGTTACACTGTGTGTTATACTTGTATAACTATGCATGTGACAAATAAAGAACCTTGAACCTACTAATACTACTACTACTGATGATGATGATGATGATGATGATGATGATGATGATGATGATGATGATGATGATGATGATGATGATGATGATGATGCAGCAATAAGGTCCTGAGTTCAATTCCACCACCCGGCCGGGGTCTTTTTGTGTGGAGTTTGTATGTTCTCCCCGTCTTTGCGTGGGTTCCCTCTGGGTACTCTGGAAATGAAAGCAAAGGCGATATATTGAGAGCGCCCTCCTTAAATTGTACTTGCTGATGTAGATTACAGTTCAGTTCAAAATACAACTGAGGTGAGATTTTGTTTTGGGACTGTTGTATTGCTGAGCAAAGATCAGCCGCAACTGTGAGATTCCACCACCAGATGTCACTGCAGTTTCACGATGGCTGAAAATCAGACCTAGACAAAATAAGAGCCCCGGAGATCATACAGTGCAAAACGAGCTGTCTCGTTGGATTATGGAGGTCCTATCTAGTGATGGGATTTCCGTCTCTTTTTAGAGAACCGGCTCTTTCAGCTCGGCTCACTAAAAAGAGTCGGCTCCGAACTGGCTCTTCAGGCTGTTTTGTTGCTTTAATTAATTTATTATTAACAATAATATAAAATTATGCACAAAAGGACACAAGTTTTGAAAATGTCAAAGATAAATTTTACTAAAGAGCAGGGGAAGAGTTGGCTGCCTTTAGAGACCTCTTTGCCCAGAAAAACACAAGCACACATATATATTCAAATAATTTTTTTTTAAAAAGTTCATTTACCTGTTACTACCACACACCAAATCCGGTCCTTGGTACTTGCTGGCTTGTGTAGCCACTAAATAACAAAAGCTCAACACTGCACGTAGCATCCTGGAGCACTTCTGTTGTCTTTTGTACGTGCTATGGAGTTTTTACGTGCTTCAGGGTTTGTACGTGTTTTGAAGTTTGTATGTGCTTTGTCTCTAGGGGCCACTGTAAATATACTTTTATTTATTCACTCCACATAAAATGTAATGAATAAATCATATAATACAAAAACCAACTATTCACATTTCAACTTTTAACTATTTAAATTTTCAGCTTTTTCCTTTTAAACAAATTTAAAGTGAAACAACACAAAACACTGCAAACCACAACACAATTAAATATAAATTAAAATATAAAAACAAAAAGAAGATGCATATTCTCTGTCATATGGGCCCTGCATGAATAAACTTTCTGAATCCTTTATCATCTGCAACTGAAAATAGTTGTGGATGATTACTATACCTTTCTAATGTGACGTTGTTGTCCCTGGCGCTCTTTCTCTGTCTCTCCCTCAGCTCTGTTCCTGTGCTACTGCGAGTCCCCCCTCTTCCCAACGCAAAGCACAAGGCTCACATGCGGAGTGAAGCGGAAAATAGTGCGAGAGAGAGGGTGAGAGAAAGGGGAAAAAACCATGGCCTGCGATAAGGAGCCGGCTCGCGTCGTTCACTCAAAGACCCGGCTCTAAGAGCTGTTTCGTTCGCGACCGATACATCACTACTCCTATCTGAGTACAGTGCAGATTATGTAACCTGAATAGTGTTCTATCTATAAAACCAGAATAAATTCCCATTTTTTAGAGAAATTATTCAATAGCTTGATTTTTTTATGGGATCTGTCAGTGTTTTGTCTCTTTGTGAATAACTCTAGCAGCAAACACGCAGTTTCCCACTGTGTGAATGAAAATCAATCACTCACAGTAAGGCTGAGATGTACCGAGTTAATCATTGATCTAAAGATGCCCCACACTGATCATACTCTCATTTCATTTCTTCTAAATGCAAAGAGAGGAAACGCAGTTTGATTATAGAAACTTGGTCATTCATCAAAGATGAGGCTATAGATCATCACAGTAGGGTGAGTAAGTATACTTACTCACCCTACTGTGATGATCTGCCCGGTGATAAAATATGAAAAGCCCTGACTCGTGATTATAAATATCCCTGCATTACACTTCTGCCTGGCAAGTGACACAGAAGTTGTTTACAAACATACTTTTAAGAAGGAGACGTCAGGGGACCGTAACTTTAACCGGGGGAAGCTTTATTGGTAATGGCGAGCGCGTAAGAGATCGCGCACACACATACGCTTCCCCTCCCTTCCCTGCGTCTCCGCCCCCACTCCTCAGGGCTCGTTAAAAAGCGCCAGTCCTGGACCTGGAGGTTAGATAAAGACCTGAAGCACCCTACGACGAAGTGGGACTTTACGCTGAGGGCCACATTTATTTATTTAGAAGTTTTCACGACGTTTCTGGATCATTTCTAAGCGAACTAGTGGAATCATGAAGTCCCCAAAGCTGAAGCCTCAAGGTAATGTCGTTTGTTTTAAATATATATGTATATAAATATTATCTTATATATGAGTACGATAACTGAATTGCAGTTGTGTTTATATAAGAATAGAATAATGTGCTACGTGAATGATTTTCAGACCTGAATCATAACATCAACAGTTTGCGTAACATTTTATTTCAATTTTGTGAATTATCCCCCCCCCCCTTTGCAGCCAAGTTCGTCAATGAGGAGGATCTGAACGATGTGCTGTGCGAGTTCGACGCGGTGATCGAAGACTTCACATCGCCGGTGGAGAGGCGACACTTCAGGTACGACGAACACCTGAAGACCATGAAGAGGAGGAGCAGCGCCAGCGTCAGCGACAGCGGCATCAGCGACACAGAAAGTAAGTGGGCAAGGATTGTGATTTACTCTCGGCTCACCTGCTCCTCAGTATTACCATGGTTATCTAACCAGTGGAAAGGTTCAGTGGCGCGACTTTGTTGTCATCCTTAACATGGAGCAATTAAATTGGACCCCAGACAGTCAGGCAAGAGTTACAGAGTGTCACAAAATAATGACACGTTGTACTTCTCTGCAGACTGAAGACACAGGGTTTGTTATCTCTACAGTACCACTCCTCCTATAGCGCACTGTATGCCTTGGGTGTGTAGTGTCTTATCAGGTACACTGTAAAGTAGGCTTTATGTAAAAAACATGCAAACTCTCTAAGTAAGGAAACCTTTTAAAAAAAAGCCAGGTTCACAAGCTTGTTTATTTTGAGTGTACTTGGCTTGAGGAGGATATGTCACATCAATGTAATATAGTACACATAAACATAAGAGAGTGTTATTTAATTTTAATTTAGTATTGCTGATTAATGTCACAGTGGCCCAAATACCACACAGTTACATAAACGCTAGCAAACATTTGACCATCAACTAAACAAGAAAACTGAGCAGGAATCATTATTCTCAACAGGAGGAAATGCTAGAGACCACATTCCACATCCACAAGAAGTGCAAACACGACATAACTGGAATCGGGATCACCACACTGCTAAACTTATTGAAAGTTAAACATTAACATTCTCACAGGTGTATGAGGTACAGATAAGCATACAGACTATTTTGAATTGATTAGGGTATTGTTTGCATTTACAGTGCCGCATCCAGAGGGCACCCGAGTCGAGCGTCAAACTGTTGCATACGCCTTCATGTATGCTCGCACGCAGGGAGAGTAGCAGTGAGAGAAAATCCCTTTCTCATGCTTCAGAGATGTTGGCGTCACGTTGAGCTGCATATTTTGGCACACCTGCCCCTATTTTGTGGCTGCGTCTCTAAGGGTTTACTGTCATATGTTACCATATCACTCTACCATACAGTGTCTTAAAAGTCTAGCTTCCCCCAGCTGTAGAGCCGACTTCAGGCGGGCAAGTGGGATATGCTGACACACAGAGAAAAATATGCTTCATGTCCCCATGCGCAAATATACTTTTCCAAACACATGCCAGTGGGTTGGGCCGTCTAAGGGAGGAAAGAGGGTGTACAGGTTTGATGGCCAAACAGTCGAATGTATGATATATACTAGAAAGAGAATCAGATGTTTAAAACTAGATAATTGCACAATAACAGGGGCCATTATCACTAATGATCTCGCAGGGAGCAACATCAGTGATACAAACACAGGGAAGGTGTTTGAACACATGTCTATGGCACTAATGAGCTTGCTGATTTGATCAGTGGATCGGATTCCTGCTTGAACCCTGTCCTCTCCATGGTAGTGAAGTAATGACGAACGAGCTGTCTCCCACAGGGGTCATCTATTGTCTCAAAGTCTGATGGATGTATTGACTGTTGAAGGCGTAGATAGATGACAAAAAAGTCTTGGAGCTGCACCCTGGAGTGTCAGTGTGAGTGAGAGAGGCGACAGAGAGCCACAGAAAGTGGTATGAAGAATGTAGGAGTGAATAAGAAGGACAGACAGACATGAATATAGAGCAGCAGAGGAAGCTGAGAAATGAGAGGGATTCAGGTTCAAGTCAAGTGCAGACATTAAGGGCTCATCAGTGTGTGTGTGTTTGCATGTGATCCACTTGCACTTCCCGCGTGTTTTGCCTTTATCCCATGTGCAATTTCCCACAATCCAGACTTGCGGGAGAGGCATTGGTCAGAGAGGCGGGAACAAGTGGGTGCTTGACATCTCAGACATGGTGCAAGATACACATCGGCATCTTTAAGTGTAGCCTAATCTTAGTTTGAGCACACACACTTCACAGCTACACATTCATTATTATCAGTGTGGTTTGCACTTCTACAAAGAATGATTTAAAAAGTCTCTCATGCTGTCGGATAAACATTTATCCCTATCCAAGCTACACCCCGACAGGTCACTTGTCTGCCACAAGCAAAGATTTTCACTCACATTCACACAATTTAGAATCACTAGTTAATCTAACCCCACTAACTGCAAGTCTTTGGGCTGTGCGAGGAAGCCGGAGCAGCCACACAGATGGTGGATTCAAACCCAGAACCTTCCTTGCTGTGAAGCAAGAGTGGTGGTTTGAAGTACTGTGCGGCAAAATAAAGGTGACTATTAGGTCATTTATGTAAGACTCTGTGTAGAGATTTGGGTGGTGCATAAGAAACACAAACAGTATCCCAAATAAGAGCGTGCTCTGCTGTTTTGAACATGTCAAAGATAAATCTTACTAAAGAGCAGGAGAAGAGTTGGCTGCCTTTAGAGACCTCTTTGCCCAGAAAAACTTTTGATATTACTGTCACTAACAGCCTCAGTGGTGCTTTAATCCATGATTTATGGTCATCGAGACTTTTTTTTTTTTAGCTTTGAAAGTCATCCAGAAACTTTTGCTGCTAGAAAAACAAAGACTTCCGTAGAGATTCATTTTAACACTTTAGTTTTTGTGCTGTACCCGCACGTGTTTGTGAGGCATGCACGCGACAGCCCATAGAGAAAGGGTGTCATTAGAGGAGAATGCGATGATTACACACTGAAGCTTGTTCCACTGACACAGATGTAGAGAAAAGTGAGTACTCGCTTGATCTTATGTGCCTGCATTTTCTCTTCTGTCTCTTTCTGACAGGTGCCGAGTCTCTCAACAGAAACAGCTTCAGCTTCAGCGACGAGAGACTGAACTCGCCCACCATGCTCTCCCCCATCACCACCACCTCACCTCCCCTAATGTCACCAAAACGTGAGTAAAAGCCCTTGAAAACTCATGGACATAAACAAGCTATGTATTGTACTGTATATGTGGTAATGAGTGATTGAAGAAGCTTATATTTAAACTGCTTCAAAATCGTGATTCTTTCTGCGTGTCTCCATTGCAGCCAAACTGGGCGACACTAAAGAGCTGGAGGACTTCATCGCTGACCTGGACAAGACACTAGAGAGTAAGCACTAATGCAATCTGGCTGTCAGAGCCCCATGATAAATTAGCCTGCATGCTGGCGCCACTCACTACTCGGGATTAACCGGAGCGTTTGTTCCCTGTGTCGGCTGTGTTAACAACTGCTCATAAAATGCCATGAGAGCCACCCCGCAGGTTTCTATGAAACAATGATGTGTCAGGATTATGAAGTGGCTGAGGCTTGCTATATGGACCTCCAGGCCTCCAGGGCCACACTGGAGAGAAAGGCTGCGTATCCCTTTTCACCTGTCACTCAGCTTTGAAGTGCAGATCATACACAGTGGAACGCTGCTTTATAAATTTCATCCTGGTCTATTCTTCCCCTATCTCTTTCCGTGTATACAGTGCATGGTACATATACCCTGTACGGAGGCATTTTCCTCTGGGCTTTTGTTCTTTATCCAAATTGATCCTCTTAGTGTAGAGCAGGGGTGTCAAACTTATTTTAGTTTGTGGGTCACATACAGCCCAGTTCAACCCTCCAAATCATTCCTATTACTTTCTTTTCTTTTCATGTAAAGTGTAACTCCAATGTGAAAATATCTACAGGTAATAAAACATCTATTTGTAATGATAATGATGAGATGTCTTTAGAAAAACAAGTCAGTTTGAACAATATGTGGTGGTAGTGAAGCAAAGAAACCCCCACCTTACTCTCGTGTAGCCTTGAGTGATGTCAGGATAAACTGCAAACCCAGCAGTGACCTAAATAACAGCTGTCATCACACCATTCATTCTTATCAACTAGCAGCGCAGTTCTTCCAAATGTAAAAAGCAGTGAAAATTCCAAAATTTATGCCCTCCTTGTTGCAGTCTTTGCACTCTGCAAAGCCATTCAGTGGGCTGAATCTGGAACCTCTGCTGTATATTTGGCAACCCAGAGGTAGGGAATGTTCCGTGGTGTATGCAAATTTGTCATCTCTAGCCTACTGGGCTTTAATAATAATATTTGACCTGAGTTGACTTGGAATGCACAAATCTGTAACCTGAGAAGGCAATTTGGTAGCTTACACTATGTTAGGCTAATAGACGGCTGGTTTGTGCTGCGCCTCCTCTTTGCTCAGGCCTTGTCAGAGTTGGAACTTGCATCAGAGAATAAGGAATGTGTGCCGGGTAAACCCTGTCGGAAATTTCAACTTTAAATGTCAGTATTGGAAAGAGACAGGGGTGGGAGTGAGGAACTTTTCTTATTTCCATGTCTGTTCCTTGGGCTCCCTACTCTGTTTTAGCCACTGCACATCCGTCTTTCGCAGACATCCCGTCTGTCTGTAAAGTTGGACATTCAATTAGCCGTTCAGGCAGTCAGCCAGCTCCTCTGTTAGCAACGGAGTGTGGTGTGTTTATTGGGGCCACCAGTGTTTACGATGAGCAGCCTGTAAAGTTGAGCGTCCACCATTCTGAGAATAGAACCAGGAGCCAGGGAGTCCTGCTCTAACCGTGTCCGTCTCTGTCTGGTCTAGGCATGTGACACAGAGGCCCACAGTCAGCTTGGAGCCTGGCCATGAGGGAAGGAGGGAGTGTAAGTCTGGAGGACCCCCCTTGAACAGTTAACATGCACCTGCCCACCCCTCACAGAAAACCACCCAACAGGATGCAGCTGGATGGCGGAGCAGCTGCCAAGTAGCTCGACCACAGCATCAGTTCCAGCCGCTCAGCGCTCCCAAAGTTAACCCAGCACTAACTTCAGACCACATGGCTGTAAAGACTGCAGTCAGGGTTAAGATTAGCTTTGTAGGACAAGAATACTGCGCAGCCATGAAGTAATGGACTCCCATTAAAGGTGCATTCGTTGTTTGAATTACAATTCATCCTGCCACAGACCAGATTACACTCCCTCGTGCAAAACTTGAGCTGGAAGAGTTATTTTAAAAATGGCTTTTTATAACAGAAAGATATTTGTATTTTATAGAGCTTCTTATTGTAAATATATCTCTCTTTTATTGTGAAATCTATTTTTGTATCATATGTAAATAATAACTGCTTCAAATTCTATTTACCTTTGTTTTGACAGGACAGTCAGATTAAGATTTGACAAGTTGACTGGAATAAAGTTGATCAAATGTGAACTAAAGCCGTAACCCACTCTGAAAAAAACTGGAAAATAATGTGTGTATTTATACAGCTACTACCTGCCTGCGATAACATAAAACGATTAAAAATTGTTCTTTTATTAGCACGTGTCTTGTCTTTTTTTTTTTTATTCTGAGCTTCAGTTCACATCTGAAATTAATCTGCTTTTGGATTTAAAAAATCCTGGAAACTCCCCTGCAGGGAGGTGTTTCCAGAGGTAGGCAACCACACTAGGTGTACCTGCTGTCTTGCAAACTCTACTGGTAAAGCAGTGTCGATCTGTCAATGGAAGACCACCAACACCACATGCACAAATGGCCCTGTGTGTTTCAATGACCTGATCACTCACTGTTTATCTCTGAAATTAAAGCCATTGTAGGCAAAACAAACAAGATCTACACTGAGTGTCAAATGTTTCTTGGAACATCGACATAGTTCTCTTAATGTGATCCATCAAAGTGAATCACAAACATAGACTACATAAAGAAGGGCAGGAAGAGCCTTCACTTCCTTCTAAGAATGTAATACCTACATGCAAAACTGCAGGCACAGTGAAAGATGTGTTACAAGTCTCTTGACTTCTGTGCGCATGAATCAACCACTCGGCAAAGCTGAGTGGTTGATAACTTCTTAAGCAACACTGTGTCTATTTCCAGAGGTGGAAGGAGATGGGAGGGCGTGACCCCTTTCTGGCTCAGTGGCAACTGTGACTAAAGGAATCTGATGTCTGCTGACCAGTAGAGGTCAAAGGTCAATAACTACGAGTAGATATGCCTCCTTACTGATAGTGCCGCAGGTGTACACAGAAGCAAGTCTTTACACTTACTAGGCATCTCTGGGCAGTTAACTGGGCAGGTTTTTTGTTTAAAATTGGAGTCCCCAACTAAATGACTTCAGTGGTCAAACAGGCATAAAAAACACGTTCACTTGTATTCTTTGCTCAAGAAAATGTTTAAAAAGATTTTCCCATCAAGTTATACACAAGATTATATGATTAGGTTACACATTATGGCGTTATTTATGGATACGTTCAGAGCGCCATAATCAACAGACCACCAGAGCACTGAACAAATGCTGTGCTAATTCATGGTATGAATATAGAAAACCAAGACTAAAGCACTTCATGTTCTTTCTATAATATGGCTGCTACTACACAGTTATTGGCTCTTTAAGGGGACGGGGAGGATAACAGAATTCACCAAAAGATGTCTATTCAGGATTCCTCGAGTCCAGCCTTTCCCCCTCTCTGTCTTTGCCATTGAGATGATATTATATTTTTCTATTCTGATCTCACATTTCCTATAATCTAACTAGTCTTTATTGCTAGCGGGTTTTTGATACAAGGTTTCTGTTATAAATTGTTACCTCCTGAGCCAAGGAAATCCTGCTTGCATTACTGCAACATCAAGATCCTTTCTGTGACTTGAGAACAGGATTACACAACAATATGAGGCTTAACTTTACCTCTAATGACCCATCTGGAACATGTTGCACAGCTACAAAGTCTAAATTAAAAAGACTTTTCAAAGTAAAGTCATTAAAAGATTTCATTTATTTTTCTAATACAAAGTGAAGTAAAGAGAAAAATTCTCAGAAAGTCAGCATTTAGTGTAAGACAACAGAGTTCTTCTGAACTCTGGGTTATCAGTCTTGGTTATCAAATCCACTTATCAGTCTGACTAGGACTATCTTTCACTCATGGTATGTTATCATGATAAGAATCTAAACATCTTAAGTAGCTAAAAGTTCAGCACAGAAGTCCACGCGCACACACGCAGGCTGTAGCTAAATGTAAAGAGATACGCCTATGCCCCCACTCCCACCTTCAAATAAGTGTGCGGATGTGACCAGACTACTGTCAGTCCATGCCAGTCTGTATTAATGTGATGGCAGGAAGCTGGCACTGCGACACCCGTCCATGTTGTTTTTTCAGTACAGTTGGCACTGGGAAGTTGCCACAGGGAAGCTGTGGGTACAGTGCCACTGCCACTGGATGGTGTTTGGAAGACAGCTGGCACTGATCTGGCAGTCCTTGTTGACATAACACATAAAACAACCTCCCCCCCTTGGCAGCAGCGAGCATCTTTTTGGCCACATGGGTCAATCCTGTAGAAATGTTGGCCTTGGCAGTGTGGACAGCAGTCATGTTCACAGGCCTGGAAGTGTGGGAAAGTCAGGGAGTCAGGAGCAAGGAGGACACAGCTGTGGAAAAGGGGCTAGAACAAGATAAGGCAACGTAGCAAGGTGAAAGGATTAAGAGGCTTCCAAAACAGAAAATTAAGATGAATAAAGAGGTGCATAGACAATGGGAGCAAGATGGGCAGCATCATATCAAACAAACTAAATCCTTCCGTATGACATCTATACATTCACACGGATTCCCATGGGAGGCCCCTCGAGCCTGCTCAAGTGGTTGGTCTATGAATAGGCTGGGCAGAGACCCACAGATGTGCATCCACATCACAAAGAGACAGAAATACACGAATCCAAATATCAGATTCAGCTTTCTACCGAGTCTTCACATTACTGGTGTCCAGATGTCACTGCTAACACTGCAAGAAGAGGGAAACATTAACTGATATGTTCAGATGTCTCTGTCTTTAATCTACCCATCCTGTTTGCACTGTTGCCTCATAAAAGAAAGGTTTGAGTCAGCTTTTTCTGAGTGTTGGTCACAGATTCTTTTTTGTATTCTGCTTTCCATCCAAACTAAGGAAAGTCAAGTGAATGAGATTTAATTTCCCCCATGTCTGGATAAGTCCTAGCCTATAATACAAGAAGTAATACAATCTCCCTTGGTTAGAATTTTTTTCAGTGATGTGAAGTGGTTAAAAGATCCTCCCAAAAATTACTGTAAATGTCCCAGTTTACTTTTTTTTTTAGATATGACATGTTCGAGATATTAAAGGGATATCAGTCATTAAGGGATATTCCCCAAATTTGGTGATGTTTTGAAAACAATGTGATGAACTTCATATGACAGAGGCATGCACTAAAGACCTCCCCTCCAATGACAAGCTTTCAAAATCATGAGCAAGTTCAGACTTCCTCAAATGAAGATGCACAACTAGGTTTAGCTGTCATTTGGGTAATTATGATTGCGTCTCTCTGACCTTATCATGTCCCCTAAATTGCACATTCATTATGATCATCACCACTATTACACTGACTCATCTATGACCTGAATGACAGTGTCCTTTGACTGCAGTCAACAGTGAGAAAGATTTTTCACAGATGGAGAACATTCAAGATAGTTTTTATTTTTCTCATGACTGGATGTCCCAGCTGGATGTCTGAAGAGAGAAAACGCAAAAAACTCAAAAGCTAAAAAACGCCCAAGAACAAACCCCTACATAGCTTCTGTCAATGTCTTAGGGCGGATGAGATGAAAGCGGAGATGTTTGGCCAAAAAGCACAAAGTCGCTATCGGTGAAAAACAAGCCAACATATCAGGATAAATAGCAACTGTTGATCACCATATTGGAGTAGGAAAATTTTGGCTTTGCAGTCAATGAGTTGACCAAAAGCTCCTCTGTTTATCAAAGTGTTCTAATGTTGAATCTCTCAAGCTTGGCCAAAATTGGGTCATGTAATACGACAAAGGTCCCAATCACAGCTAACAAGAAGAATGAAGGTGTTGCAATGGGCCACTCAAATTCGCAGACCCCAGCCTAATTGAAATGCTGTAGTACAGGGGTGTCGAACTCCAGGCCTCGAGGGCCGGTGTCCCGCAGGTTTTAGATATCACCCTGTTTCAACACACCTGAATCAAATTATTAGTTCGTTAACAGGCTTCTGGAGCACTTCAAGACATGTTGAGGTGATAATCTAGCCATGTAAATCAGCTATGTTGGATCAAGGACACATCTAAAACATGCAGGACACCGGCCCTCGAGGCCTGGAGTTCGACACCTGTGCTGTAGTAGGACCTTAAGAGACTACAAAACTATAATGAACTGAACCAGTGTCATTGTGATGAACTGAGCAGTGAAAGAAAGTCAGGCACAGGTTAAAATCCAAAAATGTTTTTTTTTTTGTTGAACCCAAAAACATAGTTGGTTAAATCATACAAAAAAAAAAAATCAAAATCTTGGGCCCATAAGAGAGGTCAAAATAACAGAACTCTACTCATAGATCAATCAAATAATACTGATAACTCAAACAAACTTACCTCTCTAAACGAGCCAAAGGGGAAACTTAAATAGTGGCTGATCAGCCCACAAAAACACAAAAAGGGGTAGAACACACAAAACCTAACTGAAACTAACATAACAAATCCCAATTCCCCCCCCCCCCCATGATCAAGAGTTATGGTATGAGCCAATTTGCTGTCCTCCATATATGCTGGCTCCGCCCCTTTTCCACCTCTTGGCTCGTCAATCAAGGGACTGGAGTAGCTGCAACTCAGTTAACTCAGAAAACAAAGAGATTAAATCATACATAACAGTGTAAACTAAAATGTGCGCACTTATTTTAGAATGCAGTGTTATGTGGATACGTGAATTAATTCTAAACCAAAACCAGTTATTATCCTGTAAATTAAACCCTATTTAAAGAAAGAAAAATGTTAGTGTAGTGTTATGTATAAGCCTCTACACTAATATTTGGTGGATATTACCACTGTGGAGCTGTAACTGCAGCCATCACAGTTATATAGAAAAGTGTCCCAAAATTTCTCCACAATGATGTGAGTGACTGATAAAGTCACACAGAAAACGGTTACTGCTAAAGCTGGTTCTACGAGCTACTGAACTTGGCTTTAGTTTTTCACAGGGCTGTATGACTAAAATGACTTTGAATGGCCTATCCATGAAGATGGAGTCTTATCACCACCGTGGGAATTATGGGTCACTCTCTGGTATGAAGGCAGATATTTCACACATACAGAACAGAGGCACTGCCTGCTTGGAAATCGGAACAATATGTGGGTGTGTTGGTGCTGACAGATGAGTAAATTTACTGCTGTCAAAAGCTAAGCAGCAGACGGTTTTCTAGAGACTCACATATTAAGGAAGAATGAGACGTTTTGGCTTGTTTAGTTACTAAGAAACAATGTTGAGTGGAAAAAGAGTTAACATTTCAAATCTGACTAAACCCATAACACAAAGTATTATGACAACAGACTAAAGTCAGTTATGTAATCGTTGTGGGCCTTCTACTTTTTTCTAATCTGGGTTTGAATGTTCTCTCATTGAGCTCTGTGAGAAGCTGAATCATGTTTCTTTTTTTTTAGATGAATCCGTGTCCACTGGACAAATTTTGGGTGGCTGCAATTTAAGTGGTGCAAAGAATTGGCCATTTGCCTTCAGACTAGAGTTTTCTCTCTCACTCACTCGCTCACACACACACACACACACACAAACCCCAGTCGTTTTCATAGAAATATGTTTGTTAACTTATTAATTTTACATGCCAGGGCAGTTACAGCTTTCTATTCCACTGCAGTTCTTCAAGTGGCCACTTGAGACTGTGCACAAAAAACAGGTTAAAATTCCCAAATTTAGAGCAGAAATAAACATGTTTACAGAAAACAAGTTTTCTCTGTATAGCTATCTCAGTTTGTGTGTTTTCCCTGTTCTTCAACTTCGTCCCACAGTTCAAAGGTTAATTTGCTATCCTAAGTTAACCATAAATGTTAATGGTTGCCTGCGTCTCTCTGCATGCATCCTGCATCCTTGGGCGAGATACTAACCCCAAGTTGCGCCCTGATGCATCAACTGAAGTATTAATGTGTGTGAATGGTAAATAGGAAGTACTTGTGTGAATGGGTGAATGAGACAAGTTGTGCAAAGCACTTTGAGTGCTTTTAGATATGAACCAGTCCATTTACCATCTGTCATAGTTCTGCTTTTCAGGCAGACTGAATTAACCGTAATGTGGAAAACATAAATAAATTAAACATAAATAAAATAAAAAGCTGAACATTGGCTTCTCAGTGCTTTGTCTGCTTATGAATAATTTAATTTAAAATCTTACGTGACTTTAATATAAGCAAAAATGTGCTTATATTTTATTCAGTAACTGAAGTCTTAGCACATACAAAGCATTATAAATTTGCTCATCACTGCAGGTTGCATATGTGGCTGTAGCAAAGCACAACTAGCGAGTTATAAAGCTTTGGCACACTCTGATATCACTGGGATTCGAGCCCACCAAATCCCCAGCCAAATTTTAGGCACAGCTGCCTTCCTTGGCTGCTCTTAACTGAGTCTGTACTTCCTCTGAGCCTCAGACAAACTGGAAAGATTTAATGCAAGGAATGCAAATGACTGGTGTGTTTTAAAGTAATACTGAAGAGAACCAGTTTTGTAGTAGTTTTGCTTCACCTTCATTTTGATGGACTGTATCAAACTAATATTTTGTCCTATTGAAACAAAAACTTTTTCTAGTCTACAAAGAATCCAACTATCCAATTTGGTAATAAATACCAGATATGGCTCATGAATCACGCCGGATGCCTACGTGGCTGGTGGACCACAGTTCGCAGACAGACTCTGAGTCAGGGTGTATGACCATTACCATGAAGTGTGACCCTGTATTTCCATCTGATGAGTCACTGGAGTGTTGCACATATGCTGGATGGGCTATCCCAAAGAGCCAGTATGACGGCTGCATTCTGCATTCATCAGTTTACTTTGCAAACATTAATCAGAGGTTTGTTATTAAAGTGTTAGATATTTCCTTTCTCCCACCAGAAAACACAATACATAGACAAAAACAGACAGATTCCAGATGGCCCTCTGTGACCATACAGCTCTTCCTATGTTGTCAGTTTATGCTGTCTGGTTCCCATCTGTTCCACTCTCTATTTCCTCCCATTTATCCATCTGTCTGTGTCCTAGATCCATAATGCATTTAACAAAACCCTTTCGTTCCCACTTCCTCTCATTTGCCACACCCCTTTTGTCATGCCCACTTTTGATAAGTAGATTTGGAGGGATCTCTGACAATGAAGAAGAAGAAGCAGATATGGGCAAGAAAATGGAAAGACCTTCAGAATGAGCAAAAGTAATTTGAAAGCAAGCGAGCAAAAACAAATGTGACATGCATGTCAATGTTTGCTGGAGTATGCAGCTTCGTTTCAGATGTCCCCATTTACCTGCACTTTGTTAGTTCTGTGTTCTTTTCTGTGTTGGAGGCAGAGTCATGCAGACAAATGCTTTTCTGCTGAAATGAACTGACTTCAATTCGGTTCATTTCACTTTCAATTCAATTTCATCATACTCATTATAATTTTCATCATATAGTGACAAATCACAACAACACTCACCTCACAGTGCTGTATAGTGTATGGTAAGAAAAGTCCATAAAACCGGGCTCAAGCAGAGGCAGCCATCTGCTGGGTGCGATAGGAAGGAGACAGGGCACAACACACACTGTGGAAGACTCACCAATTAATAATTGGAATAAAAGAAAAACAAAAAAAATATCCTTTAAAGTCAGGACTCTTAAAAGTAGTTCACGTGTAGCCACTGTTAGCAACTGATAACATTTTGTTACCACATGTCATACCAAGCAGCACAACAAGATACCAAGGACATGTTTCCACTCACTGTAGTTGACTACACCTTCCTCACTTTGACAAATACACAAGACTTTAAGAAACATTAGCAGCTATGTCAATAGCAGCTAAACTATAAACTAGCAGAAGAACAAATGTGTTTTCTGCAGGAGGAGTTATTGAAAGGGAGTGGCTGCAGGGGTAAAAGAGGATGCCTTTGTTGCTGCCCCATACTGTATCATATCATATTATGAATGTACTTCACTTATTACGCACATGACAAGTAAAACAACAAAGCAAAGAACATTACCCAAATGCCCGTCTGAACAGATGGGCTGTAAGCTGTTTTTTACATGATGCAAAGAGAGAGCAGCAAACACTTTCACAGATTTGGAGCTAAGGTCTGGAATGGACAATCCCTCTTACTTTTTAGACGGGTAGAAGGCTTCCAGGAGTGGAACTAAGGATCAGGCTTGGAGAGCAGGAGTGGAGTAAGTGATAAATGGGTGCCTCACCTTGTAAGGCCATAAAAGTAAGAACCAAGATTTTAAAATGATACCTAAACTTGAAGCATGTGCAGACACTTTTTAACATTTGGGTGATATGAGATAATTTATAAGGGTGAGTTAAAAGCCTTGAAGCAGCATTTTGGACAGACTGGAGGCGATTAATAGACACTTTAGACAGACAAGGAAATGGAGCATTGCAGTAATCCAAGCGGAAGGAGATGAAGGCATGAACAAGTTCACTTTTTGAGACAACAGTCCTGAGTTTAGCACTATATTTTTAATGGAAAAAGCAAGAGTGGGTCATAGACTCTATGTGAGCATCGACAGTCAAAAACTGATCAAAAATGAACCCAAGACCGAGTAAAATTTAGTATGAAGAGAACAAACAGACATTAGAGAGAAAATGCTCTGTTTAATGTTTGATCTGTATCATCTATACTCTGATGTTATCTAGTTGATTCTCAAATGAAAGCACATTTTTACTGTAATACGTTTTGTGAAGGCACACCAGGATCATTCACAAACATCTGCTGAAATAATGATAGCAAAGAAGTGTTTGTGAAAAGGCATCATATCAGAATTTTCTAATTGGTTTACATCCTGTTCATTAATTGGGAATCAGCATGTGCTGTGACTCGAAGACTAAATGCATACTTCAGATTAACACACTATAATTAGTTACAGCAACGGAACTGACAAAAACTACCCGTAATGCAATAATCTAGTGTCAAGCGGGGAAAAATGCTTAAATACAGGCTCTTTTATATGCCATATTTAAACTGTGCAAATGTGATGCACTGAAACATGTTTCTTTGAGCAGAGCTCTAATTTCCTTACACTAAATATTCATCAGCAAACACTGTGAATAATCATATTAATCTGATGCAAGTAAACGCTATTACATAGACAAAGGCCGCTGTTAATAAGTAAGCATCAAAGAGATGCTAACTCCTCTAATCTCTCCTGCTTTCACTTCTCCTCCCATCTTTCTGTTCTGTCTGTGTATCCTCCACCTGCTCCTTTTCACAGCTCCTGCAAACATGTGTCTGTCTATTGTCTTCTTGTCACGCTTGCCTTTACCCACACTTATTCTCCTTTGGGATTTCTTAGAAGAGTTGACTCTGCTTCTGTTCCTCCATCTCAGACCTCGTTACTCCCGTCAGTATCTCTGTCTCTGTTCCTTTATACAACCTGCCCCTTAGCCAGGTTAGAAATGTGGGTTAGTGTTTAGCTTTGGGCCTTCACCAGGACTCCTTCAGTAAGGGTTAGTTTACGTGAAACTGCACTTTCCTGATCACTAATATAAAACTGACCTCACAGCCCATTGTTCGTCAGTGGTGCTAGTTTCAGTCATTATGCAGATGCACTGTTTAAAAGGTTGGGGAAACCTGCAGTCAGCTCAGACTGAAGGAGTCACTTGGATGAGTGACAACACATTTCTCCCACTGAAAACGTTACGCCCAGGTGAGCAGAATCAACTTTTTGAGATGATCCTTTCTTGGATTAAGCAGGAAACAAGCTACTGGAAATACTCCTTGTAATTCAAGTGAGCCGCTTGAACATCCCTCCCCAAAATACTACATAATAACTATTGATTTACATCAGAAAGGGGAGCAATTTCCCCCAAAGTACTCATATCAGCACTTTGCACTTACCTAAAGCTCCTTCTTCACCTACTACCTCAGGACTTTTTTATTTTCCTAGACTGTTGCTGAACAAGTGACTTTCATCCTCAGGAGAGCTCAAGGGGAATCACCTCACACAATCATTGCTCTACACAAGGAGAATGCTGTCTTGTCTTTCACAAAAGGCAGATGCCTTCAAAGCCCTTTGCTTTCAACCTTAACCTGTTGTGTTTGTTTTATGCTTTCTTTCTTTGCTCTGTGATTCATTTTCTCCTCATTCTTGATGAAGTATTGTTTCCATTTTCTCAGGCAGTAAGGCGGAGTTAAACAGGATTTTAAAATGTGCATGAACTTGTGTTTAAATCTAGCTTTCTCTCTGTGTGTAGGTGCACATCCCAGTGCTTGTTATCATTCATAAATCAAATGAGAGAGGTGGTAGCCAGGATATGTCTCCAATCCCCTAGACTTCCTTTCTCAAATTCACTTTTTATTAAATAGATCTTGGCTGGAAGGATACTAAATGACTGTCAAATCAAAACATTTAATTACTGATAAGATAAGATAAGATAAGATAACCTTTATTAGTCCCACACGTGGGAAATTTGTTTTGTCACAGCAGGAAGTGGACAGTGCAAAAGTTATGACGCAAAAATTAGAATACAATAAGAATAAATACAGTACACAGCTGTACAGAATAGAATAAAATAATATACTATATACAGTAGAATAAAATAGAATAAAAATATACAATAAGATAAAAATAGAATACGAATGCTATATACAACTGAGTAAAAATACGATGCCAGAAAAGATTATTGCACTTAGTGTTATTGCACATGTGTGGATGTGTGTGTTTGTTCAGTTAAAGTCTTTGTTGTGGAGTCTGACAGCAGTGGGGAGGAAAGACCTGCGAAATCTCTCCGTCCCACACCGTGGGTGCCGCAGTCTCCCACTGAAGGAGCTGCTCAGTGCTGTCACAGTCTGCTGCATGGGGTGGGAGATGTTGTCCATCAGGGATGACAGCTTAGCCGCCGTTCTCCTGTCACTCACCACCTCCACTGGGTCCAGAGGGCATCCTAGAACAGAGCTGGCCCTTCGGATCACCCTGTTCAGTCTCTTCCTGTCCCCAGCAGAGATGCTGCCGCCTCAGCAGACCACGCCATAAAAGATAGCAGAAGCCACCACAGAGTCATAGAATTTCTTCAGGAGTGGGCCCTCCACTCCAAACGACCTGAGTCTCCGCAGCAGGTACAACCTGCTCTGCCCTTTCCTGTAGAGGGCGTCTGAGTTATGAGTCCAGTCCAGTCTGTTGTTCAGATGAACACCAAGGTACCTGTAGCTGTCCACAGCCTCAATGTCCATACCCTGGATGTTCAGTGGTTGCAGTGGAGAATGCTTGTGCCTGCGGAAGTCTACCACCAGCTCCTTGGTTTTACTGGCGTTGATCTGGAGGTAGTTCAGCTGGCACCAGTCCACAAAGTCTTGAGTCAGTCCTCTGTACTCCTTGTCGTCCCCATCAGTGATGAGGCCGACTATTGCAGAGTCATCAGAGAACTTCTGCAGGAAGCACTGGGTGGAATTGTGGGAGAAGTCTGCAGTGTAGATGGTGAAGAGGAACGGAGCCAGAACCGTTCCCTGTGGGGCCCCCGTACTGCAGACGACCCTGTCCGACACACAGCCCTGAGTCCTCACATACTGTGGTCGGTCGGTGAGGTAGTCCAGGATCCAGGTAGTGAGGTGATGGTCCACTCCAGAGTTCACCAGCTTGTCCTTCAGAACCGAGGGAAGAATGGTGTTGAAGGCACTGGAGAAATCAAAGAACATGATTCTCACAGTGCTTCCAGCGGTCTCCAGGTGAGCGAGGGAACGATGTAGGAGGTGAATGACGGCATCATCCGCTCCAATGCCAGGCTGGTAGGCAAACTGAAGTGGGTCCAGTGATGAGCTTGTTAGGCGCCGAAGCTGAGCCAGGACCAACCGCTCCAGGGTCTTCATCAGGTGGGATGTCAGAGCCACCGGCCTGTAGCTGTTGAGGTCCTTGGGGCGTGAAGTCTTTGGCACTGGTACAACACAGGAGGTTTTCCAGAGCTGTGGGACTCTTCCCTACCTCAGGCTCAGGTTGAAGAGGTGCTCCATCACCCCACACAGTTGGTCCGCGCAGGACCTGACAACCCTCGAGCTGATGCCATCTGGGCCCGCTGCCTTCTTGCCATTAATCCTCCTCAGTTCCCTCCTAACCTGGGTGGTTGAGAGAGACAGGCTGGAGCCTTGTGTTGAGTGTGTATTGGATGCTGTTGTTGGGGGTGGGGGGGAGTGAGCAGGGTGAATAGAGGAGGTGTGAAGTGTCTGAGGTGTCAGAGGTGGAACAGCAGCAGTGGGGGTGGGTGAGTCTGCAGCCGATGTTGCAGACTGTCTCATGGTTGAATCAAATCTGTTGAAGAACTGATTCAGTTCATTTGCCCATCTCACATCCCTCCCAGGCAGAGAGTTCTGCTGTTTGTGGCCTGAGATGGTTCTGAGGCCTCTCCAGACTTCACCAACGTTGTTTTGCTGAAGCTGGTTCTCCATCTTCTGCCTGTAGCTGTCCTTCCCATTCCTTATCAGTCCCCTCAACTCTCTCTGCACCCTTTTCAACTCCTCTTTGTCTTTGGATTTGAAGGCCCTCCTCTTCTGCTTGAGGACAGCTTTAATTTCTGGGGTAATCCAAGGTTTGTTGTTGGAGAAACACCGTACAGTCCTGGTAGGTACGGTGTTATCCACACAGAAATTAATATAGTCAGTAATGCATGTAGTAAGGCTGTCGATGTCCTCTCCATGGTCGTCACAGATCACCTCCCACACAGTCGACTCAAAACAGTCCTTAAGAGCCTCCTCGCTCTCCTCTGACCATCTCTGCACTGTGCGGGTGGCTGGTGGCACCCTGCGCACTAAGGGCTCATACACAGGGACAAGGTGCACCAGGTTGTGGTCAGATTTGCCCAGTGGAGGGAGAGGTGATGAACTGTATGCCTCTTCAGCATTGGCATACAGTAAGTCCAGTGTTTTATTGTCTCTGGTTGAGCAGGTCACATACTGGGTGAAGGTGGGCAGTGTGGAGTCCAGTGAGGCATGATTGAAGTCCCCTGATATTATGAGAAGGGCTCTCGGAGATTGTGTTTGCAGTCTGCTGACCACTGAGTGGAGAGTGTCACAGGCTGCATCCGCGTTGGCCGAGGGGGGGACATACGCTGTTGTTGCGATAACATGCGAGAATTCCCGGGGCAGATAGTACGGACGCATGCTAACGGCTAACAGCTCAATGTCTCTGCTGCAGAGTTGTTCTTTCACAGTGATGTGCCCAGGGTTACACCATCTGTCGTTCACAAAAACTGCCAGTCCCCCTCCTTTCCTCTTACCGCTCTCTCTCGTCCTGTCCGCTCGCAGCATCTGAAATCCCGGTAGTGTCACGCTTGTGTCCGGAGTTAGCGATGTTAGCCACGACTCCGTTAGCATCATGATGCTACATTGCCGGTACTCCCTCTGTGACCAGGTTAGCGACGTGAGCTCATCCATCTTATTGGGCAAAGATCTTACGTTTCCAATGATTACAGAAGGAAGAGGTGGTCGATAACGTCTCCTTCTCGGGCGACGGCGCTCCTTCCCAGCACGACACCCCCGTCTTTTCCTCCTCAGCTCGCTGGGAATGTCGGGTCCAATGATCCAATAATAGCTTCTATCACCCGCTCCTCACTCCCAGCACAAATAAACAGAAGGTAGCTCAACAAGACACTGCATGTCTTTGAACTAGGGTTGCCAACTCCCTGAAAAATAAATAAGGGACACCTCGTGGCCAGGGCCGGGCGACCCAGTTGTCTTCACCCTTCCCAGTGTGGTGAATTTTCTAGCTCTTTTTTTGTGTGTGAAATTATTTTTTTTAACCATTTGACTTGAAGTTGATTTAAGTAGATGTGTATTCTTTGTGATATGAACACATGTGAAACAAATGATCATTTAGCCATTTATTTTTTAGCTCAAAATGACAACATTAACACAATAAAACAGGTCTCCTTCTTAAACAGAAGCCTGTCATGCTTAACTTTTGAGAATATAAGTAAATCTTTCTTTAAAAGAACTCTGTCCTGCTTAACTTAAAATAATAGAAAACAATAGAAAGAAAAACATTCTTGTAACAGTGCACATTTAGTGCATTTAGTACAATTGGCTTAATGCTAATCAGCTGCTCCTGTTTGTAAACCCGCTTGTTCCCATGATTACGCATCTTAACTCATCATCATTATTCATCTATGTATTACTTTTATGTATTAGTCATCTATTTGTTGTAATCATCTATCCTTACAGTTGTTTATTACACAAAATAAATTATATTATCACACTTCTGGCCACATAGCGCTGATATTCACTGCACATGCCCATATTAACTTTTTCCAGCCAGGTGTTTTCCTTTTCCCATTTTTCCCTTTCTCTGAACAAACATTGCTGCTCTAATGCTGGGCTTACACTGTGCGGTTTTAGGCCCATTTTGAGCCGATTTTTGAGTGATCGGACCGATTTTGGCCTTCATCGTGCGTCGTGTAGTATACGTGGGGTAAAGAGAAGTGATTAACACCTCACGACCAGCTCCCGATCATCAATCGCTCGTGAGGGTCTCACCACAGCCGCTCACACTGCTCGCGCGCAAACACGTAAACGTTGGTGTAAAAGACGGAGCAGCACGGCTGTGCAGCGTGTGATCTGGACACAAGCAATGGAGGCACACAACCGTGAACATAGTTGGATTTACACTGCTGCTCAGTCACAGCTGCCCGATCAATGTTTTTCATTAGCAATTTAGCAAAGTTGATGGTGGTGGTGTGTCTGTGTGAGTGAAAGACAGAGAGAGAGAGCGACAGATTTTCTGTTATAACCTTCTGTTATGGAGGCACAGTGTGAGCACTCAGGTCGCATCAGAGCATCGGGCGGTATAGTGTGAGACCTGCATCGTGACCTACCAACTTCTAACCCCTGCGAGTCAATCGTGCAGTTTGAGCAGGAGCTGAATAACGTGACTGAAAAAATCGCACAGTGTCTGCCCAGCTTTAGGTGTACTGTCGTCCGAGACTTGCACCGCAGAGTCGGCGTTTGTTCCCCTGTTGGCCATGCTTCTTGTTGTGGTCATCTGTTGTCTTCCGGTATTTTCTCCGTAAGCGACCTTTCCTTGACCAATGAGATGAGTGGTAATCTGAATTGTCATACTCGTAAGTGTGCTGTCAGCTCATTGGTCACAAAGCAGGAGAGGGGCTGGGAATTATGTTTTCAAACAAAGCGTTAATTCCATTAAAAGTTATAGACTACTTTTGATTCTCACTGTATTACGGGACAAAGTGCGTCCCTTATTAGCTCAATACGGGACGTGTACTTTTGTTTCGAAATACGGGACGATTCCGTATTTTAAGGGACGGTTGGCAACCCTACTTTGAACTGTACGGAACATTTTTCATGAGCAGTAAATCATGTCGAGTTTAACTGAGAAAAGCTGTAAGTCAATAGCTGAAGGGACTTACAGATCTCTGATATAAAATATTGCTCAAGTCAAAGCAGATGCTTTTAAAGTGAAACTCAGAAGAGATTCATTGGACAGCACCATAAATCCAAGCAACTATCAATGGGGCTGAAAAATGAAGCTAATGCGGAGCAGCCAAAAACTGCAGTTCCTCAAGTGGCCACTTGAACTTGAAGTAAAAAAGCATGTTTCCAAACTGGTACAAAAATTCGCTTTGGACTCTGTGGATTGCACCCCTATTCATAAAAATTAGGAATGAGGCTGCTTTGATTGACAGGTGTGTTGACAGAGGCAGCTGTAGCTGCTAGTCATCTGCTAGGCTAGTCACTGGACCCTTTGTCCGTGTTTGTCCTGCTGGGACGATTTGGAACATTTTGGATTGAACAGTCTGATAATGTATCATTTTATGTGGAGCAGCTCATTCAATATACTTTGTATTCTACTTTACAAGACTCTAATTGTAGTGTTTTATTATTATGTCATTTAGCACTTGCTAGCAGGTATGTGTTGCAGCTAGTATAGCTTGCTAACATAAGCTTATAACGTAGCATTTTATCTTCTCATCCAAATATGATCCCTTCCAGGTCTAATATGTTGGCAAAGGAAACTACTCCAAAGTAGTATTTCATCCATTTTCCATATACATAGTGTATCTACACACTATAAACCTTATAAAGGTATTTTTGCAGGAATATTAAACTTTTTTTAATACCCCTTGACACGAAATGTTTTTTTTTAACTGTTTTACAGAGATTCATATTCATCATTTAATTTTTTTTTTCTGCTACTTTGATCAAGTTTTGTGGAAACTTGTTTTTAAGAATCTACACTTTTAGCACTGCATTAAAACGGAGAAGACTGCAGCCAGGAAGTTCAGAGCTGTGAACTGAAATGTGAAATTATGCCTTTTAAACAAATTAGAATGAGAATATTAGGCTCCATGTAGGGCAGCCAGTTGGAAACCAACAGGGGGTCATTACTTCCATTACATAAGCCACTGGCACAGAGGGGAAGTCCCCGTAAGCTACTTTGTTATATGCATCGATAATCACCAAAATCTCCAACTCTAGTCTGTTTCATTTGAAAGGAAACTGACTGATTTGGTTGACTATGATTGTTCTCATTGGTGTCATATCCAACAGCAGGC